>NC_138551.1:73318188-73918188 GCF_964273705.1 Natrix helvetica
CTCAGCCAACTGAACATTTAAAGATGTATCACAAATATTATTGACTGGCACTGTTGGTTGATACGGATTGCTGCCAGCATCCTAGATATCGACAAAGTATCTTCTTAAAACGTATGATTTCCGAGTTTGTTTGTTTTTTGGCAGTTCTGCAGGTGTTATTGCAGAAAGTTGTAATGTCTTAATGTATTTTGTAAAATTCTTGGACATAGCGCCCAGATGACAATGGGAATCACTGTCATATGTTTAATCCATAATCACATAGTTCAATGGGCCAGGTTGCGATATTTCATTATTTTTTCTAGTTCTTTTTCTAGATGATGATGATGTAGTATTTCTGGTTGTGCTGTTTTGGTATGAGTCAAAATTTATTTCAAGTCAGTCCTATCTTTTGGACACACTATTCATGGAAGTAGATATCATTGCGGACATCATAGCTACCAATTTCTGGCTCCATTCTTTGGAAATCTGAAACATTTCAAATGTTTTCTGTCATTTTGTAAATTTCTGTACTAAATGAAAACAAAAGGCAAGTTTACACTTTCCCCCTTTTTCTTTTCTGCTTAAAATCTTTAGTCCCTTCTAGTATCCAATTTCTGAAATCCTAAAGTCTGAAATGTCTGTTATGATTTAAGATAGAAAGAATAATTTGGTTCTCACAGGAAGATATGCATTTTATTTAATTATTTCTAAAATCTTATAATACAAGTTTCAATATTTTAAATTTGTCTGTACTTTAATTCATTTATAACTCTTGGATTAAAATCTTATTTAGCCTTTTGCTGTTTATTTCCATTCTTAAAATTGTGGTTAATTTTTTTTTTCTCTTCAAGAAAGAAAGTAAACTCATCAGGTGATTTTTCAAACTTTTCATTCCAAAGATTTCCAATAGCTTTAGGATAATTAAATAAACAATTTCTGAAAGCGATTAGAAAGTGAAGTTATCAAATGCCGTGTCCTTGAAAAGGCTCTGTTGTGATTGTGAGCATGTTGGATGATACCTCTGTCTCCCTCAAACCTGGAGAACACTACCTCCTTTATGCCTATTCCAGAAAGAGAGGAGAGAGAGAAATAAGAGCGTTTTCTGGCATGGCTACCACCCTTTGGAGCATTATGCCCCTTGAACTGAAGTCTTCCCCCAGCCTTCTGAAATGGTCTGAAAACCTGACTGTCAACTCACTTGAGAGGAGGGGTTTCCAATGGAGTGTGTCCCACTTTAGCAGTGGTTTATAGATTTGGAGAGGGTCCCATCTCCATCCCATTTACATATATATATATATATATATATATATATATATATATATATATATATATATATATATATATATATATATATATATATATATATATATATATATATATATATATATATATATATATATATATATATATATATATATATATATATATATATATATATATATATACATACATATATATATATATATATATATATATATATATATATATATATATATATATATATATATATATATATATATATTCTCTTTTATCTAGGATTTTTTTGGTTCACTTTTAATGTTTTTGTTTTAATGCTTGAATGCTTTTAATGTTAATAATGTTCAGATAGTGTTATATTCTGCTTTTATAATGTTGTAAGCTGTCCAGAGTTGCTTGACAGTGAGATGGTGAGGCATATAAATGTAATGAATAAACACTAAAAAATAGTTTATAACTTTCTCTTGTTGGACTTTGACTGATGCACAGTAATTATAAACATTTTAATTTTTTGTGTATTTCTGATTTCAGTGGTTTACTCAGTTGTTTTCCCTTTTAACAACCATTCTCTAAATATTTACATTTGTCTCACTGTGTTATATATATTATTTAGGGAAGCTTAAATTTGGTTAACTTTTGTTGTGAATACATGCTGTTAATTTTGCCATTATTTCAGATTCTCCAAGTTTAAGCTACTAGTCTGTTATCATAGTAACATGCTAAGGTTGTTCTCATAGACATGAATGTGTAACTTAATACATTGTGATTTTTCTTTATGTCTTGAAATTATGCCTAGTAAGAAGAATTGCCCAGAGTCACCTTGTAGACGAGATGGGTGTCATAGAAATTGAATGAATGAATGAACGAACAAATGTTTTGTTTCAAATTTGATTTCTAAAATTCTTGGAATAGTGCTGAATATTTCTTTTAGTACTTTTAAAGAAATATGCCCATCTCATATGGTAAAATGTTCTTTCTGTCTCATGGCATTTCCACCGTTTATTTTTTATTATATCTACTCTGACAATTATTGACAGAGTAGGAATGTATTACATTCATCCTTCTAGCATTTGAGGTCACCATAAAGACCTGGCTGTTCTTCTAGGTCACGGGTGCCACACTCAATTTCATTGAGGGGCACATCAGGGCTGTGGTTGACCTGGGGGGGCATGAATGACTGGGTTGGTGTGGCCAACTGGGTGGATGTGGCCACTTTGACGCCACTCCCCAAACTACTGGCATGTTTCCTCTTCACATTGGGTAGACTGAGCTGAAGCCACGCTGGCCTGATATATCCTCTTCGCACTGGATAGAGTGGGCCGAAGCTACGTTGGCCCAATCTTTCCTCTTCGCATTGGGTAGACCAGGACAGCCCTGTGGGCCATATCCGACCACATCACGGGCCTGCTGGCCTTGAGTTTGACACCCCTGTTCTATGTCTGTTTCCCAAAATGGCAGCTGTTTGGGAAATACTGGGAATTGAAGTCCACTCATCTTAAAGCTGTCAAGTTTGAGAAACACTGTTCTAGGCCTGCCTTGGAATAAGATGCCTGGGGCCTTCCACTGGTTGCTTCATGTTGGTGGAATATGTTTTGGGTTTTCTGCTCAATTCACCACCCTGTTCTTTTTTTTTTCTAGTTTGGTTTTATTGTATGTTTATTTATAGTGTCCTTGTTCTGTTCAGTGCATTATGATTTTTAGAGTTGTCTTGGAATGTGTGTGTATGTGTCACAAAATTGAGTAAAATAAAGCAACTAAGCCTATTATAACTAAGGTGGATGGTTTGAAGCATGGGAGGAGGTAGAAGAAGACTAAATAAATCAACTGATTGACCAAAAGGATATGGTTTAAGAAAAAATGTGGATGTAGATGTTCAAAGTGGTATATCCAGTTTCTTGGGTATACCATAATCTGCTATGCTTTGGCCTTGTCCACATTCCATAAGATTTGACGGATTAATTATTTGATAACTTCAGTTTCTAAGACCACTCATTCACCAACAATTCTGGGCATGCTACAGACAATTAAGTGTAGTTCTTGACAAAAGAAAATCTGCACCTTTACTTTTTGTGCTTAAGACTAAACCACATTTGATTTTGTTAATACGTAGTTGTTTCCAAATCCTGTGATTTTGAAGTTTAATGTATGGCTGCTTTTACAAACTTCACATTTTTATCTGTGTGTATAAGTGTGTGTGAGTGTGTATTGACCTGAGTGATTATTTCATTGGTGTTTATAGTCAAGTATAGTCACTCTATTTATGACTAATTTTAATATTTATTGGTATCGTGGACTTTAATTATTTACTCACTTTAATTATTTATTTTCCAGCCAGAAAACCTGCAGAAGAATTGGCTTCGGGAATTCTATCAGGTACCTATTTATGTTTTCATTCATTTTGGGTTTGTTCATTAAGTACAGGTAGTCTTCCACTTACGACCACAATTAAGCCCAACGTGCCTGTTGCTAAGTGATAAATTTGTTAAGTGAATTTTATCCCATTTTACGACTTGCAACATTTTTTAAGCGAAACACTGGCTTCCCCGTTTGTCTTTGCTCGTCAGAAGGTTTCAAAAGGGGATCAGATGACCCTAGAACGCTGCAACCATCATAAATGTGAGACAGCAGTCAAGCATCCAAATGTAAATCCCATGACTATGCGGATGCTGCATGGTAAGTGTGAAAAATGCTCACACATCCCTTTTTCCAGTGCCGTTGAAACTTTGAATGGTCACTAAATGAACTGTTGTAAGTTGGGACTACCTGTAGTTCATTACATCTTTCCTTTCTCCACCCCTCCCACTCCCCGCACAAAGAACTGAAACCGTAAGAAGTTTATCCACCTCTTTATTCCATGCAACAATCCTTTTGCAAGAGATACTAAAGTTGGCACTCTGTGTCAATCTGTGGCCAATGGGATGGCTCCAAGAACTCAAAATCTCTTTCTCTATGACTTTCTAGCAGCTTAATGTCTATGGAGATTCTCAGTCATGGTTGTCCCAAAGGTGCTTTTTCAAAAGGCAACTGGACTTCCTTTATTTTTCCTTGAAGAAACATCTTCAAGGAAAAACAAAGGAAGTCCAGTTGCCTTTGAAAAAAGCATCTTTCGGATTTCTAGCAGCTTGTATTTATCGCTTGGATACTGGAGGTTATGCCCAGCAATCACATATGGCTTCTCCATCAAGTTGCCTATTACTATTTAATAAAATGTTAAAATTGATGGCGGCCATGAAATGTGAGGCCAGTGAATTCTACATTTTAATTACCCTTTATGACATATTTCATTGCTTTGATCCTGAATCAACATTAGTTCTTTCTGGATGTTTTTACTTAACTGTTTTTAATTTTTTTCATTGTTTTATAGTTTTAGAACTACAAACTACCCAAAGTCACTTGGTTGAGTTGGGCGGCTATGGATATTGAACAAAGAAACAAACAAATATTTTTTAAAATATTAACATATCTCCATATTTCCCATGTCAAGCTTGCTTTTGTGCATCTCTGTCACATTGCCACTGGCCATCCTCCTCTTCAAGTTGCAAGCTTTAAATGCTGTTTCCCCAGTCCATCCCCAAAGTTGGGGTGTCTACAGGGAGTGGGTTTAAAAATGCAATTGCAAGTGCCATTTTTTTTTAGCAGCCTGGAATGCCTCTGTCTCTGAAAATGATCTAGTCCTCTAAATATTTTGCTTATTCTTTTCTGCATATTTTCCAACTCTTACAATCTCTTTTTTCCAGTCCATAAACTAGAGCTGTATGGATTCCAAATATCAAGGTTTTACAAGCAGTCCCCAACTTACAACAGTTCATTTAGTGACCATTCAAAGTTACAACGGCACAGGAAACAGTGACTTATTACCATTTTTCACACTTACGACCATTGCAGCATCCCCATAGTCACATGATTTACATTCGGATGCTTGACAACTGGTTTATATTTATGATGGTCGCAGTGTCCTGGAGACATGTGATCACCTTTTGCGACCTTCTGGAAAGCAAAATCAGTGGGGAAGCCAGATTCATTTAACAATGGTGTTACTAATTAACTATTGCAGTGATTCACTTAACAACTGTGAAGAGAAAAGTCATAAAATGGGACAAAACTCACTTAACAAATTTCTCACTTAGCAACATAAATTCTGGGCTCAATTGTGGTTGTAAGTTGAGGACTACCTGTATGTCAGGACATCACTGTATTGAGAGGGTTTTTTTAAAAAAATCTGTTCCTCAATTTTTTCTGTTTCTCCATTTTCTTTCATCACACAATGTATTAAACTGGGCACTGTGACTCAACACAAATATTTTCCTGATCTCCTCATTCAAGTCCCACTAATCATTGTGCGAGACAGTTCCTTTACACCAAGTTTCCAAAAATGGTCAGACCAGCTTCACCTTAGATTCGTAAAAATAAAGGTTAGAACGTTCTATTATGAATGAGGAAATCACTGCAGTCAGAGATGTATCACCTATGTGGCAGAAGAACTGGAGCTAGAGTTTAGATGGTTTGTTTTGGGAAGTTAAAACTAAGATAAACCACAAACCACATTTCCTCTCATGCTCTTCTGGGCTATGAATTTGCATATGTCATTGTGTCAACCAACAACTGTACAACTGTCTTTGAGTAAAAGACTTTATTTTAAAATGAGGAAGAAAGTTCTTGGTGACACTCTCATGAATTTCTAGAAAATACAACAGATGACTCAAATCCCTTTTTGTAATTTTTGGAAAACCACTGTTGTCATGTTTTCTTGGTTCAACTGTTTCAACTGAAGTTTTGATTAAAAGCGCTGTTGATATTTTGCCGTTTGGAGCAGATTGGTAAATTTAAGGTTTATTGAGTAGCAATAACATCTTTTTTTAAACAAAAAAAAAGTCCAGTTGCATTGATCCATTTTGTTCCTATACAATAAATAGAAGAGGTAATACTGATTTTTTTTCATATTTGTGCTTGTGTGTTATCAGATCCTGCGTTTTGAAACCACAAAAACCATTACTGTCATTGTATTATTATGATGCCACTTGTTACTTATCATTTTTCTAGCTTGAATGAAGTTGTGATATGTTTGTTAATTAGCTTACAACAAGAAACCATGAAAAAAACAATATATTTGCATGTCACGATAAGCAAAAATTCTGAAGAAAATTTGGCATATTGTGAAATGAATTTTCACTCTTGTTTGGCTCCTCCCACCAAAAGGAGTTTGCTAAATCAGTTGAAACTGTTTCCATGGTTTGTTTAGCCTAGATAGAATAAGAATCATTTGGAACTCTGGCTTGTTTCTCTCTGACAAATTAGTTTTGGAATCTTTTCAGTTTCAGAAAAGTTGGCCTTGACTTAGGAGTAACTTAAGCAAAGTTGCCAACTGGCACATTTGGGAAAGTTATCCAGACCAGGTCAGGATAACTAAGAAAAGCCATACCATATATTTTTGTATAAAATGATCATAAATTTTTGTGCAAGCTGTTAGCAATAGCTGGATAAAGCAGATTGACCTGAGTCATTAGTAGATGGGTCATGATAATGAGCTATCTGGAAGGATTTTTATTTATGCTGGCAGGAAAAAAATCTTAACACACTTCTAGTAGAAACAAAGATTTGATATGCATCACAAGAAATATATCAAGCAGCTTTACAAATTTAGGATTATTCGTATGATAGTGTTAGATAAAAAGGAAGAGCTACATAACTCTAAATTTTATATCCAATTAAATAGAAATCACATGCTAAGATTCAAAAGGGAATTAAATGGGGGGGGAAATCTTGTGGGGCAACAACTTGAAAAACAGCACAGGTAGTCCTCAACTTACAACAGTTCATTTAATGATCACTCAAAGTTACAATGGCACTGAGAAAAGTGACTTATGACCATTTTTCACACTTATGATCATTGGCAGCATCTCCATGATCATGTGATCAAAATTTGGGTAGAATAGAATTCTTTATTGACCAAGTGTGATTGGACACATAAGGAATTTGTCTTTGGTGCATATGTTCTTAGTGTACATAAAAAGACCATACATTCGTCAAGAATCATAAGGTACAGCAATTAATGATAGTCATGCTTGGTAACTGAGTCTTATTTATGATGGTGGCAGAGTTCCAGGGTCATGTGATCAATTTTTGCAAACTTCTAACAAGTGGAGTCAATGGGGAAGCCAGACTCACTTAACAACCACGTTACTAACTTAACAATTGCAGTGGTTCACTTAACAACTGTGGCAAGAAATAGTCGTAAAATGGAGCAAAACTCATTTAACAAATGTCTTGATTAGCAACATAAACTTTGGGCTCAATTGTGGTCGTAACTCGAGGACTACCTACAGTTTGCTAAGATCATCCTGGTGGTGGAAATGACAGGTAACTGTCTTGTACCTGTTATCTCCAGTAATCCACATGTTAAATTTTCCAGGTAACTGCAGCAAGGTATCAGAACGGTAACCTTAACCAATACAGAATCAGATCAACTTCTTCCAAATTGTGTCAATGCATTCATAATTTTAAGTAGTCAACCACAGAAAGCTGGTTTAGTCTTTGTCCAAATGTTTGGGTGGACAATCATTCCATGGATGACTAAGTATGGGCCACTTTACATAGGTTGAATGAAAAACTTACAATATTAAAAATAAACATATTGTCAGGTATCTATGTCAACATTGTGTAATGGTTTAATTCATGCATCCATACTCCAAGCAATCTTATATTTCTTTTGAAATGTTATGACAGCATAGACATGAGGAACCAAGCACTTTTCTGCTTGGTTTCCCGGCCTTAATGTGAGGCATTGGGAGGCATTGCCCCCTATGACCTGCAAACAGTGGTTGCCAAATTCCAGCTTGCCTTAAGCACCAGTGTACCTTTCATTTAGCCAACAGTGTTGTTGCTGTAGTCGCCTCTACAGAAATCTCTGGCCAAAAGTAACAAGACGGTAGTGATCAGAGATACCAAGAGCTGCAATGGCACAGTACTTCAGAATGCAATACTGCAGGCTACTTCTGCTGACTGCCGACTGCCTGCAATTTGGCAATTCGAATCTCACCAGGCTCAGGATTGACTCAGCCTTCCATCCTTCCAAGGTTGGTAAAATGAGGACCCAGTTTGTTGGGGGCTTAGAGAGGACTGTAAAGCACTGTGAAGCGGTATATAAGTCTAAATGCTGTTGCTATCATGCAATAGGATCTGAGAGGTATTGATAGGGGGCCCCAGTTGATTAGAGGAAGGAGATGGACATCGGTTCAGCATGAGAGAAAATAGTGAAAGGAGTCATAAGGTTGAAGTTAATTGTAATCAGAGGTGATATTTAGCCTGTTCGGACCAATTCACCTGAACCAGTAGTGGAAATCGCAGGTGGGCCCGCCCTCCTACCCGCCCTGTCTCTATGGCATCCTATTTAGGCATGTTTTCAAGCATGCACACTCACATTTGCGAACCAGTAGGGAAAGTAAGTGAATGCCACCCGTGATTGCAGTGACCTCTCAGCAAGAGCAGAGAGCAAATACTGAGATAAAATATAGAAAAGGAAAAAGGCAACAAAGAAAAGCAAAAATTGAAGTGAATGGAAGACGTAATAAAACAACAGTTGCTCTGCATGTTATCATAGGGTCAAGAGTAGACTTAATCACTATATAAAGAAGAGAATAACAGGGAGGTACTTCAGATATCTATGTTATGGAAAAAGCTGGTTGGCAGTTTTCCTTGTGGATGTTATTTCATTTGGAATATATACCATCAGATATAGGATAGGCTTTAGAATAACACAGAGTAGCTGTTGGTGTTATACGATATTTGTTTTGATTGCTAACATTAAGTCGCTAGATAGAGCAAGAATGAACATTTCCTTTTTTCCCCCTGACTGAGTATATGTGGCATGCATTTTTAACTGTCCCTAGGCTTGAGGCTTGGGCATGCTAAAAAGCCATATCACTTCTTATTATAATCCTGTTTTTTACATGTATAGCTCAAAGTGACGAACATACTTAATATTCCTCCCTCCTATTTTTTCCACAACGATCCTATGAGATGGGTTGCATTGGGAAAGAGTGAATGTCCCAATATCACCCAGCTGGCTTTCACCCCCTAAGGGAGACTAGAAATAGATACAGATACAGACAGATAGATACAGCAATACTCATTATATAGCCTGGTTGTTTTCTGACCTAGGCTTCGCAAGAGCATGAAGCAAACTCCTTGTCCCGACAATAACCTCTTTTCTTATTTTACTGTGAATTGTGCTCATTCATATCCAGCAAAGTCTTTCAAGGGAGGATTTACAATCACAGACCTTATCTGGCTTGGAAAGCTGACAGGCCGATATCTGCAAAACCTGGCACGGAGTCTCGAAGAGTCACGAACCAATTAAGTGAACAAATTGTCTTCTGCAAACTCCACTCCCCTTTCGCTCCTCTTTTATTCTCTCTGGGAGGGCCATTCATCATCCACCTGTGGCCTTACTCCCAAGTCGACCCCTGTTGTTTAGCTGTTCCCTTCATCTGGCAACTCTGTGCATGCGCACACTGGGAACAGGCTCCAGCTGTTCATCTGCCTCACTGATGTCTGACTCTGAAGGCAGCTGATAACTGGCATACAGCTCTGGCCCCCTCTCTGCCTCTGACACAGAGCTCTCATCCGAGCCTTCCCCAGACTCCAGGACTGGCCCATGTTCCTCCCCAACCTCCTCACTGTCCGAATCTGCTGCCAGCTCTGTTGGCCGCTGGCGGGCCACAAAAGGTTGTGTAATTTTTGAGGACTTCTGGGCTATAGCTGAAACTCAGTATTTAGTATTTTTGCCCTCTAAGGAATTTCTACCCTGCTTTCCAGGATGGAATGGGAAAGTATTAGTACTCCGTTCTCTCAATGAAAACCCAATCCACAAGATCCTAATCTAATTGAAATTTTAGATTGGCGCTAACACCTGAGTCAATTGCCAAAAATAATGAAAGTTGATATACAACCTCTTTTCATTCCTCTCTCTTACCAAAATTCTACATTCTTTATATGAGCCTTGGTTTGTTGCACTTAAAGGCTTTGCGTTTATCTTAAAGGTTGGAGGTCAATTAAGTGAGCAGGAAAGGACTGGGTTATTTGCTAAATACAGCTGTTTCAATTTTTTTTTTTAATAATAGTCTTATTTTCCACCATCTGGAAATCCTCATAACACCAATTTATCTAATCTGAAAACAGCCTCCAATAAGTATAATATTTATTGTCATTGTACTTAAATACAACAAAATTGGTTATAATAAAGAGCACCATGGAACCATTTAAATATTTTTAAAATCTTTCTTTACTCCAAAGTGCCAAGATGAAAGAACCCTTTATAATATGACACTGAATTTCTTTGAGGTTTTCTCAAAAATACGTTTTATTAAAAGTTTTAAAAACAAGAGTAAAAATTAATATAGGGTTTTGCTTAGCAATCATTTGCAGGTATAGGAAAATAGATAATGATGGCTTCCAGTTTTCTCAAGAGCAATTAAAACTAAAATTGTAGCTCCCTGTTTCTCTAAAGTTACTCTATTGTTGTGATTCTTATGACTCTCTTCTTTCTATAATCTAACCTATCTTAATCATCAGCACCATAGATTCATTTTCTTCTATTTTATGCAAAAGGTACACAAGGGGTTTACGGCAGTAAACATAAATATTGGTCTTTTCTGTAACAAAACAGCTCAGTAGAATTTATTTGAGTCTCTGTACGCTGATTAGTTTGCTTTTTTTGTGCTATAAAATTCGCACATGGGTACTACTTCAATTCTAATGGAAAAACTAGAGCAGAAGGGAAGGGCAGAAGAGCTCAGAATTTATCACGCTTGGGACTGCAGCCAAGCCGTGTGTGTGACAATGTCTGTGACATCATGGAAACTTGTGGTATCCTGTGTTATAGCAGCAAGAAATGCATACTTTGCTTACACACAGTCTTGTTTTCTGAATAGATGTTAAGCTTTTACAGCACTCAATCAGAATGATATCTTAAGCGGTGCTTAATTGCTGCTTTTAAAGCAATAAACAAACTTGGCACTTCAAAGATTCAAAAATACAGTTGCATTATACTTCCGTTCCATTCTTTTCTCTAAACTATTTACAGGGAGTTCGGTTAGGTCAGCCAAATATGCTAAGCTGTGGGCATTCAAATCCAGGGAGGGCCAATCCATGTACAGGAACTGTTTCCTTCTTCGTACGAACTTGCCTCTTCCGATGTGGATGCAGGGAAGAGCTGGGGTGGAGGAGGAGGAGGAAGAAGAAAAAGGAGTCCTTGGCCAATTTCTTTCTGAGTAGGTGAAAAGGCAAACCAATATGTGCAGCTCGCTCCGTTTGGAGCAGCTCCGGTGCCCCACATGGTCATTGAGAGAACAGCTTCTTATACAAATAGAAGCCATCATGCCCAGCAGGGCAGGTACAAGGGCACCTGGATCACACCAAAACCATTTGCTATGCAAACACAAATATATATCTGCATGGTGCTGGTTTAAGTGAGTTAAAAAGGTGAAATTGCACATGCTCAGAATATTGTTTTTGTTTTATTTTGTGTGTGGTTCACACTGGAGAGTGAAAAGGAACAATTATATATGCATCCTAACTGAAATAATACCGAAGGCTGTCTAAAGCCACTCCCGCCTCCTGGTAAGAGCATTAAGTTCAGAGCCTTAATTAAATAGCTTCACACTCCTCTATCGCCCTCATCCAGATTTCAAATAAATCCACTTAATCTTTTTCTCCTTCTCCTTGCAATCTTGCAAGGTAAATTTGTTTGAATGCTTAAAAATATTTAAGCTATGTTATGTTTCTCTTGCTGAAAGTAACATTAAGGCAATCAATTACTTGCTTAGGTATTAGTTCAGACCAAGAACTGGAAGCCCCTCTCTTTTTATGTACAAAGTGTATTCCCTTTCTGTCAATATTACAGCAATGCAACTGTAATTGGGATTGCTTTCAAGGCTTGCCATTTGGAATGCAGGACTTTGTTAGTCAGTGCCTTGCCCTTTAATGAGTTTTGGTGAAGAAAACAATAAAAGAAAACTACGGTTTCTGGACAGGTTGGATATTATAATGCCCTTGAATTGATGAAGAAGATCGATGATCATCTATTGTAGTTGCCTTTTATTAGAACATATATAATACAATACATGTGTTTTTATCATATGAAGCTGCTAATACAATGAGCTATCGGGTTCAATTTGTAAGGGAGACTGGCACCTGATTTAGTTTCAAAGTACAGTTGGATTGAGGCAGCACAATTGAATAAAGCTATATTTCTCTGGAGATAACAGGATGACCCCCCTTTTCCCCCTCCCAGATTATGGACTAGCCCTGCTTGGGGAAGTACAACCTTGTGCAGAATTAGAGGTGCAATATCTCTGGAATCAGAAGGCCTTTGTGCCCCAAACCATCATGAATTGTTGAGTCTCAGTCTCTTTGCTCCCTAGATTAAACCAGCCTCCAACGTCCTGGCAGAATCTCAGCAACATATCTTCTAAACTTTTGAGTTGACTTGTATAGCTAAATACCATCGATGTGCCATGCTGACAGATGACTTCCCTCGGTAGCTTCATGTAGATTTAAATAAAAATGAGACTGTCAGCTCCTGCATGCCTCACAACAGAAGTTCCCAGGTCTCAACTCCCCACCACCACCACACCCATTGCTAACATTTGGTATTGTCTTCTCGGGAAGGAGGAAAACTACTATATCAGGGATCCTTACCAACCGCCTTGAAGGAGGCGGTGGTGAGGCCCTTACTTAAGAGGCCTTCACTCGACCCAACGGAGCTAATTATCGTCCAGTCTCCAACCTTCTCTTTCTAGCGAAGGTTGTCGAGAATGTGGTGGCGCAGCAGTTTCCACGACACCTTGACGAATCCTATTATCTACACTCACGCCAGTCCGGCTTCTGACCCGGGCACAGCACGGAGACAGCCTTGGTCGCGTTGGTCGATGATCTCTGGAGGGCCAGAGATAGAGGTTGTTCCTCTATCCTGGTCCTATTAGACCTCTCGGCGGCTTTTGATACCATCGACCATGGTATCCTATTGCGCCGGTTGGAGGGGATAGGAGTCGGAGGTACCGTTCTGCGGTGGTTCGGCTCCTACCTCTCCGACCGGAAGCAATGTGTGTTGACAGGGGGGCAGAGGTCGACCCCGAGGCCACTCACTTAGAGTGCAATACTGCAGGCTACTTCAGCTGATTGCTAGCTGCAGTTCGGCAGTTCAGATCTCACCTTGACTCAGCCTTCTATCCTTCCGAGGTGGGTAAAATGAGGATCCAGATTGTTGGGGGCAATATGCTGACTATGTAAACTGCTTAGAGATGGCTGTAAAAGCATATAAAACGATATATAAGTCTAAGTCTATTGCTATTGCACTTTGCCTGTCCTGATCTACACCAGAATAACAGAATTGGAAGGGACTTTGGAGGTCCTCTAATTTGACCCCCTGCTTGGAGCAGGACACCCTACCGTTTCAAACAAATGCATGTCCCATCACTTCTTTAAAACTTCCAGTGATGGAGACCTCACAACTTCTGATCTTAACAAGACATCCATAAAAACAATCAATGAGAGTCCCTTTCCTAGGTGACAGATAATCCATTTCTTCCATAGGCATTACCACTGAAGGCTTTACAATTACTAGCTTCTCAACAATCTTCCCCTGAAAAGGAAAGTTGAAGATCAACTTTATTGAAAGTTGCCATCTTGAATAAATGAGGACCAGAACATTAAACCACCATTAAAAAAGCATTCACCAATCATTTTCACCAACTAAGGATAGGAACCCTGCTTACAGATTTGGAAATGGTATCACAAATCTGGTAGGTGTATAATCATATTTGATGACACATTACATAAATATATCATGAATTATTATGGATAAACCTATCTGCCAATAAGCCAGCTCTTACATTTTTAACAAAAATACTATGCAAATTGTGCTACTCCATTATCCATGGGTAGTGCATTTTGCATAGCATTTGAGTTAAAAATTTGAGAGTTGACTTGTCTGCAGATGGGCTTATGCATAAGTATATATGGTATAGTTCCAAACTATTTCTAGTTTGTTTCTGGGCAGCTGTAAACAGGAACATACTTGTTATATAAATCAGAATTTGTAATGGATTTGATTAAGTTTATAGATAATTATTGTGGTAGTGAGTTCTTAGAAGATTTGGATAACGATCTTTTTATTTGTCCGCTGGTGGATTTTTGTCTATGGGATTATTTTTATTATTTCATTTATTTTAGTTAATTAAGCCATCTATAATTACCTTGTATCTTAAAAATATTTTACAAATTAATTTTAATATGCCTAATATGGAAGTTAAACTTTAAAAACAATTGTTATATTTATAAAAAGTCCATTGACTTTTTTCTCTGATAATATAAACAGTGCATAGTATAAACACATTAATCATAGTGTGCTTAAAAGGAAGTGTGAGCAGTATTAAAAATGTTTGGAATGTAGTTTTTATTCTATTTATACAGTATTTGCAACATGGGACATACTTAAAAGGTTCCATTAGAAAGCATGCTCAGTCAATGGTCCAATCAAAAATATGTTTCACTAGAACGGTGTCAGCACTGTAGGGAAGAGTAGATTAAAAATGCCATATAGGTCTAGAACTAATTTCATTAGAGCAGCTATACAGGTAGTCCTCGACTTACAACCACAATTGAGCCCAAAATCTATGTTGCTAAGCGAGACAGTTGTTCAAAGAGAACTTTGCCCCATTTTATGATCTTTGTTGCCACAAGTGTTAAACGAATCACTGCAGTTGTTAAGTTAGTAGCCCAGTTGTTAAATGAATCTGGCTTCCCCATTGGCTTTGCTTGTCGGAAGTTCTCAAAAGACAATCAATCTAGGACAACTGCAATCGTAATAAATATGATCCAGTTGCCAAGCATTTGAATCCTTATCAAGTGACCATAGAGATGCTGCAATGGTTATAAGCATGAAAAGGATCATAAGGCTATGTTTTAGTGCCGTTGTAACTTTGAACGGTCACTAAAGGAACTGTTGCAAGTCGAGGACTACCTGTAATAACAGATTGGCAAGTCTGAATGGACTTCCCCTCCTTCCCTTTATCTTTGTGTGAATTGTGGCTTGTCTAAGATATTTTGTCAAGTTAGTTTCTTGGAATGGGCTTAAGTCACACATCTCATCATTGCCTTGGTAGTGGCTCTTTGTTCTGTCCTTCAAGGTCCTAATCTGTATTCTCTAACGACATTACTGCTCCAAAAAAGGATTGACAATCCTCTGGTGTAGGTCATTAAATCCAAACCTGCTCAGTGCTGGAATTAAGGACTCAGAAATCTGACTGTTTAAAAGTTAAAGCAGAGGTCTCCAACCTCCGATCCGTGGATTGGCACTGGGCAGCAGCGGCATGCCAAAAATCGGGCCACGCAAACAAAGCTCCATTGTGGGATACAAGCAGTACAGAAAACTATGCCCTCTCCGGTTTTTGGAAACAACCTTTCTCCACAGAACCAGTGCCTGGTGCCCAAAAGGTTGACGGGCACTGAGTTAAAGGAAAGAGAAAAAGAAGAAAAAAAAAGGAATGGGTGAATACTAGGAGGACAAAAATGGGAAGAGACAAATTGTGATGCAACTTTCGTGTGAAAACCGCATTAGGTACCTAGTTTACAACGGCATTAATGCCATCCTCAGCACCCCTGCTTTGCGATCTAGATAGAAAGCACAGAAGCGAAATAATCTTTGTAAGGAATTTCAAAAGACTTTTGGGACCTCTCTGATCCCAGGGCATCAGCTGCGTTCAAGAATTGACCTGATAAATATTCTATTGTACTGTACAGTTTATTTGAAATGTCAGTTAAAATAACAATAAAAATGCAGGCACTCTGTAAGATTCATAGGCAGTTTGATTCCCTGTTTGCAAAATCTTCTCTATGATGTTGAACTTCTGCTCATTCAAGGCAGAAGGTTGTTTTTTTGAGGCACTTTCTTACGAAGCACTAAGATTTTTGATGTGTTTGTGTGTGTGTGTACACGTGTATGCATATACTGTATATGTGTATATGAAAGAGAGAACAGTTGATTTTCTTTTTCATTTGCATGACTAGGTTTGAGCCAAGGGTATTTTTATTATTACAGTATTTGTAGAAGCTCAGTAAAACAGTGATTGAATGTATTTGTTATTAGGATTTGGAATTTAATAAACAATTGGAATCACGAATAATGCTACTTCAATGGTCCTTAAAAATGTTATACTGGAATTGAAGGGCTTTAAACTAAAATTGTTTCATCTAAAATGCATTTTACAACCACTAGACTCCCCAAAGAATGTTATTTAAGGATATTATTTCCTTGGTTGGAGATAGAAAATAAAAATGGAGGAATCACTAAAATATTAGATCTGTCTTGTCAGTTGTTGGCATCTTTTTGGAAAAGCATTTTGGTGTACATAAACAGATTTATGTGGAACTCTCTAAATGTTAGAGGTTAATATGATACTGAATTATACCTCAAAACTTTGGAATCTATCTTTGAGCAATTATAGGGCTGGGGAAGAGGGCCGTTATTGAAAGAATTTTATTCTGGGAAGTTGGAAACATCTTATTGTTCTAGCTATTAAGGAACGGCTTTTGAAAATGTGTATCTATTTTAGAAAAGGGAATATTTTCAACTAATTCAAAAAGTAAGCAATAATGTTTTTTGAAACAGATTTTATGATATTTTAAAACAATGGATTAGATTTTAGGTAATATTCTAAATTCTTTGTTCGACAATAGAATATTAATATCCACCCACCCACCCACCCAACCTGTCCATCCATCCATCTGCCCATCCATTCATCCATCCATCCTTCCATCCATCCTTCCATCCATCCATCCATCCATCCATCCATCCATCCATCCATCCATTTATCTATCTATCTATCTCAGTACTTTTTTAATTCTTGAGGTTTATACTTTCTCTAAAATGAGAGTCGTTTTGAGCGCTCCGAAGGCTTGAGGGACCTTCAGGAGGCTTCCCTGAAGCCTCCGGAGCAGTCAAAACGATCCTCAGAGCAAACCGGAAGTCCATTCCTGAAGGGCCGTTTTTTTGCGCTCCAGAGGCTTCAGGGAAGCTCATGAAGCCTCCGGAGGGCCTCCAGGGGGGAGGGGGGCTCTTTTCGCCCTCCCCAGGCTCCTATAAAGGCTCTGGAGCCTGGGGAGGGTGAAAAATGGCTTTAAAAAAGGGTGGCCAGCTGACAGGGCAGCGCCTCGAGTACCCTGACAAATGGCTCCACATGCCACCTGTGGCACGCATGCCATAGGTTCGCCATCACTGACATATAGTATAATATCTCATGCATTTATTATGTATTACACAAAATGTAATATATTATGTAATATATTAAGAACCATGATGGTGCAGTGATTAGAATGCAGTATTGCAGGCTAATTTTGCTGACTGCCAGCAGTTCAATTCTTAACCAGCTCAAGGTTGACTCAGCCTTCTATCCTTCCGAGATTAGTAAAATGTTGGGGGTAATATGCTGACTCTCTAAACCGCTTAAAGAGGGCTGTAAAGTACTGTAGTAAGTCTAAGTGCTATTGCTATGTACTACTGAGACGCAAGGCAGTTTACTCTCCTCCAAAAAGGCAAGCACAATTAGCTAAGCAATTGCGCTTTGATATAGTTTGGCATTCAGTAATTCTGCTTCCACTTTCTGTTGTAGATTCCTAAGCAGATTCAATGGGATAAACTTGTTTGAATAACTCTGGGATTTTCTTCTGGCTAAGCATTGATAGCTTTGTGTCCTGCTTTGCATGGCAGTTAATGTGCATATATTCATTCTTACTTGGGAGTAAGCAGCCTCATTAAATTACATAGCAGAACTAAGTTCGGAAGTCAATCTGAAAATTAGTCACAGCTCCAAAATTTAGTTCTCCTTCCCAGTGTTCTCTTCAGCAGAAGTAAGTGAGCCAAAAAATAGAGTGACATTTAGAATAGCTACAAGTGCCTTAACACTGAGTATAGGTAGTCTGCGACTTATGACCATAATTGATCCTAGAATTTTTGTTGCTAAGCGAGGCAGCTGTTAAGTAAATTTTGCTGCATTTTACAACATTGCCTGCCCCAGTTGTTAAGTGAATCAGTGCAGTTATTAAGTTAGTAACACAGTTCCTGGTGGAGCTTGGGACTTTTCCTGAATCCCTTGCGCACAGTTCGACTGAAGCCCTAGCGGAAGCCTGGGATAGGGCGGTCACTGGGGCCTTGGACTGTGTTGTGCCTTTGTGGCTTCTGACCCAGTGCCGATCCCAGGTAGCTCCCTAGTTTACCAAGGAGCTCCGGGAGATGAAACGGCGGAAAAGATGCCTAAAGAGTGATTGGAGGGCCAGCTGGTCCGAATCCGACCGAACACTAGTAAGAATCCATATTAAATCCTACTTAGTGGCGATAAAAGCGGCAAAACGGCAACATTTTCCCGATCTTAGCGCGTCAGCAGATAACTGCCCAGCCGCCCTGTTTAGGGTGACCTGCTCCTTACTTAATCAAGGAACTGGGGAAGACCCCTTGCAGGATAGGGCTGAGGAATTTGTTCAGTATCTGCAGGATAAAATCACTCAGATTCGGACAGGCTTGGACTCTGAGAGGGTAGATTCGGGCGAGTCGACGGGGATGAATCTTGTGGAAATTATCTGGTATGAGTTTGACCTTGTGACTCCCGAGGGCATGGACAGGATTATGGGGAGACTCAGTGCTGCCACTTGTGTGCTGGACCCGTGTCCCTCTTGGTTAGTTTCGGCTTCCCAGGAGGTGACACGAGGCTGCCTCCGGGCGATTACCAATGCTTCATTGAGAGAGGGGTTCTTTCCCACCGCCTTGAAGGAGGCGATGATGAGGCCCCTCCTTAAGAAACCTTCCCTGGACCCAGCCTCTTTAGCCAACTATTGTCCAGTCTCCAACATTCGCTTTGTAGCGAAGGTTTTTGAGAGCGTGGTAGCACGTCAGCTTCCCCAGTACCTGGACGAAGCTGCCTATCTGGATTCATTTCAGTTGGATTTCAGGCCCGGGTACAGCACGGAGATGGCATTGGTCGTGTTGGTTGATGGCGGGCCCGGGACATGGGTTGTAACTCTATCCTAGTCCTATTAGACCACGCAGCGGCTTTCGATACCATCGGCCATGGTATCCTACTGTGACGACTCAGGGGGTTGGGAGTGGGGGGCACTGTTTTGCGGTGATTCTCCTACCAGTTGGATCGATCGCAGTTCATGTTGACTGGAGGGCAGAGATCGAGCCTGAGGCACCTCACTTGTGGGGTGCCCCAGGGGTCGATTCTCTCACCCCTCCTCCTGTTCAACATATACATGAAACCGCTGGGCGAGATCATCCATGGTTTTGGGGTATGGTATCATCAATACGCTGATGATACCCAACTTTTCATCTCTACCTCAAACCACCCAAACAATGCCCTCAACGTAATGTTCTGATGCCTGGGGACTGTATGGATCTGGATGGGGACCAACAGGCTCAAGCTCAATCCCTCCAAGACTGAGTGGCTGTGGTTCCCATCATCCTGATTTGTGCATCTTGTACCGTCTTTGATGATAGGGGGAGAAATTTTAGCCCCCTCAGAGAGGGCCCGCAATCTGGAAGCCCTTCTGGATATGAGGCTTAGTTTAGAAGAATACCTGATGGCCGTGACCAGGGCGGCCTTTTACCAGGTTCGCCTGGTACGCCAGTTGCACCCCTTCCTGGATCGGGATGTCCTGTGCACAGTCACTCACGCCCTCGTCCTTTCTCGCCTGGACTACTGTAACGCTCTCTACATAGGGCTGCCCTTGAAGAGCACCCGGAGGCTTCAGCTGGTCCAGAATGCGGCCGAGCGGGTTGTCATGTTACACCTCTTTTAGGTGGCCTGCACTGGTTGCCAGTTGTTTTCCGGGTGCGATTCAAGGTGTTAATTATGATCTTTAAAGCACTCTATGGCTTAGGCCCAGGGTACTTGCGAGACCATCTACTGCTACCGGTAGCCTCCCACTATCCAGTACGATCCCACAGAGTTGGCCTCCTCAGGGTGCCATCGGCCAGGCAGTGTTGGCTGGCGACCTCCAGGGGGAGACCCTTCTCTGTGGGAGCTCCTTCCCTTTGGAATGAGCTGCTCCCAGAGCTTCGCATAATTCCTGACCTCTGGTCCTTCTGGCGCATCCTAAAAAGTTGGCTTTTCCAGCAAGCCGGCCTGGCCTGAATAAAATAATTTATTAATTTTAATTATTAATTTTAATTTAATTTCTAAATCTCATTGTCTATTGGGTTTTTTGGATATTCTATTTAATCTTTCTTATAACTTTTGTAATATGTGTTTTTACGTTGTACGCCGCCCTGAGTCCTTTGGGAGAAGGGCGGCATATAAGTCCAATAAACCTAACCTAACCTAACAGTTGTCAAGTGAATCCTCCATTGACTTTGCTTGACAGAAGGTTTCTAAAAGTGGTCACATGATCCTGGGACATTGCAACCATCATAAATATGAATCAAATGCCAAGTGTCTGAATATGATCACGTGACTATGGGCATGATGCAGAGTGGTGCGATGGCTTAGAGGTAGAGCCTCATAATCAGTAGGCTGTGAGTTCAATCCTAGGTAGAGGCAGATATTTCTCTCTATGGGAAAGATGAGAATATATCTGCTGAAGAATATTCGCATTGGTGACAGGAAGGGCATCTGGCTAGTAAACACTCTGCTCAATTCAGTTGCCCAGACTTCACCCCGCGAGGGATTATGGGGTCATTAAAAGAAGAAGAAGATGATGATGACTATGGGGATGATTGTTGTAAGTGTGAAAAGCGTTCATAAGTCACTTTATCCAGTGCTGTTGTAACTTAAAACGGTCACTAAACAAACTGTTGTAGGTCGAGGACTACCTGTAATTATAGCAATTCAACAATGGGTTACAGTAAGCTATTTGGATGGAGGACCTGCTATCTTCCTTGATACCTCTAGAATCCTATAAGAGGGAAAATATGTGATAAAAAGGTAGACTATTACACCAGATGGCGATTCTTCCCTGCATCCAACAATTGCTGTGTTCCAGGAGAATTCTTATTCTCTGTATCGACTAACAAAGACGTCTGGTAGACATTGTGGTGTATATGCACATTTCTCACTTTTATCTCATGCTTATTTTCATCTATGGAAATAATGATGCTATTAATTGTTTTTCACCATTTTGCAAATAGTATCTTTTAATATGGATTTACATAATTGGATGCAAAATGTGCTAAAGTGTCAGATTGTCAATTAAGGTTTGCTGGATTGTCAATTAATTACATTTACAACCATGGAAAACAAAAAGTTGGTATATCAGAGAGATGCATTCTGTTTTCTTATTCACCTCATTTTTTTGAAAGTGCTTACTGCAGTTATCTCTGTTTAAAGGAAGTGGCTACAGTAAAATAAAAGTCCAACTTTCTGCAGATACCGTAAAAGATACTTTATCTGTTATTTTTCCTATGTGGAAAAAATGGTTTCTGTTTTCTTGATAGTATTATACTAGTTTTACTCTTTGCAATATACAAGATGCAAGAAGTGGAATAATTTTGTAGCTATTAATTATGGACAAAATGGAGAAGAGCATGTGGACTCTACTGTATCCAACATTAATTAATGAGACTCAGTTAATTCAGTGTTTCTCAACTTTGGCAACTTTAAGAGGTGTGGACTTTCATTCCAATAATTCCCCAGCCAGCCATAGTGGGTGGAGAATTCTGTGAGTTGAAAGTCCACCTCTTAACGTTGCTAAGATTGAGAAAAACTTAGTTGATTCAAACAAAAATCTAGAGACCCTTAAATTCATATTCTGTTATTTTCATACATGGGGTCAGGATAGTGGTGGGTTCCGGATCCCGGTGCAACCGGTATGGTGCAACGAGGCCCGGTGGCCACCAATGAACCTGCGCAGCCTGCACACACAAACACACAATGTGAGCATACGTCCTTACCTCCTGCGATGCTCCACAACGCTTCTGTGATGCTCCAGCTGCTTGGCGGAGCGTTGTGCATGCGCCGTACACTTTGTGCGGGAGCGCCGAAGAACTCAAATACAGGTAAGGAGGGCAGGCGGGTGGGCCCTCCAGAGCACCATACCGGAACGGTACCCGGTGCTCCCGGCAGGCACCGGTACGCCCATACAGGGGCGTACCGCCTGCAATCCACCACTGGGCCAGGGTGCGTGTGGCCAGTGCATTGTCACTCATGTTAGGTGTGCCTGTGGTTGCCTGAGCGCTCTACCAGTGAAAACGGGCTCCTGAGCTCCGTTTTCAGCTGTGACAGCCTCCTTCAACCCTCTGCCAACCCTCCTGCAACCTTCTGCAGCCCTCTTGAGTTCCATTTTCACTGGAAGAGGCACAGTGGGCCAGTCCGCTGTTTACAGGGTGGCCCCACAGGTCAGATCTAAGCACCCCTCAGGCTGGATCTGGCCCCTGGATCTTGAGTTTGACACCCCTGATAGACAGACATTCTTAAACTTTTGGTTTAGGACGCTTTAACAAGCGTCCTCCGACATGACTGACATTGGATTCCTTGGAGAGTCTGGTAAAACCTTTGAACCCCCTCTCAGAATAATGAATTTTAATCCATAAAGTAGAATACGCATAGATTGTATTACAAAGGAAAACCATTATACTCAAAGACAATTATAGAATCTTTTATAAAAACATTAATCCATTAAATCATTAGCAACACAATACTCTTTATAGTACTCAATTGTAGTGAGACCTGCGAAAGTTAGCATTTTTATAATCTAGAGGTCATAAATTAGCTTTTTGTGGTCTACATTCACTATTAAATGAAAACTTTATTTCAGTTAAGAGATTAATGAGAATAAAGTTGTATTCTTTCCCATCCACATCCACGGACCCTCTGAAATGTAGATACAGGTTAAGAATTCCTAATCTAAACCCTTTTCATTTAAGTTCTAGGCTGGGTTGTAGCACCAAGGCAGCAATGATTGCATTTATGGATGACGTCTGGTTAACATGGAACAGGATAGTGTCCCCATCCTATCTAATTTCTCAATAGCTTTCACTGTTCACTTTCTTATCCTTCCCAGCCAGCATTAGTGGTTGGAACAGGGGCATTAATTTGCAGTGGTTCTCCATTCTCTTCTGGGCCTAGTTCCAATCAGTATGGGAGAGGTCAAGCTCTAGCCCTCTGCATTATGGGGGCCCTAGAACGTGATTGTCACTATTTCTCTGTAACCTCTACATGAAACTACCAAGTGAAGTCATCTATCAATATACAGATAGAGTATGTGGACTAGGGATGTCAAATTCAAGGCCCGCAGGTGCTTAGATCTGCTCTGTGCGGCCACTCTGGAAACAGCGAAGGACCAGCCAGCAATGCCTCTGCCAATGAAAACATGGCCCTCTTGAGCTCCATTTTTGCTGGCAGAGGGTTGCAGGAAGCTGTCACAGCTGAAAACAGAGCTTGGGAGCCTGTTTTCTCTGGCAGAGCGCTAGGGCAGCGATGGCGAACCTTTTTTGGCTCGCGTGCCATAAGTGGGAGGAGTGCAGAAGGGTAGTGTGCGGTCGTGCCACACCCATAATGCAATACGCGACCCCCCAGTACGCATGTGCGCACTACAGGCATGACCCCCCCCATTTTTTGCATACTTTTTTTGTCCTCCCCAGGCTCCAGAGGCTTTATAGGAGCGTGGGGAGTGCAAAAACAGCCTCCCCCGCCCCCTTGGAAGCCTTCCAGAGGCTTGAGGGACCTTCAGGACGCTTCCCTGAAGCCTCCGGAGCAGTCAAAACGAACCTCTGAGCAAACCGGAAGTCCTTTCCCGAACTTCCGGTTTGCCAGTAGGACCGTTTTTTTACGCTCCAGAGGCTTTAGGGAAGCTCATGAAGCCTCTGGAGGGCCTCCGGGGGGGGGAGCTCTTTTCGCCCTCCCTAGGCTCCTATAAAGCCTCTGGAGCCTGGGGAGGGCGAAAAATGGCTTTAAAAAAGGGTGAACTCAGCTGGCCAGCGCACACATGCGCGCTGGCCAACGGACAGGGCAGTGCCTTGCGTGCCCTGACAAATGGCTCCGCGTGCCATAGGTTCGCCATCAGTGCGCTAGGGCTACCACAAGCATCCTCCGACATGAGTGACATTGAGCTGGCCACGCCCACCCTAGCCATGCCCCCCCCCCCCCTAATGCGGCCCTCAATTAAATTGAGTTTGACACCCCTGCTATAGACTTTTGGTCACTTTACATTTATTTTTTATTTTAACACATGTGCCATTGTACAATGTGAAGTTGTGATATATTTTAAAAGGATGCTGACTTTTGCTGCAAAGGTTCAGCTGTATGAATAAAAAAAGTAGTCTCAGGATTAGTTCATTGTGTTAATTCCTAATGAAACTACCGTTGTGTGTCTTGTACAATAAAGGCTTCTATTTCATGGATTCATCAGCAGTATTTTATATTGACTTAATCCTCTATCTGGAATGAACTGGATAGCAAAATATTTGTTGGATCCTTGCTTTTAGTACATTAGCTAGTACAGGAAAAAAACAATATGGAACATCAACAATTTTGTTTTTAAAGGAAGAGTAATGATTATGTCACTAGTGAGAGCTTTCCTCTTTTGAGTGTTTAATTAACAATTTTGTATACATATAATAACTTTTGGATCTGGTTGTAGGGTTGCATCATATCCTTTAATTCAGATTTAGAGTACTATTCTGCTTAACTGGACCTCTGGATATTTTTTGCTTCAGGGATTAATGGTAGAAAAAAGTGTTATTTTAAGCACATAAAGGTTAGTTTTTTGGCAGAAAAATGTGTGATTCCTATAAATAAGTAAACAGCCTCAGAAAAAATAAACACAGCCAGGTTGGCCATAGTAACATTGCAACATTCATATTGGGCAAGCATATTAATTACATCAGCTCAAATTTTGTACATTTTTATGAGTTTGGCCTAGTGAAAATATTGTCCTGGCACTGATTATATTTCATGAACCGATGATGAACCCGTTTCCATAACTTTATATAAAAATTGTTTTGTGGAACCCATTTTCTGTTCTTCTGGAGGAGGATGACCTCAAAGCTGACACCAGCAGGTCCTTCTAGGTGAGGGGGGTGAAGATCAGAAGAAGAGAGAGACTAAATTCATGTGCCAGGGAGGGAGAGGAGGGGGAGCTTTACAGCTGTGAAAAAAGCCAACCCACCAATGAAAAGGAATTCAAAATCTAATGCAGAGAAATACAATTGCAAACACTTCTGGGAAAACTAACATGGAAAGATATTTAAGAGAAGAAGAGCAAAGGGGCAAATTAAACGGGTTTCAGAACAAGCTTTCACAATAGCTGAGGAAAGATGGAAGATGAAAGCTTTGGTCAGCAAGAAGAACATACAACAATTAAATGCAGACTTTCGATGTTCAAGCAAGAAAGGAAAATGAATTAGAACTTGAGCAGAAATATGATGAGAAAAGGAAATAGGGAAATCCTTTTAAGACAATCAAAGTAATTAGTCAAAAATATAACTAAGGTAGGAACAGTAGGCAAATTATATTAGGCTGCCAAAATACCGATGACCACTATGTGATTCTTTAGCAATTCTCTAAATTTTTAAAGCCTAGATGAGGTCAAGGAATAAAGAATATGAAACAGTCATCAAAGAGAGCTGAATCTCACTTATAATCGTTTCAGCCTTCCCACAGTCATGTGATCAAAATTCAGATGCTTGGGAACTGACTTATATTTATGACTGTTGCGATGTCCTGGGGTCATGCGAATGCCTCTTACGACCTACTGACAAGCAAAGCCAATGAGGACTTCATTTAACAAGCTTGTTACTCACTTACCAACTGCAGTGACTCACTTAACTAGTATGACAAGAAAAGTCCTAAAATGGGGAAAATTCACAAAACAACTGTTTCACTTAGCCACAGAAATTTTGGGCTCAATTGTCATAAGTCGAGGACTACCTGTATATTCCTCAACACTCTACATTGAAGTGAGGTGTAAAAGCAAATAGACCAGCTGTCAAATGAAAAGCTTTGGGTGCTGATCAACCTTTGGGTGTTTAAGGGTACAGGAGGAGAGGCAGTTAAAATGATAATGGTTATAGGTCAACAAGAACGGAACAAGATTGCTAGTGATTGTAAACTCAGTGCATTTTCTTATATTTAAAAAATGCAAAACACCATTGGACTGATTTCTCACAAAAACAAAGGGTTATTTAAGTTCTTATAGACAGAGAAATTCATACAGGTTTCAGAAAGGCAGATGGGTATGAGATAGTGCCATAAGATGCATAGTGAAAAGGGTAAGAGGGGAAAATATTTAGTTTTTTTACTGCCATCTGGTGGCCATTCCCAAGTTTGGGAGTCCAGAGGAGGTGTCCCATATTAGGAGTTGATAATTTTGGGGAGAATCTATAGAATGAACAAGAGCATACTGTAAGAATTTAATATAGAGAAATAATGTTAGATGAAAAGAGGCCCTAGGCTATTCCACTTATGGGGCCCTTTCACCTCCCATTTTTAAGTTTGTAAATTACATGAGAGATAATAAAATACATCATTACTGTGATATATATCAATATATTAAATGAAACATGTTGTAATTGGTACTAACCTTTATAAAAAATGTGGCACGGATAAATAAAAGGCCCCTCTTGATCTTGAGGCCCTAGGCTGAAGCCTAGTTAGCCTATAGGAAAATGCAGCCCTGAATGTAGCTCATAGTGGGGAAGCAAATGAAATAAAGTTAAATATTGTTCTGATATAACAGGGCTGTCAAACTCATGGGCCACGGGCTGGATGTGTCACATGCTGGCCATGCCCATACCTTGTTTAGTGAAAGGAGGGGAAATCCCAATACGTCACATGATGCCGTGAGTTTGACATCCCTGTGATATACAATGTATAGACTAGAAGAAAGCCAAGATCGAAGAAATGACACCTAAAATCAGAATCAGTTTGAACACTTATCATTTGAGATATGTGTAGACTACTTACCGTAGCTAAAGAAGACTTAGAAAGGTTCATTATGGGAGCAAAACAGAGAATCCAATTAATGTTAAATGCCAGAAATGCAATGTTAGCTTGCATGTTTAATACATTTATAATTTAGGGCAAAAAGGTGAATATAGTGGATAGGTTTTTTTTTTGGAGGGGGGGCCTCAGGAATAAAAATGGACAGTAGCCTCAAAAGATTAAATCTAAGAAAGAATGAAGTAATAGACGTAGATAAGATGTGACAGATGTTTTTGTGACAACAAAATTCAGAATAAATACAGTGGTCCTACCATTTTCCACTGGTAATGTATGCCCGTGAAAGTTCAATCCTGAGAAAGATCCAGGAAATCTTATGGAGGTGGATATGTTTTCTAAGAGTACCAAGAATGCAGGGGGAAAAAAACCTTCATGAACTACATAAAGGATGACATCACCTTTGTGGAAATACTCACATACATCAGGCATGTGATGCCAGTGGATGATGTAGTCAAAGAAATTATTATGCTTGGCAAAGTTAAAGGAAATAGAAGAAGAGGAAGACGATGCGTAAAATGGAATCAAAGAGATTACTATGATGTCCTTGGATGATGTTATTTCTGGAAACAGATCGAGGTGGTAAGCTTTTCTCTCTGAAGTCACCATGAATTAAATTCTACTTGATGACATCTAACAGACCTTGTTTATGTTAAATAGAAAGCAAAATATCTTAATAAAAAGATAATGAACTTAGGAATTCCAGCCAAGGTGGAGAAGGATTGAGCATCACTTTGGTGATGTCTCCCTTCTTAAGCTGTTGAAAATTATAACTGAACTGCTTATTTTCCTTCTCCTGGTCCTGCCCCCTCCATCTCCTGGTAGAATGACACCATCTCAACTGGAAATGGAAAAACCCCATAACAGCTGCAGTAAAGGACCATACATTTCTGTTTCCAAGAGCCCAGCTCCAATAGAAAATACAGTGGATTCAGTTGTTAACCTAATTGTACCTAAAATTGGAAATGCGTGTTGTGCAATTTCTGATTGCAATATGGAATCAAGTCAGGAGAAGGGAACTAGTTTCGGTTCATGTACACTCCATGAGTAGAAGGCTCCTAATATTTTTTAAAAAGTTGGTGAAAGTTGACTTTTGTGTAGAGGAAAACTAAAGATTTTTAGGAAAATGATGTATATATCTCCTGAAAAAATGAAAAGAGAAAAAAGACTTAATTTTAAAGGGACTGCCAGTATGTCAAGAGAAACTGGCACAGATTCAAGATACGTAAAGAATGAGCATCCTCTAGTGGTTCTGAAGGGTAAATATTTTACAGAGTTTTCTTTCTTTCTTACGATCCAGTAAATCCCTTGTTTCAGGATGGAAATGTTTTAGGGAGCTATTTAATGGGAAAGATTGTGTTGATCACATAATGTTCCATTAAGCTTGCAGTCTTTATGTATACTGAATCCAGCATTGGTGGAGTTTCTTGAGTTCTATATGTGAAAATATTGTAAGGTCTCCAGACAAACAACCTCTTTGGAATTTGTTGGGAAATTAATCTTCTTTCCTGAATTGCCTTCCAAGATAGTAAAAACCAAGATAAATTAAATCACACTTAGTTACAGGGAGAAATAAAGACTTCTTTTTTCTACCCTGAAATTTTTGGAGTGATTATGCTACGATTACAGGTAGTCTTCAACTTATGATCACAATTGAGCCCAACTTTTATGTTGTATGTGAGAAATTTGTTGTGAGTTTTGCCCCATTTTACAATCTTTTTTGCCACATTTGTTAAGTGAAACACTGCAATTGTTAAATTAGTAACACGGTTGATAATGAATCTGGCTTCTCCACTGACTTTACTTGTCAGATCTCAAAAGGGGATCACATGACTCTGGAACAGTTGCACGTTAATTTTGATCATGTGACCATGGGATGCTACAATGGTTGTATGTGAAAAATGGTCATAAATCACTTTTTTCAGTGCAGTTATAACTTCGAACATCATTAAATGAACTATTGTAAGTGTGTGTGTGTGTGTGTGTGTGTGTGTGTGTGTGTGTGTGTGTTACAACCCCTGGTATGCCCAGTAAGGGTATGGCTAGCTGATGAGAACTAAATAGCTTGGAATAGATCTATACTAGTCTCCCTTTATTTATTTATCAGCACAAATACAACACACACACACACACATAAATATATATATTGTGTGTATACACGCGCGCGCACACACACACAAAACATGAACTGAAGTTGGACTACAAAATCAATGCTCACAAATGTCAAGAGGATATTTTTTTCTTTTACATTTAGGTTTGTAGTCGATCATTTATTTTAGATTTAATTTTTCAGTTGGAAATGTTTTTAACTTAGGGGATAGAGTGGGTAAGTCTGCAATTTAAGTATGTCTCAACAGGAGTCTTTTCAGAAATAGGGATTTTCTCCCTTTTTTCTGTCTATTTTTTTCACCCTTTTTTTCTTAAATAGCAATAGCAGTAGCACTTAGACTTATCTATTGCTTCACAGTGCTTTTAAAGTCCTCTCTAAGCAGTTTACAGAGTCAGCCTATTGTCCCCAACAATCTGGGTCCTCAGTTTACCGACCTTGGAAGGATGGAAGGCTGAGTCATTCCAAAGTATTGGTTTTTCTTTTCCAATTTTTTCCCTTAATTTCTCTTTTTCGTGACTAGAGATTTCGATATGTTCATTTTTCAGTTTTAACTTACCTTTACTGCATATCTTTTCATTTTTATTTTACAAAAATAAGAGTAAGTTTCAATTCCTTTGACAATTTTTAATTTTGTTTAGCCTTAATCAAGAATCATGTTGAGTTTTCTCTATACATAATTATAATGGTTTAATTTTTCTGTTTGGTTGGTTTTGCATCATGCAGTGTTAGAAGTCTGCGATGTGTATTCAAGAGAAGGCAGTTTTTTGTTTTTGTTTTTTTGCAAACTGAGTACACAGAAACTTGAAGTAACTCTGCAAAAAACTTATTTTATTTCTGATGAAAAATGTTTCCATGCAAAAAAATTGGGATTGCCAAGATTTGTAATTGTGGCAACTCAAAATTGGTTACGGGAGTTTTGCATTAATTAAGACTTCTCATTTTATAACTGAATCTTATACTTCAAACTTAGAAGTCATTATATAATTTTAGTTGAACAGTGAGAGTCAAAACACTGTAACTGATTTTTATGGGCTAATCACAGATAAACTAATTATTTTATATAGAGATTTTAAGCCTTCTGTTTACGGGAAGACCATATAATGCTGATAGAGGATTTTAATTTAGCCTGGAACTTAATTGGAATAAGTTTCTAAGAAAACTAAGCCACAAAGCTGAACATTCTTAATATTTATACAAAGGATTTTATTTTTTTGACATGGAAATAATGAAATATAATTTAGGAATAATATGTTTTTTTAAAAATTCATCGTGGTGCAATGTTTGATTACCTTGCATTGTCTTGATCCATAGTAATCTGGTAAAGAACTAAATTAGAGAACCAAATTTGTTGAGGGCTCCACCCTCTGAAATAGTATCTTCTTCTCCCAAATTAGAATAATGGAATAACAGAGTTGGAAGGGACATTGGAGATCTTCTAGTCCAACCCCCTTCCCAGGCAGGAAACCCTATATACCAGTGATGGCGAACCTTTTTTGGCTCGCGTGCCATAAGTGGGGGGAGCGCGGGGGCGTGTCATGTGTGGGCGTGCTGCACCCATAATGCAATGCGTGACCACCCAGTGCGCATTCGCGCACTACAGGCGTGACCACCCCCCATTTTTACATGCTTTTTTCACCCTCCCCAGACTCCAGAGGCTTTATAGGAACCTGGGGAGGGTGAAAACAGCCTCCCCCGCCCCCCTGGACGCCCTCCAGAGGCGTCAGGAAAGCCTCCGGACGGTCCCTGAAGTCTTCGGAGCGCTCAAAACGACCCTCCGAGCAAAGTCACTTCCGGTTTGCTCGGAGGGTCATTTTGAGCGCTCCAAAGGCGTCAGGGAAGCTCATGAAGCCTCCGGAGGGCCTCTGGAGGGGGGCTCTTTTCGACTTCCCCAGGCTCCTATAAAGCCTCTGGAGCCTGGGGAAGGCGAAAAATGGCTTTAAAAAAGGGTGAAGTCAGCTGGCCAATGCGCACAGGTGCGCTGGCCAGCTAACAGGGCAGCGCCTCGTGTGCCCTGACAAATGGCTCCGCGTGCCACCCATGGCACGCGTGCCATTGGTTCACCATCACTGCTATGTACCATTTCAGACAAATGATAATGCTCCCTCTCTCCTAGGGTTCCCAAAAGCCCCTAAACTCTGGCTTTGGACCCAGGTCTGGAGTTTGGGGTGGTGGTGCCTATTGTGGTTTGTTATAATTGTTGTTTTTAGTCTGGTATGCCTTTTTTCATTTTGTTTATGTTTTTAGTTTTCAACTTAATATTATATTTTATAAGCTGCATAGAGTTCACTATAGTTCAGTTGTAGAGATATCTGTTGTAGATTGTTTTTAATACAATAAAGCTTCTAAGAATTTCTCAAACTCATTCAAATGATTTAGCCACACCATTATTGCAGGAAATATTTGATTTATGAAATTCAGAAAGGCTCAGAGTTGTTGTAGAATACTGTAAAAATATGAAAAAAGTTGATAACTATGTTGTTTGAGTTATATAATTAATCTTTTGGGGGGAAAAAGGACCTTTCTCATTTTCTGAGACCCATATAATAATCGAATCAACATGGATTTGCAGGTAAGCCTGCAAACGACCACAATTTTAGTTGTTGGGCAGTTGTTAAGCAGGTCACTACGTGGCCTGACTCAATATTACATCTGTTTTTTATTATGGTTGTAAAGCAAATCACCATGGTTGTAAACTGAATCACCATGGTTGTTAAGCAAATCCCCCATATCTAAAGGGCATTTTTGTCATTTTCTGCTGGAACATGGCCAAAAAAAGGTCACAAATCACAAACGAAGACTGGGCACTTCAACATTTGAGCCGGTTGCCCAGTCCCCAAAATGCAGTTACATGACCACAGGGCTGGTGGAATGTGTACAATGGCTGGTTGTGCTTTACAGGACATAAAGCCGCCTTTCCAAGGCGGTTGTAACTTTAAGCAGTCATTGCATGACTGGTTGCTAATACTTTTATCCAATGGTTCCCTTCCTATTAACAATAATAGCGAGATTTAACTAGATCAGGGGTGTCCAAACTTGGAAACTTTAAGGCTTGTGGACTTCAACTCCCAGAATTCCCCAGCCAGGCTGGCTGGGGAATTCTGGGAGTTGAAGCCCACAAGTCTTAAAGTTTCCAAGTTTGGACACCCCTGAACTAGATGGTCTTCTAGAAGTAAATTAACAGTATCGAATGAACTCCACCCAAGATGGAGACCTACCTTCATCATGGCAAGAATGTCCTAATCAAAGTTTTAAACTTGTCAAGCTAATAGACATTTTATATCAGTCTTATACCACACTGTTCCTTCCTCCATACACATATTTAAACCTTACACTTTATGGATGCTGTGTTCTTGGAACTGTTTTCTCATTTTAATTTAGTGGAAATGGGTTATTCCTAGTCAGCTCGTGCCAATGTTTAATTAATTCATTTATTACACTACTTGCATTATTCATTACTTGCATTAAGTACCACCTTTTTATATCATTCATCTTGCAAACAGCCTGAGGTGAAGAGTGAGTTTATTTTCCTGTACTTTTTATCCACGAGGTGTCCTTGTTAGGCTGAGAATCAGTTGATTTAGCTGAGATTATTTGCTCACATTCCGGCTTCATTTTGTCAGTTATTCTGGCAGAGTGCCTTCTGGATATATAAAGACACAACCACAACAGACATGCCAGAACATCTCTGAAAGGGCTGGAAATGGTTGCACCAAGCCTTAAAGCAGCTGCTCCACACCCTAGCTCCATGGAGCTCAGCCCAGAGAATGATCAGCATAAGCCTATCCTTATCTACAGGTAGTCCTCAACTTTCAACCACAATTGGAATCAGGATTTCCATTGTTTATTGGGTCAGGCCCGATTTTATGACTTTTTTTTGCTATGATTGTTAAGCAAAGCACTTCAGTTAAGTGAACCATGCGGTCATTAAGCAAATTCAGCTTTCCACGTTGAATTTGTTTGTTGGGAGCGACTTTCCCAAGCGACTTTCCCAATAGTGATAACATGACAACTAGGATGCTGCAACTGTTGTAAATACATGTCAGTTGCCAAGCATCCAGATTTTGATCACATCACTGTGAGGATGTTGTGATAGTCTTATGTTCTGACCCCTCCACCAACACACACACACACACTCCAAGCCACAGATAAGGTACCGGATTTATTGACAGACAGACAGGTCCTTGGCAGCAATCCACCACAAATAAGCCTTCATCACAACTCGGCACTGATAGCACTGGCAGCAATCCAGCCTGCCACGCTCACAAGGCGGAACTTCCCCAATAGTTCCTGCGTTGACTTCTGCAAAGGGCGTATGCACAATCAGTCCTTTTATAGACGGGAGAGGAGTCTACTTATCAGCAGCTGAGAGCAATTACCTCCAGTAATTGCGCACTTGCTCCTTACGCCTGTGAGCGCATCGGTAACGAGCATCTCATAACTCACTGCTGATGTCTGACTCACTGTCCTGTGACTCCTCCCCACTGCTCCAAGGCATGACATCAGGAGCCCCCTTCCTTTGGCTTTCACCGCTGCTCCATGCCTCAGGCGCCTCCTGGTGGCCGACCAGACTCTCCGATCCCTGCTCGGAGTCAGGACCCTGGGCAGATCAGAGCCGACTCATAGGAACCCTCGCTGTCGGAGTCTGGTCGCAGCTCCAACAGCTCCTGCTGGGCCACAACAGTCTTATACGTGAGGAATAGTCATAAATCGCTATTTTCAGTGCCATTGTAACTTCAAACAGTTCATAAATGAATGGTTGTAAGTTTGAGGATTATCTGTTTATAAAAATAATTGAACATTAGATAGAAACCCAAAAGTTCATGCAGATATAAACTGAAACATATCTGGCTGCAACCATTGCTTTGCTATAAATTAGAGTATGGAACTAAGCTGATTTTAGTAGACTGCACTTTTATTACATTTGCAGCAGACTGAATGCAGTGCTTCCATTTCTTATACAGTAGTTACCATGTTTCCCCGAAAATAAGATCTGGTCTTTAATTATTATTATTATTGCTCCAAAAGATGCATTAGGGCTTCTTTTTGTTGAAACACGGTTGGAAGAAGAAGCTGATTTATGGTTGCAGAAGAGTGGAAATTGCAAAATAGCACATACGAATATTCTATATTTAAAAAAGCAGCTCTCATTATAAATCTTTTTTTAAAAAAGAACTGGCTATTTAACTTTGTCAAAATATAAATTTAATTATAGCTTCTCTTTTGGTCATACGATTTGCCAGCAAAAGGCTAGAAGGAACTTCCCATATAATTGAGAGGTAGCCTGTGGATCCTTGTGCTCGGAATGTTGATTTCTTTGGATATGTTCGTTTATAAAATGCTTTGCAGTTTATAGCTGAAATCCAGAGGATTCACCATTTCTACAAGACAACAAAACAAAGGGATTTTAAAAGTTCCTTCAAGTGACATGTTAGTGTGAAAAAGCTGAGAATAATACGTGAACTCAGAAAAAAAGTCAGATCTGAACCTAATGTTCCCTTGTTTAAGCTAACTAATTTATTTTATAGGCTTCCCAACTCCTAAATGACTCTGGGTACTCAGAATTAAAATCCAACATATTAAAAGAAATGCAGCCAACCAGAATAGGAAAATACAAAAAGTCCAAAATAAATCAGATTAAAACAAAGCAAAATAAAAACGGGAACTTCCACAATCATCTTGTTCCCAAGGCCTGGAAGAACAACCAGGTCTTTAGTAGTTTCTTGAAGAACGTAAGGATGATAGTCGCACAAAATTCCAAGGATGAAATCATTCCAAAAGGCTGGAATTGCAGTAGAGTAGGAGTGCTTCCTAGGTCTGCAGAATGATATTCTTTAATTGATGGGATGTGTAGTTCACTCACTCTACTGGACTGAATGCATATGCAGAGACAACAGTTGATAAGAGATGCCTCAGCTAACCAGGCCCTTCTATGATATGAAAGTCTCTAAGATAAACATCAGGCCCTTAAATTTTAACAGAAACCAACTGGGAACCAATTCAGGTCACAAAGCATCAGTCACACGTGCATAACATGGTGCCTGTATTGCTGCCTTCTGGACCAGCAGTAGTTGCCAGATGGTCTTCAAGAAGAGCCCCATGCTGAGCACATCACTGTAATCTAGTTGCGAGATAATTAGGGGATGCATGACAGCCTGTGATACTTCTGTTTCCTAGGAATAATCTTACAGCTCCACACCTTCCATTATTACATACTGGGCCAAAAATGAGAAGCTAACTCATGTGGTTAGCAGTTTTGTGGCTGTCCCATTTGAGCTTTCAAAACGGGAAGAATGTCCCACTTCATTCTTCATTCAGACAGATAATTTTAAATGGCCAAAACCAGTAATCTTACTCTTCACCCCACCTCCTTTTATGTGGTGGTAAAAGAGCCAAGGTGTTCTCAGTCATATAATTTTGCCTTGTATATTTCATGCTTTTTTTAACTGAATACAGCTAGCCTTCTATCTGCATGTGTTCTGTCTCCACCTCTATTGTGCACCTCAGTAATTTGTAAGCATTCTCTCTGTCTCTCTCCCATATATATTTAAGCCCAAAACCCAGCCTGTGTGTGTATGTATGTATGTATGTATGTATGTATGTATGTATGTATGTGTGTGTGTGTGTATATATATATATATATATATATATATATATATATATATATATATATACATACATACATACATACATACATACACACACACACACACACACACACACACACACACACACACACACACACACACACATATATATATATATATATATATATATATATATATATATATATATATATATTCATTCGTACATTCTCCCTAGTGGTGGAGGCAGCATGCAGGCTGGGTTAACCCTCATCCAAACATATTGAGGACTGAGTCTGGTAACATCTTTAAGCTCCGCCCCTGTTGCTAGGTCGACCCAGCTTTCGACTCAGTCCACTCATGAGGACGGCTGCGTCATCGCCTTTCTCCGGTCTTTTGGTGATAATTATTTGGTTGCTAATTTGATTATTGTGAGTACTGGACTGAATTCTGTGAACAATAAGACCAATTACAACGACCAGACGGCACTAAGGTCCTTGCAGAGCCAGGCATTGGTGGTCGGAGCCTCTAAGCCCTATTAGGGCGCGCAGGCTGGCAGCGTGACAAGGGTGTCATTTCTGTGAGGACGGCTAATTAACACCTCGTTCTCACACCGCGGTCTCTGACGGCTCAGTGACAGCTCCCTTGTGGTTTCCTACGTGTCCGTTCGCTGCGTTGATATTCTGATTCCTTGCTCGGCAAGCTGAGAGAGCAGCTGGGAACCGCTCCGCCGCTCCTGTTAACAGTTGAGCGGCGAACCACGGCTGCCAGTAATTGGAAGGCAAATTGACTTTAAAATCATTGTTGGACGGCTGCGGAGCGACCCAGGAGGATAGGAACGTTGAAAATGCCGCTGTTACAGGACTCTCAGTCCCTTCGTGAAGCAAGGATCGCAGCAGTTAAAAAAGGCACGAATTGCCATTTTTTCAAATGGCTGTCAGTGGCACACAAAATGGTGGCCGTCAGTACACAGGATCTTAATACAACGACAGAGAGTGCTGCAGAGGCACAAGTCCCACTGACAGGAGAGGTGGCTTTAATGCCTCAATCATCCCCTCAGCCTGGCACTTCTGCTGACAGGTATTCCAGCAGCAGTAAAAAGAGGTCTGGAAAGGCAGAAAATGCTAAGAAGCCCCAAAAGCCTTCCAGCTCACGCTATGAAAAGAAAAAAGAAAAAGCACTGGATCGCATACACAAGAAGGTGGCCAGCAAAAAGACCTCCTCTCCCAAGCCAACAGACAAGCCCCAACAATCCCAGGGGCAATTATCTCTGCTGCTTTCTCCTGGGGACAGGCAGAATAGGGACATCCCTATTAACCCCATCTTTCCTATCAATGTCTCCAACATATGGGGGTCATCCCAGGCGCCACTGGTCTCCATGACTGCCAGTGAGATCGAATTACCACCAGCTGTCCAGAGACTGGACTCATTGCCTTCCACATCTACCACTAACCCTTTGGGCCAATCACATCCCATGCTCCTGCCAAATTTTCAGGACATTATTGCCTCTGCCATATCTCAGGGCATCACAGCTAGTTTTCAGCAGCAACAGGCCATGCCATTCAGACAGGTGACCGCCACAAACAGGGCTCCATCTGCACCAGCTCAAGTAGCTCTTCCTACAGAACCGGTGGTGTCTGACCAAGAGGATTTGGATCAATCCTCAGAATCTGAGGAAGGTGAGCTCAAGGAGGCCGAACAATCTGAGGATGAGGGAAGGGAGCCCGACCAGAAATCCTTTTCGGGCCTATTCCCTCCTGCCTTGTTCCCATCACTTCTGTATAAGGCCAAAGCAGCTTCTAAGATAGGGCCTCAACTGGCAGCGGCCGCGCCTCGGCCAGCGACTGTGAGTGCAGAATCTTTGTATTCTGAACAGGCACCCCCAGCAGAGACAATTCCAATGCCTAAGATATTTGTAGACTTGATCCAAAGGCAGTGGGCTGCTCCCACATCAGGCCCAAGTTCATCGGCCGCTGATAAAAAGTTCTTCAATGTGGCTAACGAATTGGCTCAGTTTTGGGCTATTCCTCCAATAGATGCTCCGGTGATTGCCCTCTACATGCCAGCTCACATGCCAGGGGCTCCGGAGAACGTCCTTAAACCGGAGGAGAAGAAAGCAGACATAACTCTGCAAAGAGGTCATCAGGCGGCAGCCTGGGCGGTCAAGGCCGCCACTACCGCCTCCTTCTTCACCCAGCCATGTCTGCTGTGGCTCCAAGAACTACAACAGCATGTTCCTATCTCTGACATAAGGGCCCACCAAGACATTGCCAAACTGGTGGCGGCGATTCAGTTTGCGTTGGATGCTACTCTGACATCTGCCAGATTCGCCGCCAGAGCCATGGCCTCCTCCGTGGCTTCCCGAAGATTGCTGTGGCTTCGACAGTGGCAAGCCGATGCTCGCCACAAGTGGAAGTTGGCCTCCGCTCCTTTCAAGGGAGGTTCTCTTTTCGGAGATGCCCTGGATCCATACCTGATTGAAAACAAGGAGAAAAGGAAGGTCCTTCCATCCGCCCCAAAGAAGGGCTTCAACCATCCGTCACCATATCCCAGGTGCTTTTCCTTTCAAGGCCAGGACCTTGGTTCCTCCTTTCGGAACTAGGACTATGGTTCCTCCTTTCGGGGGGCGCACTATGGGGGCCAGGGATATAGGCAGCAGGGAGGCCATGCTTCCAGACAGAGGCCCCAGCCTGACCGCTTTCAGCAGGGAAAATCTTCCAAGCGTCCTTTTCGAGGAGGGGGGAGGTGTTATTATCGCAGAACCAAGCCCCTCCGGGGCCAGTTATCCCATCGGAGATAGGCTAGCTATGTTTGCTGACGCTTGGGATGCTACCACCTCCGACGCTTGGGTTAGGTCTACGGTTAGACAGGGGCTTGCCCTTGAGTTTATCTCCAACCCCCCTAGTTCCTTCAGGGCCTGTCCGGTTTCCTCCAACCCAGCTCGCAGGCACCTCATGCTGGAGGCAGTCCAACATCTCCTCAACATTAGGGCCATACAACCAGTACCGGCAGAGGAATGCGGGCTGGGGTTTTATTCTTTTTGTTATACCAAAGGCCTCGGGGGGCTGGAGAGCTATTTTGGATCTTAAAAGATTAAACAAGTTCATTTGTTACAAGAGTTTTAAGATGCATTCTTTGCATTCCATTTTGGGATCCATCAGACAGGGGGATTTTCTAAGTTCGATTGACCTAACGGAGGCATACCTCCATGTTCCTGTTTTGCCCCGGCATAGACAATTCCTGCGTTTTGCATATTTAGGGCAGCATTTTCAATACACTGCCCTCCCCTTTGGGCTGTCTTCAGCTCCTCGTGTATTTACAAAGGTCCTAGCGGCCTTGATCACAGCTCTCAGGGAAGTGCCTATCAGACTTCAAGCTTACCTGGATGATATACTCATCCAATCTTCATCCCCTAGTTAGGCTCATAGGGATCTTGCGGCCACCATCCAGGCTCTTCAGGAGCATGGGTTTTTCATCAACGTCCCCAAGAGCTATCTACATCCATCCACCAGATTAGTGCACTTGGGAGCGTTGATCGACACAGAGGAATGCAGGGTGTACTTGTCTCGCAAGAGGCAGGACAATATTAGGGCCTTAGCAGGTCAGACGGCCGGGTCACATTGTTACTGGTTTTTTGATCTTGCTGTTACCTGTTGAATAAAAAAAAGAATGTTGTCGTCTTGGTTCTGACACGATAAGGACGGATGGAGGAATTTATTGACATGGCAGAAGGGGCGCAACTGGATGTCCGGAGTACAGGTATATTACAACTATTGGCGATGACGCACGGGTTCTAAGGTTTTCTCTTCGTGAAAAGCTGGGTCTACCTAGCAACAGGGACAGAGCTTAAAGATGTTACCAGACTCAGTCCTCAATATGATTGGATGAGGGTTAACCCAGCCTGGATGCTGCCTCCACCCTAGGAGAAGAGGCGTCTCAGGTACCAACGCCCTTTTTCATGGATGTAGGTATGCTGGTCCTTGGCAACGTTTCGGCGAGGTCCCACTCGCCATCTTCAGGCTGCTGTTTTCAGCTTCGTGCTTGTTCGAGTAAGTATAGAAAGACGACAGCTCCAACCGCACTTTACTCGCACAAGCACGAAGCTGAAAACACCAGCCTGAAGATGGCGAGTGGTACCTCGCCAAAACGTTGCCAAGACAATCAATCTTACATGGGAAAAGACCTGAATACAACAAGACCAGTATGTATGTATGTGTGTATATATACACATACAATATATTGTTGTATATATACAACATGACCAGCATACCTACACCTGTGAAAATCTACGAAAACATATATGTGTGTGTGTTGTATTTGTGCTGATAAATAAATAAATATATATATAAACAAATATAAAAAGGCAACATTAAAAATAAAAATATGGTTTTCTGCCTAGATGGTCTTCTGTGTTGAGCTGAAGGAGCTGCCGTCTTTCTATAAATCTTGGTGTGTGTGTGTGTGTGGAGTGCTGGCGTTTCAGTAAGTGGATTGATTGGCTGTGTGGCTGTATCATGATTGGTAGATTGGTGCTGGCTGTGTGTCCGTTGTTGTTTTGTGTTGTAACGGCCTGGGTGGTGGGTGGAGCTCGTTTGTTTACCAGGGCTGGTTTCCAAATGTCTGGCAGGCGGGAGGCATCGTCACGTTTATTCATGTTGTGGGGGTGTTTCTCTATTTCGATAGCTTCCATAATTATTCTCTTGTTGAAGTGTTCAGTTTTAGAGATTAATTTGGTTCCTTAAAAATTAATTTCATGTCCTATAGCTTTAAGGTGCTGGAAAAGGGAGTTTTTTCTTTTTTTCTTACTGCATTCTTGTGTTCTGCGATTCGTGCATTTATTCTCCTGTTCGTTTGTCCTATGTATGTTGCAGGGCAGATTTTGCATGGTATTTCCTAGACTCCTTGGTTTTCTAGCTGGATCTTGTCTTTGGGGTTTCATAAGATGTTGGCTATTTTTGGGTCAGTGTTGAAGGCTGTCTTGCTATTGTGTTTGTGGAGAATTTTGCTGATTTTATCTGTGGTCCCTTTGATGTAAGGGAGGAGGGTGATGCCGTTGTCCTGTTCTGTGTCTCGGTTTTTGGGGGGTCTCTCCCTTTGGATTAGGTTAGTAATTGTTTTTCTTTGGAATCTGTTGGAGATTAAAACGTTTGTGAGAGTGTAATTCAGTTTTCAGGTGGTCTTTGTTGGCTAGGCATTTGGTTCTGGAGATGAGGGTCTTGGCTACAGAGTTGATCTGTGCAGGGTGGTGATGGGATTGTGCATTTAAGTTGCGGTTGGTGTGGTGTTTTTTCCGGTAGATAGTGTGTCCTAGGGAGCCATTGGGGTTTTTGTAGATTAGGACATTCAGAAAGGGAAGTTGGTTGTTTGCTTCTATTTCCATGGTAAATTGTATTTTGGGATGTAGGCTGTTGAGGTGTGTGAGGAAGTTGTCCAGTTTTTCTTTCCCATGTGACCAAATCACAAAAGTGTCATCAACATATCTAAACCAGAGTTTGGGTTTGTGTTCAGATTTATCTAAGGCATTAGTTTCAAAATGTTCCATGTATAAGTTTGCGATGATGGGTGAGAGGGATGATCCCATGGGTGCTCCTTCTATCTGTTTGTATCTTTGTCCATTATGGATGAAGTATGTGTTGGTTAGGCAGTGGTTGGTCAGGTCCAGGATGTGTTTAGGGGGGTTGTGTTTGTACTGGATAGCTGTCAATACTTCTTTTATAGGCACTTGGGTGAAGAGGAATATGACATCGAAGCTCACGAGTAGGTTGCTAGGTTGTAAGTTTTGTTTCTTTATTGTTTCTATGAAGTGGAGTGAGTTTTGTACGTGTGAGGTGATGGATTCTGCATAGGGTTGGAGTTGTTTGGCGAGGAATTTGGCAAGATTCTGTAGAGGTGAGCCTATGGAGCTGACTATGGGTCTGAGTGGTGTTCCTTCTTTGTATATCTTGGGGAGGCCATAGAGTTTGGGGCATCTGGAAGATTTCTCTCTGGGGATGATTCTTTGCTGGACCTCTTCACTAATGGGAGAGGCTTTTATTTTGGATTTGGTGGTTTTTTCCAGGTAGGTGGTGGGGGTCTGTGTTTAGAGGTTTGTAAGCAGGGTCTTGGAGTAGGTTGGATAGTTTGGCTTGGTAGTCAGACGTGTTCATCACCACTGTGGCGTTACCTTTGTCTGCTGGGAGAATGATTATGTTGTTGTCTTTCCTCAGGTTGATGTGTGCTATTTCTTCTTATTGCTGTAAGTTGCTTCTGGGTGGATTACTGGAGCAAAGGACGTTGCTGACTGCAAGTCTGATTTTTATTGGCTTCATCTGGGTTGATTTTGGTGAGTGTAGCTTCAACTCCGCATATGATGTCTTCAGTGGGGATACGTTTAGGGGCGACTGCAAAGTTGAATCCTCTGGAAAGGACATTGGTTTCAGCTGTGGTGAGGGTTCTGTCTGATATGTTGTGTACTGTTTGTTTCATGAGTTGCTGTGGAGGGGGGTTGGGCTTCTGTTGTTTTTCTAGTCTGTGGAGTTTGTTGGTGTGTTTGTCTGTGTTGTAGGAAGTTTCTGTTTCGGGTCTCCAGAGAGCTAGTTGTTTGGAGTTGTCCCAGAGTGCTAGGTGGATTTTGTTGCTGAGTTTGAGGTGAAGAGTGAGTAGGTCTCAGTTGGTTTGGTCTAGTAGGAATCTTTTCTTGTGGAGTTTGTTTAGCCTTAATCAGAAACCTCCTACAAGACAGACAAACACACCAACAAACTCCACAGACTAGAAAAACAACAGAAGCCACAGGGGGCGGCTTTGTTGATTTTGGAGGAATCGCAAGAGGAGCAGGGTGGGGCAGCCCTCAGGCTTGGGACGGCTTGCCAGCAGGGAGGAACAGGAGCAGGTCACTGGCTTTGACAAGTAGCCTGTCAGCAGCTTGAAATCTTGAAAGTTATTATCTAAGCCTTTATTTGTCCTAGCCCAGTCCTACTTTACCATGCATTGGGAACAGAAATTGGTGATTGTGTTTAACCATCAGCAGGGATATTCACTGGGAAGGGAAAAATTAAGCCAGAGAATCCCAGAAACACCGCTGTGCTGTCTTCAGAATGCATCACTTGGAAGCCTCATTACTCTTGGCAGAATAGAACCCAGCTACTAGGACAGTGTAACTTCAGCAGGTTTCTGACAGTTAAGCAACAGTTAAGCAACAGGAAAAACATAAATTAACATGGCCCCAAGAGCAGGTTCGTTGTCAATTTCCTAATCTGCACAGGAATGAAAGCTGCTCATTTATTTGCCTATTTCACAACTTAATATTTTAGTTTGGTTTATGTGTATTTACCGTATTTTTCAAAGTATAAGATGTGTATATACCGTATTTTTCAGAGTATAAGACACACTTTTCTCCCTCAAAAAAAAGGGTGAAAATCTGGGTGCGTCTTATACACTGAATGCAGCATTTTTGGCCTCCTGAAACCCCACCCCTTTGCAAAAATGGACATGCAGAGGATTTGAGAGGCTTTCAGAGTGCTCCTGGGGGCTGGAGAGGGCAAAAATGAGTGACAAATGGGCCATTTTTTGCTCATTTCCCCCTCCCCAGTCCCCAGGAGCACTCTATAAGCCTCCTAAAGGCTATGCATGCCCTTTTTTGATAAAAAACCTGGGCCAGTTTTCACGAAAAATGGGCCATTTTTTGCTCATCCCCCCCCCCCCCCCCAAGCTCCAAGGAGCACTCTACAAGCCTCCTAAAGGCTATGCATGTCCATTTTTGCAAAGGGGGCAGGGTTTCGGGAGGCTAAAAATGCTGCATTCAGTGTATTTTCATGAATAAAGTGCCATTTTTGGGAGGTCTGCAGAGTGCAAAAACTTTTTTTTAAATTTGCCTCATCAAAATCTTGGAGCATCTTATACTCCAGTGCATTTTATACTCCGAAAAATATGGTAAGTTGAATCCCCACTTCTTGTATTTTATTTCTCAAATTCTTCATGCTAATTTAAATACTACTGGTTTGGAGAAGAACAATAATTATACTAGTTTTCCAAGTATAAAAAGTGCAAGTATTCCAGTTCCATAAAACGTTTATAGAACAATCATTTCATCTCTTTTGCTTTACAGATCTGTCACATTTAACTTAGAAAGTATCATGCAAATGTGAAGTAGATATTATTTATTTACTCATACATATGTACCCAAGGATTGATTGATCAATATTTTACATGTCCCTTTCTGTCTTTATCGCCTTGTTTAAAAAAGCTGTACAAAAATGATATAGGGAAATATGCATTCTGACACCTTATAGACTCAGAAACCTTAACATAGTATTCAGAAAAGTATGTACAGTAAATGGGATTACATAAATTTTGAAGTGAGTCATTACTGTGATTGTTGAACATTGATTTGTTGAACATTGCTTTTTAGCTGGCTTCGTCTAATATCATTTTGGGATGCAATATTCATACATTTATTTTATTTTGCAGATTGTACATGCACATAAGCCACACTTCATGGCATTACATTGTCAAGAGTTTGGAGGGAAAAACTATGAAGCATCTATGTCTCACGTGGACAAGTTTGTTAAGTAAGTAACAAAAAAGGCAGACCAAAGCTAAATAAATACTTTTGCTTAGTCAACTTTAATTATTTTTGAAAAGAAAATAAATACAAACCATTTAATACCCTCTTCAAATTATTACTCAGTTCACCTCTACAATAAGTATATTATTTTATAATCCAATATTACTTATCTAAGGAGAATTGCTTGCACTACTTGTTTGATTTATCTTGCTATTACTTCAACCATTTTGAAAATAAGATTCCCAGGAAACTGCTGTATACCAAATCAGTGTTTGCTTATCTAACCCTGTGAGGAAGCAATAGACCTTTGTACCCTAGACTTCTCTTTTGGTGCCTGCCAGGTCCAATTTTGGGCTATTGTTTTGATACATTGAAATATTATTCTAAAGCAAAAAGGAACAAGCATAGAGCAAAGACCAGCCTCTATGATATTATTTCCAATAATGCCCTCGGACTCTGCATAGGCTTTCCGGACTTTCTGTGCAGCTTAATTTTGTGTAGGTAACCATGCCCTCCCCCACCACCAGGACCACCCAGCTGCCAATCAGACAGTGTTAGACCGGAGGGAAAACAAGATGGCTTCTGGGAACTCTGCAGTCACAGGCCTCATGAAGAATAGACTGAATTAGCAAAGGGAAAGCTCAGGGAAACAGAGAGGTAAACCCAGGGGTGGGCTGCTACAGGTTCACCCAGGTTCGGGAGAACCTGTAGCTAACGTTATGCCCGGTTCCAGAGAACCTCCAAATCCCACCTCACCTCTCCCACTCCTCCCCTCCCAGGAGTCTCCACGCAGCCTGTTTTGGGTGCGAGGTAAGTGCAGGACCCTTGCAGAGGCTTGGGAGGGGGGGAAATGAGCCCATTTCCGGCCTCCAGAGGGCCTCCAGACCCTGAGGGAGGCAGTTTTCGCCCTCCCAGAGGCTTGAGAAAAGCCTCCAGAGCCTGGGGAAGGTGAACACACACGTACACACACACACACACCCCGCTGTGGTGCAGGAAGCCGACTAGACCACTCCCACCATGGTCACGCCCACCCAGCAACCGGGCAGATAACCCATTGGTGAAATTTTTGAAGCCCACCCCTGGGTAAACCTCTTGTGAGATGGGCATCAAGCAAATTTAATAAACAAACGAACAAAATGAGACCCATGATGAGGCAACTGGAAAGAAGGAAATCACTAAGAAAATGGGGGGGAGGGAGTGGGGAGAGAGAGAGGCATTTTATTTCCTTCCCTCAGAACTAGTGTGAGATAAAAGTTCTTTGAGCCATTTCCCACAGGCGGAACAAAGACGAGGAGAATGAAGAAAAGCCCAGCCATGAATAAGTAAAAAAGAAAATATGAAAAAGAAGTAATGACACTGACAGAACAGAAACAGAAAAGATTAACTAAAAGAAAAGACTCTGTCGAGACAAGTGTGTAGCTCTGTAGAGATTGGCAAAACAGATATACAGGGATTAAGATAAGAATATAGAGGTCATCAATATATGCATATATTATGGCTATATAGTGGTGTTTAAAAGTATGCAAACAAGTATAATGTTTTTGACTCTGTTTATATAGTTTTAATTTTATCTAGTTTTAGAACATGTGGAAAGCATCATGTTTTAAGCTTTACTTATGCAGAAATATTGAACATTCAAAAGGGTTCAGAAGCACCACTGTAGAAGGAAAAAACATGAGAATATCGTGAAATTGGACTTAAACAAAGTTTAGATAAAGACATTATACAAAATAGTTAAAATAGAAAACAGTTTTATTATTCGGTTTAAATTCTGTACTCATTGAAAGCATTTATAATTTACATTTTTTTAAAAATGTGTATACTTATTTTATGTAAAATAAAAGCCCTCCCCCAGCCCCGCCACTTGAAGGAACATACAAAAACACAATCAATTTTCCAGGTTTCTAATGTCCAAGTTTATATATTTTGAGTTAGGGTCAATCGGTTTATTGATGGTATAATAATAATAACAATAATAACAATAACAACAACAACAATAATAATAGAACCACCTGGGACAGTTACCTCCTTCTGATAAAGCTGACTACTTTATGCTGTAGTACTTTCTATTTTGAGTGGATACTTTTTCTGATTATTTTACCTCTGCAGAACAGTAATTGTATTCCACTTCAAAGTAAATTAATCCCCACAGGTCTTCTGTCTGATGTGGTTTGGTGGTAATTTATTCTTGGAGTATAATTTTTTTAGACATACTTTTACCACATAAGTGAATGTAAAAAGAAATGTTTTTTTCCTTTGCAGAAAAAAGAGAAACAGTGCCCTCTCCTGAGCACTAGAAAGAAGTGCCCTCTCAATTTTATTACACTAAGATTCTTTTTAGTGGAACATACCTGAAAGGTGCCTGCATGGCTTGACTTGTGAAGGAGAACTCAACAAATAAACAATAGAATAGCAATTAATTAAATGGAGCAATTTATTTCCATTGTACATTTGTAACTGATTTCTCCAGTAACCTCCCCCAAAATAAGGGGCTGTTAATATGTTTTGATTTTTCGCAAACAGTTCCTTAATATTAAAATTTTTCCCCCAGAGAATTGCTATCCAGTGATGCTATGAAAGACTACAACAGAGCCCGGGTTTATCTGGATGAAAATTTCAAGTCACAGGAACACTTTACGGTACATTTCCTGACCCACTTTTTGTATGTTATAGATGACTTCACTTACTCATTTTTACAAAAGGTGGCCTTTGTTAACCTTTAGATACAATTCCCAGTAATTTTGGTCAAAAGTTGGTCAAATAAATTCTAGGAGTTGCATTATTGGCATATATGGAGAAATATGGTTGAGGAAGGGTTACGTAAGATTTTTAGAGTTATTGCAGGTCAAAAGTATAGTGTATTTAATTTGCAACCGCAATTGTATTTAGTAAGAGCATTCTAGATTCTAGCTTTATTTTTAAAAAGACAGAACAGGCATTAATAAAATCTTGTAGCAGCAGTGTGATAATGGCTGGAAGTAATTCTCCACATAAAATAGATGACTTTACAAACCCATATAAGTAACAAAAATTTTAACTATGATAACAAAAAGCAGGCCAACATCTCAATCAACCAATAAGAAGCCATACCCAACCAGACATCACATAAATACTACTCATGGAATAGCCCAAAACACACCATCCAGTGGAGATCGCTGAGTTTAGAAGATTAGAAGCTTAGAAGATTAAACCTTTGGTCCCGGTGACTGACCCAGATTGAATCCTGCAAAAAAATAATTACACATTTTAATTGCTTTCTAAGATAAAAACCATCACATGATAGTTAGATGCTAGTAATATATTATGCATATTATCATAAAATAATCATAAATTACAAGTTTACATAATTCTAAACCAGAATTGGATACTGTCTGAAATCTTACCACCACCATTCCTGAAGATTTTTAAGTCATGGTTTTAAGATAAGAATTGTGGGTTGCTTAATTATAGATTGCTGTTGTGTTTGCACTGAAACTCCATATATCCTCAATAGAGCAACTGTCTCACTGACACATTCTCACGAACACAAGCTGAGAAAAAATAACCCCACAAAACTCCTTATCAGTCACCCAAATCAAAAAGAAACCAAATTAAAAATTGTAAACTAATTGACACAGTGTAAGAATCAGAAACTACCATATCTTCCCACAAATCCACAGCAAACCCTAGCTATATAAACATCTGCCCGTATTCAACCTGTCCCCAGGCTTATAAGAAGATAGGTTTAAAATGACTTATCTTCTTAATGTCATTTTCATTTTTCTCAGATCTCATTCTATTTGTTGCCAGGTTAGGAGAATATATGGTAGTTATTCAGATGTTGATTTTGGACTATGTTCAAGTGCCAACTCAATCATGAAGTACCGGGTAACTTCAGGCCACTCTCAATTCAGTTACTTCCTAGTCTATCTACTACTGCTTTGTGAATGAAATGAGACCTCCAAGCATTCCATGCTGAATTTTCAGAGATAAGTCATGATAAAAAGGAAATGAATGAATACTTGGTTTGTGGTAGAGAGTACTTTGTTTATAAACATCTGTGTTATTGTCGTAGCAGATATGAACTATATGATATAATGAACAAAATTGTGACTTGGTGGAATCAATTTATTTGAAAACCTGAACACTGAAAGTAACAAGGGAAGAGTACATCAACCAAATAACAAACAGTGAACTAACAGAAATGCATATGTAATGAATGCTGAAGATGTTTCACTTTCAATATAAATGCCCCTACAGTGATGAATTTCAGTACTTTAAGCTAATGTGACCTTTAAATAAGCTAGGGACTGTGCTGCAGTATAAAATAACATTACCTTAAAATCATGTTCTCCTGATTGCAAAAAATTGTAAAGTTAATTTTTGTTAGATTAATGACATTTGAGCAATATTTGCAGTCAGGCTTGCCTCAATTAATTGGCCATTAACTGAAAAAAGAAATTGAATTTATCTTGTATATAAATGCTGTATTATTAATGGCTTTCAGAAAATTCAGTGTGTTCCCAGAAATGGAAAACACATGCTTGATCTTGATGAGCGTATTATCTGTCAGAAGGAACTTTTCTAAATGTAATAAAATGATTCAGGAAGACTGGTATAATTTAATTTAGTACAAGGAGAATTCAAATATTTGATTAGTTCATTTTAGATCATTTTACCTCTTGGGCTGGAGTGGGGGGACTACATTTCCTTGACTCCTTCTATCTCCCTAGCCTCTTGTGCTGAGCACACTTTCACCACGAGGTGGAGCCAGGATATTACTTTTACACGCAACTAAAGCTTCTTGGTGTGCAAATTATAGCAATCAGCTAAAGGATTTGGTTGCTGAATATTCCTTTTGCAAGTTTGGAGAAATTCAGAAGGGTGTATTATAAATCTGGATCTGGTTTTCTGTGCCACATTTGGTTTCCAATGGTGACTGTCATCAGTGGAGTAGATTTCTCTTCAAAACTCATTTTCTGCATGCATACACCAATTTACTATAGAGAGTGGAAACATTGAAAAGATAGTCTTCTGCCTCCTTTCTGTTCATCACCTCAACTAAGCATCTAATGTAGATGACCATATTTTATTATTTTTGTTTAAAATAATATTTCTCTTTCTAAAACGAACCAACAAAAATATACAAACTAACCAAGAGATGTAGTAATTTTGTATATTTATTTATAAATATGGGATTGATATTTAAACTTTGTAATTTGAAAATCTAGCTGAAGTTCTATTTGGATGCATTTTTGTTCTGTGCCATTTTTTTTAATAGAGGTGATTCTTTTCGGTCCTTAGTCTCAAAAAATAATTTGACTGTTATCTCTAAGTCAAAAACATATTAGGTCAGTTTAGATGATAACTTTATTTGAATGGGCATATAACTTGTACCTTTTATTCCTATCAACAGTGCCCCTCCCCCCTCTTCCTTTGGATGCATAATCTTAGTCGGATATGCTTTTACCTACCAGTAGTTTCAATTGGTCTTATTTCACACAAGTCAGTTTTCAGGAAATGCCAGTTCTAAGTCTATGCATGTTGGATTGGAAGAAGCCATTTCAGGCAGCTAGTTTCTTTATTATATCTCTTCGTTATCCTTTCCTTGAAGCCACTTCCTTGAGTATCAACTTTTTATGATTTTAAAAGAGGTACTATTTGCCATCAATGTGGCAAATCATTGTTGGAAGTGACTCTCCATTTCCTTTCATTTAGTGACTGTAAACTTTTACTTTAATTATATAATATGTATGTATGTATGTATGTATGTATGTACACACATGTGCATGTAAACATACTTCAAATATTTGAGTTTTTTTCAGCAAAAAATAATTATATATTAACCATTAATATATTGAATACAAATTTCAAATATAAATACAATTTTTCCTTATATGTTTTTTTTCCAAATATCATATATTTTGTCAGTAAAACACATAATTCTTTAAAAATAATTATGATGCTAAAAAAAATCCTTGACATTACAGCAGAAGCCTTTTAAATAGCTTTTCCATTGTGAAATCTGTTGACAATTTTTCTGATATTAATAAACAGTTTACTAATAAGTATTGACTGTGTTCACTCCCACTTCCATTTGATTTTGGGCTGCTATGCTAAAGCAGACATGATTTGGAAAACCATTTATAGTTAGCATTTTGTATGAAACAAATAACAATGTTTTCTTCAAGCCATTTTAAAACAAATTGTGTTTTGGCATAGTCTTTATCATCAAGTAACCTTACGAAACTATAGCCTCTTTTTCAAAGTGCAAATGTTTCACCTCCATATGAATATCTATAGCATCGGCATGCCAGTGGAAAGTTTATTGTTAAAGGTACATACAAAGCTGCTGTGTTTGTGTTGTTTGCAGAACTAATTGCAAAGTTCTTTTGATCTTTCTGTGTAAAACAGAGCACTAGCAATAGTCACTGCATAATCTATGTACAGAATGTACATACAGATTAACATAAGTAAATATGTATATGTGTGTGTGTATGTATATGCATACACACACACACACACCATTCCAAACTGCTAAAAGTCTTCTTTTTGATATGGGATGAGAGGAGGAAATATAATAAATATTAATAATTTATTAAGGTATAAATGAAGATGCTACTCAAAAGATGCATACAAAACTTCATATATGATTAACATGAAAAAGATCCCTTCCTGAACTTTCTTGGTTGATTGATATTACACTGATTATTTAAAAATAGTTTCAGTTGTTTAGAAGAAAGACAAAAACTCTATAATACTTTAATCTTTTCTTATTGTGGATCTCCCCAAATAATGATGCAGACCTTCACACGTTGTTTAAATCAGTGATACAACTTGAAAAGTAAAAGATGAAAGATATTATGGTTCAATTATAGAGAATATATGTAGAATATATTGTATGTAAGTCATAAATTGAACTGTTGGTAAACAAATCATATTCAAGTAAACAGCCAAGCTCAGAAAACACAATGAGCCCAATCAAAGATTTTGGACCTGAAACATGGGAAGAAACAACATTTAGTTCATTTGCTTTGAAGTAACATTACACTGTTAATTGATTAATTATTCTCAAATGTAACCTCTGGAGTAATTTTCAGTATTTATTTTCAGTACTATTCAAGGAACCAGTTGATTCCTAAAATAAAATAGAATAGAATAAAATAAATATAATATGTCCTCCAACATACCTTATGGTTCTCATAGCTAGCTTTCAAGATAAACAGGATTTTTTAATAGATCAGTAGATCTTAAGCTGAATATTTTTTCAAAAAATTGCATTATTTCGTGTAGTAAAAATGTTTTGTCAATTTGTAGTAATAATTACATATATAAAACTCCTCTTCCTCTGAGATAGTTTTTGGCTATGGTTTTTTAAACTTGTAATGTAAGAAAAGGTCATGTCACTCAAAAAATAAATAATGTATTCACATTAAAAAAAATACAGTCTACAAACTCTATACATGTGAAATGCATATCAGTGTACATATAGCCACTTTGAAGTAGCCACTGCAAAATTAGTGTCTTTTTATTACTTTAATTTTAACTAAAATGGTTAAAACTAATGATCTTAATTACAATCCATTTTTGTCATAAACTGTTCTTGGATATTAAAATCTTTTCCTATATTCCTTAAAGTAAAAGTTAAAAGATTTTACTATATAATGATTTGTAAGTATACATGTTATATTGATTGCTTTGGTTAAATATTGATTACCTATTACCCATTTTATTTCTAATCAACCAAGGAGCACGTTTGGTTTTGTGCTCAATGTTTCTGTGGGTAAATTGATTTCAATTGGTGTTTGTCTGGCAGACAAATGTACAAACTCTGCTTATACATTTAAACACACTTGTTTTATTCTTTCCAACTCAAAGGAATGTTGGAAAGAAATTGTGCAAAGGGACTGAAGACTTTACCTTGTCCGCAGTAGAATTCTAAAAAGAAGAAATGAACAGGATCAGATTTGATACGGGAGCAATAAAAGAAAAATTAAGTCTGAAAATATTCTACTAGGAACTGCAAGTAAAAATTCCTCCATTGCATACCTATAGAAGAGGCAATTGGGCAACAGATTAGAATATTGCCAACTGTTGTGTTCTGTTAGAACAGTCACTCTCCCTCCCAGTCATGTGACCAGAATATATGTAGCGTTGCCATTCTTCCCAGTGCCACACATACACTGAAGGGAAAATATACACAGAAGAAAATATCAATGCATCTTCTACCAACATTGAAAAGGATTTCAAAGAATTCCATAAGCCATTCTCTGAATATTTGCCCTATCGTCTTGATATTTTTCATGAGATATCAAGTTAAGCCCGGAAGCCTATGAATGAATATAACAACAAATGCATTTGCCTCTGATTGTATTTATGTATTACTTGATTCACTTTCCCAATAAAGCCCCTTTGTAGTCTATACCACTTCGAGATTGAAAGTACCTGAAGGGTGCTAAGCTGTACATTGGAACAAAGGGGAATGAAGAACAGAAGAACATCATGTGGCAAGATTAAGGAATCAGGCTAAATTTTAATACCCTTAGTCTTGTTTTGGCATAGGAGGATTCAGCCATTTTAGTCTGTACTCTCTGACTGAAGCCTTATTGTTGCCTGAACATAGGCAGTTTTGACATAGCCAACAAGTTACAGATAGCCCTCATATAAATGACTACAACTGGGATTGGGAATTCCATTGCTAGGCAACATATCATTAAGTGAAGCATCATGTGACTGCACCTGACTTCCAATGTTCCATTGCAGTTATTAAGCAAATCATCCATGATCATTAGGTGAGGCATCAAGTGGCTATAACTTGTGACTTTACCACCGGCTTCTTTGTTGATTTTGTCAGAAGTCAACTGTGATGCTTCCAAATAACAATCATGACTGCAGGCTGCTGTGATGGTCATAAACGCACGCCAATTGTGAAGCATCCAAATCTTGATCATGTGACCATGAGGAGGCTGTGATGGTCATACATTTGATGACTAGTCATAAAGTTAACTTTTTAAAGTACCATGGCAACTTCAATCAGTCACTAAATAGGACAGTCATTAACCAAGGGCTGTCTGTATGGGATTAGTGACAGAATTCGCATTGAAATCTATCAGAAAGAGACTTAATTAGGTTTTCATTGTATACATATTTACTGTAAAGTAAGTCCTACTAAACTAAACAGATTCAGACTCTACCTTTACGTGCTGCTGTTATTTAAAAAAATAAATTTTATTTAAAAAAAAGAAAATTTACTGTGGTCTCAGAGGAAAATATAGTAGGAGAAAGTAGCTTGTCTTGATCTATGTGTACACATAGTATCCTCTGATTTCTGTGAAATTTAAATACAAACTCAAGGTCTTTTTAAAATTTCAGTAATGCGGCAGTGATGGAAGTAGAAAAAGAACCTCTCGAAAGGCAAATATTAGACTAGATAAAGTTGTCTTCTTGGAATAGGATTGTGTCTCCAATGATTAAAATGGGACATAATTGCTTACAAAATAATGAAGTGCTATGTGAAAAAAAATTGCTAATGCATTTGCCAGTAGACATTCAGCTAATTCATAAATAAGAACACTGTGTCTTGGATAAATAGCATGAATGCTATTTAGTGTTATGAACTCTTGGGTATATTAGAGTTTTAGAACTATTGCATTTACCATAATGAACTATTGATGGCAGAAAACAAAGCAGCACTTCATGCTATATGCTCTTTTTATATTAAAATCGTAAGACAGTCCAAAGTCACATTTTCTATTGTATAATTTTCCAAATAAAAACTTCAATAATGTGCCCCAAATGAATTTTACAGATATTTTAAATAATGTACCTATTTACTAATATATTCTGTATTATCTATTTAGAATTTCACACTAGAAGCATTAATTCATAACGTTTATTTATGGATTTATATTTCTGTCTCAAAATGATAGTAATCTTGAACATTACACAGTATTTGTGAAACATATTCTAGATCAATAACTTGTTGATATAACTTGTTGATGTAACCATTTCTTAGAGGTAAGCCCCATTGGGTACAGTGAATAGAGTCAATATAAAAGATAAAAATTTATAAAAACACAGTAATAAATCACAAAAAATACTAATCATACCTAATAACCAACTGTATATCATATATGGGATGAATTAAATAAATCGAACACAGGTCCAATATCTGTAAATTTGCTCTAAAGCTCCGAATACAAAGGAATTATCAGGTAACTATGCATAATGTTCGGTGAACCACAGATGTGGGTATTTCATTACATGAAAGTGTTGCAGCACCAATTGGAAAAAAGATTTTCTCTGTAGTATTCTGTTTGTACACATATATGTCTTGATCAGATCTTGGATGTATGTGTGTTTATTTATAATAAATTAAATGTAGCCTATGGATGAACAATCTTTTCTAAAGAAAAAGTTTGCATCAATAAAACATTCTGTAATTTACAAGGTAGAAAAAAGTTCTGTTTTGCATTATGAATTTAATGTGTATGAGGATTTGCAGCAAGTTTGATTATTAAAAACAAAAAGGTAAACTTATTTAAAAGCCAACATGGGTTTGTCAAAAACAGATCATGCCAGACTAATCGTATTGTATTCTTTGACAAAGTGAAAAAATTAGTGGACCAGAGGAATGCCGTCGATATAGTTTACTTGGACTTCAGTAAGGCTTTTGATAAGGTAGACCATAACCTACTACTAGATAAAGTAGAAGAATGTGGGTTGGACAGCATCATCACCAGATGGATTCGTAATTAGCTGACCAACCGCACTCAACGTGTAGTCCTCAATGGAACTGCATCTACATGGAGGGAAGTATGCAGTGGAGTACCCCAAGGCTCTGTTTTAGGCCCAGTACTCTTCAACATCTTCATAAATGATTTGGATGAGGGGATATGTGGGGAACTCATCAAATTTGCAGATGACACCAAGCTGGCAGGAATAGCCAACACTCCAGAAGACAGACTTAAGATACAAAAGGATTTTGACAAACTTGAACATTGGGCACTATCTAACAAAATGAAACTCAGTGGTGAAAAGAGTAAGGTTCTACATTTAGGCAACAAAAACGGAATGCACAGGTACAGTATAGGTGGTACCGTGCTCAATAGTAGTAACTATGAGAGGGATCTTGGAGTCCTAGTGGACAACCATTTAAATATGAGCCAGCAGTGCAGCAGCTGCCAAAAAAGCCAACACAGTTCTAGGCTACATAAACAGAGGGATAGAATCAAAATCACATGAAATGTTAATACCACTTTATAATGCCTTGGTAAGGCCACACTTGGAATACTGCATTCAGTTTTGGTCGCCACGATGTAGAAAAGATGTGGAGATTCTAGAAAGAGTGCAGAGAAGAGCAACAAAGATGATTAGGGGACTGGAGACTAAAACATATGAAGAATGGTTGCAGGAACTATATCTCAGGGGTTGCCACAAAGAAGAGGGAGTCAAACTATTTTCCAAGGCACCTGAGGGTAGAACAAGAAGCAATGGGGTGGAAACTAATGAAGGAGAGAAGCAACTTAGAACTGAGGAGAAATTTCCTGACAGTTAGAACAGTTAATCAGTGGAACATCTTGTCTCCAGAAGTTGTGAATGCCCCAACACTGGAAGTCTTTAAGAAGATGTTGGATAGCCATCTGTCTGAAATGGTATAGGGTTTCCTTCCTAGGCAGGGGGTTGGACTAGAAGACCCCCAAGGTCCCTTCCAACTCTGCTATTGTAATTGTAATATTTCCTAACTTGTTTTATTTTAGCTGTTTGTTCTTTGCCTTGAGTATTGAAATGCCAGAAATACTTATTTGTTCTTTTGTTAAATTTAACAATAGTTGCAATGTACAATTCAAACTAGACACTCACTGACACTAAGAAAATGTTTTTACTTAGATGTAGAGGACTTTCCAAGTGTCTATTGATCAGTGTTCTCCAACAGCATAGAAATAATGTGTCTAATTTAACTGGCCACATGGAGGAGTATAGGAAAAGCATTACTTATCCCCTGAAAGGCTTAGAATATCAATAGGAGGACACAACATTAATGACTTTCCTATACTGCAACCTCAAAAACGGCTAAATGAGGAAGAAATTATGCATTTGTTTTCCTATAATTTTACCAGTTGTCTTGTTTTACTGCAACGCTAAGGCATTAAGAGTGAAATGTCACACTAAGACTTCTTTCCTAACAATTTGTTTGACATGCAAACTGTACAGCTTTCCTTTCCCTGCCCCCCACTTCACAATGCAAGGGGAAAAGATAGTTCATTTCAGAGCCAAGCCACGAGTACTATGGAACTTAACTTACAATTATTTGAATCACAGCTTTGCAACTTCCTGACACGTTTCCTCCCTTATCAGCCACTAGAATGCCTATAACAGAACACTGGGCAAACATAATGTATGCTGTGCTGTATCAGGTGGAAGCGACAGGAAAGCAGATCATGGCTTTTATATAAAATGTCATTCAATATAAGAAACTAAGAAAAACACGTGGACATTATCATATTGGGTATTTTTCACTTTCTGGTCCGCATTTCCTGCTTTTAGCAGAGGCATACCAGATACACACGACATGATTACACAATGTTCTCTCTTGCAAAATGTTAAGTAATAAAGGAGGTGGAAAACTGAAGACAATTGGGGAGGAGCTACCTGGATTCTGTTTCTGCACATGGATAAGTTCAGTAGATGCTATTGGAGCTAATTGCTTAAAGAAGTGGGATAGTTACACAACAATTATTTATATGTTGCATTTAAATCTTAAATTCCGCCCAGGTGTACAAAGCAATATGGAATTTTATCTTCACAATAATCCTGTGAGGTACATTAATCTTAAAGATAGTGATTGGGGGGAAACAATTTGAGCTTCATGGTTGGGTTGAGATTTACATATGGATCTCACCAATCAGTCTAAATCAGTCTAACTGTCCCATAACATTAGCTTTTGAATGGAAAAAAAAATTCCATCTTTATTACAGGGTGTATCTGCTTAATATTATTAGGGTATAAATTGGTAATAGAATTTAGCCTTCTTATAAAATTACATTTGTCATTTATTTCCAAGTCCACTTCAAACAAAGTCGGGATAATCACTGGTTTATAGAGCCATGCCATTTTAACCAATACTTATATGGATAACATAGAAATGCAATAAAATTGGACAGTTGCAAAACATTTTAAAATCAAGTATCAACATAATTATATATTTAAATTGCAACTCCTTTATTAGAAATTCATTGGACTGGCCCTTAATATTGAAAATGACCAAGAAAACTAGCATCCTTGCATTAAAATAAAAATATTATATGAGATTTCACTATACTATTTGTATATGTATATTTCATAAGTATAGATACATACATATTTGTCAATCAGCTTGGGAATCCAGCTAGTTTTATGAGCACGCAATTGAGGAAAGAAGAGTTTCTTTTCTGTGCTCTAGATTGTTCCTATCTAGAGGATTGTCTTAGTGCCCTTCAAAAGTTTTGGCATACATATCTGGAGCATGAATAGAACAAGATTATTGCAGGACTATTGTATAAAAATCACATAAAGAGAAAGAAATATGAAATGCAGATGATAGCATTCAAACCAGGGGGAAAGGTCATATAAAACTAGGAACAAACTCTGTTATATCTTTTAATATATGCCTTTTGAAATAAAAATGTGATCCAAATGTGTAAATAGGAGGAATCTATTCAAAGAGAGAACTTTATAGCTGAAATTCTGCAACTACATTGTCACTACTAAATTGTCCAAGACAGGAATAACTCCTGTTGGGCTGTTAAATAAGAAGAGGATAGCTCTAATCTACTTTTAGATTCGAATATTTGCATTACATTGGATATTGTAAATTACTTTTTTTAAAGTGAATAAAAGATAACTGAAATTATCAGATGCTCTTTTTAAGCTTCAGGCAGATTTATATAAAAAAGCTTATTCTTAATATATTAACAATAAATAATATTGGATATTGATTTTCTTGGCCATTTTCAATATTAAGGGTCAGTCTAACAAAGGAGTTGCAATTTAAAATGCAATTATGCTGGTATTTGAGTTATTTTTAAAATGTAAGCAAATAAAAGGAATGGATTCAGATTATTTTTTGAATGTCTAAAAGAAAAGAAAACTTTTCTAACTTCAAAAGGAGAGAGTAATTTTACTTCATGCTAACCTTGAATTTCTTTGTGATATCCACCAAGGTTTTGTTACTTTTTATAATGGCAGTTTTACACACTTAAATCCTATAGCGGCATACACATGCACGGATGCTAACGCTGTAAGGTGATGTGAATGTCTTCTTTTGACAGTTTACTTTTCAAAGTGAGCTCCAATCTAATCCCTTAGCTAATATGGTGCATGAAAACAGATGATACACTGATAGCTTTTAGATATGCGTATTTTTAAAGTCTGAAAGAAACAAAGCTTGGAGATAATGAGATTTATATAGTACTAGCTGTACCCGGCCATGCGTTGCTGTGGCCCAGTCTGGTGAAATGGAAAAGAAAGAAAAGAGAAAGTGCAAGTCTCCCGGCAGAGGCAGCCCCCCGCTGGAAGTGGAAGTGAGCCACAGTGGCCCCTGCAAGAGCTGCCATGGAGGACGCTCCCATAGGCCCCAGCCTGGCCAAGCTGAGGAGAGGAAGAGGAGGAGGAGGCCGCCGCCCCCGACTCGTCTTCCCTCAGCAGTGGCAGTGAGAGGAGGTGGCCGGCATCCCCTGAGGAGCAGGAGGAGGAAGGAGCTGCCCCTGGTGATGCGAACGCGAGGCAGCCCCTGCTGGCCATGGCCCCACACAGAGATGCCGTCGCCACTGCAGTCGCCACCTCACGGGGCACCCAGCGGCCACCCCAGCCCCGCTGCGGCTCAGGCTGGCACCGCCGCCGCCCCGTCAGAGCCGACTTGGCAAGGCTGTAGCTGGCTCCCTGTGAGGGGTGGAGAGCGCGCGCAGCTGGCCGGGCTGAGGAGACGCTCCGCCTCCACTGGGCTGGGCAGGGGGAGGCCGGCTTAAGGGTGGTAGGAGGCAGCCGAGGGATGGGGCAGCCGCTGTCCTGCCAGCAAAGGCCTGGCGGGAGGGGAGGGGGAGGCCGAAAGGCTTTGGCTCCCCTTGGTGGAAATGGCGAAGCTCGTCGGAGGAGGGGCGGAAAGGGGGAAGGGTGCAGCCGCAGCCCAGCCACACATATAAAGGGACCACTGGGACGAAGCTGGAGGGAGGCCAAACTCTACTATACTCAAGAAATGAACGCTATGGTATAGCATGTGTTGCATTTACGTCCAGCAGATGGCGCTGGTTTTCAAAAAAGCATGTTTTTACAAAAAAGCATGTTTTTACCTGTCATAGGTGTGACATCTCTATAATATACGTATATAAAAACATGTGCGTAGTTGAATGCAAGGTAGTGTCAAAATTTCAAAGCAATCGGTGAAGAACTTTCGGAGATTTGAGATTTTGAACGAACAAACATTACATTTTTATTTATATAGATTATGATTTTAAAGATACAGTTTTATTTTGTGAACCTTAAATAAGCATTTTGAAAATTCTACTTTATAAAAATAGGAAATGTAGAAAATATACTATATCTCTCTCAGGATTAATAGAAATTAGCGAACTGGGTTATCTCAGGCTTTGCATTAACCAGTTTAAATAGTGTAAATTAGATTTAATACACTTTCCTAAAAAAGTATACTTCCAATGTGTTTTAAAACATGTACATTGTTAATTAAAATATTCATGATCACATCACCGGTGGCAACTAAGTAAGTTTCAGAAGTGGTTTGCCATTTTGTTTCATATTGGTGAAAGAATTGAAACTTAGCAGCATTTGATATTAAAATATCTAGCCTTGTTTTCTATGCCAGAGTTATCTGTCATAGATTTTGAGATTTTTCTGGCTGACTGACCCCAAATGTTAAAACAACTTCGTGTACACAGAAAATTGTATCGCCAGGTGCATTCCAAATTTTCCATTTGTCAGATAATTTACTCTAGAATTCATTGAAGGGTAATGAAGGTTTTAGACATATTAATTTGTAGGACATCCAGTTGGGGAAGCTTGGTGTGTTATACTTGTACCACCATATTTTCTGGGGTTTAGCTTATGGAGGCGGTCATTTGAAGATGTTGTTATTCATTAAAAATGGCTATTCATATACTAATCAAATGTACCTGAACATTATTAGTATAGTTTTCCTACTGGCCTACATATTTCCTTCAGGAGCAAACTGATTGAAAAGCTAGTGTGTACCATTCAGGATTAATTGCTGCAGATTATATAAAAACACACAGCTGCAATTCTTTCTATTGGCCATAACTCTGCATCCCTTCATGGTGAAAAGATGCATTGCTGTATGATATAAACATGATATATGACAACAAAGAAATTAATTTATTTTGCTCTTCCTTTGTGTGACATTTAAACTGAAGTTGAGGGATTGGAATTAACATATCAGAGCATGTTTTTAAGTACCACATTTCCCCAACATTCTAATTTTATATTGTGTGAGGAGTTGTATTTAGATACCGAGCACTTATTACATAAAATGTTAACATTAACAAAATGAATTGGTATCATAAGATTTTTGTTTGTGTTTGTTGTAGTCTTTATTTGTTAATGTCTACATCCTTCTTGACTATACTCCCTGAATTCTGATGTGTTACTTAGCTGCCAGAAGAGCATCTAATTTTCTGATGAAAAGGAAGCAGCACATGTTGGTGCAAAGATGTCAGGTCAGGTGATTTGCTGACTTTATTCCTGACTCTCTCTCCTTTCCTCCTTAATTCTTGCGATTGAGAGAGCCATTGGAACCGATGGGTGATGGTTCTTTACTGCAGAAGATCCCATTTTCCATTCACACACCCTTTCTCTGTGTTGCTTTTTTAATATTTTGGGAAATGTATGGGAAAAAAATGATAGCTTTACAGATATTGCCTAGTAAAACGTGGAGGGGGGGAGTTTAAAAAAAGAACAAAAGCATTCATGATTAGGACATCTGCTTTATAAAACAGATTATCTCTTTTTCTCCTTTTCTCTCCTTTCCCATCCTCTCCCCCCGTTTATGTTGGGCAAAAGACAGGTCTGATAAAGTGAGAGGAAACAAGATTGGTTTTCTAAGGGCACTAGGCCCTTCATGATCAGCTAAATCACAGGCTGTCTCACTCTCTGGCTGGGTAATGACCTGCTCCCTGCACCATGGCACCTGCACCCCCCATGGGACATTATGATGTGCACCTAGGCAACTGCAGGGGCCCACACTGAAGGTGAAGCTGTCATATCGATCTTTTTAGCTCTAAAATATGAGCCACTTTACTCTGCTCCCTGATGCTGTGATGTGAAAAATAATAACTTGGATCCAAATTAAAAATATTGATCTCTGGATGGTGTTGAAAGTAAATAAACACCTTCCGAAGTTTTCAGGTCAGCCGAGAAATGGTATTCAGCAGTAAATGTGTCGGCGTGTCAGAATCCAGGGTTCTTGATCTGTTTTTCCTTTTGAATTGATTTTTCATTATTTACTTCCTAAAAGTGTTGGAATTTGGTCCTCCACTGCTAAATCCCAGTGTTCAGTCAAATTATTTCTTTGGAGCTTCTGAGGTGCTCCTAATCCACTCACTCATTGATTGATTGATTTTTAACTCAATAAACTTGCATTACCCTTGCTTTATTTAAGGCTTCCATCATAATTTTTTGTACATTTAGGCTTGACTTTTTTATTTCCCTCTAACAGATGAGCTGACATTGAACTATCAAACATGTGGGAAAACAATTGCCACAGGGTTAATTTTATTGCTAGCTCCATGCATTTTAAGTAGGTGTTAGGTATTTTCCACTCCCGACTGATAAATTGCTGCTGAACCACTAAAGCTTAAAAAATGAATGAGAGCACAGTAACTACAACAAAAATCCACTTATATAAATGTATTGCAAAGCAAACAGGAGGGGACAGAACATTTTATTTCAGTAATATATTTTTTATTATTTAAATGTTCAAAGAAAGAACAGGCTTTCTGTAATAAAACACTTGTTGTAATGTTATTCATGCAGTAAAGTGAGTGAAAGGGTTGCATGTTCCTAATAGAGTATGAGATAGCATTTCATAAGTATTTTATTCTTCATAAACAATCACGCTGTTGGTTCATTTCTCTCAGCAAATATTTCTTGAAATAAAAGCATTCTCATACATGTTTCCTAATAAATTCCCACAAAATAATGTTAGTGAACGCATGTTATCAATGGTTTCTTATCCTGATCCTAAAAGATGAATTCTGTGGACCCATGAACAGGAAACGTCAGTAATTACACAGGACATTTTTTTCAATTTTTTTATTTTTTTATTTATTTTTGCTTCTTGAACAACTTTTGGTGATTATGATAGAGCCCCTCAAACTGAACACAAATATTTCAGAATGAGACATAAAATTATTTTTAATGGCTATAATGTATGTAATCACATAATGTTTCCAACAGGCTGCATGAGTTCAACAGGGCTAAAAGTGTTTTGATGCTGATTTTTGTTTATATTCAGTGTCTGATGCATCTTGATGCAGTGTCCAATAATAGTCATCCACCATTGATGTATTCCGGTAATCTTGATAACCATTGTTCAATGTGGCAATGTCCTGGTGAAAACTTTCACTGTGTTCATCGCTGACTGCATCTAGATTTTGGAGAAATAAATTCAAATGTGAATGCAGAAAATGAATCTTAAGTGACTTATGCACATGTTGTAAGATGTTTGTTACCAGCTGAATGTAGTTCATTGCTCTCTAATTGGGAAAATTCTCAATAATATCTTTGAAAGCTTTCCAAGCAATTTTCTCTGGCCCCACTAACGGATCTTCAAACCCCTTGTCATTGATGATGTATCTGATCTGCAGCCAACAAAAATGCCTTCCTTAATCTTGTCATCAGTTCTTCTTCAACATCTGTTTCGAATAATGCAAATCTTCCTTGTTCATCGCTTTCACAGAATTTTTCATCAATCCAAGTTTTATGTGAAGAGAAGCAAATGTTTTATCATTCATTCATTCATTCATTCATTCATTCATTCATTCATTCATTCATTCATTCATTCTATCATTGTCAGGTCAACAAGTGATTCATGTGCCACATTATCCTGTTCTTGAACCAAATTCTTTCAGAGTTACATTTTTTAATGTAATGTGACTCTTGCGTGGCTAACCCATTTACATAAGTATCCAAGCTACATTCCAAGCACCAGAGACATTACTCTTAATTCTCTACACTTAACTCCAGTTTTATTTGGTGTACTGGATGTGCTTCAACAACAGTTCCATGTTTTCGTATGTTTCTTTCATGTCTGCAACATAGTCAACAGAAGGGTGTACATTGCCACTGTATAACAAGACAGCCTAGAGGCTTAACACTTATGAATCAATAAAGCATCTTTTAACTTAAAGAAAAAAATTAACTTTTAACTTAAAGAAAAAAATTATTTGTTTGTTTACACACATACACACACACACATTCAGACACAAAAAATGCTATAAAATGGTATCTGATAGATTAAATTACATGTTATTTTCATGTTTAGCAGCCAAAATCTATAAGATACACTCAAAAGTGTTCAAGAAGCAAAATCTTAGTTGTAATGTCCAGTGTTATCCATGTTTTTAGGACTGATACTTGATGATGTTGCTAGTATCTGTTGCAGTGATCATCTGATTGTTTTGCTTACTTTCCTTCTCTGCAGATCTCGGGCTTTCCTCAAATTACCATATGCCATCTGTTTTATGTTATATCCAGAAAAGATCTGTGCTTGCATCTATACCTGGCTATTACCATGTTGTAAGGGAGGAGTCTTAGGGCCTGGAGCTGCATTGAATTTCCTTATTTTTCAGCACTAAGCTCCGTATCTTACTAATTAAGTTACATTTTCAAAGATTTCATGTTTCTGCAGATACATTAAACATTACCTTAATATTTTGGGTCCATTCAAAACCTTAAAACTTTGAAAGAACTTGTAACGGAACTTGTAACGGAAATACATGCCATTATTTTTTTATGGGTAACTGCTGCATTTTGAAATGTGGAGTTGGTGACATTGTAATTCTATCACCCACATAGGGCCTTCTCCTTGTATATTGAGTACCATTTATTTATTGTTAGACTTAGAGCTACTTCAGTCACAAAGCAACATATACCTCATCTGCCACAAGAGAAAAAACAATACACTAACAATACTTAATCAATGTTAATCCCATTGCACTTCAAAATCACTCTCCAATATACAGTTGTTGGAAGTAATGTCCTTCTGGGTTCAGTTCCAGTGGGGGAAAAGACAGTAGAAACATGGAGGCTGCTTGGAAAGATGGTTTAACGATGGACAGGATTACATGGCTTTAGTTCCTGAGCAGAAAAGGGCAGAGATGTTGAGAGTCTCTGGTTTTATGCCATCTTTGGGGCCCCACCTCTGTTTCCTGTTCCTGTGTAAGAATTGTATTCTGATTGGTTACTGTCAGAGGTCATAGCTAACTTTGTAGGTTTTGTGCTAAGTTTGGTTGAAGCTTCATGGGTGGTGATGTAATGAAAGGGCTTTGGGATTCCTTTTATGACTCTGCCTGTAGATCTTTGTTATGTAGAGTAGACTGGCTCAGGCCTTAATGGCCCATTGACAAAGATGGGGGCTATTAAGAGTGTTTCCTGCCTAAAAACATGTTTCTCTGGCTCAGGTCTTAATGGCCCATTGACAAAGGTGGGGGGGATGAGTTTCTTCCTCCCTTTTAGGGGAAATATTCTGCCCTTTTAATATTTCCTAAAATATTTCATTTTCTAGTAGAGGGGTAGGTTTTAACTCCCTACACAGTCACAAACTGGAGGTGAACCAGTAATACTGAAAAAGAAGTTGCTGAGCAAGGTATTGCAGCCCTGACCCTGCTTTTGTAGGCAGCAGCAGTTTCCATAATGGATAACTTTATAAAGATTAGGTTGATCTCATGAACTGATATTTGTTTAACAAGTGCCTACATTAAAGAACCGTCGGGTGATTCCATCAAAATAGACTCTGAGAAAAAGATTCCACAGGCTATCAAAAACTGAATGTGATTCAATTATACCCATTAGGAATTGAGAAAGAAGAAAAATTCTCTGTAAATGCAGTATTTTTTAAAAGTCTCCCTTTCATTTCAAAACTCCTTGCTGTGAAACATATTTTAAAGGTGAGGGGGCGTTGCTGTTCAGAAAATACAATTCTAAGGTCTCTTGGGTCTAGTTAAGCAGAATTTTGAATCCCTTTTTACATCAATGTCAATTGTAATTTTCACATTCTTTGAATTTATTTCCTTTCTATTGGAAGTGCATTTAGTACTTTAAAACGTGGCTTAATTATGTCCATTCCAGAAAGACAATAAATACAAATGCCATTACTTTTAATCTACACAAAAACCTAAAGAACCACTCCCTCCCTCCCTGGCAGAGAAATGGATAGTGGCAAAGAAAATATGTTTTTATACAATACACATAGGAATAATGATTTGGCAATTCCCATCGGTTTCTTGTGTTTTAGGAACATAAATATGTAGTTTACAAGTAGTTCAAAAAATTGATGTATGAAAACCCCGCACCCCTTATTATACTGAACAGATTTTCTGGCTTTTGAATGATTGCAGGATGGTTTATGACTCAAGAGTTGAAGCTGAATAATATGTTTTGTAATCTATTGAGGAAATAGATTACACAACATATATAAATAAGTGACCATAAATAAGAGGTCACTGAGGAAACATTTAATGGGATTGGAGCATATTAAAGCTAGTTTGCTAAAGGAAACTAACCTGCACTGAAATGATAAGGCAGAATTATATTGCATAGCCCTGTGCAATGATCTATTGTTAGATGAAGGCTAACTTCATAGTGATTACATCATAAATTGCTTGTTATCATAAGTTTCTGAAGTCCAAGATGCTATAGAGATTATTCAGTTGTCTAAAACTGTACCAGAAGTATGTATGCATTATGCTCTACTGAAATAAAATGTAACGATAGTTCTATTTTACTTCCTGGAAAAAAGCACGTTGCAATTTATTGTCTTTTTGACTAGCAAGGCATGCACATGAAGCGAGCTTTTTTGTTGTTTATGTCAGCTGCTTTTCCATCTTGGGAACCTTACTGAAATGTTCAGTTCATCAGCTGTTATTCAAGTAATCACATTTGGGCAATATAAGTATCTTTCGCACTACTGTTCACCTCAGCTTCCTTAAGAGATAAGGGAAGAGCCTCCCCCTCCCCCCTCCCAAAAAAATCCTTGTTAAGCACTATTCATAATTGACTGCAAGACACAAATGTGAACGGAAGAGAGTAAAAGTACAGAAGGATTAAAGTAGCATATGAGAGAGTTCTGTAATACAGGTAGTCCTCAACTTATGATCATAATTGAGCCCAAAATTTTTGTTGCTATCTGAGACATTTGTTAAAGGAGTTTTGCCCCATTTTACGATATTACTTGCCACAGTTGTTAAGTGAATCACTGCAGTTCTTAAGTGAAACAGACTTCCCCATTGACTTTGCTTGTCAGAAGGTCACAAAAAGGACACTGCAATTGTCATAACTATGAGACAGTTGCCAAGCATCTGAATTTTAATCACATGACCAAGGAGATGCTGCAACAGCTATAAGTGAAAATGGTCATAAGTCACTTTTCTCAGCGCCATTGTAACTTTGAATGATCACTAAATGAACCATTGTAAGTCGAGGCCTACCTGTATTTACAATTGACATTACTCAGAATTATGCCACGGGCTTAGCGTGAGGCTGATCTCATCTTCCTCAAGGAAGGAAGGGATGTCACAATATCACCACGCAATAGATGAAAATTATGTAATTTGGATGAATGGTATCATGTTATCACCCTGCAAACTACATAAGTTTCCTAATTTACATTGTGATCATCAAGCTCTTTGCTGAACATATACCGGTAGAGAACTGTGTCCTTAAATACCATACGTTTCTATCTCTTTGGGACACAATACCTATTTTTCTCAGGAAAACTGATGAAGATGCTCCCTTCTCTTCCCAATATCTTTCAAGCTATTCGCTACCAAGTTATCCTTTTTTTTAATAGAATATCTGGGGAAAGGGGGTGATGTCATACGTGTCATGGCACTTCATTTGATTTGCATTGTTGTAGATGTGATGTCATTATGGCTTGTACTGAATACCAAGTCCCACTATTCACATTTTTGCAGCATAGCTGCACCTTTCTTAACACTGCAAATGTTACATTAATAAGTTGTGCTTGTGGTGGAATCCTAACAGCTGTGCTATTTTTAAAATCATGGTGGAATATTTATTATTATTTACAAAAATTGCTGGCCTCTCTGAGGTCTCGTCTAAGTTTACATTAGAAGAAAAGAATGCATGTTTAACAACCAGATAAGAACAATATACTATTATAAAAATTACTAGGTGTCCTATTCCAACAGTGATGGTAACCACATGGCCATCTATGTTGTATTCTTGGGGGCAAAGAAAGAAAAACATGTGAGAATGTCTTCATGCAAATTGCACAATTTATATACATACTCAGATTATGTAATGGTTATATTACCTTGATGATTACAATGCACATATCATTTTGTCTCACTTTGCTGTGAATTGGCCAACTTAATTATTAAAATTTTTGAACAACTTTTGTCTATGTGGCCTTGATAGCAAATGTAATCTTAAATCAGTTTAAGTGAAAAATATGAATTACAATACAGAGTATCCCAATCCATGTTAGAATTACTTATAGATGCTTAGGTTAACAGTAGATTGGATAGAACATTTCTGTGTCAGAGAATGGTAATGTGCAAAGTGATTATTTTTATCCTGTTTGTTAATGTGCTGATGTTCAGCTACAGGTGTGGGGAGGCAGGAAAACGTTGACTTTTTGCATTTTTCTCTCTCTGTGTTTTTTCCAATTACATTCTTCTTTTCTTTTCACTATATCTCTAAAAAAATAAAAGCCAACTAACCAGGGGAATCAAAAAGTAAATAACAGCAGAATCATGCTTTTGTCAATCTACTGAATTAGACTAACACTTTCTTTTTTTTAAGTGGGGAGTGACAGATTTGAAATGTTTTGGTTTTTGTCAATCACTTGTCACAAGCCGTTTCACAAATAGTAAAAAATATGTGACACTTTAGTGAAAGGCCTGAGTAAGCTGTGTGTGAGCCACTCCATATATCAGAAAACAGACAAGAATGACTGAATGCTTGTCATAACTCTGGTCAGTGGAAGCAAATATTCTGTGAGAAATGCATTGGTAAATAACCAGAACAAATGCATTTATTTAAGATTTGTTAACACTTTCTGTCAGAAAGCCATAGCAACGTTGTATGTAAAGTAATGCATTTTGAATTTGAACCAAGCTTCCTTGGGAAAGCATTTCTTCCCTTTATTCTTTAAACATTAATTCTTAACTTGTTGCCTAGTCCCCTCCCTCTTGATATTTCATTCTTTGAAACTTGCACTTCCTGCTTGGTGGAATACTGTACATTTTAACAGGCAACTCAATCTAACTCAAAGCAACAAGAGAGCTGGATTTCAACCTTGGCAGTCGTAGGAAAGTTACTTTTAACTACCTGATTAGTCACAATAATAAATATTTCTTGTTTTACCGTAAAATTGATTGCGCTTTGGTTTTCAGCTCTTGCTGCTGATGCCATTTGCTCATTTGTTTATTCTGGTTTTCTAAGAAAATGGATTTCTGATCAATATTGCTCTTCCATAATTGTAAGAACAGGAAAGGAGACAAGGAAATTAGGCAGTGGCACATGATGGAGTTGACGTCATTCCCAGGGGTTGGATAATTTTAGTTAGTGATGATCCTATTCTGGCCTATAATGTGTGTATATAAGGTGCCCAACTGAAGGCTGCTTTGCAAGACCTTTGGCAAGTTGCAACATGTGAAAACTCTAATTAAACTGTCTTTTTTATTTGTTTTCATGTTGACTAAATTAAAAGGAGGGAACTTGTGGCCTTTCATGTGCTCTTGAACTATAACTCCTACTATCTTCAGCCAGCAGCACAACCAGTAAGTAGCAAGAAAAGCTGGAAGCTCCATATAAGCCATATCAAGAGAACTTTGACATTTTATTTATTTAGAAAACATGCATCCCACAGTTTCATAAAAGTTAGTAGAATTAGTTGCAAGGAGAAACAAGGAAATTTGGCAAGCTAGTGATCCAGCAGTAAAGATCCAGCACTTGTATACGGGAAATGTGGGTACTTTAAAAGTATTATTACATGTATTCATGGCTAACCCCATCCATAGATTAGCCAAATCAATAACTTTTAATGATTGTGAATACCTAACCCTAACCCCTTATTTCATTATTAAAAAGATAGTATTTGTAATTAGATTAATATTGGTAGCAGATGCTTATTAAAGCATAGTGTGAAAAACATTTCAGGAGTTAAACAGAATACATTTTTTACAAATTTATATGTAAATATAGATATATAGAGAGAGATCACAAACTGTTTTTCTCTGGAAGAAATGACGATACATTGATTAGTAGAAATCTTCATAAATCAAACATTCTGTTTACTCAACTGATATTTAAGATTTCAAAACCTTGCATAGGAAATTAGTAATTACTGTTTTATTTATAATGACATCTCACTAAAATTGTTAATGGGTTTATTAATCATTAATAATCATTTAATTATTTTATTGCTTGTGTTTTACTTACCTCTTTGTAGATTTTTTTTAAAATTGGAGTATTTTTATTCCTGTTTGACATACTGGAAATAGAGGTTTACAGTAAACATAATATTTAATATAGAATTACTTGCATTTTCCTTCCACTCCATTTTCCAGAAATAAACCAACAAATAATGCAGTGATCTACTAGGACCCTTAAAAGGCTCCAGAAGACAATTAGTGCACACTAGTGCAATATTTTCTTTCAAACAAGGCCAAATATATAAAGCATGTGCACCCACCTACACCCGCACACACATAGAAGAGTAAATTGCACTGTCTCAAAGTAAGAATCAACAAGAAGAAAGGAAATTATGCATGTTCAAATGATCATTCTCTCTCCAACTATCTCAGCCTTTTTTTGTTGTTGTTGTTTTAAAGAATTTTATTGATTTTTAAAATTTATGGGAAAAGGGTAGGTGGATATACAAAAAATTTTTGGCAACTCCATCGTGCTAGAGGTAGAAATCTCTCCAATCCTCACAACTTTTACAGAAAGGAAAAAACAATAGATAAAAGATAAGCAGAAACAGCATCTTATTATACATTGTATCAACCATGTGTTCAATCATCCCTTTTGCCACTTTCTAATATCTCAACAATTACAATGATATTCCAGATATATTTATTTTTGTGACCTGAGTCTTTCCAATATTGTTGCCTCCCCGCTGTCCCCAGGCAGAGCCACAGCCCCTCCCTCCTTCATGTCTTGTGTATTGTCGCCTTTTTCACTACCTCTTATATTTTCGTCCTCTAGGAAGACACTATGTTTTTTAATGAAGGCCTCTGCCTCCACAACTGTATTAATTCTAATTCTGTTTCCCTCCCAGAAGATCAACATTCCTTCTGGCAATAACCATCTAAACCAAACTTCTTTGTTATGTAATTTCTTTGATAAGGAGGAATACTTCCTCCTCTTATCTCTTATTTTTTTTTTGGAATTTGTTTAAGAATGGTAATTTCTTTGTCTTTATATTTTAGTAGTCCCCCCCTTAGGGCCCCTAGCACCTCATCCCTCGTGGTCTTCCTAAGAAATTTAACATGTACTTCCCTTGGAACATTATGTGTTCTGGCATATGCTGAGTTGATCCTGTAAACCAGATCCATATCCCACCACAACTGTTCTTTATCTCTCTTAATATATTCTGCTAAGATTGTACTCATAATATCCTTAAGATCTTCATCTTCTGTCTCCGGTAGGTTCTGGAATCTGAGAAAGAAGGACATTCTTTCAAGTTCTATCTTTGCCATAAAATTTTCCAATTCTATATTCCCCTTCTGGACTGCCTTAACCTCCTCCTCCAGTCTGACCGCACCCTCCTCCAGCACACCAATTCTCTGTTTATTTTCTGTTATTTGTTGCTGTACACTTTTGAGCTCTTCTCTAAAATCTGCCACCTCCCTTTTCAACTCATTTTGTCCCTGCATAAGAGCTTGGAACATTTGAGTAACAGATAAATCTTTTGAACTCTCTCCAGTCCTTTTTTGTTGTGAAAACGATGAAATTTTTGACTGTTGAGTCGTTGGGCTAGATGTAGAAGTAGGTGCCGAGGCTGCTTTGCCTGAAGGTGGTTTTCTGGGCCACATTGTCTGAGTTCAGAGATGAGTATAAATCTTTTACAAAAGAAATGGCGTCTGTGAAGCGCGTAGTCGAGCGAGTCCGAGAAGACAGGCAAATCCAAAAGTGAAAGTTAATCCTCAGTCACAGTTCCAAGCCAAGAAGTCACACACACACAAACACAAAAATCAAATAATCCAAATCCAGAAAGACCACGTAACAGGAGAAGCTCCAGGAGTCCTTCGGGGGGGGGGGGGTAATATAAAGCCAGACTTTCTTCAAAGATAGTTTCAAAAGGCAGACTTCATTTATAAGTGCGAAGAAGTCGGAAGCAGGCCATCTTAGCTCCCCCTTTCACAGGGAACCAGGAGCAGAACATCAAAAATTTCCATAAATTTTTCAAAACAACTCAGCAATCACCTCTTGCAATTGTGATATAAATCTTTTCACATAGTTAGTTCAAGTGACTAATTCAACTTTTTGCTCGCTCTCTCCATTCCGAGATTGAGAGATAGTCCAAATGCCGCTTTGCCTGAGAGGGGTAGAAAAAAAAAGAAACCCCCCTCCAATCTTCCAACTTCAAACAGATTGAATCCACAACTTACAAAAAGCTGCTGCTCATCAATTAAAAGCAATTAAGGAGATTGGAGCGAACTTCTCACCTCCAGCACTTCAGCAGCTGCATGTTATTAGTTATTTCCTTCCAGAATCCATTCAGCGAAGGTGCTGCTATGCTCCCCGGCTCCTGAGGCGAAACTGGAAACCCCCCCCCCCATTGCTGCTGCCTATCCGGAGGGCAACTGCCCTACAGCAGGTGGTCCCTCCAAGACCGCCTGTGCTCCTAAGAGGAGCCCACCGGAGAAGTGAACAGCGGACCAACGTCCGTCGCCTTCGGAAGCAGGAAGCGATCTCTCCAACTATCTCAGTCTTAAAACCTAAAAACATTTTACTTCTGCCCGGATATTATTATGTCACATTACTTTTTATGTTACAGTGTTCTTTTGTCCTTCATTATCTTCTACAGAGACAGGTGAAACACCAATTAATAGTCAGGAGACACAATTCATTCTTTAATCTCACAACACATGGACAGTCTCAAGCATAGTTTCAATTGTGAAACTGCGCATTCAAGAGCAAACTAAATACAAAAATACTAGGAAATTCCTGCAAATTCGGTAGTTAGAAAAATCAGTCAATAGACACATAGAGATGTAACACATTTACATATGATTCAAAAGAGACAATAAAAAAGCTAAGAAGGAAAAAGACATCCTCTCCAGCAGCCACAACTAGATAAGCAGGGATTAACACCATACAATCAAGCAGAAAACAATATCCCAATCAAGGAACTACAAAGGCAGCCCCCATACCAACATTTGTAGGGCAAGGTATTATACAGGGAGCAAACCCCACACTCACTAGCACTGATGATGCTATCTTCCTATCTACAATGAAACAGGTGGAACAATGGAGAGAGGTTAGGTAGTAGTCAAAATTAGTAATCTGAGTGCAAGATGTCAATCCTCCCTAACTTCTTGAATGTTGTGCCTCTCCATCTAGTGAATGCTGACTTTGTAGTTTAGAAATAGCATCAGTTTTGGATAGGTGAGCAGGAGATCTTTATCTCTATTGCTAAGATATGCAGTATTTTCATTCATGCTTTTTGCATTTTCAAAATAGGACTGGGAGGTCTGACCTGATGCTAAATACACATATCATGAAAGTTCCTTAAAGTGAATCAAATCCAGGTTAAATCAGTATTTGGTCCACTAAACATAGGATGGTTACCTGTAGTTTTAACAGGATCCTATTTGAGATTTGCAGGATAGGTCTTCTTGAAAAGTATATATTTTACCTGTTCAGCTAGATGTATACTATTCAGTTGCCTGGCTCTCCTGACCAGGACACATTTCCTAGAGTAGGACTCAGCAGACACTTCACAGAAACAATTTGGGTAGGTAAGAATTTTACTGCAAATCAGAATCAAAGTATTACCTTCCCTACCAGTTTGCAAATGTGAGCGCACTCGCCATGTCTACACATCCGCACCGCCCTCTGTGTATGTGCAGTGCTTGCACATTACATTGCAGCGGGTGGGCGGAGCCTCCCGCAGCTGCCGCTACCGGTTCGCCTGAACTGGAGAGAACTGGCTGAATATCACCCCTGGGGAGGTTAAGTGCCACTTAGATACATAGGGATTCAAAACCTATCATTTTCTTCCCGCCTTTCTCTCAAATTAATAGATTATGTACAGTGAGGACTTGGTATTTTTGATTTTTCATGTAACTGCTGACTCTGGGCTGAGACTTGAGCCAGCATGGATTTGACCAAATAGGAATACAATTCTCAACACTGGGCCTACAAGATTTTGGAACATACAATTTGAGATTGTTGGCTTGTGACAAACGGCAGTGTCTGCCTGATAATTCTTCTCATATATATAACATCATGATTTTATTAAAAGGTAATATAAACATTATTCAAAATCTTTATCCATCATCTTTCAGCCAACACCTGTACAGGATACTAGAGAGTATAAAGTGTGCTTACACATACATAAATCATAAACATATACTTTTAATAGAAAACTATACAGGATTTAAGGAAAGAAGAATAACTAGAAGGAAAATAAAATTGCTTATTGAAATATTAGGTTCAGCAATCATGCTATGTAGTTTTCATGAAAAGAATAACATGAGCATAAGTTTATAGTTACTTATATTTATATTTCTTTCTTATTTTATTGACATAGTTTGACTTCCAGCATTTAAAAATTTATTCAGCAAAAATATGTCTCTGGGAAATAGTATTTCTATGACATAGAAATGTTTGGAGTTTTTCTACTGTAGCTTCAACTTTTAAACGACACTAACATAATGTGTAAAGAGTTTTTTATGATATAACTCAACCTTGAAATAAGAAATGTATATAGTCTACCCATAGTCTAGAAAGATTAGTATACTGAAGAAATTGAGATTTCATCTGAATTTAGTTGAGCTTTAAAAATCTATTTATGAGACCTAATAATATAGTGATATAATGCTACTAGTTTAATAAATATTGCTACACAGTAAAGGACAGTAAACATATTCACTGTTGCCAATTTATTTCAAATGACAGGCTGTTTGAGTCATGAATAGATGCTATTTAATAAATGTTGGTTATTTTGCCAACAATCACAATTATTTAAAGGGTTTTCAAAAGGAAAAGAACAAATCAAATAAAACAATTACTGTTGTATCTTATTCTGAAGTTAAGTGTATTTTTATATGGGTCTTGTTTAGTGTCTCCTCCCAGTTTTCATCCATTATCACAATAATTGAGTTTGTAGTTGGAATTAAATTTATCAAATTGTGTTATCCTCTTTTGAAATTGGATAGGTATCCTGGCAGTAGAAGCTAGAAGTTAATCTGCTTTGCTAAAGCCTCCAGTGGCAGAGTGGCAACAGGCTCGAGAACACTCAAACATTTTCCTGTCACCCTGGACACGATGTAATTTCTCCTCAATCCCTTGTGCAAATAATGACATTTGAATCGAGCATTAACAGGCTTAATTACTTTAAAATTGTCATTTTAATTTACACTGATATAGTATTGATCATACAAGCAGAGATTAAGCTGTTCACTGGAGCAGATGATGGGAATTAAACATTAAAGGGTCCTCAAGGGGCTGAGAGGGCCATCTAGAGTGTGCCAGAAGAGGAATGATATTTTTCCGTAATGAACTGGCAGTATGCGGGGACATGAATCTTTGGCCTACTGGAAAACGGGAAATAATGGGGTTTGGGAAGCATTTGCAGGTTATTCATTCGCTGCCATGCACCAATTCTCCAGTGATTCATCCAATTCACCAACATTTATTTATCTAGCAAATTTAAGAGTTATGACCTTTTTGCTAAGTGCATTTAATATCAGGCTGAATGAAATTGTTCTGGTGTAACTTGTTAAAATATTATCATTCTTGTTTCTGCATAATGTTAAATATGATTTAATTCTTCAAATATATGTACATTCAACCTGTTGTATTTACAGTGTTCCTAAATAATTTACCAGAAAAATTGTGTAGAAGCATGGTGAGTTTGTGTATCTTGCCTCATTCAAGTCCTTGTCCTGTTATAAAACTTTATTTAGTAAATTATACTGTGGAAAATTTTTAAAAATGCTATATTCACTTCTATCAGAAAAATGCCTAAACAATTATGAACATTAAAGTAATTTTGCCTCCATAAAATTTTGCCCCCATAACGATCAAGCCTATGCTGCATTTGTACATGTGCATCCATGTTGATCTGACAGAAAGTGTTGTAGCTAATCCTATTGTAATGCATAATAAGATAATTCAGCTAATTACTGGCTTAATTCTTTCATTTTACTGAAAGTTTATTGCTCGGGATCGGTCTTTTGTTAGCCTTGGATCCTTTGCAATTCAGCGGGTTTTTGCTGCTCTGTCTCAGCAAAATATACAAATCCAGGGAAAAGGAATTATAGAGTTGGAAGTGATCACAAAAATTATTTAGGTGAAAGGATGGCCTATATTTATAGCTTTACTGGCTTATTTCTAATTTAGTGGCAGCATAGAATACAATTTAAGTATCTTGCTTGAAGTATATATTTCTAAATGTCTCTGCTTAAAGCTTAATTTTACAATATATAATTATATATATATATAACTTTGTTGAAAAAGTCCCTACAATGCTTGAAGATTTTTCAAATAAACCTACTATTTACACGTTTAATAAATAAATAAATAGTAATAAAGTCTTTTCAGCTTATTGTAGCTGTCATCTTCCCAAGATTTTCCTTTACTTTTATTTACATGTGTTATTGTTCTAATGTAAGGCCTCCTACTGGCTTGCATTTATGTCCACCAATATTAATTTGGAAGTGCTAGAGCAGAGGTGTCAAACTCACATTGTCACAGCGGCATCATGTGATGTATGGGGACTTTTTTTCCCCTTCACAAAACCAGGCGTGGGCGTGGCCAGTGCATGATGCATCTGACCCCTGGGCTGAGAGTTTGACAGACCTGTGCTAGAGCATTTAAAGAAATCCCTCTGTAAAAATGAAGTTGAATAACAAATTATGTTGTATGGATGGTCAAAGACAACACAGTCCATATACAAAAGTAGGAGCCATGGTGGCACAGTAGTGAGAATAGAAATTATTGTCATACTTTATGTATTTTACATGTGCATACAGATATGCTAGGGAAAACATGTGGCTTCTTTATCAAGGAAAATATTTGACATTCACAAATGTGAATGCTCATTTCCTTCATACAAAAATAGATTTGGAATAAACTCTTGAATCTAAGCTATATTTATTAGCCATAAATAACATATTAAGAAATTTAATAGACAACATTTCTTGCTATTTACAAATAAAGTACATAAGTCCTTTTATTTCTTGGATTCTGAACTTTTTTTGCAAGGATTATTCATTTTCATTGAATCCAATGGGAAACATTAAAGTAATTATCACTAATTATGGTACACACACACACACACACACACACACACAAACCCCATTTTTATGCTGTTGCAAATGTCATTTTTATAGTACTCTCAATGGTCAATCCTGCAATTAGTTTTGAAATGCTTGCCCAAAGTTCTATTAAACAGCAATAGCAATAGCAGTTACACTTATATGCCCCTTCCTTGTACTTTACAGCACTCTCTAACTGGTTTACAGAGTCAGCATATTGTCCCCAACAATCTGGGTCCTCATTTTACTGACCTTGGAAGGATGAAAGGCTAAGTCAACCATGAGTTGGTCAGGATCGAACTCCTGGCAGGGGGATTAGTTAGCCTGCAATACTGCATTTGTCACAAAAAGACAAAGCATCCAGTCAGGTTATTTTAGTTAAATGTATTAGAACAATCCTCTAGGATGGTTTCTTTTCTCATTTGCAATATAACAGAAGATTTATTATAGTAATTGTTTTTGATTAATAGTTTTGTCCACTTGATTAATCTCTTATCTCAGGCTCAAATAACTAAATTAAACTGAGCTGCATCCTTCCCTTTTGATTTGTTAAATGTTTCATTTAAATGCACTGACTTATTAAAAGCCTTTACTATTTTGCTGGATCATTTTGGACATGTTGTTTTAATTTTTTAAAGCTTTTTTCCTTAATTTTATGCCATGTTTATTTCACAAGGTACACAAGTTTTAGAAACTAATTTTTTATTCAATTTTTTTTTGTTATTTTTTTCTGGGAAATCTATATAAATTATATTAGTATACACATTCAATTTAACACTGTCTTTCAGAAATCTAGTATTATTACTCTTGAATTTCCAAATTAAGTGCAAGCCTGTGGGGCTAAATTTAGAGTTGGCTTCTGTATGATTATATTATTTGATGTGATTTAATCCATTTTGCTTAATCAAATGAATGGAGCATAAGTCATTTAATTAAGTCAGAGATAAAATTAAATAGCATCGGTAATCATATGTTCTTGGTTAGCTGCTATTCATGATCTTCTATGTCATTTAGTATATGAAATGTCCTTCTGGTATTGCTATATTGCTACAAAATTTTAACAAGTGCACAATTCAGATTTCTTAAATCACAATGTGATCTAAGTAGTGTGCTTGTAGTATGTACTTCATTATTTTATTTGTGAATGCAAGCTGAGAAAACATCGATGGATGCATTCAATGTTAAATCCGAACTTGGGTTAATGGGTTATTGTTCCCAAATATATAATATTTTAAAGCCAGGAACAAATCTTGGTTTCAAACTAATTTATTGCCCCATTTGCATGTATATTATAAACTAAAATCTCATCAATTCGGTTTCTGATAAATTCAGTTTCTGTAGCTTCTGTTCATTTGTTTCTAAGATACTGTGACCCAAATTATTTTCAATGCTTTGTTTGTTTATCTGTAATGATACATAATGTTGTCTTTATTGAAAGAGTAGCTAGAAAGCAGTTTTATTTTAGGGGGCTGGAAGGAAAGGATTGACAAACGGGGTCGACGTTTTAAAACTTTAGTGATTGTTATTTATTTATTTATTTTTTGATTTGATTTCTAAACCGCCCCCTCTCCCCGAAGGGACTCGGGGCAGTGTACAGGTACCAAATTAAAAACCATACAAATAATAATAAATATAATTACAATCGGATTAAACTTTAAACCCCTGTACAAGTTTATAAAAATTAAAAACTCAGCCTTAAGACCAACCCGTGAAATTTAAAAATACAGACTGAGGTGGGAGAGCTGGAATTAGGCCAGGCCGGCTAGATTAAACAGGTGGGTTTTGAGCTTCTTGCGGAAGGTTATTCATGATCCTCCAGCTGCAACCAGTCAAACAAAAATGCGAACAGAGATTCTTCATTTCAGGTGTGCAGCCATTCACAGATGAGGAAGTGGGGACAACAAGCTGGTATTACACAAATATATATTTTCATATTTTCTTATATTGGTATTTGATTTTAAATGTTTCTAACAATTTATAAATCACCCAGAGTCACTATTAATTTATTAAATGTAAATTTAATAAATTGTCACTTATTATTATTTGCCTCCTGGATCAAATTTCTGGATGTGCATTCAAAGCAATGTATTCGTGACTATCAAATGTATAAAAACTTTAGGAATGTGATAGCAGTGTCCTACTCCATGTTTAACAGTTCTGCTTTCATACTGAGGAAGGAAAATACCATCTATTCTTTGGCATGTAAACTCAATATCATCCTAGATTAAGAATATGGTTTTGGTGGTGACTTTGTGACTTTATTTTCATCCAATAGATGTCAGGTTCCGCATACAGGCAGCTGGGTTGTGATTGGCATGCAGGCATGCAGATGATATTTTGCCTATTTTGTGCAACATTTATACATATATGAATTATTAAGTTCTTTATTACTTTTCTCCAATTAAGTGCTATTGAAAAGTGTGATATTACCAATCCACGTGGTCATTATTAATGATATAGGGAAAAACTGTTTTCTTCTACTTTCATAATAGTAAATCCTGATTCATCCAGTTGAGGGATTGTTTCTTAATTCTGTGCTAAGGGAAAGGATGAATAAAAAAAAGGTTGTCACTATTCACTATGTATTCCTTGACATTTGAAAACATTATTTGAGAATATTACTATATAGAGTCACAAGTGGAATTGACAGCAGTACAAAGAGTTATGTATACAGAAACACTGAAAATAAACGTTGATAATTTTGTTGGCAAAGAATAAGATTAAATTGCGTAGCTAAAATTTAAATCCTATGATTAGATTTTTGGGGCGGGTTTTTTTTTTTTTTTTTTTTTTTGCAACAGTATGGAAATGGTTTGCCATTACTTTCTTCTGAAACTATTTTAATCAGTTTTTTCAGCTGGGTTTGCAGCCCTTGGCTTTCCTAGATCAGTGGTTCTCAACCTGTGGGTCGCAACCCCTTTGGGGGTCGAATGACCTTTTCACAGGGTTCGCCGAGGAGCCTCCCATGAAGAGGCTGGCGAGAAGCCGGCCCGAAGGGAAGGAGCAGCTCGGGTTCCCCATGCGGTGGAAGGAGAAGTGCCAGAAGACTGACAGGCTTCCCAGCAGGCCAGTCCGGCTGGCCTCCCATGCAGGCATTTTTCAGCGACTGTTCCTGCCTGGAAGCTGCTACAGGGCGCACGCCTTCGCCAGGGTTGAGCTGCATCAAAGGGGGAAGCTTGGGCAGTGAGAAGGCAACGGCTGAGGAGAGGCTGCGGCAGCCGCCGAGTCTCCATCTGACCTCGCTTTTCCCCCCCTCCCCCCAGCACAGGCATGGCTCCACTGAGCCGGCTCTGCTTAGTTCCGCTGGGATCTGAGGGGGAGACTGTTAGCTGCTCACCTCTTGCGCGCACAATGCAAGCAAAATACCCTCCTGGGCCAGGATCAAGATGGAGGGGACAACGACTCTCCTCCCATTGTCGCCACTGCGCATGAGGTGAATAACTGGGTACGCAGCGCAGGGGAGCCACACTACGCAGGAGACTACTCAGCACCAGACTCAGGTTGGCGTGAGCCGCGGTCCCCTTCGTGTTGGCTCAGGAAGGAGGGGAGCAGCAGCAGCAGCAGCTGGTTGGATGCAGGGAGGGAAGAGCTCCAGTTCTCCTGCACTGCACAGGGCTCTGGAACTCTTCCCTCTCTGCATCCAGAGACGGCTGCTTCGGCTCTTTCCTGAGCCAACACGAAGGGTACCACGGCTGGCGCTGACCTGAGTCTGGCGCTGAAGAGTCTTCTGCGCAGCATGGCTCTCCTGCGCAGTGCAGCCAGCTACATACTTCTCAGTGGCGCAGCGGAAGGAGTCGCTGTCCCCGCCACCGTGATCCTGGCCCAGGAGGGTATTTTGCTTGCATGCGCAAGAAAGAGATGAAAGAGAAAAGGGGAGAGAGAGAGAGAGAGAAATGAAAGAGCTGGAAGGAGAGAATGGGAGAAAGGGAAAATAGAGGGAAACAAATTAGAGGGAGAAGGGGGAGAGGGAGAAAGAAATGAAAGAGAGCTGAAGGGAGAAAATGAGAGAGAGGGAAAAGAGAGGGAAACAAATCAGGGAGAAAGAAGAGAAAGAAAGAAACTAACTAACTAACTAACTAACTTTCTTAGACCCATGACAAAAGCAATGGCAAGCTAGATCTCTTGTCAAAACTGCAGTTTGCCAGAAGGCACAAATTGGAAGCAAGTCTGATATTTTTTAAAGAAAATAACAGAGATGCAAAAAAATGCATCTGAAAATAAGATTATTTATAATTTTGGATAATGTATTATATTGTCAAACTCAAAAGAAATCAAAATATATATCCTATTGCTGTTAGTACAATCTTGCCAACTTCTATCAACTTAGAGTTCACTATGAAAAGATTACAGAGAAGCAATTTACTACAATTAATAACTTTATTTTGGATTTGATATCATGTTCAATGAGAAAGAAAGAAAAAGAAAGAGGGAAATGGGAGGAAAGAAAGAAAGGAAGAAGAGAAAGGGAGAGGAAAATAGAGAGAAACAGAAATGAGAGGGAGGGAGAGAGAAGAGAGAGAGAGAGAACCTATTCCCACAGAAAACACTGAGCCATGAAACTGGGTAGGCATGTCTGGGGGGAGATGTCATGTGACTGGGTGGGAGTGATGTTGAGTTGGCCACACCCACCCAGGTTTTGTGGCTCCCGGTGTTTTCTGTGGGAAACGGATCCAAATGGCTCTTTGAGTGTTTAAGATTGCCGACCCCTGTGCTACACCATGCTTCAAGACACAATTTCATTTATTTGTAATTAGAAATAAATATTCAGTCACTGAAAAATGCCTGCATGGGAGGCCGGCCAGACTGGCCTGCTGGGAAGCCCGTCAGTCTTCTGGCACCTCTCCTTCCGCCGCATGGGGAACCCGAGCCGCTCCTTCCCTTCGGGCCGGCTTCTCGCCAGCCTCTCTGCAGGAGGCTCCTCGGCGACCCCTGTTAAAAGGTCGTTCGACCCCAAAGGGGTCGTGACCCATAGGTTGAGAACCACTGGTCTAATGTGACTGAACTTTCTCAACAAGCCAGTAGCAGTTTCTGATCCATAAAATCAAGCTAATAATGTACAAACTATTTGTGAAATAGAATAATCAGAAAATTTACAAAATGTATCTGAAGTATTCCATCAAGCCTATAAGAATAATCTTAAAACATGGACTGTAAAAGAGAGGTGGCAATCATTGCTTGGAGGATCCTTGCACAGTTTCGTGTTGTGCACACACGAAACTGTGCAAAGGCCCACCTAGCAATTGCACACATTCCTGGATCAGAAGATTCTGCTCACAGTCATCATTCCTTGGTCACCTCCTATGTGGACTATTGTAATGTTCTCTACAGAGGATTGCCCTTGAAGGGTATCCAGAAACTTCAGCTGATACACAATGTGATAGCATAGGCAGTTATGTTTGCTCGTAGATGGCACATTTTACACCTTGGCTGCATTACCAGCAGTTTTCTTCCAGAGTTAATTCAAAATGCTGGTTTTGATCTTTAAAGCCCTTCATAGCATGGGGCTGTGTTATATGAGGGATTGCCTCTTTCCAATTCTTAATGCAAATATACAAATAAAACCAGAAACTCTTCTTTTGGGTTTAATAGGGAAAGGCTTTGGAACTTTGATGCTATATATGTTGATGGCAGCAAGATTACTTTTTGTACAAAAACAGAAGGATATTTTGATTTCCGCAACTGACAAATGTTGATGGAATTAGCAGCAATGGCTAAATTGATGCTTTGATTAAAGAAAAAAAAACCACAACTACTTTTGTTTCTACCTGAAAACTGCTTCTGGACCTTGTGCTTGAGGTGGAAAAAAAATGAAATTTTGGTTTTATCGATCAGATAGATTTGTTGTTATAAAAATGACTAGTTTATACTATTATGTAAAAGTAAAACCTTGAGGTTTGATGCTATCATCTTATTTTACATCACCAAACAGAGTTGAAAGTCAATGTCTTTTCTTTCTTTTCCACTTCTTTTCTACACTTTTCCCTTCCCTTTTCCCTCTTTTCCCGCTATTTTTCCTATTATTTGCTTTTGTACTTTTGTATTTTATATTATAAACTAATAAAAAAAAGAAATCCATTAAATCCATCTGTTTGTGTCAGTAGGCCTAGGAAGAAGTAGCTCCATAATTTCTGGAACTCTCTCTTAGCCTTTTAATTATAATTATAATTGTTGTATTTGTTGAACCTTTTAAAATTTGTTTTCATTTTTGATTGTATGCCACCCAGAGTCACATGTTTTGCAGCCATTTAAATATGACCATGCATGCATATAAACATAAATTTGAATCTATTAGCACCTTGTGGTTCGTTATGCTTATATCCTGTTCCTCCAAAAGAGTCCTTGTGCTTGGGAAGCTGATTCAACTTTGCTTCTTCTGACAAAGATGGATTCTTTTTACCTAATACCCATCTTGGCATGAGCAATGACCACTACAACAGAAATAAGTTTGAGACCTTTTTCCCAGGCCATTGCTGACCAATGGTTGACATGTGGAGGCTGGAGGCTGAAACATATCTCTTTTATCCTCAAGTGCTGTATTCAATGCAGCAAAGCATGCTAGGAGTTAGGGTAGCAAAACAAGATCCACTGGTCCTTCAGAGTTCCCACGCACTATTAGATTGATCAGGGGAGACAGCAAGGTTGAAAAGAAGGGCATCCTGAATCATCACCTTTTGCTTCCCCAGGTTATTTGCCGTTTTTTGCCTTTACTGTGATTTATTTATAGTACTGTTTTTGTGCTTAATATTTGAAGAGTATCAAAGGCCAAGACCCAGTCTCAAACAGATTACAGTTGGGGAGAGAAAATGATTTTTGTATGGTACTTTATGAACAATACGTATAGTGGTGACTTAAGAACGAATTTAAGTTCTCTCTCTTGTCCTTTTGCCACTCTCATTTTTTATTCATGGGTTGTATCAGACAAATTTATTTATGATTTTAGGGGTCATGGTACCACAATATTGAAAACTTATGTCTTGGCTAACAACAAATAGCTGGGAAGTAAACTAGAGAAAGGCTCTATCAAAAGTTCAAGAGTTGTCCACTGAGTCAAAAGAAGAGCAAGATCACAGTACAAATTGGTCTGGTTCCAAGTTGCTAGTTATGGGATTGATCAAGATTTACAAGCAGCTAGTCATAGGAACCCACAGAATGAAGGATTGTTGAAGGACCTACCAATGAGAAAAGCCACCAGCCAAAAAGCTTTGGTTGAGACATCTTAATAAATGTCTCAAAAAAAAATCAAAGGTTTCAAATCTTCCAAATGCTTACAGTGAAATTAGCTGGGTCTCTATCTGTCCCATCAAATTTTTCCTTAGACAGATTGGTACCATTTTTAAATGCTATTTCTCTCCAGGGATATCTGATTACTGTACTTCCCTAATGGGCTTCAAAATACAGCTTCCCTACACAGCAGTGCAGCAGAATACATGACTTATTTGACTCTTGTTAACAGCCTGCTCTTTTCAGAGTCTGATTTGCTTCTCTTATATTTGCCATATTGTATTGGCAGATGGTTATCACTGCTTTATCTCACAGCTTCCATCAACAGTTTACTGATGGAAGTTTACTGCCTGAATAAGACCTAACCCTATAACTGACTCCTATCTTCAGAAAAGCTAGACCTCCAAGGTCCTTCCCCACCTTATGATTCTATGAGGCATTTTATCTTGGCCCACAAATACAAACTTAGTGGATGAGATATATAGCCTGATTCAGAAGGAGACTATTCAGGGGTTGCTGTTTTACCCTTGATGTTGAGACTGGTTATTTTACATACTGCATTTTGCTAGTCCAAAAAAATATTATACCCTTTGTACATTGTTTTAAGGCCATGCAACATTTACCTTCTTATAACAAGTTTTTGAATAGTGTCATTATGTCTACAGGATCTCTAGTTTGCATATGTAGATCTGAAAGGTCCACTTTCATAGTATAATTTTACCATCTGAGCTTTATGGTGGAGTGCATGGCATATTTTATCTTTCACAGGATCAAGATAATTTACAACAGGACATTTCATTCCATTAAAGAACTTGATTCTTCCTACATCAATTTTGAATTCTGCATCCTTGCTGGATCACACACTACACATGAGTTTTGGACCGGGGTCAGGAGGGAGCCAGATGAAAATGTGAATGTCTTGATATAGGTGACATGAATTATTCACTTCCATCATGTATATACACCTATTACACTATGTAATTTGTACAATGAAATTATGATACACATGTTGACACCATCATGACTTACTATGGATTCTTATGGCACTACACTCGTGTGATGTTAATTGGTCCCTATCCTGAAAGATTTCATTATTTCAGAACGTGTGACATATGTGCTTTTCCATGTGCATCATAAGGAGTATTAACTGTGTTGTGAATTGACACATAGTCTATGTTTGGCTCCCGCTAGAGAACATTCACCCAGGGCATCATCAGCCCACCACTCCTTGAGATCATATCTTCCTACAGGATTAGAGTCAATAAAAGGTATGGCTTGGTATAACAATGTTCTCCTATTTTTCTGTCCTACTTCCAGGAACTTTAGTGCTAATCACTGGAGCCAGTCCTTATGTAGATTGGTTATTTATCTTGGCTATTTGGTTATGATTCTTCTAGTAATCATATGTGAATTTATGTTTGAGGTGTCTTGAATCTATGGACTGTGTCAGCACTCAGAACTGGGTTTATTGTGTCAATTCCACTTTCTAAAATTTGAAATATACCTGATAGTTCAGCATACAGCAAAGAATCTGTAGTGAGATTACACCTGTTGAAGAAGTAATCATAATTCAGATTTATGTTAAAATACTTCATATTAAGGTTGTTTTTAATGTCATTCATTTATCTAATAATTTAATAATGTGCATCAGATTTGGCTTTGGTTTTTATTTATTAGCAGTGATTAGTCTTCAATCACAGTTAAACAGTATTATGGATAATTCAAGTAGTACTGTTAATGTCTTGGTGCTATGTTAAATACTTAGATTCCCACTACATGAGAGAGGTCAGTTTGCCTATTGATTTAGAGAGTTTAAATTTGCTGAATTCTATAACAGCAATAAAGGTGTTTCCTCTTTTCAAATGCATCCTAGATTGACTGAATTGACTAGCATGCATGAAATATTGGAAGCGTTTCTGAGTAAATGGAATAATAACACAAAGTGTGTTAAATGTTCAGAAAAGATTAAAAAGAAAATATTAATGCACTTTTAATGATGATTCAAATTTACTTCTTGATCTAATCAACATGAGTTATTATTGATTTGTATTTATGCAATGTATAATATAGTTTGATTTTTCATAATTAAAAGTCTGATTGGAAGCACTTTACTAAATTAATTTTTATTAGTGGGATGTTTATCCAAATGATCATTTATAAAATACAACCTTGTTTCAAAATGTACTTTTAATTGCAATCATATTGTTTGTCATTTTCACTAAAATATAAGCAGAGATAAATCAGCACTTTTACAGTAGTTTTTTCTAAGTATCTGAAAATTAAAATTATATCCAATAACTAAATTGCTTTGGCTTTATCTTCAGTATAGATCTTTGATACATTAGGTAAACTGAATCTTTTACAGTTTAATGCTAATGATATATTTACTTACTTCGTTACTGCTTATAGTACTGTATTGTTGATCTAATATCTACTGTTACTTTTTATGCTTTGTTGTGTTCATGTTATTAATGTTTTATCAACTACATTCATTTGCCATATCAGAGTTTCTATAGTTTTAATATCAATAAGTCTTTAATTAGATATTTATCAAATCTTTAGGTAATCCTTATTACCTAATCCATAATCTGTTATTTTATACCTTAAATTCTAATTACCGTAATTTCATATACTCTGCTGATGATGCCAGTGAAGTTTTCTTGACATAAAATATATGAAAGTGGTTCTATGCAGCCTAGATTCTTTGACATGCTATTTTAATATATTTTCTAAATCCTGGAATTTCTTTCATTGGTCTGCAACTGAAACAAAGATGATGGATAGACAGCTGGTGGATATGTTTTTAAATGCTTACATATGTAGCAGTGGTGGGTTCCGGATTCCATTCCAACCGGTACAGTTGGAGCGGCCCTGGCAGCACCCACATGCATGCGCGCAGCACATGTGCACAGTGCACGCCTGCGTTGTAGCTTCAAATGACGCTTCCGCAAGCCTCCACAATGCTCCAGCTGCTCAGCGGAGCATCGCGCAGGCGCTGTATGCGCCATGTGCGTACGCGGAACCTTTAAAACATGGTAAGGAGCTTGGGTGGGCGGGCGGGCACTCCAGAGCACCGTACCGGAGCTGTATCCGTTGCTCCAGGCAGGCTCCAGTACGCCCGTACCGGGGCGTACCGCCTGCAACTCACCACTGATATGTAGATATATTGGTTACATTTAGTAAATTAGTATGTTAGGCAGTAGGATGTTATGTTGGAGGAGGATTAAACATGATTATTCACAATTTTTTTCTGCAAAATACTAACCAGAATTTTCTGATCATTCTTTCTCTCCTCAGTATACAAACTAAGCAGCTGAGTTCTTTTTAAAATATTGCTGTAGTGTTGCTGTAGTGTAGATGTTCTGGAGCCGCATGTGTCTTTTCAGCATAATGAATACTGTAGAGAGAGTTGCAGTGTAGAAACACATCAGTTTCAAACTTGCAAAGTAATTGTGACACAAATGGTGATGCATCAATATTCACAGCTGCCTCAAGACAACTGGGCTAGAGACAGAAAGAGCCTAATGTTCAATAATATGAATGGAAGAGGAAGGACAGAACTCAAATGCAGCCAGCATTTCCAGAACTGTGCAATAAATGACCATCAATTTAATCAGAAAGCTGAACTACAAGTAAATTTGTCTCCAAGGACCATCAGTCATTGAGGCTACATGAATCTATATAGCTTATTTACTTCATATTGATGACTATGCAATTACTATAAAAGTAATGATCTAAATACATCAACTGTCTGCATGCTGTTGGGTACTAGTCCTTACAAACATCAAATGCATAAATAGCCAGTAAATTCTAGTAGTCCAATATGACATTTCCCTATTTAGTTTTTTTTGGATTATAAATACACGAAGAGAATCAAAGCGGCCTATAATATAGTGCAATAGTTAGATTAGGAAATTAAGAATTTAAGTCCTCTACTCAAGAATTTAAATAACTACTTAAACCCAAAGGTTACTTGTTGACCTCAAATCAGTCACTATTTTTCAGGGTAATGTATCTCATGGGTAGAGCTGAGAAATGAATGGAGCAACAATTCAGTAAGTTATTCTGTTCTTAGGAAGAAAGAAGGTTTCAAGATGTAATACCAAGAACATTTTCATAGTAGTTCATTACACTATTAACAATATTAAAATTATTAAAAACCAGTTTAATAGTATGATTCCATCTTGGTGCTGACCAGTGACGTCCAGTCAGGGGAGGCAGGGGAGGCACAGCCTCACCACTGTCATCATGAAAAGAAAAAAAATGTAAAGGGAAAAAGGTGAGAGCGGAGGTCAGACTGAGCTAGTTGTTGCCTGAGCCTGCCTCACCGTGGATGACTGCTTAACTGTTTAAAAAAGCCTCTAAAAAGCGCCCTCTACTATGAGGCAGGAGAACTGCGTGCTGCTCCTATGTCAGGAATTTTTAGGCCTTTAACCCTTAAGTTAAGCAAGGGTTAAAATCCTAAAAATTCCTGACGTAGGGGAGGCACCCAGTTCTCCTGCCTCATAGTAGAGGGCGCTTGTTTGGGCGGGGCTTCTTCCGAGAAGCTTTGTGTATGTGTGTGTTTGTTTGAGAGAGAGTTTGTTTGAGTGAGAGAGGGAAGGGGGTAGGTGAGGCAGGAAAGGCTGGAGGGGCATCGCCTCCAGCTCCAGTCCAGCCTGCGGCGCTTGCAGCCCCCGCCAGCTCCTCCAGGGACTCCCGGCTCTGCGCCGGAGAGCCGCTGTGAGAGAGGCCGTGGAAGAGAGTTTTGCCCTTTGCTGGTGAACGTGGCCTCATTTCACACCCGAACCTTCCCCGTTTCTTCTCCATTCTTTTGCTTTCCACAAAAACAGGGACGCACTTTGGGAAGGCGGGAGCCCGGAGGAGCCCACCGGCGCCCGCACCGCCCTCTCTGGAAGCTGAACTTACGCCCATCCTGGAGGGATCCTACCCCGGGCTGGCTTTCAGAGACATGAAAGGCTCTTTCCTCAGACGGGCATCTTTTCCAATGAAACAGATCGAGACAGGAAGATCATTTTATTATATTTGAACGTTCTGACTAAAACGGATTCTCTCATTCAAAGAGGGAACCCAAAGACCCCAAAAATTTGGGGCTCCTTTGTGGTCATAAGTCAAGGACTACCTGTACATTTTCTATAAGCCATGCATTGAAATGAAATACCAATGAACATTAAGTCTTTTCTTAAGATTTTCATTTCATATTTGAAGTACATTGTGATATAGTTTAGATTATACAATAACTTTTATATATGGAATACAATATGATAGGGTTGGGCTTTGTTTGTTTACTGTTATAATATAGAATCACTGAGAATCTAACACAGTTGAATAGATAGGATCATCATCTTCATGTCTGATCCATAGGTAGAAAATAAAAAATAAAATGTAATATTGAAATGTAGAATTATAATTAAAGTAATCAAGAAAAACAAACTCAATTCAATATACATATTTCAGTTGGGAAAATACAATTAATTAACATATGGATAAAATGAAAACTGCTTTCACATCAAAATAATTAAAAAGAGCTAGATGATGTGTAGAAATTAAGGTTTATCGGTATTGCTTTCCTTATCCTTCCAGATTATTCTTACAATCAGTGCATATTACATCTTGTTATGCTCTAGTTTGATAATATTAATGTTAGCTTGTGATAACATGAAATTCACATATATTACCTACTGTAAGATTTATTTCAAAATTGGTTTTGCTGTGTGAGCAGTGCCTACTGAAATTCATACTTCGTAGTGATTGGAGTAAAAAAGGGGCTTTTTTTTTCTTTGACTGCTCAACTACTGCTCAATTTTGGATTTTCCCTCCTGAGATGTTACAAATAGGCTCTTCAAGACACAAATCTAAAGTCAGTTACAGTGGTGCTTAAAAGTTTGTGAACCTCTTTGAATTTTCAATGTTTCTGTATAAATATGATCTAAAACATGACTTAATGAGTAAATATACACAAATAAAAGTATTATCTATTATTCTTGTTCATTGATTTCTTGAAAAAAATAATTCAGAGGTAGATATTTGTGTGTGGCAAATGTATGTACATTTTAGTTTCGGTAATTAGTGTGCCCCTCTGCTGTCACACACACACACACACACACAACTCTCCCCCCACCCAGGAACTGCATTCATTACTAAAAAATGAGATGCACCCTGCCTCCCCAATACACATAAACCGAACTGCTCAAAGTACTCTTACCGCAAGTTGAACTGGCCTTGAGTGAATTCAGTCAGGGGAAGCATCAGTCAAGAGGAACCTATCATGTTGATCTAGCAGAAAGGGCTAAATATAGGTTCTCCTCCTCTTATAAGCACAACTGGGACCAGAATTTGTGTTGCTAAGCACAAATCCACTGGATTTTATAACCTTTTTGTCTTGGCTGTTATGCAAATCCCTGCAATTGTTAAGTGAATCATGCACCTGTTTCGCAAATCTGGCTTCCCCCATTGACTTTGCTTTTTAGAAGCTGGCTTGGAAGGTTGCAGATGGTTATCATATGACCCCTGGGTGTCTAAACTTCATAAATGCATGCTGGTTGCCGAGCTCCCATATTTTGATCACATAATCATGGGAATCATAGGTTGTAAGTGCAAAGACTGGTCATAAGTCGCTTTCAGTGTCGTCATAACTTTGAACAGTTGCTAAACTAATGGTTGTAAGTTGGGGACTACCTGTAATGAGAAGGTCCTCCAGATGTGTTTACCTAAAATACTCCACCTCGTGTTGTAATTTACATGTATCTGCCTTTTCCTTTGTATGATTTTTGAAAAGTAGACCAAAGATATATAAGGTGTGGTTCTGTTTTTGATCAACAAGGTGCCAATGCCTTGCTGGGAGCCCAGTGTATACTGCTATTAAAATTATGTTGTATTTTCAAAGTGGTTTGGTAGCTTTAGTTAATTAAATTTAGTTAATTAAATGTTTCTGATAATTGTTGAATGAATCCTGATCTTCAGCTTGGAGGAATTTCAGCTTAGAAAGGTCCTCAGAAATCGCTTTTATTTGATCCGTAATACACTTCCACATAACTAGCATTAGATTCAAGGATTGGGAAGAAAAATAAATTTTGTATGTCCATTTTAATTACTGTATCACTCAAAGAGAGCGTTTTGAAAATTTGCAAAATCTTTAGGGCTTATGTCCTTGAAATAATTCGTTTTTGGGTACAAATCTTTGTGCTCTCTTAAAAGGCTGTCTTGTTACACTCTTGTTTATCTTTCCTATGGTGATTTAAAAACTTTAACAAGTTTATTAATTCTGAAGAATTTATTGTAGTCAAACACAAAATATAATTAAGTTGCTATTGTCAAAGCATTTTGCCTCACTGCCGGAATGAATTGTCCTCTACTTTGGCAGACACAGAAACATTCATTTTGTTTCCTAATTAGAAGAATTGCAACCCAAAGCTATGACAGAGTTCAGCTCCTCCATGTACAGCATGCCAGGTTCCATAGTGCAAGCTTTATAAAATTCTCCTTAATTCAGGACAGAATATCATTAACTTTGTAAGTGGATGAATACAATGGACAAGCAATTTAATTAACTTCTAACATTGAACATTGGATCGGAGACAAAATGAAATAATGCACATATTTCTCATGCAGGCAGTCAACCTTGAAACAAGCTTGATCGTACTGGGTCAGGCAAGGGAATAGCTCTGTCCAATTATTTTGTGTTTAGTCTTGGAGTATGAAATTTGAAATTTGTTACTTTGTAAATCAATCATCCCTTATTCCAAGGCAGTTTACCAAATATCTAGAAATACAGAACAAGATCCAATGACTCTGACATGCTAAATACCCATCTTTGCCACATGCTACCCTTCGGATTGACAGCTGATCAGAATGATACTAAACTAAATGGGCAATAATGCTTTCCAACAGATTGAATTTGCTCTCACTGAGTCTATTATGGAAGAAGAGATCTATGAAATATTAAATTGATCCAAGGCTGAGCTGCAGTTTAATTAGTGTTTAAAGACAAGGCAGCAAAGGTGGTGTGGTTTAGCTTCAGGCACAGTTTTTAATGGAAGAATATTAAAGGTTATAGTATTTCATACTTCGTAAAAGTCTGTTCTGTAGCAAATGGCAGAACAGACTTTCATCTCCTCACCACAGATACCTTCTGAAACAGTATGAAATTAAATTATGTATTAGGAATAGATAAAAATGTTTTTAAATTCAGAAATTAACCAGAAACCATCCATTTTGTTATGTTTGTTATGACATCCATTTTTATTATATCATGGACCAAAATCAAAGGATCAGGTTTTTTTTAAAAAAAAATTAAAAATATTTGAGATATCTATCTTAATTGTTTAATTTTTTTATGAAATATAATTAGAAAGCGAAGCAACATTTCAAATTCTTTAGTGGGAAAGTCATAGAACTGCTTAAGCTTTTTAAAAATGTGTTTTAAAAAAATCTAGATTTATTTTAAGCATCAGCAGGATCATATACAGAATAGACCTTTAGCTATTAACATTATCTACTTCAAACAATATGAATGTAGGAACCAATTGAAAATCAATTATTTTTTTAAAAAAACTGGCAAAATATGTTCTGTGTGAACAAATAAACAGCAAGATTTTAATTCTATAGAAACTCATTTATTTAAGAGGAAGCCTCATTGAATTTATTCAGACTTGCTTCTGCATAAAATGTATAAGATTATGCTGTATATAGTATAAATGTTAAGCCATAACTGCTTGACAGTATGCCAGTCTCTTAACATTTCATACTTTTAAAGGTAATAAGGCTTTCAATTCTATTTTACAAAGAGGTGCTGGGTGAGATAACTCTTCTCTATAAACTCTATCATTTCAATCAGTGAGAAATCCTGCTGTGTGTATATTGTGGGAACAGAATCAAAGTGCATGGCCAATTTATGATTTGATTTGTATTTCTATATTAATGGCTGAAATCATTAGCACCATATTTTGATATTAGATGTGCTCAGAAGAATAAATAAGAATGCACTACAGTCAGAGGTGGGTTGCTCCCAGTTCGGCCCGGATTGGGTGAACCAGTAGTGGCGGCGGCAGGAGCCTCTGCCTATCCGCCCGGACACTTCTGTGCGCACACCCTCCTCTGATTACAGTGTTGATAATAACTTTTTGGATTACTTGTCAGACAAAAAATAACACATATGCAATTGTATAAAAATGCAGTTGACAAGGATGGCACAAATCATCGGACATGAATAATTCTGTTCCCAATTTTAGGGTACACATTTCTAAAAACGTGCATTTTGTGGAATAGAAGGAGACCAGTGAGAAAACAGCTAACAGATTGCCTTATTGCAGTTACTAGGTTCAGGAGCTTAAGAAATGCTTTGTGTGGAGAGTGGAATTTATATTGATCTCTTAGAATTTGCAGTCTTTGGATACTTAGAAAACAGCATCTTCAGAAAATGTGTAATGAATTCTGTATTTCCAAAAGATAACAGTAAAATTAAATGGACTTTTGTCCCCTATCCTGGCTCTCATTTTTGCCTTAATATCTGTATCACAGAATTTAGCTTTTACATTGCACAGAATTTATACGTTGAAAATAATTTAGTTCAATGCCAGGCCTTGGGATCACACTAATGATTTTACAATTATTAGCCACCCAGAGTTACCCTAAGATGGGTAGTGAATAAATTTCACAAATAATAAATACATAAAATATGTTATTAAAGAGTTAATAATACAAATGAGTATATTCTTTTTTTAAACTTCCCAGATGTCTGCATATTAGATAGACAAGGCCTGGGGTGAAAACAAAACGCAATAGCATTTTAATACTATGTACTTTGGCTGATAAGGCTAGTACAAAGAATAATACATTAATGGACAACTAATTTGTCTACAGATAAAAATGGTATATATATATATATATATATATATATATATATATATATATATATATATATATATATATATATATATATATATATATATATATATATATATATATATATATATATATATATATATATATATATATATATATATATATATATATATATATATATATATATATATATATATACCATTATATTAATATATATATTAATGAGTTGATTTGTATACCCAGCTCCATTTAGAATAGACATTCACTACTATCCAGGGAACCAAAGACACTTTAATTAATAACATAAGATTATTAAAAACCATAATTGTTTCTTTAACTTTATTTTGAATCTTTTTTTTTATCTTGATCTTTAGTACTTGGACTTGCTTCAATATCATATTGATCAGTTGATAGGAGATGGTCTGATTTAGTCTATATTTCAAAAATAAGTACCATTTATGTAAGATCATTGGACCAGAACTGGTTGAATTGAAATATGTCTTCATATAGCTCCAGATATAAGTGAAAACTAAATTTGTTCTGTTTACATCTGCATTAGGCCATTAAGAATACAAAGACCCAGTCTGTTTTTTTTAAAATAGGTTATTTCCAATAACAACTATTCATTATATTTCAGTACAAAAGAGCCCAATGAACTATTTAAAAAAATTAAACAACAAAAGAGTGCTTTTATATAAAAATGTCATGCTGTCTAGAATGATAGCAACTCCTTATTTGCTGTTGCTCTTTGAACTGAAATATGGCAGCTAATTCACTATATTTTTCTAATAGAAAAATAAGTGCTCTCGACAGTCTGGTTTATAAATATTTAAAAAAGAATTTTTTAAAATTGTCTTTGGCCAAACAGGCAGGTAATCAATAAAATCAGACGTGACAAACATACTGGTGACATGCACTATAGTCAAAAGGACTAGCAAGAGATAAGGACTTCCTGTCAGCAGAGAGTTCTTCTAATTAATATTCAGTTGCTGTCATTTGGAGTGATAAATGTATTGCTTGAGTTATATTGATGCAGTGGATTTATCATTGAAAAAGTTAGGTTGAACTTTGACTTTAAATATTCATTAGAGCTAATTATGGATTTTATGACTTCATGAATTGCATTTTCCAAGTTGTCATTGGCCATTTATTTTACATGTATTTAAAACATTTTCATAATTACAGCATTAGCTCTAATACATTCAGTGAGTAGCGGGGTGAATGTTTAGTCTATGTGATAATTATTTAAATGTTTGATTTTAAATACTTCCTTGTAGTTAAATTTGCATAGTATATAATTAACAATTAGATTATATATATATATATATATATATATATATATATATATATATATATATATAGAGAGAGAGAGAGAGAGAGAGAGAGAGAGAGAGAGAGAGATTTTTTATTTAGTCAATATCAAAATTATTAATCAGGATTTGTATACATTTTTCATTTCTCATATTATTTGATTGAATAAGACTATTGACAGAAAGTGGATTTTGAGTTGAATAGAACAATAAATTGAATGATACAGTATCGTCAGTGGTGGGTTTCAAATAATTCCACCACCGGTTCGCCAAAAATGTGAATGTGTGGGTGTGTGCGCACACAGCTTCTGCGCATGCACACAGCTTATGCACTTGCATGCAGCTTCCACGCATGTGCGGCTTCTGCCACACAGCAAGGCTTGACCAAGCAGCCTTTTGGGGCCTGCTCCTTCCATCTCTGCTCTCCAAGGCAGTGGCTGCTTCTCTCCGTACTGCTGGGAGAGCGTCTTGTACTATTTAGTCCCAACTGGAAAGCACTGCAGCACGGAGAAGAAGAAGCCATGTTGAATGCTATTTCTCTCAGCCACAGCACTTTCCAGATGGGACTTAGAGGAAAGCTCACAGCTGCTAAATTATACAAGATGCTCTCCCAGCAAGAGCAGCAACGGAGAAAAGCAGCTGCCGAAATGGAGAACACATGGAGTATCTCTGCTAGTGACTGAGGCTCGGCAAGGGACAGAAGAAGTGGCAGCAAGTTTTTTGCTGCAGCACTTTCCAGATGGGACTTCTTACAGATAAGAAGAACCATCTGGTCCATTTCCAAAACGCTTCAGACCTCTTCTGCCCCCCCCCCCGCCCCTTCGGCTAGCATGGCAGGCCACAAGCCAAATAAATTGCTTCGGCCAGGCGGTGCATAGTTTGAGGCCAGAGGTGGGTGGCGGCATGTGGGCAGAGGCACGGGGCGTTCCCCGGCCAAGGTCCCTGGAGGCTCTGGGGCAAGGCTGGAGTGGGGGAATGGTGCATTCCCTGACCCAGCCGAGGCTAATGATGAGTGGATGGAGGCTCCGGGACAAGGCCTGGGGCCCGATCCGAGGCAAAGGGCAAGCAGGTGGCATTAAACCTCTGTTGAGCAGAGCAGGCGAGGTGTGGAAATTAGCTGGGCTGTGGGGCCAGCCGGTGGTGCAATTTGAAGGTTCTCCGAACTGTGCAGAATCATTACTACCAGTTCGGTAGAACTGGTCCGAACCAGCTGAATACCACCTTTAACGGATAGGGCAAGGCAGCCAAATTTAACAACCAGTTCACCTGAATCAGTACAAACCGGCTGAATCCCACCACTGAGACTGACCCAAGAAAGAAGAGGAAACAAAGTAACTCAGAAGATGAGAAAAAATACTTTTTTAAGTGCATAAAGAAACCACAACATTCAGCTCAGTGATGACTGGATTAGAGGCTTAGGTTACATTTTTACAGAAACATTTGCTGCCCCGAAGCATTTTCAAATATTGTTCTTTTCATGCAATGTTAATATATATATATATTGGCTAGCCATTCAAATTGATTACATTCCATAGCTCCTCCATTGTTGTATGTTTCTTCATATCACCTGAGTTTTATTATCTCTTCACATGTTAGCAAATATCTATAGTATTGAATATTGAGCTTAGTATAGCATGTTGATTAAGCTATAACACACTTTGCAATCTCTACCTGTCAATTTGGTGTTTTCCTGTTGTATCAGGAAAAAAAATAGCAAACACAATCTGTTGAGGAGACCAATCCATATTTCCTTTATGTATAAAAGCCTTTTAAAGAGCAATACTGGTAGAATTTTAAGTCTCTGTCTATGGGGTCATCATTACTAATAAAGTTGAAAGGTCAAACATGAGAGAAGCCACTGAAAGAAATGAATTTGGCAAAAGGTGATTCAGAAGGGAGTGACGATACATATTGTCCCTTTATACATTTAATTTATACTTCAAATGGAAGAATTTTATATTGGAAAATATAACAGCTCCAGTCAAAAGTGGAAGTCATAGCACTACCAAAGTAGTAAGATTACCAAATTAGTAGAGTTCAATATGAACTCTACTAACTTTTACTCAATATGTAAAAATGAGAAGTGAAAAAATGGGATTAATGGTAAAGAAAAGCTAATTTCAAACAATAAGGCTTAATAAACTTTGATGTCATGTTTCATGACAAAAAAATTAAATGGTAAATGGGTCTTTTCTTGGGCAAAAGCAGTTAAAGAGAGTGTGTGCTGGATAAATAAAAATAAACTTAATCCCAGGGAATACTTAATATGAAATTTAGACAAGATTGTGAAGAAAAGGGGCATTTCTCTGCCAACGAAGATTAAAATTAGCGATATGCAAAAACATTCCATGAACAAATCTGTATGGAACATCTGCCTTTGAATGGTCTATGATTAAAGCAAAACATTCATGTGGTCATGGTACAGACAAAAAAGAGAGTGAGAAGATACAGTTTGAAGGGGGGATAAGAATAGGGAAAAGCCAAGGACATCAACAATGATCTCTGAGGGAGGGAAGGGCAGTGCAAAAATCAAGAATGAGTGAGCCAGTGGGATATGCCACCTTGAGATCTGGTTTAGCTTGTTCATAGATTAACAGATAATGCTATAGCTGCAGGCTGTAAATTAAAGAAAGTATCATTTGCCTGTGACTCCTATCTGTGAGCAGATCTTGTTTTACAGCCCAGTACTTTAGATTGTTGCAATCTGCAGTATCCACTCCAAGCATGGTAAAGCAGGATCTCTTTGCATTCTAAGGAGTTAGGAATTGAAACCAAAAATGGGAGCCCAGGAAAACAAAAATAGATGGGAGCCTCTGGGGACATTCTTAAAGTTTGTGACCTTGCTTGATTAGAGAAATTGGTATCCTTTTTTTTCCTTAAGGAAACTTGCTGATCTTCATTGCTTAGCCCTGTTTAGCTAAGGGCTATTTCAGGGATTGGCAGTCTCCCAAATTCAGGATCAAACAATTTGTTCTCTGAATCGGCAGTTCTCTGTGCTGGATCTAAGTCATTCTTAGGTGGCTGACAGCTGCTGACTCTGAAACCCCAAGTGAGAGTCTGCCTAGTTCTCCTCTTTAGCCTCAAAATCAGAGAGTCCATATTTGAAGGAACTATTCCTTGCTACTGAGTCAATCACAGTAACATAGGCCACTATTTCAGCTGTAGTTGCAGCTAGCGGTTGGAGGGGGAAGGAAATGGTTTGAAAAGATCAGACAGCCACTGAGCCAATGGGATATGCCATTCTAGGATATCAATGGGGCTGCAGGGAAAGAAGGAAAAGCCCTTGAAACATTGAGGGAACTGTTACGATGTGCTCTAGTGGAATATCCTGAGAAGAAAGAGTAAGGAAGGATTTGTTGCACATCAGCTGTGCCTGACTAGTTGTGTCAAATAAATCCAAATGTATTTGGATTTTGGAATGTAACTTCATCTAAAACAACCAAACAACAACCAAAACATCCTAGGTATTATTTCTGATGAATGATAATCAACCCAAAATGGTTTAGGAAAATATCTAGAATATAATCTATTCTTCCTTAAATGTTTTGTGTCCTTCTGTATATATCACATTTGTCCTTGTAGTTGCCTGCTTTGTTTTAATGGGAATAACTATCCAGTCACAGAGAACTTTAAATTCTAAAATCCTCTGGTGCTCAATTAACCTAACCTTAGGAAATTGTTTCAAAGCCTCAATTTGAAAATGAATTCCCTGGGCATCAACAGCCTATAAAAAGTAGTTGAGAACCGCAACTCTTTCTACCTTACCTTAGCGTTTCTGATATATCATACTCCCTTGCAATAGGTGTCTATTTTGACCAAAAGGATCTTGGCTTTTATTTCTACTATGATGTAATTAATTACCATGATTTTTTGTGTTGGACTGTGAGAGGTTCTGAATGGTACAAATTAAAAGGAAGAAAATAGATGCCTCAAGTAACAATTTTGGAGATGGTTGCCACAAGTATCAAAGATCATTAGAAGAATCACTTCTGGTCAAAAATAAGCTGATAGTTTCTTGGTATAATGGATAATATCAGCAAGTAGAATCTTATATACTTTAAGTATGTGATGTAAAGAGATAATTATGTTTGACTAGGCCAGGGGGGTCAAACTCATGGCATCATCACGTGACATATCGGGACGTTTTCCCCCTTCGTTAAACCAGCAGGAATGGGACCAGCACGTGACGCAACCAGCCCGCAGGCCGTGAGTTTGACACCTCTGGACTAGTTCAAGGAAAATGCAAGAAGCAGAAGACAGTGGTGGATGCATTGGACCAAATGAGCTAATAGAATATCCTTGGAAGGCCATTTAATAGTTACAAAATCAAAATTTTATGCATTTATCTTAAAGTTCATCTAACCTTGACTCAATATCACTTCAGCGATTGTATGGGGACAGCTGTTACAGTGTGGCAACACAAGCATGACAATTGGGGATATTAACACCACTCCTAGTGATTCTTCAATAAAATTCAGATAGTTTTCATTAAAAGATTCTCTATTTTAAAAAGATGGTAATCTGGCATCTTTCATGCTCAATACCTACACTTCACAATTTATTTGCTACTTTGCAATATTTTTATGTTTACCTGGGTTATTTTTATATAATCAGGCATTTTAATCTACATTAATTGTTCAGTCTAACAGTTCTTTTTCCTGGTTAAAAAATAAGAATTGTTCACAAACAGGCAAAAATAGTTTAGCTACCTCAGTCTATTTTTGTTTTTAAAAAAACTCAGTATTTTGTTAAGTAGAAGCAGATTAGACTTTCCCATGCATTGGGAAAAGCAACTTGCTTCAGGGGGCATCAAATGAGAAGAAAATATGGGTGTTATATATTTATATTTATATAAATATATGGGTGCACTTTAGGTAATAAAGTGATTTTAGTCTATATTTCATAAAAGATCTGCATAGAAGTCTCCAGCTAGACACTCGGCTCTACCCTTATGCATTTGGCAATGAATTCCCGAATGCAGAAGCAGTTTGAAAAACAGACCTTTTGTATTATTGATTCTGCTCTGTGTATTTTTTAAATGGCTGCTTTCAGTTTCAAGAAAAATTCTTGGGTGATGTTGCACGCAAAGAAAGGCGACTTTTGTGCTTTTCAGTAGATTAAAAATGTCTTCAGTTGACACAGTAGTGGAATGCTAGAAACAACATAGGACCTATTTATGATTTATAAATTACTCTGGGGTGAGGAGTGGTGTAAAATCTGTGTCTGTAAATATGTTAGGCACACATCGCAACTTTTTTCACAGGGTATAGGTGATAACAGAGAAAGAGATTATACTTTTAATGAAAGGAATGGTTTATTTTCTGACTCTCCAACTAAAAAAATAACAGCTCAATAATGAGAAGACAAGGGGACCCTTCTGGCAAAGCCAAGTTTTGGCTGACTGGTTGCTGCATTATGTATGAGAAATTGCATATCTCAGGATGGAACATTTGCTGATTTGTCAAAAACACAAACATGAGCGCCTGCTCATCTTCTTGACATATAAGTTCATCCAACAGAAAACACTGTCACACATTTTTAATTGATGAGTACACGTTCTTATTAATCAGATAGCTTGCTTTGGTTACTATTATTGTTTTATTGTGTTATATTGTTATTAAGCATTTATTCACCCAGGAGAAAAGTAAAAAGAATTAGCAATCATTCCTAAAAACAGAACTCCCAAGAACAGCTATTTTCTGGAAGGAAAGATAAGGGAGATTTTTTAAAAGAAATAAATAAGGTAAAAAGGCTGAAATCTAATATAATTTTAATTTGCAATTAATAAAAAGTAAGAGCTAACTTCTGATAATATTCCAAAGATACACTGGCATGTATCATTTTAAGAATCATAATAATTCTGTAAATAGCAATATTCTGGAAGGACATATTCTTGCAGACATAAATGTATTTAACCCTACCTCACATTGACACATCTGCATTAAAAAAAATCATGTATTCATGCTTTTGTATTCTGCAACTATACAATTTGCTAAGACTTAGCATTTAAGATGCCACAAACCTTAAACAGATACATGTTTATATTAAGAAATAGATTTTGAAATATAATACGTACTAGACACTAATTGCTATAAAAATTTATTATTTATACATACCACGTGCATACACAATTTTATTTGAAACTTTGATTACAATAATAAAACTTAACAAAATTAAAAGAAAGAAAAAAGAATGAAAAGGAAGAATAAAAACTGCAGGGAGAAAGAAAATAAAAAGGAGAACATAATAAGAGAAATATATATAGAGAGAAAAGTCTCTTCAAATTCCCATTACTACATGTAAAGGTAGACCTTGACTTATGAACAACCAGTTGAAGTTAAGGCAGGCCTATTCCAAATTTATCTGGACCCTTAACCCATTTATAACTTTCTTAGATCAAAATCATATTTAGCTTTTTGTTTATTTCAAATTCTATAAGGTTATACAATAATTAATTTTTCTTTTCTTTAGAGTTGGAGATAAACTTACCTTATAAAGGCTTTTCAGGTTTGTTAAAAGGTTAATAAGCAATTTCTGAAAGTGATTAGAAACAGAGATTTTTTTAATTCAGCATCTTTTAAAAGTCTTCCCTGCGATTGCTAATCCCATCAACGCCTTGTGCTCAAACTCAAAGAAAATTAATGTCCTTGAACCTTGCAAGGAGCAATCATCCAGAGCACATAAGGGTAGTCTCCTGACCTCTCCTTACTCTATATGGAGAGGTTCCAAACAAGTGGTATACCCACCAGATGCTTGGTCTTTGCCACAGTCATCAGCTCTGCTTTCTCACAACAACCCATCTTCACTTTACCATACCTCCCCTGAAAGCCCCTTCAATTTACTATACCACAAGAATGTGTTGATTTATTCTAATTTTTTATTCGTGTGTGGATTTTATTTATTTGTGTGCATTGCTGACTTTGTTTTTGTTTTCCACAGGCACTGGGCAGCTTTTACTTTCTACATGAATCCTTGAAAAATATTTACCAATTTGACTTTAAAGGTATGGAACACCAACAGTGCTTTAATCCTATACATACTCAACAGGGAAGCGATTTCCATTGACTTGAGTGATGCTTTTGACTAAAAATATTTGGAGAGTTATATTATTCATTTTTCACGTTAGAAGAAACATCCTTAGAGTTTTAAGAGCTTTTATGCATTGAAAACAGCAAATGTGAGTTTGTGTGATGAAATGTGCCTCTGCAGGAACTAAGGGAGAGAGTTTTGGCAACACTGAGCTGGATTAAGAGTCTGTGCAGAGCGTAGCTGGAAGGAGAAGGGAGGGAAGAGGTTCAGGGTAGCCAGATCGTAGAATCTCTCAGGATTTATCTCGTAAACTAGAAAGTTATAGATTTATTTTACCAAGATTCTGTCCACTAAAGGTAAGCAAATCAAGCATTGGACTTAATTGGGTTTTACTATGTAAAACCGGTTGGCTTTGGCACAACAGTCGGCCACTTGTGTACACTTGACAGCTTTAGCCAATCTTAGTCTGCTCAGGATATTTGGAGTGTTCAGATCATTTCATAGGCCAATCTGATACAGAATTGTAAGTATTGGATTTATGTTAGTCATCAGCCATGAAAGTTTATTGGCTGATTTATGTTCTTTTAGGGGCTGTATTGCCCTTAGACAGATTTCTTTTTATTACTGCTGCTTAATGTGCACTGACTTACTTTAGGCACCAGAAAAAGGATTTTAAGTGCCAATGACAATATTATTAAAGGACAATTAATTGTACATTTGATCTAGAGCCTTGGTGGCTCACTGCTTCGAATACAATATTGCAGGCTAACTCTGGCCACAATCTGAAGTTCAATCCTGACGGGATGAAAGTTGACTCAGCCTTCCATCCTTCTGAGGTCGATAAAATGAGGACCCAGATTGTTGGGGTCAATATGCTAACTCTGCAATCTGCTTAGAGAGAGCTGTAAAGCACTGTGAAGATGTATATAAGTCTTAAGTCAGAGGTCTGCAACCTTAAATACTCAAAAGCCATTTGGACCCGTTTCCCACAAAAAACACCAGGAGCCACAAAACCTGATTGGGCGTGGCCAAGTCAACGTCCCTCAGTGACATGAGCCCTCCCCCAGCCACACCTACCCGATGTTTTCTGTGGGAAATGGGTCTCCCTCCCTCTCTCTTTCTCTCGTCCTTTCCCTCTCATTTCTGTTTTTCTCTCTTCCTCGCCCTCTCTCTCTTCTTTCTTTCTTTTTCTTCCTTTCTCCCCCTTCTTTCTCTCATTTGTTTACCTCTTTTCCCTTTGTCTCATTCTCTCCCTCCAGCTCTCTGTCATCTCCCTCTCTCTCCCCCCCCTCTCTCAATTGTTCCTCTCTCTTTTTTCTCTTTCATTCTCTCCCTTGATCATTTTCTCATTTCTCTCTCTCTCTTTTTCTCCCCTTTTCTCTCCCCCATCTCTTTCTCTCTCATGTGCGTGCATGCAAAAGCGGGATACCCTCCTGGGTCGGGATCGCAGCGGCGATGACTCCTCCCTCTGCCGCCACTGTGTGCTCAGTTGAGCCACGCTGCATAGGAGAGCCAGAGCTCTTCCCTCCCTGCATCCTATAGTGCCAGCTGCTCCTCCCTCTTCCCCTCCTTTCTGAGCTGGTATGAAGGGGAACAAGGCTGGTGCTGACCTGCCCGCAAGGACTCGGAATTGCAAAAAGTATCCCGTTGCGGGCAATGTGGAGAAAATGCTATGAGTGCTTCAGCCACGCAGCTCTGCGGAGAGGCTCATGCCTTCTTGGGGCAGAGAGCAGGTTGCGTGACCAGATCGGCAGGAAACCGCAAGAGAGGGGTCAAAAGAGCCACAGCTCTGGAGCAGGGGGTTGGCGACACCCTGTCTAAGTGCTTTTGCTATTGTAAACCGCCCAGAGAATGCTGTAAAGGCCTTTGTGGCAGTGTATATAAGTCTAGGTGCTACTGCTATCTAATATAGAATAAAGAATACCAGCAGAAACATTTGCACTTAGTCAAATTATTTTTTCATTCTAATTTATTATGTAGTCTTTCTGAAAGCATCCAAGTAGTATTCATAGTTTCTCTTTCTTCAATGGTGGTGCAGTGGCTCAGGAGTTAAGACACTGGCCTTGTTGGCTGGAAAGCCGGCAGGCCAGATTCGAAATCTGACCACCACTCAACAGGGTGAGTTCCCAACCTCGCCCCAGTTCCTGTCAACCTAGCATTTTGAAAGCGTACAAATGCAAGTAGAGACATATGTACCTCTTTGGTGGGAAAGTAACAGGGTTCCATAATGTCATTTTAGATACATGACCAAATAAATGTCTTCAGATAATACTGGGTAAATATCATTGAAATAGAGATGAACACTGTCCCCTATAGTCTGCAATGATTAGCGGAGTAAAATCTGCAGGGACTCCTTTACTTTTTTGTAAAGTAATTGTATTCCTATGAAGTTGATAGAAAATTAACCAAAGAAGATCATGCTTTGAGGGAAGAACGATTACTTACTCGACATGCAGAAACAGTGTTATATTGTTGGCAATGTGTTTCAAGGCTGAATGACATCTCTTTGGTACTTGCCCCAGTCTAGGTCTGAATATGTCAACATGCCAGCTCTTGAAATCAAAGAGATAAATGTTAACAAAACTTCATTTTATTTTTCCTTTACATGTACACAGTATAATCACTTCTTTGGTATATTAGTATAAGCTTAAATAATGCTTTTTTCTAATATTTGGAACAAATTTGTTTTAAAAACTATTTGGGGTTTGATAAATAACTGCTCTAATTTCAGTATTAAAATTTATTTATTTATTTATTTTATTAAACTTCTAGACCGCCCCCTCTCCCCAAAGGGACTTGGGGCGGTGTACAGGTACAAATTTAAAAAACCATACACTCGTTAATATACATACTAAAATTGAATTAAATATCCCCTGTACAAATTTATAAGAATTAAAAACTTAAACTTTAAAACCAAACCATAAAATTTAACAATACAAACTGAGGTGGGAAAGCTGGAATTAGGCCAGGCCGGCTAGATGAAACAGGTGGGTTTTGAGTTTCTGGCGGAAGGAGCGGAGGTCCGTAGTCGTTCTAATGTTAGGGGGAAGGTCATTCCAGAGGGTCGGGCCCATCACAGAGAAGGCCCTTCCCCTGGGCGTCGCCCGCTGGCACAGCCTAGTGGACAGCACCCGGAGGAGTCCCTGTCTGTGTGAGCGAATCGGCCGGAGGGATGTATGGGGCAGGATACGATCCCGCAAATAGCTAGGTCCTGTGCCATGGAGCGCTTTGAAGATGATAATCAACACCTTGAAACGCACCCGAAATGCCACAGGTAGCCAGTGTAGCTTGCGCAGGAGAGGTGTTACGTGGGAGTATCTAAGGACTCCCGAAACTACCCGCGCGGCCGCATTCTGAACCAACTGCAGCCTTCGGGTGCATCTCAAGGGGAGCCCCATGTAGAGAGCGTTGCAGTAGTCTAGCCGGGATGTCACAAGCGCATGAGTGACTGTGCGAAGGGCACTCCGGTTCAATAGGGGATCCTACATTTCTTTTAGCTTGTTGTGACAAATCACATTGTATCACATTACATCATTGAAATTGTAGGTGAAATAATTGTCTCAATTGTTCAGTTTCATTATTCTTGTTCTTATACAAAATGATACCCTTCTTCTTGTTTTGTGGGGGTGAGGTTATTAAAGAATATTGGTTCTATAAATCTTGCACTTCAAAGCATAACTGCTATATAGCCTTCCATTTCCAAGCCTTCCATTTCTGTATCCAAAATACAGAAGGATATTGGCGGACTTGAATATTGAACACTATCTAACAAAATGAAATTCAATGGTGAACAAAGTAAGGTTCTACATTTAGGCAAGAAAAACAAAATTCACAGGTACAGTATATGTGGTACCTTGCTCAATAGTAGTAACTCTGAGAGGGATCTTGGAGTTCTAGTGTCCAATCACTTAAAAATGAGCCAGCAGTTAAGTTTTATCTTCATTCTAGATTTATTCATTTTTTAATGTCTTCTATCACCAACTTCAACCGTCATTTGACAGCAATATGGTTTGGGTTAAATCCTTTCTTCTTGTCCTCACCCACCAAAGGTCTATTTTATCCTGTATGTTACTCAGGAACTTTTCAGGAATAGTGCAAGATTTTTCCAACTTTGAGAAATAGTTAAAGTATATACCGTATTTTTCAGAGTATAAGACGCACCCTTTTCCCTCAAACAAAAGAAGCTGAAAATCTGGGTGCGTCTTATACACTGAATACAGCATTGTTTTGCCTCCTGAAACCATGCCCCTTCACCAAAATGGTCATGCAGAGCTTGTAGGAAGCTTTCAGAGAGCTCCTGGAGGCTGGGGAGGGCAGAAATAAGCAAAGAATGGGCTGTTTTTTGCTCAGTTTTGCGCCCCCCCAGCCCCCAGGAGCACTCTATAAGCTTCCTAATGCCCCCCCTTTTTTGACAAAAAACGGGGCTGTTTTTGCAAAAAAAAGGACCTTTTCTACCCCACCCCCCAGGAACACTCTACAAGCCTCTTAAGGGGTATTCATGCCCTCTTTTTTTGAAAAAAAAACCCGGGCCCATTTTTGCGAAAAACGAGCCGTTTTTGGGTGGTTTGCAGAGTGTAAAAACTTTTTTTTTAATTTGCCTCTTCAAAATCTTGGTGCGTCTTATACTCCGAAAAGTACAGTAAATACAAACTAATAAGATCTAGTTAGATCCACCAATGTTATGAAATTTGGAATTCTTGAAATTAATAGATCTTTTGTACAAATTTGGCTTCCAGAGATCCAGTACTGAATTTTATTTGCATTTTTTGTAATTATGGTGTTTGTGATTTTTATGACTTTATGAATATTTTTTATGATTTTAATGATAGGATCTAGGCTTTTGCTATTTTACTTTTATTGTGCATCACCCAGAGATCCACAAAATGGGTAGCCTATAAATCATGCAAATTAAATCAGTCAAATCTGCCATTCTTACCTGCAATTTAAACTAGTAAACTATTTACATAATAACTTCACTGTTAATGCATGTCATGCCTTCATACCATACTTTGGCCTTTTGCAAAGAATGCGCTCTGAATATAAATGGTTGGATATATTTCATTTTTCAAAACTATGAAACATCCTTTTGCTGGAATAATGTATTTTAAGATATCTTTTAATTTAGGTTCCTCATCCCCAATTCTGTGATGAACAAAATTTTATATAGCAGTAGCTGAAGTTGGAGAGTACAAAAGACAGCACCTAATTCTTTCAAAACATAATACACAGTTTTCGAGGACTGAAAGCATCTATTGGAGTCTGACAGTTTGAAATATGGAGTTATTGTAGAATATGAGAGTTTATACATGGAAACTTCCATATTAAAGAAGAAATTTAAATCCTCATTTAGATCCACTAATTCTACAGACATTCTACATGATGGGGTTAAATGAAAACACCTGATAAATTAAGGAGAATATCAATCTACCAAAAAGGAACAGAATATTATCAATTGAGGACTTTGTGCATCTTTTTTGTAGTATTGTAGAAATATTAATATAACAACATTTATCACTATCAACATGAAATGTAAAAAAAGAATTATTTCATTTTGATTACTTTTTAAGCGCATGTTTCAATTGATTTTTTATGGAGGCATCTTAATTTGTTTCCTTGGATGTTTAGTACTTATCAGTTCCTTAAATTAGTATATTTGTTTTCTTATACTAGGCATATTAAAACTGATATTCTAAATTTTCTTATTCCTTCTCAGCTAAGAAATACAAAAAAGTTACGGGGAAAGAGATCTATTCAGATACATTAGAAAGTACACCTATGCTGGAAAAAGAAAAGTTCCCACAGGATTATTTCCCTGAGGTAAATATAGACAAATAGCAATATTTGAAAATGAAGCATGTGGCACATTTTGATTGCTTTGAATTTTGAATGCTTTATTCATTTAATTGGAATTGTTTTTGAATCCTGATATAAAGAAAAGTATAGTCTTATCAATGGTTTTCCTTTTCTTTTGTTTACTAAAAGCTTGGGGAGAATTTCTTATTTATCTCTTATATATTTTATCTATTACGTATCTTATATATTTCTATTACAAATCACCCATCTTCCTCACAGAACAACTTTGGGTGTTATCACTGAGTTAAAATGCAAAGGTACTGGAGTTGTTTTGAAAACTTGTCCAGGCTCATATTGAGTATGAATTCCAAATGGCCTATTTTCAAAATGTCTAGATCTCTGAAGGTCAAACCATCATTTTAAACTTTAAAACTATTTCAAAATAAGCGACTATGTCCTATGCTCAGACCTTTTGGCTAACACATTCTGAACCCAGGTATTTCTGACTCTGTCAGTTCAAAACATATTACCGTAATCTAATCTAGCTATAATAATATGTGTCACTGAATTACGATTCAGCCAAGCCAGCCAAATATAGTTAATCAATTGGGAAGGATATTTGGCATGATGGTGACTGATCTGGCTTTTTGAACCAGGTGCAATGTTTGTTTGTTTTTCCATTATCAAACACTTTATTTAGATTAATGCAAATACAAATATATACATAAGAAATAAATAAACATTTGTGGCTAATCAATACAGCTTTCAATAGAACTAAATTTCATTGTGTGTAAGACTGCTACACTGAAGAATTTATGCAAACTGCACATTTTATATTCTTACCTGAAAGCAATATGATTTTCAACTTAGCATTACTATACTGTTGACACCATCTTTTAATGTACCGTTTATGTTCTTTTAGGGGATGCATGGCCCTTAGTTTAAAACAGATTTCTTTTTATTACTGCTGCTTAAGGGTGATCTAAAATTAATTACAATGATTGAGCCATAATGCAACTCAAAATAATTACAGCCCACTGCGTATAAAAGTAACAAAACTTTCCCTGCTGATTTATTGCTTTTCTTGGCTGTGCATGAGTCTCAAATGATGCCTCTGGGAGTAACACTCCAGATAATGTTAGGTCATTTTTAAGAAAGCAGATTTGTGTAGTCTATCAGGATTGAGTAATTTCCCCCCCCCCCACCTTCCATAGTGAGAAATTGGTTGTTATCATAGATCATGGATACTGCTCAAAGCTCTTGTGAAAGATGAATTAATTTCACTAATGCTTTAATGCAAACCTTTCATAGTAAAGGCTGTATGGTGATAACCTTACTGCAGTCTCTCCTTTCTCAATGATGATTTATGTTGTCTTTTAGTAGATGAAACTGCCTGTATTCACAATCTGTCTCCTGACTAAAGGAATCTTATTAACAGGAAAACTGGAGAGTGACTTAATATTGTATAAGGTGAAAGATGCTGAACTCATTTCTTGTGGCAGAAAAGAAGCTATATATATTCTATATTCTAGATAACACATGGTAACAGATAATCTTGTAGTATTTTGATATTTAATGCTTACTTGCAAGATGGCTCTGATTTCCTGAGGAAAATCACTATTTGGAAGTGTCTAGTCATAGTAATACCTGAGGATTGTTTTGATGTGTTTACTAGGGGTATTTTTTTAATGAGGAAGACTAATTTCAAGTATTAATTTAAATTGGGACTCTCTTGTTAGCTTTCATTCTGTGCCTGAATCAAAAGCTTCTTTTCCTATTAGACTCTATTTGCCTTTCTGTCTCCCAAAGAGTTTATTGTCTTTGAAAATAAAATGGTAAATAAGTACCATAACCAGAAAAGGAAAACATAGTGCAGACATCAACAGTGAGCACCTGGAGTGGTCATATACCGTATTTTTCGCTCCATAAGATGCATTCCCCCCCCAACAAAAAAGTGGATGAAAATGTCTGTGTGTCTTATGGAGTAAATATTGCATCATAGACCGTGAAGTGTGTTACCTCAGGGGTCCTCAATGGTGGACCAGTGCCGATCCTTTTGTGAATAGCAGCCAGTCTGCAAGGGCGGGGTCCTTTTACAGTGCTGAACCCTGCCTCTTCTGTCTTTGTCATTGCCCACTTCTTCTCTCTCTTTTCTGCAGTGCAGGAGTCAATAGGCAGAGGTGGCACATGAAAGGACACCTATTTTTGGTCATCTCAGGCTCCACCCCCTGCCCTCACTACACTGCTGCTCCATATTTGGTGCTCCATATTCACAGTGAGACAGCGCTCCATATTCATATTTTTTTTCTTGTTTTCCTCCTCTAAACCTAGGTGCGTCTTATGGTCAGGTGCGTCTTATAGTGCAAAAAATACAATAATTTCTCATATCAAAGACTCACATAAATGTTTATTTGGTTTATATCCCCACCCTTCAAAAGCACCAAGGTTCTCACTTTCCTTCAGAAGCTCCCAAGCAGTATACATAACTGTTTCTCCTCACAACGATTCTGTGAGAAAGGTTGGGCTTGTAATAATCCTGTAAATTTCCAGGGCGGATTTCTGCTTCTAGACACATTTGTTTTCAAAGAAGTACTTTCAAAATGCCCAAATATCTCATGATCACATGAGATGTTCATTGTAAGTAAGATTTAAGAAATGTCATGAGATTTTTGGTGTCAGAAAGCTGAGTCTCCAGATTTAGCAATCTTGTGAAATTTCAGCCTTCTGTGAAAAATGATTTGTTATATATGTATTTATAACATGGTAGAATATGATATCTTGCTAAAAAAAAATGCCAAACCCAGCAAAATGGTTTAAGACAGAATTCGCTGCAATGTTTTGGACCATCTCCTATAATGTGCTAGCATTTGTCTGTGAACTGGCTAAATTTCATGAAAGTTATAAACCAAATATTTATTTTAGCTTACATATTCTAAGTCTTCAGAGTGAGGTTTTACATGTCAAAACTGTAATTTTTAAAATGAATTTAAAATTAATTTGAATTCATTTTGCTTTGCTATTTTTGCATAATATTCATTATCATTTTAACAGAACCACCTTAAAACTATATCAAATTTTGTCAGGCAGCCATTATAATTCAAAGTAACATGGCATAAAATTGCATTTATAAGAATTGCATTGATGAGAAGAAATGCCTCTTTAGAGCAAATTAAAATTTGTTCAGTTAGTATTGTTTCTGTTTTTCTGACTAATTTAGGAACTGCCAAATTAAGGTTACTTCTGTCTTCTACAGTGGACATGTAGAGTGGGTTCATTCTGTAGACACAAATTTTGATTAGTTGCTTGCAACTTATTTTCAGTACTGCTGAAAATACTCTACATTAATATAATTTTGAACTAATGGTTTGTTGGGATTTGACCTTTTAAAAAAGATAACCTGTCTTTGAGAAAGGGGCAAAAATAATTATTGCTTCTTGATATTTCATCATATTTAGCTTTTTAAAAGAGACTAGCATTTTTACCCTAATTTAATCAGTTGGATGACATGCAGAATTAATGTTAGGTATAATCCAATTCAAAATTGAAACAGCTAATCAATTACATCCTCATTTCCAGTTGTTGGCACTGGAGACAAGAACAGCAACATTGTATTTCATTTTTAATATTTGTAAAAATGTCAAGTAACATTGATGCTATGTTAACCAAATGTTATGTAGGTATAACTCAGTTTATGACTAAATAATTTTGTGATCTGTTTTGCTTTTTTAAAAAAATAAGAGAAGCCTCTGTTCATTCACTCACATTAATAGCAGCATTGTGAGAGATCATTAGTCAAAGATGTTTGAAAAGCAAAAAGAAATATATGGTGTTAATATTTGAAAAAAAGAAAAAGTTTGACTGTAATCATTTAAGTGTTATATTGTATTAATTTGTCTTTCCTTCTTATGAAATGAATAATTGTTTGTTTGGGGCTCCCTTGTTTGAAATAATATAAAGTGCCAAAGACTATAGAAGAGATACTTTACCTATTTATATATATTTCATGGCTAGTGTCTATATTAATTTTCTGGTTTTTGATAAATCATTACGGTTTGAAACCAAAACAAACCCCAATTGGCATAGGGAAACATGTACAGGCACTAATAGCTTTTTTTCACCATCCAGCGTTATGACACACGGGTCATCTCTGGACTGGGTAGTGGTCAAAGTCCCTTCTGAGATGGAAAATTGTAAAACTGTCCCTACTTTCAGTGAATAAAACTGGAAAGCACTATGTTGATACAAAACATATAGCCAACCCAGGATCATCAAAGAACATCTGTATTTGGTTCTTGGACTTATGCTTGATAATTCATCAGAGAGCAGATCCATTCTTGGAGATGCACATTAAAATGCTGATTGACAATAAACAAGAAAAAACTTTGTCTCAAAAGCAAACATATATATTTAGCTGATTCATTTTTTAGTATAGTCAAGTGCAGGTCAGAGTAGCTAACGATTATTAAATGACCATAACTAGTAACAGCAAAAGAAAGAAGATACTTCATCCTCAAAACATTTGTCACAAATGTAGGCTGTCTTAAATTGCTGAAAATGTACATTTAGGACTATACAGGCTTTTAATTGTAAACAAAATATCCATTTCTAAAGAGATAATCCCTCGGGAGAACATAGGGCTATAGACCAGGGGTCCTCAAACTACAGCCTGGGGGCTGGATACGGCCCACCGAAGCCATTAATCTGGCACTGCCCCACCCACATCGCCCCACCTACCCACTGGCCCACACCATCTGGAGGCTGAGGAAGCCAAAAATGGGATGCACGGAGGCCAAAAACAGGCTCGTTTTTGGGTGGCAGAGTGGTTCTAGAGACCAAGGAGACCAAAAAGAGGCCCGTTTTGGCCTCCCCAGCCTCAAGAAGGAGAGAGGGAGGGAGACACACACACACACACACACACACACACACACACACACACACACCAAGGCAGCCATATTCCTTCACTAACCTGTTTTCCAACCCCAGGAGCATAACAAATTAAAGTTTAACTTGTATGTATTGTTTAATGGACTGCTAAATTGGCCACACCCACCCACTCAGATGGCCATCTAGCCACACCCACCCAGTCACATGACCACCTAGCAATACCCACCCAGCCAGTCCGGCCCCCCAACAGTCTGAGGGACCATGAATTGGCCCCCTGTTTAAAAAGTTTGAGGACCCCTGCTATAGACTGTGCTACCAGGCATCTTGATAATCTAGGACCGTGATGACAAACCTATGGCATGTGTCGCACCAGCTCAGCTCCACCACCCTTCTGCGTGTGCCTAGCCAGCAGGTTTTTGGGTCTCTGCTGCTCATGCATGGGGGATGGGGTGCATGTTGGAGATGCACATGCATGTGCGGGAGAAAGGCACACGTGGGAGGCTGCATGCACAGGGTCAGGGCACATGTGGGGAGTTGCATGTGCATCCAGGGGTGGGTCATGTACAGGAGTAATGCATGGAGCGGGGTGCAAATGGGGTCCCACACATGCGTGGAGTGGGGGGGTCACGTGCGCATTGCATTATGGTTGCGCAGGATTGGCTTTTGACACTCAGCAACAAAAAGGTTAGCTATCACTGGTCTAGAAAACGATTTACAAGGATATGAGAATCTAACAGGAAGGAAGAAGCAGTCAGACTTCATTATGAAGACAGAATTCAGATAGCATTGTTGTAGATTTAGGCCTTAGTTATTACTTATTTTATATATGTTTTTACATATTGTCATTTTAGTTAGGTTGAAGCCAATAAAAAATAAAACTTGCTGCAATCGGCATTTTTGTTAGAAGGTTATTCCAATTAATTCATAACTGTTTTTCATAAACTTGGAAATCTTTTCTCTATGCCACCTCAAATATAAGTTGTAATGAGTTGATTTGCTCTCGGGATGGGAAATTGCTCATCTTGATGCATGGAATGGCATATTATAGACATTTTTGCTACTTCAGCTCTATGGAAAGAGATTGGCAATTTCTATTTTCCCAATACTTATATTACATTATAATTTACAAGGAAAGACATGTTTATACTCCTACATTCTTATTCAGATAGGCTCTGAGACAATAAATATATTTGACTGGGGAAAATGACTTCACTAGAAATACTTCCAGTTCATCAGTAGCTATTTAATCCTGTATCTCTATTATTGAATATATTCCTTCCCATTTGGAGGAAAGGCTAAGTTTTGTATACTTTTCTTTTCCAGGATGTGATTCTGATACATGGGGGTACTGGAAAGGGGGAAGTGAGATAGGGAAAACTTTGAAGACCACATAATTAGATTGACTATGTATCATCACATTCTTGTCAATTTTTGTGACCACATAGATAGACTTTCTCTATGATGATCTGTTCTTCAGTTCTTCCAACAATGCAATCATCATTCCTGTAAGTGAATCCATTCATCTTTTTGCTGGTTGTCTTCTCCTCTTTCCCTCTTCCTGTCCCAGCATTAGAGTCTTCTCCAGAGACCGCTTATAATCCTGGTATTAGTGTATTATTAAGCCTCATGTTTTCTATAGTGTTCTCCATGAAAATAGTTAACACAATTTTTGTAAAACTTACAAGTAGACTCATTATTTACTGTTTTATATATTTTAATGTATTATTATTGTGCTTTATATTACTTTTCAGTGCAAGTGGTCCAGAAAAGGATTCATACGAACAAGATGGTGTATTACTGACTGGTACGTAATATGAAGGAGAATTGAACATCATATTTTGCATGCATGCCTAGTTATAATAGAAGACAAAGGTTTTGGAATATCTGGCGCATATTCCATCTAAATACTGAACCAATCTTTAGGCATTTTTCATTATTGAACAAGTTGTAAATGGCATAATATACATATTTGGTTTCGAGTTTATAATTTCCAGTTAATTCTCATGTGTGTATACATCTTGATTTCATCAAAAGATAGTGGAATAATCACGTACATTTAAGTTTCTTTCTCTCATTTATAATTCCCACCTTTTTTTCAAAATTTCATGAGCAACATTTGAATTTGCTTTTTGTTTTATCAACTCATTTTTCCACTTTTATGTAATAGAAAAGATAGCACTTTTCTACTTTTAAGAAATTCGAAAGCCTTCACAAATACTGCCTCAACTGTTTTCTCCATTACGAAGCTGGGAATCAATACATAAAACCTTCATTGCCTATCCCCTTTGGGGGAACTTAACTCTTAGAATAGAGAAAATATTAGAACTAGGCCTAAAATCTAATTTTTCGTCTTGGTTTTATCACCATAAAAAAACAGAAGTCTTTCTCAGTATCTGTCTCCATTGAGAAAGCCTTTTACACCTTTGCTTACAGACTTACTGGCATATCTTGAAGAGAGAGTTTATTGAAAACATCTCTGTCTCTGTGGTGCCAACCAAGTAGAGGACATTATTCTCTGTTCTCCACTGTTCTGTTTGCAATGAGATTAAGAGCAAATTATTGATGGTAGGTGAATTCCCAAAGCACTCAGTTGGCTTTGTGCTTAAAGTGGGACTACGGTTTTCTGATTTCTAGCCTGATACCTTAACCGCTACTATATGCCAACTTTCTTTCCATCATTCAAATTCTGAAATATTTTTTTAATTGACTAGATCTCATTTTGACTTTTTTATATCTAACACTTTACTATTTTGTTATCATATTTTATGTTAGTTTATACTGTTATGACCTTTGGTTAATTTATTAAGGCTAGTCACATGAAAATCAGGAGGGCTTAAATATTGCCACAATATTGCTACATTGTTTTCTAGATCTACTGTAAACTAGTATTTTATTTTCTTAATTTTTCTACAGTAGATATTGAAAACTTTTACTTTCTGGAAAAAGTTGAGGCAAAAGGATATAATTGGCATTTGTATTAGACTCCTAAGATATTATATTATCTTAGAGAGAAAATATGTAGATTTATTTATTTATTTTATTCTTCGCATTTCTAAACCGCCCCCTCTCCCAAAAAGGGACTCGGGGCGGTGTACAGTCCACACAACAAATAACAGATAATAAATACAAATATAAATATAACTATAAATATACGTATACATATGGGGGAGGTTAAAAAATTAAAAGAACTGTATAGAAGAATAAAATATGGCTCTAAAAGCCCTAAAATCAATTAGATTTAAAACACTACCCTTAAAATAACCAGTTGAGAGTATACTTCCAGGAGATAGCAGTTGTAACAATTATAATTATGCCAGGCCAGCTAATCGAAACAGGTGAGTCTTCAATTTTTGTCGGAAGGAGCGGAAGTCCATGGTGGTTCTAATGTCGGGGGGGAGGTCATTCCAGAGGGTTGGGCCCATCACAGAGAAGGCCCTATTCCTTGGTGCCGCCCGCTGGCATTGCCTAGTGGACGGCACCTGGAGAAGGCCCTCCCTGTGAGAGCGGATTGGCCGCAGGGATGCATGTGGGAGGATGCGATCCCGCAAGTAACTAGGTCCTGTGCCATGGAGCGCTTTAAAGATAGTAATCAGGACCTTGAAACGCACCCGAAAAACCACAGGCAGCCAGTGCAGCTCGCGCAGGAGCGGTGTTACGTGGGAGTATCTAGACCTCCCCATGACAACCCGCGCGGCCGCGTTCTGGACTAGCTGCAGTCTCCGGGCGCGTCCCAAGGGAAGCCCCATGTAGAGAGCATTACAGTAGTCTAGGCGAGACGTCACCAGCGCATGAGTGACTGTGCGTAGGGCATCCCGGTCCAGTAGGGGGCGCAATTGGCGCACCAGGCAAACCTGGTGGAACGCCCCCCTTGCCACGGCTGCCACATGGTCATCCATTGACAGCCAGGCATCTAGGAGGACGCCCAAATTGCGCGCCCGTTCCACAGGGGGCAATTGCTCGTCCCCTATGGCCAGCGATGGGGTCAGCTGGCTGAACCGAGGTGCCGGTAGCCACAGCCACTCAGTCTTGGAGGGGTTGAGTTTGAGTCTGTTGTCCCCCATCCAGACCCCGACGACTTCCAAACACCGGGACATCACTTCGACAGCCTCGTTGGGTGGTTTGGGGTTGAAATGTACAGCTGTATATCATCAGCGTACAGATGGTATTCAACCCCAAAACCACGGATGATCTCGCCCAGCGGCTTCACATATGCATTGAACAGAAGGGGCGAGAGGACCGACCCCTGCGGCACCCCACAAGAGAGTGGCCTCGGGGTCGATCTCTGCCCCCCTGTCAACACATATTGCATCCGGCCGGAGAGGTAAGAGTCGAACCACCGTAGAACGGTGCCTCCGACTCCCATCCCCTCCAGCCGGCGCAGTAGGATACCATGGTCGATGGTATCAAAAGCCGCTGAGAGATCTAATAGGACCAGGATAGAGGAACAACCTCTATCTCTGGCCCTCCAGAGATCATCAACCAACGTGACCAAGGCTGTCTCTGTGCTGTGCCCGGGTCGGAAGCCGGACTGGTGTGGGTCTAGATAATCGGATTCATCGAGGTGACGTGGAAACTGCTGCGCCACCACATTCTCAACAACCTTCGCCAGAAAAGGAAGGTTGGAGACTGGACGATAATTAGCTAGCTCCATTGGGTCAAGTGAAGGCCTCCTGAGTAAGGGCCTCACCACCGCCTCTTTCAAGACAGTTGGTAAGGATCCCTCACCCAACGAGGCATTCACCAGGCCCAGAAGCCAGCCTCGTGTCACCTCCCAGGATGCCAGTACCAGCCAGGAGGGACACGGGTCCAATGAACATGTGATGGATCGCAGCCGTCCACGCAACCTGTCTAAATCCTCGGGGGCAACAGAGTCAAACTCCTCCCAGAGTGGACTCACAAGACTCGCTGTTGACGGCCCGTCCAGACCACTGGAGGGGGCCCATCCGCTTCGGATCTGAGCGACTTTATTCTGCAGATATTCTCCGAACTCCTCTGCTCTTCCCTGTAAGGGTGCCCCCCGCGTCTCTTGCACCAAGAGGGAGCGGGTCACCCTAGGCAGGGCGGTTATCCGCAGACGCAATAAGAGCGGCACAATGTCTACGTTTGGCCGCTCTCAATGCCACAAGGTAGGTCCGTAAATAGGCTCTTACCTGTGTTCGGTCAGACTCGGAGCGTGAGGACCTCCACCTGCTCTCTAGACGTCTCCTATGGCGCTTCATCACCCTCAACTCCTCGGTATACCAAGGAGCCCGGGTGGGTCGCTGCCGTAGGAGAGGTCGCAAAGGCGCAACCCGGTCCAAGGCCCCAGCCATCGCCCTATTCCAGGCGGCCACTAGGTCCTCCGACCGAGCGCGGGTCAGGGCTACAGGTAGTGGCCCAAGCTCCGTCTGGAACCTAACTGGTTCCATCAGGTGCTTGGGGCGGTACCAGCTTGGACAAACTGGCTCCGCCTCCTCGCGGTGGGGGGTAGCGCCAGGGAAGTCTAGCCAGAGACAAGAGTGATCTGACCATGACAGGGGAGTAATGTCTAAATCCCCTATTCCCAGATCACTCGTCCACTGCTCAGATACAAAAACAAGGTCCAGTGTGTGGCCACCTTCGTGTGTGGGGCCCTGAATTAGTTGGGTCAGGCCCATGGCTGTCATGGAAGCCATGAACTCCCGAGCCACCTCGGATGCTGCTCCCGTTGACGGCAGGTTGAAATCCCCCATAACCAAAAGTTTGGGGATCTCCACCGCCGTCTCCGAGATCAGCTCGAGGAGCTCGGGCAGGGCTGCTGACGTATAGCGAGGAGCCAAGTATACAATCAGCAGACCCCACTGCCTCCCTGTGCCCCATTTCACACCAAGAGACTCACACCCGGGTATCTGAGAAACAGTGAACTCCCTCGGCTCTAGACCGTCCCGTATGACTACCGCCACCCCTCCACCCTTACCCAGGGCCCGAGGCTGATGAAATGCATGGAAACCCGGTGGGCACATTTCCACGAGGGGTAAACCACCCTCGTGACCCAACCAGGTCTCCGTTATTCCTGCAAGGTCCAGCTCCCCCTCAGAGATCAACTCATTAATGAGGGGGGCCTTGTTGGTCACGGACCTTGCATTGCAAAGCATCAGCCGCAGGCCCTGTCTCTGTAGTTCCCGACCACCTAGGTTGCGGGGGTTGGTACAAACGACCGGGCGTAGCCAGCAGCCACGGTCTCCCAACCAACTTTGTGATCTTCTCTTGTCCTCGCATCCCCCCCTCCCCGCGACCGTTGTAATAAAACAACCCTCTACTGGAATAGCTTGTTCCCTCTCCCCCCCCACTCCGCTCACTTCTCTCCTGGACTCACCTGTTCGTGTGGCACTGGCTTCCCTCCTGGCCTGGTTATCCCCCCCCCCTTCCCAGAACCCCCTAAAAACAATATAAAACATTTGGCTAAAAAGCCCCTCAGCTTCCTCTTCTTCCACCTCTCGGGGTTCACGAACCTGTCATCAAGGCTGGCCCTTGAGAGAGCCAAGGGCCATACCTGCGAGAGAGGGGCCTCCCGCAGGCGGAGCAGGTCTATCCTCGAATAAATTGATAAGTTGTTGACCATCCCAGTGGGGTAAGTGTGCAGATGATATAAAGTTAATAGTTAAAAGCCGGTCGGGCTAGAGTCTCAATGGAGGGCGGAGGGTTTTTCAGTGTCCAGGTGGTACTTGGTACTTGGAGGAAGGGGGGGGGAAAGCAAGCAATGGTTAAATATCCCAGGTGGTGGGGGAAAAGCAAAGGTGGTAGAAGGTGGTAAAGGGTAGATGATAGTTCAACTCAGCTGTTTCCAGGTGGATGTGGCCCCCCCGATGGGTGGGGGGGGCATTCTTGGCCCAGCTGCTTGGCTCCTAGTGTTAGCCCACTGGAGTCAGCAGGGCCCGGGAGGGGTATGGGAGTAGCCAGGAACGAGTAGCCAGGAATGACAAAATATCCCAAGGAGTCCCTGGCTGCGGCTCCCTCCATTCGTCCGTCGCCGCAGCCATCTCCTCTTTCCTCTTCCAGCTGCCTCCGGCTGCCTCCCAGTCCTTCTCACCTATCAGATGTCTCTCCAGCGTCCCGTTACATCCCGTTGTTCCCCTTGTGCCCTTCGATGTCTCTGGGGTCTCTCCGGTGCCTCCAATGCCTCCGGATAATAATTGAATCTCCTGTCATATTCCAAATTATCTCGTATGAATTTATACCAGTTCTCTCCAAATGATATTTAGCTACATTAAAAAAAATAACCAAGAAAAATTATTTTTGGCTTTCACTTTTTTACTGAAATTTTATTAAAGATTACAATTACTGAATGCCTCAAAAAAGATAAACTATTTTTTAAAAGAATAGAAGAAAATAGTCAGAAATGGGGGTGGGGAAGAGAAAATTAAAAATAAGAATATAGTAAAGAAAACTAAAGGAAATTTATAAAGAAATTACTTCCTCCTTCATCCCAAGTATAATTAATTTTAGTAACTTACCACCTTCCAAGGACAATGATGTTTTTTCTGATACCTCATCTTTTATCTTTAAATCTTTAAAGCTTCATCATTCAGTCCTGGCCAGCAAAATCCCTTAAGTGTTAGCAGAAATAACACATCTATTTTAATCTTATGAAATAATCCAACTTTTCTTTTTAACCTGATATTTATTCCCTTTAAATAATATCCTAGGTCTTGATTTCTTTTCATTTTTCTTTGTTCCTTCTCACAAAATAGTTTAAAACTTTGATAAGAGTCTTTTATAAATCCAATATAGGAAAGTTTTTCAGTCATTCTCTTAGCTTGTTATTTGTATATCCCTTTTAATTATTATGATATTAGTCAGTTTCTTTTATGTCCATTGTAGAATCCTTTCCCCTATTTTATTTGTTTGTATCCCACTTTTATTATTTTTACAAGTAACTCAAGGCAGCGAATATATCCAGCATAACTTCCTCGTCCTATTTTCCCCACAACAACCCTGTGAGCTGAGTTGGGGTGAAAAAGAGTGACTGGCCCAAAGTCACCCAATTGGCTTTCATGGCTAAGGCGGGGCTTAAACTCATGATCTCCACTTCCTAGCCTTGTGTCTTAACTACTAGACCAAACTGGCTTCCTTTTATCATTCCTATCATTTTTAAATCACTTAGTCTTGTCCAATAAACTTGTTCCTCCACCATACAAACTTTTAAACAGTCTATCTACAATAGACATGTTTTAAAATTGTATTTTTAAACTTTGATAAAAATATTATACAATATACAAAAATATACAATATTACACAAAAAGATTACAATTAAAAGAGAAGATTTTTTCTACTTACTAATACAGAATGAAGCAAAATACTTTAACACTGGATATATTGATATTTGTGAATAATGGATCAGAAATTATTATTATTTTTTGAAATTAAGAATTTTACATCTTTATTCTCAGTAAGTATTTCCTGAAGGCAAACGATGCTGTTTTAGTTCCTTTAGATAGTAGAATACTTTTTTTCTTGGTGGCTCAATTTATGTTCCAAGTTAAATAATCGCTCTCCTTTTTCAGAAGAGATTTTGTTGGACAGATTTCACTGTCTGGCTATCAATCTCAGTTGCAAATCTGTCCCCTCCTTCAAGGACATCTAGTTTGCCATAGATCCTCACTAGAAGTCCTCAAAAATATTTGTTGACTTTCTCAATAGATGCATAAATCTTTCTTTGATTCATTCCTAGAAGGAATTTAATATTTGATCACATATAAGAAGTTATAATAATGAATATATAATATATTAAATGAACAGCTATATGATAACAAATCTGAATTCATATTCTAGAGCAGGGTTGGGGAATGATGGCCCTTGTGGACTTCAACTCTGGCTCAAGAATGCTGGCTCAAGAATGCTGGAAGTTGAAGTCTACAAGTCATAAAGGGGCCATTGTACCCCACCTTGATTTTAGAGGATATTGATTTACTCCAAATAGTGTTTTTTTATTTATTGGTGAGTTTCATGCAGAAATGTTATTGATCACATTTTGTGGGTGCTTATATCAGAAAATGGGTGAGATAGATATTTTGATATCAGTAGCATGGTATCTTTAGGAACAGAATTTCCTAAAGTCAGGACTTTAGGCAATGTGTCAGGATTTGGAGACATTGTATGTTGTGACCAATGGTGGCGAACCTTTTTCTTACGACATGCCAAAATTGTGCAGGCGTACATGCCATCTCAATCTCCCCACCCACTTGTGCATGCGTGCGTGACCTCCCCGTGCATGTATGCATGACCCCTCCCCAGGCTCCAGAGGCTTTCCTGAAGCCTGGGGAGGGCGAAAATGGCCTCTTCTGGCCCTCCGGAAGGGCGAAAAATCAGCTGGCGGAGCTGACGGGTGGCGTGCCACCAAATATGACTCAAATATTCACCATCACGGTTCTAGAACTTTATGTTGGAAAGGTTTCAGAAGATGGTCCTGATGTTTTTCCTGTTCCACTGCATTGCCACTGGTCTCAAGCTTCTAACTTGTTCTTCATGGTTTTTAACATCTACTTGACACATATTGGAATATCAACAAAATGCGGATATCACACAGTTCTACTTCCCTTTTCTATTCTCCATTACAAGGGTACAGTAAAAATACAAAATGGGTATTTGGGGGTAGAAAAACAATTAGAAGCTTAATCTTTACAGTTTGGGGAGAGAGGGAATTAAAAATCGATTTAAATGCAAGTCTATAATACTCTGTAGAACAGCAGTCCCCAACCTTTTGGGCATTAGGACTGGTTCCATGGAGAAAGGTTTTTCCACAGGCTGGAGGAGGCGTGGTTTTGCATGCTGCTTGCATCCCGCAGATGGGGCATCGCTTGTTTGCGCAACCCAATTGTTGACATACCACGCACCAGGGGTTGAGGACCCTTGCTGTAGAATATATTGCTTTCCTCCAGAGCATATAAATATGAAGTTTGAGAGTTTTTCTAGACTCCGCTTACCATGATATCTATAATAAAAAGTATGCCAGATTACTATAATATTTTTAAAAGAGGTATTGAAGCAGTCAAAACCATTGTAGAAGCCAAACATGCATGTCATGTACCTTTGTTATATAGTGTGTGTTTCCAAACTAATTTAATATACTAATATGTCCTTTTGCAATCCTAAATGGATTGGTACTAGGTTTTCTGAAGGACTATTGTACTTGCACAAACCTGATGAACTTTAAAACCAACTTCTAAACTTTGCTTTCAAGTTCACAAGTAAGAACTGCATGATGAGTACAATAGGATATTTTCTGTGTACTTTTTTGGAATTACCTTCTAACATCAAGGTACTAGGTTCTGCTTTGTGAATTCTTAAACACTGATTTGTTCTAGTTTGTATTTGGCTATTTTTACTGTGCTGTGCTGCTTTATTTTACTTGCTGCTTTTACAATATATGTTATATTTTAAAAGATTGTCATTGTGTATTTCACATTTTTTTAATTCTTATTTATATTCTGAGACAATCTTTTTTTCCCCTTTTGTCACAGTGCCTTTGACCTGGTAAACATTCATCTTTTCCATGATGCTTCCAATTTAGTTGCTTGGGAAACAAGCCCATCTGTTTACTCAGGAATAAGGCATAAGGCCCTTGGTTATGTACTTGACAGGTAAGTAATAAACTTTATTGGCTCTTTGTATTGCTCTATGTTATATTTCCAATATGAAAAGTTATTGTGGTGGTGGTGGCTATTGAGACTTTTTTTTAAAATGTCCATATCCCTGAAGAGCTGAAAACATAAATGATCAAAAAGCATTTTTTTAAAAAAGTTTAATGTTGAAAACTATTAAAACTCAGTATAGTGATCCAGCCCTTTATAAAAATAAATTACTGGAATGTTCTGCTATTTTTCTAACATTGTTAGTCCATGTGGTAAAAATTAGGAATCTAATAACACTTTTTTCTGATTAACTTATTTTATTTAAAGGTGTAAACTTTAAAAAGGCATAAAAAGCTTGTGGCATTTGTAAAATATGTTATGTGCAAGTATGGCACTAGACTTATGAAATCTTGCTAGGGGTTTACAAGGTATAAAAGTCATGTTCTATTTACTTAAAATTACAGCAGCTTCCTCCAAATGAGCTGGAATTGTAATATTCATAAACCCCAGTTTATATAGAAATCCTTTTATTTTTGTAGGAGCCATCAGTATTTGATGATTGTAAAATTCAGATATGTTTATAATCAGAAAGGTCGTCAACAAATCCTAGCCAAACTCAAAGAAGCTAAATAGAAATAAACATGGTTAGTGTAATACTTGGATAAGATATCTCCAGAAAATACCAAGGTTGGAAGATAAATTGAAAAGTCAAAGAAACATCCTGGAAGAAAGAATGATGAATCAGTTCCATGTTAACACAATGAATTATATTGAAAAGGAATTCAACTTTTGCAAGGTTTTTTAAAAATAATATAACATAATAACATTAAAACAAAGTAGGGTTCTGTGCTTCACTTCTAATAGACTTAATATTTTTGTTCCATAGGTTAATATATCACCACCATTCTGTCCTTGAACATTCCCATTTTATACAGTAAAACTGAATTTGGATTTTTTTTTAACTTTCTAAAGATATTAATGATAGGCTAAATTTATTCATTATACATAGTTTGGAAAAATTAAAGGGCTTACAGAATAATATAGGATAAAAATATTGTATTCTAATCCTCACTTTCTGGGTAACATAATGCTAAATACAAATTCAGTATTTTATTTCCAGCCAACTTTTCATGCTTTCTCATGCCTATTGTTTTATATTCAGAATGAAGAACGTTTGGGGAAAAGAAATGTGGATGTTACAATATTAGATTTTCATTTCATTTGATTACTCCTCACCTGGCAAAGGATTCTTGTATAATGTATTGATTGGTATGCTTTAATTACCCAGTTATTCAAAATTCATGAATTTTCTTTTCCCTAAACTCCCCTTCTTAAAAATGGAGCTTCATAAGGTTTTTGTTTTGTTTCTTGCTTTGTTTTAATTATTCTAAAAGTATTTTGATTTCATCCTTATTATCTGTATGGGCCACTCGTCCCTGTAGTATACTAACATGTGCCAAATGTACTGAGAAAAATATTTGGTGTTCTTTAGAATTCAGGCATAACTAATCTGGGTAACATGATTGTGAGTCTACTTTTCTTGTGGATATTCTTTGGTGGATAAGATTAAGCTCTACCTGGGCCAGCATTCTTTGTAGTGATCCTAGCAACTAGCAGATAGTAGGTGGTCTAATGAAAATAATTGACCCATTATCCCACTCTATCAAATAGCATGCAGTTATGTGCATAAACTTCAAGGGGAATGAATTAGTTTTTGATGTGGGATTTATTTCCATCTCTTTTGATTATGATAGTGTTCCAAGGGAACATTTGTATATTACTGTGATTTGCTGTTTGTTTTCTTTTAATGTTGTCAGGCTTTGGAATGCTTCCACAAGCATCTTGGTGAAAGTAAGGAAACTGCCCAGTTGCAATAGCACTAATTGTAGGTCAAATATGTCATGGTAGTATATCATTACGGTGTGACACTGCCAAAACCAGACTTGGCTCTCCTGCCTTTCAGAAAAGAAAATCTTCAGTTTTAGGTGGCACTATCACAGTGGGTTTGCATTCACATAGATTGCTCATTTTGAGAAAGCAGCCAGCCGCAGATCCGGACCTCCGTAGTGAAATGGTGGGCTTCTCAGCACAAAAGCGACTTCTGTAAGAGCAGTGAATAATGGGAAACCCCTTTCATCAGGGCTGCTAACCTTTTGGCAGCCACCAGCAAACTCTATTCTGATCTGCTGATGGGGGAGGACAATACACTGAAGCTCACTTTGAATGAATGCTACCACCAACAGTGCCCCCATTGAGAGGGTTTTGGGAACCATCTTGGACTATTGTCTGCCATCACTCCTTCAGACAGTGGAAAAGGGGAAAGTAAGAGCATCCATAGGAAAGAAAGTAGTTCTTTTCTTGCCTTTTAATCTCCCTTTAAAGATTCATAGATCTACATTTCCAGCTGAGCTACAGGAATTATGCAGTGTCAGATAAAGACAGAAGAAAGAAATTTCAAGCTGGGCCTTGAAATCCCCTTATCTGCATCCTCTAATGATGCAGATTTAGTGCTCTTAAAATGAGGCTGATAAGTCTTTTCCTCTATAGTCTTTAAACTGCTAAAGAGCATTTAAGAGCAAAGAGCAGTTCAAGTTTCAGGAACAATGCTAAAAAGGAAAAGAGTTTAATGAGCTAAAGCCTCACTGAATGAAACTGAAACATCTTTTCACATTTGATTTAAATTGTTGTGGGAGTAAGTAAAACAGTTCCATCAGTGGATGCATCTTGGCCAGTGTGAATCCCAATTAATTAAGTCTGCTTATGCAAGATTGAACTGTGTCACAGACTGTGTTCTGCCTTAATTATTTGGAAGAAAAGTAAATTGAAGGGTGTTTTTTTTAAGAGAAAGAGAGTTTAAATTTTTAAAAAATACATATCCCAAAATAGTATATAATACTGGAGCATTGTAGTTAAGTAAAACAATATTGAAAAGAATAAAAACCATCATAAGAAAAATGAACCAAGTCTATAGCATGCTTTGATTTTCATTAATCAAATGTTCATTTCATTAATGTTGTTTGAAATTGTTTTCTTAGCTGTTCATTAATGGCATGCAGATTTTTTAAGAGTAACCATATGAACTTTTGTCACATTTAGAGTCATTAATGAAGTAACTTATAACAAGAATTGCTTTGAGACCAGTAGTTTCCTATGAAAATCATTTATGTTACAAACTTTGTATTTAATGTTCCTAATTAAAATTTAATTGATCAATCTTGTGCTTTTTGAAATAGAACAACTATTCTCTCATTAATGTTGCATAGATACTGATCACTAAGCAGATCATATTCATAGAGAGGAGAAAAACACAAGAAATGTTTAACACAAGGAATTGAATAAGGAGGTCTTCAATGAAAATTACAGTAATAGTGTGGAAGAAGAGTAATTACAGATAGCTGTGCTTAATATGCCAGCTGTAAAATCAAAATGTATCCCAATATTCTCTTTAACTCCCACCCCCTCAAACCTGACGTAGGTCTTCTGTTGTCTCTTCAAAACATAGTTTGGCCTAGTTGAACAAAAACATTTTTTTTTACATTACAACTGTGAAATCTTGGCATAAAGCCCCTTTTTGTGATCCTCATTATTTTCTCACAAATATAGTCCATTGTCACATAGCTGAAGTTAATTTGATCAACATTGGGACATTTAACTTTTATGTTCAGTCAAAGGAGCTGTTTCATGCTCATTTTGAGTATTCAAAAGAAATGATTGCCAGAAAAATAATGTTACTATTAACAATTCAAAGCAATTAGTTTTCCCAGGGTGAGGCAATGTGATGCACAGATGCTCATCAGTCAACTGTCACGTCTTCTCAAAGACCCCTCTACTCTAAAGGTTTCTTTTGGGGCTTTTCCCAGAACTAGCAAGTAAATGAGCTGAAAAAAAGCTACTTTGTCTCTAGGCAGAGGCAAACTTTGAATGATCCAGGTCACTGGAAAAATCTGAGCACTTGGCATATTTGTAAATACTAGTTTACTCTTGTTATTTAAACATATATTTTTTCCAATAAATGGAACACTGTTACTTTTGACAGCGATTATAAAAAATAACGACATTTTAATTTTAAACCAACTGAATCTACAACTATTGTGAACATTAAAATGGATGGGTAGGTGGGTGAATGGATGGACGGACAGACAGACAGACAGGCATTGCTGGGCCTTTTTTTTCTTTATGGAAAAAAGGAGTGATCTTATACTAAGATGGATTATGATTTCCAGACTCCCTCTAATTTCTGACATTCCTTGTTGTGGGTAAAATACTGTCTTCTGCAACTTTTTCCAAACTAGGTACAAATTTGTATACATATAAATTGCAAATTTATGTAATACTGACATGTCAAATGTTTACATGTTTCTTAAAATATAGCAACTAGAACAGTGATGGTGAACCTTTTAGGCACTGTGCCTAAACTGCAAGATGTATGCGCATATGCACCCTGCACATGCATGGGCACCCCGCCCAATCTGCAAGACCCAAAAACCAATTGGCTAGTGGGAGGTGCGTGCACTTGAGCAGCAGAGAACTGAAACAGAGCTGGGGCAACCGCATGCGTTCCCACAGAGAGGGCTCTGTGTGCCAACTCTGGCACGCGTGCCACAGGTTCGCCACCACTGAACTAAAAAATATAAAAATTGTTCCTTCAAGTAATTTTTTGACTCCTAGCAATGTTTTCTTGCAGTTTTCAGAACTAGTTTGCCATTGCCTGCTCCCTAAGGCCAAGATGGAATGACCGGTCCAAGGTCATTTACTTCACTTCCCAGCTAATTGTATTAAATTGTCTTTAAATTAGAAAACCATTTTTGCATAGTTTATAAAATTGAAGCTTATTTGGTTGTTGTTGTTTTTAGCTAACTTTGAACTGGAGATTCATCATTGATTTTACTACATTGCAGATTATTAGAATTATGCTTAATAAAGAACCATACAATCCAAATATTCCATATCTGAATATAACTGCTTGTCTGTTCTTTTTTAAATCTAGTGCTTCTTATAAGCCTATGAACTGTGGATTTTGATCTGAAGCCAGGGTGTTGTACTACAAGAATTCTATTACTGGGAAACAATTCACATTTATAGCAGCTTTGCCCATTACAATAGTAGTAGTGCTTTATTGTAGCAGAATTGACAAATACTTATATCATTATACGTATCTAACATTGCATTAGTTTAAATGTCAATGTCAGATAAGATCATGGTTTTGTCAATAGAGGGAAAAACCATTCTAACTAAACAGAGCCATTTTTCCAGCTCTAAAAATTGATTTTTATAGCTCTTGTAATCCTTTCCCTAAATTAAATATATATTATTGATGTGGTCTTTCTTGCCATCTTAATATCTGCTGACATGATAATTGATTTTAAAAGTATTGCTATTTTGGTGTTGTTCATGGGACTCGATAATGAAATTAAAAGTGAACTCGCATATTAGTTAAATGATCCTGGCAAATGCCCTAAGTAATAAGATTACTTATTACACCTAAGACTCTTTGACAACACCTTTTATCTTCTTGTTTGTTGCCTGACATTTTGAAATGTTTTTATATTATTAATAGGTTTGGCTATTACATCAAAAAGGTTCAAAGATATGATAAAGTTAAGCTTTTTAATGTCAGCATTACAACATGCTGTTGAAAACACATTAAATCTTATTTTGTTATTCTACACTGACACTATTTATTTTCCCCCAAAATGTGTTAAGGCCCCCATTTCCTGAATTTATTGACATCTACAGATTATAATTTTCCTGTCTGTTGTATATATTTAATTTTCCTTGTATTATGTTTGCAATTTGGTTTTAATTGATTTTATAATTTCCCAGAATCACTTGTTTCAGATAGTGGCTGTATAAATTGAAAAAAATAAATAAAACAAAATAATGTTTAAAAACTGTCTCAAGGTAAGTTATGGAGTGCACAGTGTACTTAGCAACAAATGGAATTGTTTAAAGGGGACAAATCCATTTTTTGATAAGTTAATAGTATAGCATTTAGGAGCTTCTGAAGACTTTATTTAATCCAGGGTTGTTTCCCTTGGTGGCTGGCTAATAATAATTAGCTACTATTGATATACATGCAAGCGTGACAGAAAGACAATTCCTTATTTTTCTGTTATTGATGTTCTTTTGTTTTGCCGGGTTTATTTCTGTTGTGTTTCCAGTTCTACTATATTATTTTTAGATGTCACTAAAGAATAAGAATAAGAATAATTTTATTTGATTAGCTGCAACCCTCTCCCGAAGGACTCGGGGCGGCGTACAATCGAAACGGATAAAAATACACATAAGACAAACATATATACAAAAAAACAGAGACATATAATAATAATAATAATAATAATAATAATAATAATAATAATAATAATAATAATAAGTTTGAATTTATTAGCCGCTCCCTTTCCAAGTAGGACTCGGGGCGGCGTACAATGGGGCATATAAAACACAGAAAATATATAAAACACATAGGCGTACATACAGAACATACATACAGATACACAAACACGGACTCGGAGGAGGTAAACAATTTACATCATATAGACAGTTAAAAGACCCGCATTAAAATACCCCAATTGTAAAAACCCGATATAAAATTAAGATTTAACGTTTAAAATACAATTTAAAAACAGTTAGGAGGAATAAGAATAATTACGATTGAGCCAGGCCAGATAATTGAAAGAGGTGGGTCTTCAGCTGTACACGGAAGGAGCGGAGATCGGAAGTAATCCTGATGTCACGGGGGAGGTCATTCCACAGGGCTGGGCCCACCACAGAGAAGGCTCTGCTCCTGGGTGTCGCCCCCCGGCACTGTTTGGCGGACGGCACCCGGAGAAGTCCCTCTCTGTGTGAGCGAATTGGTCGTAGGGATGTGTGGGGCAGGATGCGATCCTGCATATAACTAGGCCCTGTGCCATGAAGCGCTTTAAAGATCATAATCAAAACCTTGAAACGCACTCGGTAGACCACAGGAAGCCAGTGCAGCTCGCGCAGGAGAGGTGTTACAGGGGAGTACCTAGTCCTCCCCATAATCACCCGCGCGGCCGCGTTCTGGACCAACTGTAGTCTCCGAGTGCATCTCAAGGGAAGCCCCATGTAGAGAGCATTGCAGTAATCCAGGCGAGACGTCACTAGCGCATGGGTGACTGTGCGTAGGGCATCCCGGTCCAATATACATATGTGCATGGAGGAGAGTTGACTTATAAGTGAAAGACAATTAAAAACACAATTTAAAATCCCCTTAAATAAAATTACTAAATTAAAAAAACCCATCAGGAGCGTTACGAAGTTATGGTTGAGCCAGGCCAGCTATTTGGAAAAGGTGGGTCTTGAGCTTGACACGGAAGGAGCGGAGGTCTGTAGTGGTCCTAATATCCGGGGGGAGGTCATTCCACAGGGCTGGGCCCGCCACAGAGAAGGCTCTGCTCCTAGGCGCCGCCCCATGGCACTGTCTGGTGGACGGCACCTGGAGAAGTCCCTCTCTGTGCGAGCGGATGGGTCGTAGGGATGTATGGGGCAGAATACGATCCCGCAGGTAACTAGGTCCTGAGCCATGGAGCGCTTTAAAGATCGTAATCAAGACCTTGAAACGCACTCGATAGACCACAGGAAGCCAGTGCAGCTCGCGCAGGAACGGTGTCACATGGGAGTACTTAGTACTCCCCATAATCACCCGCGCAGCCGCATTCTGGACCAACTGCAGTCTCCGAGTGCATTTCAAGGGAAGCCCCATGTAGAGAGCGTTACAGTAGTCCAGGCGAGACGTCACCAGCGCATGGGTGACTGTGCGTAAGGCATCCCGGTCCAATAGGGGGCGCAATTGGCGCACCAGGCGAACCTGGTGGAACGCCCCCCTGGCCACGGCTGTCACATGTTCATCCATGGACAGCCTGGCATCCAGGAGGACGCCCAAATTGCGCGCCCGCTCCACGGGGGCGAGTTGAATGCCCCCAATGGCCAGAGATGGGATTATCTGGTTGAACCGGGGAGCCGGAACCCACAGCCACTCCGTCTTGGAAGGGTTGAGCCTGAGTCGGTTGTCATCCATCCAGACCCGTACGGCTTCCACACACCGGGACATCACTTCGACGGCCTCGTTGGGGTGGTTCGGGGTGGAGATGTACAGCTGAGTATCATCAGCGTACAGATGATATCCCACCCCGAAACCACGGATGATCTCACCCAGTGGCTTCATGTATGTGTTGAACAGGAGTGGCGAGAGGACCGATCCCTGTGGCACCCCACAAGTAAGGGGGCTTAGGGTCGACCTCTGCTCCCCTGCCAACACACGTTGCGTCCGGCCGGAGAGGTAGGAGCTGAACCACCGCAAAACGGTGCCCCGGACCCCCAACCCCTCCAGTCGGTGCAACAGGATACCATGGTCGATGGTATCAAAAGCCGCCGAGAGGTCTAATAGGACCAGGATAGAGGAACAACCCCTATCTCTGGCCCTCCAGAGATCATCTACCAACGCGACCAAGGCCGTCTCTGTGCTGTGCCCAGGGCGAAAGCCAGACTGGCGCGGGTCTAGATAATCATTCTCCTCCAGATGTCGTGGAAACTGAGAAGCCACCACACTCTCTACAACCTTCGCCAAAAAGGGAAGGTTGGAGACAGGACGATAATTGGCCAGCTCCGTAGGGTCCAGGGAAGGCTTCTTGAGCAAGGGTCTCACCACCGCCTCTTTCAAGGCGGCCGGGAGAGACCCCTCACCCAACGAAGCGTTCACTAGGCCCAGGAGCCAGTCGCGTGTAACCTCCCAGGAAGCCAGTACAAGCCAGGAGGGACACGGGTCCAGCAAACGTGGTAGGTCGCAGTCGTCCACGCAATCTGTCCAAATCCTCGATGACAACCAAGTCAAACTCCTCCCAAAAAGGTTTCTCAAGACTCGCCCCTGGCGTCTCGACTGGGCCACTGAAGGGGACCCAATCCTTCCGGATTTGAGCGACTTTATCCTGCAGATATTTCCCAAACTCCTCTGCCCTACCCTGTAGAGGGGCCTCCCGCGGCCTCTGAAACAGAAGGGAGCGGGACACCTGAAACAGGGCGGCAGGGCGGTTCTCTGCGGATGCAATGAGAGCGGCACAATATTGACGTTTGGCCGTTCTCAATGCCACTAGGTACGTTCTTAAATGGGCTCGTACCTGTGCTCGGTCAAATTCGGATCGGGAGGATCTCCAACGACTCTTTAGGCATCTCTTGCGGCGCTTCATCACCCTTAGCTCCTCGGTGAACCAAGGAGCCAGGGTGGATCGTTGCCGCCGGAGAGGCCGCAAAGCCGCCACCCGGTTCAAGGCCCCGGTAGTCGCATTATTCCACGCGGCCACCAGGTCCTCTACCCGAGGGCGGGTCAGGGCTGCAGGAGGTGGCCCAAGCTCCGTCTGGAACCTGTCTGGTTCCAACAAGCGCCTGGGGCGGAACCATCTAGTGTTTTCCGGTTCCGCCTCCCCGCAGCGGGAGGTAGCACCTGGGAAGTCAAGACGAAGGAGTGAGTGATCTGACCATGACAGAGGAGTGATGGTTAAATTCACTCCTCCCAGATCACTCAACCACTGGCGAGAGACAAAAACAAGGTCCAAGGTGTGACCTCCCTCGTGTGTCGGGCCCTGAATCATTTGAGTCAGGTCCATGGCTATCATGGAAGCCATGAACTCCCGAACCCCCTCTGATGCTTCTCCCACCGACGGCAGGTTAAAATCCCCCATCACTAAAAGTTTGGGGGTCTCAACCGCCACCGATGAGATCAGCTCGAGGAGCTCAGGCAGGGTCGCTGATGTATGGCGGGGAGCCAGGTATACTATCAGCAGGCCCAACTGCCTCCCAGGGCCCCATTTCACAACAAGGGATTCACATCCGGACGTCTGTGGCACAGTGGACTCCCTCGGCTCTAAGTCCTCCCGGATAATCACTGCTACCCCACCGCCCCTTCCCCGGGCCCGGGGCTGGTGGAATGCTTGGTAACCTGGTGGGCACATTTCCACGAGGGGTAACCCTCCCTCGTGGCCCAACCAGGTTTCCGTTATTCCCGCGAGGTCCGGCTCCCCCTCCAAAATTAGATCATGAATGAGGGGGGCCTTATTGACAACGGACCTCGCATTGCATAACAACAGCCTCAGGCCCTGGGCCTGCAGATCCTGACCACCTAGAACGCGGGGGTTGGTACAAGCGACCGGGTGTAACCAGCACCCATGGTCTCCCAACCGACTGTGAGTTGTTAATCTGTCCTCGTATCTGCCCCTCCCTACGACTGTTGGAATCAAGGAGCCCTTTATAGGAATGATATCCTCTCCCCCCTCCTCCTCTCTGCTCCTTCTGCTCAAGACCCCACCTGGTGACCTGGCTCTGTCATCGCTCCTGATCTGACCCACCCACCCCCCAACCCCTGAACCCCTAAAAGAATTTAAAAAACATTTAACTAAAAACCCCCTAAGTCCCCGCTTCCTCCACCTCTCGGGGTTAACAAACCCGTCATTAAGGTGGGCCCTTGAAAGGGCAGAGGGCCATGTCTGCGAGAGGGGGGACTCCCGCAGCAGGAGCAAGTCTGACCTCGAGTATATACTGGGGGGAGCTGCAGCAAGGGCCAGGGTGCTGTAGATGTTAATTAAGTCAGCAAGCCAGGTTCCACATCAGATGGTAAGTCAGTACGTGGATGATAAGTGGATGGTAGATAGATGGTGAATAGGTGGAAAGTAGATGGTAAATGGTGGAGGCCAGGAGGCAATCTGTGGTGTGGGTGGGCAGGCAGTCTAAGTAGATATTTGATGGAGTTTGATGGTAAAATTGATGGTAAATTTGATGGTAAGCGGGTGAAAGCTGGTAAAAGATGGTGGGGGGTAGTCCCGCAGGCACACACAGTAGTCAGTGGTTATAGATAGTCAAAATAACAAGTAACAAGTGACAGGTGGGCAGGTTAGCCATGGCAGGTAGATGACAAATGGTAGGGGTTGATAAATCCTTTCTCTTCCTGGCACTAAACCTCCTGCCAATGGAAGCCTCCTGCCAATCTCCTGGGCACAGACCCGTCCTGCCCTTGGTGCCACAGGTCTCCCTCCTTCTGCCAGGCTCCAGCAAAGCTCTTTAAGGGCTAGCCCCATCGTAGCCTGCCTCCCCCAGCTTCAGCAGCCCCCCCGCTGTTAGTCCTGGCCCGAGCGCTGCTCCAGCCGGCCTACGGCTCTCCCGCAGGCCTTCTTCGGCCTCCAGCGTCTCGAGCGTCTCGAGCCTCATGCAAACCCCCGAACGGCCTTTCTGCGGTCCTCACCCTCCAATTCGGCCTTGCTAGCATCGCCGATACTGTCGTTGCGCCGCCCGGGTCACTAGGATGCCGCCGCCGCCACCAGTTCATCCTGCCTCTGCCCCTATCTCCGCAGTCGCCGCCGCCGCCATCGCCGACCTCCAGCTGAAGCTCCAATACCGACTCCACCTCCAACTCTCATTTCGGCTCCAGCTGGGGCTATTTCCTCATCTCTCCTGGCTGTTTGACCACCCTGGAGGGCCAATTAAGGCTCCATGGAAAGCCAGGGTGGTCGCTGCTCTTAATTCCCGACCCTCACGATGGAAAGAGGGCCGGGGGCGCCCCCTCCCCCGTCAAAGAGCTCCGTGGTAGTACGGAGCTCAGAAGTCAGCAGCCATTTCCCCCGGAAGCTCCTCCTTGAATCAGAAAGAAAGAAAGAGAGAGAGAGAGAGAGAGAGAGAGAGAAAGAAAGAAAGAAAGAAAGAAAGAAAGAAAGAAAGAAAGAAAGAAAGAAAGAAAGAAGAAAGAAAGAAAGAAAGAAAGAAAGAAAGAAAGAAAGAAAGAAAGAAAGAAAGAAAGAAAGAAAGAAAGAAAGAAGAAGAGTAGGGGAAAATTTAGATTTCACCCCTGGATCCCTACGGAGACTCCCCCATGGGGAGCATCTGAAAAATGGTTGCATCTGAAAAATGATACTGTTGTATAAATTTGACCACATTAATGCTTTAATATAGGTAGTTTTCACTTAGCAACTTAGTCTTTGTTTAGTGATTTAAATTATGATGGTGCCAAAAAATATAGCTTTATGACTAATCCCCACATTTATGACATTTGCAGCAGCCCTCAGTCACCTGATTACCATTACAAATAGTACACATTGTCCTGATTTATGCTTAAAAACAAAAGTATAGTCATGGTCACAGGATTTCCCTCTTAGTGATTGCTTCATTTAACAACAGAGCAGCCAGTCCCAATTATGGTTACTTAATGAATATTATTTTTTGTTATATAAGCAGCTTTCATTTCAGCCACTGATTTAGGAGCTAATGCTAATTCATTCTCCTCTTCAAGTAGTAAAGTTTTATGATTTATCTTAATTGGTGTTGATCTAGTATAATCTGCCAGGTATTATATATTCTATTAATATATACACTCTCTGAACTTAAGAATGTTCAAGAAGGAAGCTGCATTTTTAAGCCCTGTATTGATAAGTGAAGGAGGATTTTATATTAGTGTTTATGTGTCTATGGTTATGGAAGTTTTCCCACCCAGTTTTTAGTAGCCAATATCCAAAGGGATGTTTGAGTTCACACAAGAGACCTAGTCCAGTGGAGTCAAGTAAAATGAAATTCATTTTTTGTAATACAACTAAAAAAAATCAGCATTAGCGCACTGAGATTTCAATGCTTTTTTCTGATTTGAGTGGTAATAATAATAATAATAATAATAAATATTTATTTCTTAGCCGCACCCTCTCCCGAAGGACTCGGGGCGGCGTACAACAAAACATAGGAAATAAATATATCGACATACATATAACAAAACATATACCAAGACATATATACGACATATACAAGGAGGAGGTGAACTGATAGATAAAAACAAGTAAAAACACAATGTTTAAAAACCCCTAAATAAATTGAATGCAATTAAAATACCCCAAATAAAAAACCCGTCAGGAGCGATATAGTTGGATCAAAGTTGAGCCAGGCCAGCAACTTGAAAAAGGTGGGTCTTGAGCTTTACACGAAAGGAGCGGAGGTCAGAGGTATTCCTAATATCCGGGGGGAGGTCATTCCACAGGGCTGGGCCCGCCACAGAGAAGGCTCTACTCCTAGGCGCCGCCCCTCGACACTGTCTGGTGGACGGCACCTGGAGGAGGCCCTCTCTGTGCGAGCGGATTGGTCGCAGGGATGTATGGGGCAGAATACGATCCCGCAAGTAACTAGGTCCTAAGCCATGGGTAAGACTATATACCATACTGATTTTACAGATTCCTTTAGCTTCAGAGCAGTCTGACATAAAATATGAAAACCTCCTTTACTTTTCGGTAAGCAAAGAAAAGCTTGGGCTAGAAGGAAGAATTGTCATAGTTGCTCCATCATAGCTTTGTAGTACCTAAAATTTAAAAAAAAATGATTGAACTTCTCAAGCAATTCCTATAACCATTGACAAATCTAATCTACTCTAATATTCTATTACTTATTTATTTATTTGCCTGCTGTTCTTTATAGCCAACATGCTTCAATGAGCAATTGTGTGTAAATGAAATAAAAGATGGGAAATCTTCTATAGAGTCACCTTTCTATGACCTTGTTTCAAAACTTCTCTGGGCCCCTTGATACTATGGCCAGAGGAGATTCAACATTCTAAACAAATGAAAATACCTCTATTGTTTGTTTAGTAAAATTACTTCTAAATAGCCTCATATAGATACATTATATGATATGGCAGTTCCTGCATGCAACAACATTATTTTTAGGATATTCATATTTATATAGTATATTTCATGTTTAGATTAACTTTTATTTTTATTTACTTATTTATATTTTGTATTTCTAATCCATCTCCCTCAAAGAAGGATTCTTTTAAGCAGACCAAGTTCTTCCACACAAAAGTGAACACCTTATCATTGCAGTCAGTTTATACTGATGCTTGGTTGCAACAACATTTAGCCTTTTAAGATTATTTCTATTGTTTTATTTTTTAAATATGAAATATATCCTATATCGTCAAGCCACTCTGCAGTGATAGCCATACAGACATCAAGTTTGTTTATATCAACTGCCTTAATAAACCTGGTAAGCTGCTTTACTAAACTCTGCATACAAATTTAAAAAGCAAAACATAATCTTCAAAATGCTTAAAATATGTATTTAAGACTGTTTAGAAGAGATTTTTTAAAATTTGTCCAAGCCACTGCTGAACATAGCACTCTGCTTTAACACTGTTTGAACCACATTTAATTTTGCTCCTATTAATTTGTCCTCTGCTCTTAGTAATTTCTTTCATTTTTGTGTCAAATAGTCTCCTTTCGTTAGCATTCAAGGCACATATATGCTTGTGCTGACAAATACAGACCAATAAATAAGATTATGGCAAACATTAATTTTTGAAAGCATCCAAAAACTTTATATAAAACTGTTTTGTCATCTAAATTGTTTCTTCCCTAGAAATATTAAAATGTGCTTCCTTGTTTTCTTTATTCATCTTGTTGGACCATGGTTGAGATTTTGTTTTGTTGTTCACAAAAGAGAAGGAGGGAGGGAGAGAATGTGGGTGAAGCACCATCCTTTCAGTGGTGTCAAACCAGGATGAATCGGCCAAGGGAAGCATGTTTATAGACTGTGTAAAGAACTTTGTCTTTGTGTGGGAATGTTGGTGACACTGTTACTGTTTGCCTGAATGAACTGTGATGACGTGGCTAATAAGGTATCCCGCTGAGCACCACAGCGGGCCTTTCTCAGACCTCCCACTTAATTCTATTCAGCTCCAGCTCAGTGTAGCTAATTTTTCCCATTCCTTCAATTCTTTTGCCCCCCTTACAAACAGAAAAGTCAACTTTTCACACCGAAGGCAAGATAAGTGCTTTAGGAAATAATCTTGTAAACAGAATGTTACCTTCTGACCTGCAGCTGATACCTTGACTTGGGACAAAAACCACTGGCCTATTGCATTAGACATGGCTATTAGAGGAATAATGCAGCTGATCCTTCTTACAAAGTGCCCTGAGAAATGGTTTAGCTAGATCATGTCCCTCTTGTCACATTGAACATGTTCACCAACTCCCAACATGCACGCAAACCCAGGCTCTCAAAATCACTCATATGTAACTTTTTCTTCTTCTTCCCTTACATCCTCATCTCCAGGCCATCTTATTAGAAATAAATGTGAGAATAAATAGTAAAATTCAGTTATGTAGATCTTGTCATATTAACCATTTTGAATATGTTTTAAATTTTCACTTTAAATAGGAAGAAATGCCTCAAAAGTGCCTTATACCTTTTGAAATTGAATAACAGAAAGTTGCACTGAATTCATAGTTTAGAGTTGAGATGCTAAATACATTGCCTAGGAAAGAACGTTCTTTGGATACAGTATATTTATTTCAAAATAGACATATAATTGACTGTAACAGATTTGCCCAAATATATTATTACTGAGCATTTGTAAACATATATACATGGTATGTTTCCTGTTAAATAAGTAAACCTTTATACATACTTCATGGATTTTAAAGACGACTGTCATCAAACCCAATATTTAATTTAAAGGAAATTTTCCTGTGAAAATCAACCTTGAACAATTGATAAATGTTGGAAACAATAGCCTATACAGGTAGTCCTTGGCTTGCAACCATAATTGAGCATGAAATTATGGTTGTCAGTTGTTGCTGTCATAAATCAAGGTATCACATGACCAGACTGCCTTTTTTTGCATTTTTTGCAGCAATTAGTAAGTGAACACCAGGATGATTAAGCAAATCCTTTTTACTCTATAGATTGGGTAGGGGGTTGCCAGAAACTGGAAGTAAATGTTGGAAACAAGGAAAAAAATCATGGTCAGTTTCTACCTTTAAGTGAGATATTTGTTAAGTGAGTTCTGCCCCAGTTTACGACCTTTCTTGCCACAGCTGTTAAGTAAATCATTGCAGTTGATAAGACAGTAACCCGGTTGTTAAGTGAAATCTGATTTCTCCATTAACCTTGCTTATCCAAAGGTTGCAAAAGTTGATCACATGACCTTGGGACCCAGCAATGGTCATAAGTATGAATCAGTTACCAAGCATCTGAATTTTGGTCACATGATTATGCAGATGCTGCAAATGTCATAAGTGTGAAAAATGGTTATGTCAGATTTTTCAGTGCTGTTGTAACTTTGAACAGTCACTAAATGAACTGTTGTAAGTTGAGGACTACCTGTAGTCCAATCAGTCAGTCTAGCTTCAGGCTAGAACTCTCCCCTTCTTCCCAATTGCTTCAGGTTCTGGACACCACTCCAGAGATAACATGTTCTAATGCTTAAATTACAGCCGGAAGTGAAAATATATGTCTGTGCATCACATCTATGAAAATGCTCAGGAAAATCTAGATATATTTCACAAAAGGTTTTAAGAAATTTTAGAAAAAAATCCAGAGGTCCATCTTTTGAGGAATATTCAAATTATCTGAGGGACAAAATTGCTTAGATCCACTTGGAGTTGAACTCAGGAAATACAGATTCTCTCAGGTTAATTGAAGCACAATCTGTGTTTTGGGGGAGGAGTACTACCTCATAGTCCTGAAGAAGTGGACAGAGCTCTTAAAATTGTATATTATATCTGTATCTTTCATGGTAGGTTTAGGCTGCCTGATGAGGTAATGTGTGGTTGAACCCAGGCAGTGGTTAATTAATCTACAAAGACAGGGTAGTCTGTTTTTAACTTAAAGATGCAATGGTATACATCCCCATTCCAGAAACCATTCCTGGACTCAACAATACTGAATAATTTTCCTCTTTTGATGAAACTTTATAAAGATGTTAAGCCTCAGTTTTATAGGACCCTGAAGGAAACACATTTTACCCCATTCCAGGAATTTGGTCTGGGTTTCATATTGAGAGGTCATTGATCGAAACCGTTCACGGAAATCATCTGTTAGAATAAGATGAACCATCAGAGTGTGTTGATGATTCTCAGTTGTGCATCTCTATCTCTAACCAACCAAGTGATGCCTTTAAGGTTCTTTATCAGTGTCTGGATGCTGTGAGCATCTGGCTTATGCTTAATTCTAGAAAGACTAAGTGACATAGATTTTAGGTCTGGCCTTTATTGGAGGCTTTCAATGTTTAGTTATGGTTGGGTTGGCACTCCCCTAGGCAGAACTGGGTGCACGTTTTGAGGATTGTCCTAGATCAGTGATGGTGAACCTTTTAGGCACCGAGCGGCCAAAGTGTGTGTGCGTGCTCAAACTGCAAAGTGTATGCGCGTGTGCACCGCACACATGCGCATGCACCCCGCCCAAACTGCAAGGTGTGGGTGCATGCGCAGCAAAGACTCAAAAACCAGTTGGCTGGTGGGAGGTGTGTGCGCTTGAGCAGCAGAGAGCCGACACAGAGCTGGGGTGATGGCGCACGTGCCCCCAGTGAGGGCTCTGTGTGCCACCACTGGCATGCGTGCCATAGGTTCACCACCACTATCCTAAATTCTTGGCTCCTGCTTGAGGGGCAGATAGACGTGTGGGTAGGAGGCTTGAATACCAGTTGCATCCGTTTCTGGAGCAAGCATCCTGCTTACTATCATTCATACCTTAATCACTTCTTGTTTGTCTTACTGGATTATTAGCAGGTTATTTGTTTGCTATTACCTCTTGTCCACCCCAACAGATCTGACAGAACTGGCATGCTTCTGATGCCTTCTAGTAAATAATACAATCTGATGGGATTGGCGGAAGCACGCCTTCTCTATCACTGACCAGTGGAACATCTATCCATTGAAATCCAGGCAGTCCCCAGACCTTTTGAAAGGCAGCAAAGACCTGGCTGTTCCCACAAGAATTGGGCCGGGGGATGGATAGAATTAACATCTGCAATATTTTAAGGAATATTTTCTTGCTATTGGTTTTGGGAGTTTGAGGGAGTAGTTTTGTTCATGATTTTGAAACTGGTTGTATTCCCCCATCTCTCCCCAAGTTGTTTTTAATTGGATGGCTATATAGAAATAACCAAATAAGGCTTAGTTGCCAGAAGTGTGGAAAATGTTTTGTGGTTGAAACACCTCAAATGGCGTGCTTTTAAATCACAACACTTCTTTGAGGTCTGAACAGCATGTTTTGGGGTCAGGACAATTAAGGGTAACCTCTACTACTGCTAACCTAACATTATAGATTACCAGGGTTTGCTATATAAATGGATGTGAATCCAAAATACCAAAGAAAATTGATGGTTGCAGACCCTTTCTTTTTTTTTTCTTTTTTTTTCTCTCTTTTTTTTTTTTTTTTTTTTTGAGAAAAGCATGTGCTTCTCTTGAGTTCTTGGAAAGAAAGTTTCGTTTCCTTGAGGTCTCATACTGATTTTTTTCAGTCAGATTTAATTGGTATGTTTGAGCGAGGTATTTAGTTTTTTGAGAATGATTATTGGAGTAGTTGGATACTCTAAGGGATGGAAATTAGTAATCCTCTTTCATAAATTAAGAAGCAAATATAGAGAAGATGAACTTGCTAAAACCATTACTTGCAATGGACAATAAGAATAACCTTGAAGAACAGGAGAAAGAGCTGTGGCCAAGACAAAAGAAACCTGAGTCTAGGGCAGAAATATAGTTTGAGAAAGCAACTCAAACAGGTTCTTCCCTAATTCTCCTCATGATAAAAGGAGAGGGGGGAAGCATACAGTATTAAAATTTACAAGCTTCTGTTACTGTACTATATAACCTTATAATAAAAGTAATATTAGTATTCATAACCTTGATTCCCTAGTCTGGTTTACCTTGAAGGGATGATATGACCACTCCTATACAGTAGGTAGAAGACCTCAAAAGTTCAATGTTTGCCTTTTAAACTTTTTTCCTCATAGCAGCTTATAAATATGAATCATTAGAAATGAATTATTCTGTTCAGGAGGACAATATAAGTCTCATTGCTCAATACTGCCAAAAAGTGGTAGTATCTTCAAGAAATAAATGGAAGATAAATATTTGGAGTACTAATGTTGTGCAGGGCAAACATCTAGAACAGAAATTAATCATTCAGCTTCTATGTTTGATTCAGCCAAACAAGAAAATTTGTAGAAATAGACTCTGATATTATCGGGAAGGAAGTGATAGTCCAAAAGATAAATATAAGATAGGTAAAACTGTGGCCTGTCAATGTAAAATCAGTTTCTAGAACACACAAAAAAAAGCAATTGTTTGAGATAATACCTTTTTTTTCCCCTTATATGTATCAATTTTCAGACAAACAGAAATGTTACTTGCTACTTAAATCTTATCAGAACATGTGATTATATACTGGTAGAAGATATAGTGAATATGGCAGTGCTATTCAATATTGTTTTTCTGTCCCAAACAACTTTATAAATGGAACAGCTGATTTTCTGATGCTGCATAATTTAATCATTGATCGACTTTCTTGTTCGTAGTTCCTCTATGGTGACAAGATGCCTTCCACAATGACTTAGTTGCTTTTTCTTTACCCTTTTTAATATAGGAATACTGGCCCTGTATGATTGTCTGTTGTGCATAAATTTTAGGTAGGAATATCTAGTTCTTAGTATCAATACGTCTTTTATAATACCAAGAGTTACCAAGTAATTGAATCTAATTTATATTTGTGGGGTGGATTGATGGATTACATATAATTAGATTAGATTAAATTTTGTGTGTGGTTGTGTGTTGATAGATAGCACCTCTATGATAAGCACAAATCATCTTTTATGAATGTGGGTGTATGTGTTTGTGTGTGCTGAGGCTACAAGCACTATACTCATTCTACTGCTAAAATAATTTAATCTGATCATATATTTGGCAGCACTGTAAAACTGAGTTGTAAGTCTTGCAGATACATTTCAATATGTTTGATAATATGATATAAACATCAGACAATAACTGGGTGAAATAGCAGTAGAGCCTCCCACTGAGAAACATAAAATTAATTCTGGTGACATGGCTTGGCTGCATTCTTTCTTATTCTATTGAAATTTATCACTCCACTGAGTGAGTAATCACAATTTTTATAGGAAATGCAATTCATGGCATGTTCAAAAGAAAATGTAATGCACAATTACATGCAACTTATAAACATTTTATTTGGGAATGGAGAGATCTTGCAAATATCTGAAAAGCTATAGAGATGTATAGTTAAATTAAAGGAGTACAAATCTTATCCATTTATTCTAATCCATTCGTATTTATTGAGATCATTCAAGGCTTCTGATTCCCCACTCTCCTCCAGAAAACTGCTTGATCCAAATTCTTCGATGATGTGCATTTTATTTAAATATTTAAATTAAATTAAACATTTAATGTTTGCCTTGTTTGTCTTTTCAGAATTATAGATCAGCGGTTTGAACGAGTTTCATATTTTATCTTTGGTGATTTCAATTTTCGACTGGATTCAAAGTCAGTGGTAGAGGTAGGAAATTCTTCCTTGTTTACATCTACATTTCATTCAAAATTCTTCAATTTTTCTTAAAATAATTAGGAAGCAATTTAAATTAATACTAAATTTGCCAAAAAAGCAAATGTTTGTAAAACTTGAAAATAGCTATCAAACCATAATATATAGAATCTACAATAAACCCATTATTCCAATACAAGGAGTCAAAGGCTACATGGTTAGGGAATTTATGCTTGAATGGTTGAGAAATGTTCCTCTTCTGATGCCATAGACAGAAATGAGCAATATGGAGTCCTTGGTGCTTTCTGAGTTTGATTGTTTGCTAGCAAACATTTTTGTCATCATATTTATCTAGTAGCTATTGATTTGATTCATTTGGTTCATTTCAGTCCTCAGGAATACAGACTAAGTTCTCCAACATTTCTGATTTCATTCACATTTCCTGTGAAGGAAACACTGAAAACCATTGTAGGACAGAGGCCTACAAAGATGCTACAAAGATCTGTACGACTTTGGGAGGATCCAAATGTTTGCCAAAAAAATAGTTGCTGGGAATAGCATTCGTTCATTCGTACATTCATTTCAACATTTCTAAAATTGTCAATTGAAGTGGCATACAAAGTTTGAAGAATGCTGAGTGATAATTAAAGCAATCCATCACTTGTTTTCTCACAGAACTTTTATGGTGAAGAATTACTATATTGTAAAATAATAGAAGAATCATTTTCTTGCAGGCCTGGGAAAAATACCCTCTGTAATATACACAGTGGTGCTTAAAAGGCATGAACTTTTTTGAATGTTCACTATTTCTACAAAAATATAACCTAAAATGTGAACACTTCTCCACACAAGTTCTAAAAACTAGATAGGGAGAACTTAATTATACAAATGAGTCAAATATATTTCAAAAATTCAGAAGGCTTCACAAACTTTTAAAAGCATTTTACATCTGTCAACACAGTAGCTGAAGTAATTATATAGTTGTAACAATAAGCCATCAAAGTTTACGTGGAGTTGAAAGCTTCTTGGTAAATTGCCAATTTATCCTAACCCTATTAACAGACAAAAATAATAATAATGCCATAACATTGTTTTGATTTCTTGCATACTTAATCAGTGGCTAGATTCACTAATCCATCGTCAACTACCTTGTCACTGTTCATATAAAGTAGATTGAAGTTTTAGCTCTTTATTAGCTACTGTATTTTCCGGCGTATAAGGCGATTGGGTGTATAAGATGACCCCCTACTTTTCCTGTTAAAATATAGGGTTTGGGCTATACTCACCGTATAAGACTACCCCTCTTCTGAGGCACACCAAATAGCCAATCAGCCTCCATTTTATTTCCAATGCCTTTCTCCCAGCTTGGAACTGAACCAGGTGGTTTTTCCTTCCAACACTCCCCTTCTCCATACTGGACCCCAAATGAGTTATTGTTATTATTATTTTTAGTGTTCAAAAAGGGTTTCCCCTTCTTGATTGTTGGTTTTGAGATAGATAGATAGATAGATAGATAGATAGATAGATAGATAGATAGATAGATAGATAGATAAGGAGGATATGGAAATGATAGATGATAGATAGGTGGGGGAGGGGGGAAGGAAGGAAGGAAGATATAATGGAGATGATTAGATAGATAAATGATACCGTGCTTCCCCGAAAATACGACAGGGTCTTATTTTCGTTTTACCTACAAAATATGGCTTGGCCTTTATTATGGGGGGAGGGTTTATTGTTTTGGGGTTGCTGGGCGGCTGCTCTCTTGCGAGCGGGCTCCAAAGAGCTGGGCAAAACCTCATGGGCGAATGGCTGTACTGTGCTGTCGCACCAGCGCAACACAACAGCCATGAAGCGACCACGCTCACGAGCAGCCACCCGGCAAACCACTTTTGCAGCCGGGCACAGCACCATTCACTGACCTAGGGATATCGCCAAGCCTCGTGAGTGCCTATTCGCCGGCTCCCGCGGCTTGGCGCCTTCCAAATACCAGTGAATGGCGCTCTACACAGCTGGAGAGGGGGTTGCGCGAGTGGCTGTTCCGCTTTTGCTCACCCGCCTCCCAGCCTTACGATGCATGGCCCAGCTCTCATTATGGAGCCAGGGCACCTCCGCCGCCGCCATCCCAGCCTGACTTTTTCCGCGGCTTCCAACCCGAGTCTTTCGGCAGTGGCCGCTCTGGGTGCACGCTCTATGGTTATGGACCAGCTGCCTGCAGAGCGTACAACCATAGAGCATGCGCCCAGAGTGGCCACTGCCGAAAAACTCGGGTTGGAAGCCGCAGAAAAAGCCAAGCTGGGATGGTGGCGGCAGAGGTGCCCTGGCTCCGTAATGAGAGCTGGGCCATGTATTGGGAGATGGGTGAGCGAGAGCAAAACAGCCGCTCACGCAACCCCCCTCTCCAGCAGTGCAGCGCACCATTCACTGGCATTTGGAAGGCGCCAAGCCTCGGGAGCTGGGTGGCGGTGAACAGGCGCTCACGTGGCTTGATGATACCCCCAGGTCAGTGAATGGCGCTGTGCCCGGCTTTAAAGAGGGTTTGCCAGGTGGCTGCTCGTGAGCGTAGTCATTTCATGGCTGTTGTGTTGCGCTGCTGCGACAGCGCAACACAGCCATTTGCCATGAGGCTATGCTCGGCTCTTTGGGAGCCCGCTCGCAAGAGAGCAGCCTCCTGGCAACCCCCCTCTTCAGTTGGGCACAGCGCTGCTCACCAAACTAGCGGTATCCCGAACACCAAGCAGCACAATCACCTTTGCTCCCCCCAGGTTCCCGCAGCTTGTCACCTTCGGGATACTTCTAGGTTGGTGAGTGATGTTCTGCCTGGCTGAAGGTGGGGGGTTGTCCAGGGGGCTTAAATGTGGGTGGGGTTATATTTTTGTCCACCAGAAAAATGGGGCATGGCTGTATTATGAGGACATGTCGTATTTTCGATGGTAGACAGACAGACAGGGATACGAAGGGTGGAGGAGCAAAGCTTCCCCAGTCAAGAGCAGTCTACCTGGGGAAGGGAGATTGGCACTCTAGGATCTGGAAAAGGGACTCTGTACATGCTTCTGCAGACATTATCATTCTGGTGTTTGTGATGCATTGGGGGTGGGGTGGGGGAAATAGAGTTTTGGAAAGGAAACAGTGAACGAGCCGAGTGTGGAAATAGCTTGGAAAATATCTGGGGAACGTTAGGCAGACTCACCTCGCGGCACCCTGCAACAGGACGAGGGTGGGAAGAAAGATTGCGGACACCAGGTACAAGCCGGGCGGGTTTCTGGGGGTTTCTCCGCCTTGGGGAGGCAGAGAACTAAACCTGCGAGAAATAAAGGTGCTCAGCGGGAATGAGGTGAGAGAGAACAAAGATCCATCCCTGCCGTCGGTTTTACAAACAACCCTCTGATCCGGCCACTGTCCTTTCTCAATCAATATCCTTTTAAAAGCTCTTTACTTTTGAATTAATTAATATAGGAATATTCATATGCAAAAATGTCTGGAACTTTTTCAAAAAGAGTCTAGTTCATTAAAACATTTTGTAATATAGTAGCATAATGAGAACAGTCTAGGTAGTTTTGCACAATAAATAACGAGTTGCCTGTAGATTTAAGGAATGTAAAGGTAAGCGCTGTAATTTGAGGAAAGGATTAGATTACATGTAGCCTAGGTTCTCCAACATAGTACCTATCAGCTAGTGATTTTTAGAGTTCGAAGGCATCAGCCTTTTTAAAAATATAGAAATAAGTAACTATATACTGTGTTTCCCCGAAAATAAGACAGGGTCTTATATTTTTTTGACCCACGAAATATGGCCTTGGGCTTATTAAAGGGGGAGGGCTTATTATTTTTCAAGTGCAGGAGGCATCAAGCCCACCGGCCCCACCCTTTCCGTCCCACCATCTGCTTGCCTGCGGCCACAATGACCCAAGTTCTCCTTGCATCCTGGCCTTCACCTGCCCTGCTTGCTGGCCGCCGAACAGCTGACTGTGCTACTCTGGCCTTGCGGGGGGGGGGGGGCTTTTCCTGGCAGAATGAACACACACAAACACACACACACACACACCCTCCAGGGCAGCCACATCCCTTCAATAACTTGCTTTCCAGCTCCATCCTCCGTTCCACGTGCAGGACAAGAAAAGTAGACTGTGTGCCTATGGTAAAACAAATACCAGAAAGTACCTTCCAAGTTATACAATACAATACAATAGTAGAGTTGGAAGGGACCTTGGAGTTCTTCTAGTCCAACCCCCTGCCTAGGCAGGAAACCCTATACCGTTTCAGACAAATAGCTATCCAACATCTTCTTAAAGACTTCCAGTGTTGGGGCATTCACAACTTCTGGAGGCAAGCTGTTCCACTGATTAATTGTTCTCACTGTCAGGAAATTTCTCCTCAGTTCTAAGTTGCTTCTCTCCTTGATTAGTTTCCACCCATTGCTTCTTGTTCTACCCTCAGGTGCTTTGGAGAATAGTTTGACTCCCTCTTCTTTGTGGCAACCTCTGAGATATTGGAACAATGCTATCATGTCTCCCCTAGTCCTTCTTTCTCTTAAGCTAAACATACCCAGTTCCTGCAACCGTTCTTCATATGTTTTAGTCTCCAGTCCCCTAATCATCTTTGTTGCTCTTCTCTGCACTCTTTCTAGAGTCTCCACATCTTTTTTACATCGTGGCGACCAGAACTGAATGCAGTATTCCAAGTGTGGCCTTACCAAGGCATTATAAAGTGGTATTAACACTTCACGTGATCTTGATTCTATCCCTCTGTTGATGCAGCCTAGAACTGTGTTGGCTTTTTTGGCAGCTGCTGCACACTGCTGGCTCATATTTAAATGGTTGTCCACTAGGACTCCAAGATCCCTTTCACAGTTACTACTACTGAGCAAGGTATCACCTATACTGTACCTGTGCATTCCATTTTTGTTGCCTAAATGTAGAACCTTACTCTTTTCACCATTGAATTTCATTTTATTAGATAGTGCCCAATGTTCAAGTTTGTCAAGATCCTTCTGTATCTTAAGCCTATCTTCTGGAGTGTTGGCTATTCCTGCCAGCTTGGTGTTATCTGCAAATTTGATGAGTTCCCCATTTATTCCCTCATCCAAATCATTGATGAAGATGTTAAAGAGTACTGGGCCCAAAACAGAGCCTTGGGGTACTCCACTGCATACTTCCCTCCATGTAGATGCAGTTCCATTGAGAACTACACGTTGAGTGCGGTTGGTCAGCCAGTTACGAATCCATCTGGTGGTGATGCTGTCTAACCCACATTCTTCTACTTTATCTAGTAGTAGGTTATGGTCTACCTTATCAAAAGCCTTACTGAAGTCCAAGTAAACTATATCAACGGCATTCCTCTGGTCCACTAATTCTCGCAAAAAAAAAAAAAAAAGATCTCGCAAAGTTGGAAGTCATCCCACAAACTACTTTACTTGCCCTGCACGTGGCAGTGGAGAATGGAGCAGGAAAGCAGGTTAGTGGAGGGATGTGGCTGCCTTGGGAGGGGGAATAGGGATCTCTTTCTCACACACACGTACACACCATCCTTTACTTGGGAGCTCTGCACAGACGCAGAGAAGGCTTAGGATAGAGCATTTGGGGGATGTGCGTCTGCGCTGAGATCCCAAGGAAAGAACGATTGCCAGGAAGGGGGGGGGGGATTTTGCCTTTTATCCTGTTCTGAGTCTGTGCTGAGCTTCAGAACAGGGTAAGAGGAAGGGAAATCTCTCCTCCCCATTTTCAAGCCATTCGCAAAGATGCCTCATTTCGAGCCTTCAATCCTGCAATCCTGGAATATGCTGAAGTCTCAAAATGGAATGTTTTTGCAAACCGTTTGAAAATATGGAGGGGGATATTCCTGCCTCTCCCCATTCTGAAGGTCACAGACTGAAAACAGGATAAGAGACAAAATCCTCCCTCTCGCATGCCTTCAATCCTGGATAATATGAAGGCTTGGAATGTGGTGTTTTTTAAACCTCTTGAAAATGGGGAGGGGGGGATTTCGTCTCTTATCCTGTTCTCAGTCTGTGCTGACCTTCAGGACTGGGAGAGACAGGAATATCTCCCCCATTTTCAAGCCATTTGCAAAAACGCCCTATTTCGAGCCTTCAATGTGAATATAGGTGAGAAGCGATCTCCTGTAGGCATTAAAATCCATACACTTGGGACATCGGAAGAAGCCACGAAGAGGTGGCTGAAGGCGGCATTTGTGTCACCTTCATCCTGGTGAAACTCCTCTTTGAAAGGACGATCTGCGGGGGGGGGGGAGATTTCCTGCACTTCGGCAGCAGCGTCTCCTCACATGGCTTCTTCCAATGTCCCAGGTGTATTGATTTCCATGCCTTCTTTTCCTGTTCCGTGGACGGAATTGCGAGCTGTGACTGTCACTGTTAGACAAGGAGGGCATGAGGCATTTGGGTTGTGTTGCTTGGCCTACGGCTTCTTTTGCAGCCGCAATTGGCTGCAAAAGCGACCGGCGTTTGCTGGAGGCAGAGGCCTGAGCGGCACCCGCGAATCAGCTGTTTTATGAATGGAGCGGCCCAACTGATCCGATTAAGGGGCCAAGAAGCCCTGAGGTGACCGGAGAAGGGAAGGGCTGCCCCCTTTTCTGGCTAAACCCACCCCTTTACTAGGGCTTATTTTCGGGGGAGGGTTTATGTTTTTGCCCACCGCAAAAATCTGGCATGGCCTTAGTTTTAGGACATGTCGCATTTTCGGGGAAACACGTTATTAGTAAAACTCTTGTTTCTGTAACCTTTAACTGGGTAAAATCATCCATTGTAGAGCAACAGTTTTTGAATCTAGATACTTACAATGGGCTAATTTACAGAAGGTGTCCAAAATCTGGGACCCATGACTCTCATGGAACTGAAAATTTGGCAAATTTTATAAAACATTTTATGACATAAAATGATCATGAAACAATTTATGTGGTGGAATGTAGTACAGTGTGGCAGAAGCGCAGGGTTTTTCCCAAGGATCAAAGAGACAGCTTAGCATGTAATCTTTGGTATTCAGGAAGAAAACCAGAGTGGACTGACACCCCCTAATCTTTCACAGGATACCTAATAGTTATGCAGATTTTGTCTAGCAGGTTCCTTCTATAGTGAACAACAATAAAGGAACTACTTTGAAGTAACTCCTCATGTTGTTCTGGGTCCCTTGTGCCCAACAGTTTATGACATGATACAAGATGTCATAAAACATGTTGATGTTTGACTGTGCTATATGTTTTAACATATTTTCAAGGCAGATATATCTGTGAATGTATTCCAAGTTTTCAGTGAAGACAGTATATTAGAAGTTCTGTCATTGTTGAAGGCAATGAGGAATCTGTTAAAGAAATATCTCTGAAAGGATGACTAAACAATTCACGGCATTGTCTAGTATTTTAAAAATGCGAGGAAAAATGACGTAGGAAACTTTGGATTCTGTTTGCATTTAAGAGATGTTCTAGAAAACATGTACACCATGTGGTAGCCATTAGATGTTTGCGGTTAGAATCCCTTACCATTGGGGCTGGCTCTCTTGGCTAAGAAACAGAGATTAACATCACCACCTAGAGCTGGAACATAGCATGAGAAACATTTACCATAGAGAGAGAGAGAGAGAGAGGGAGGGAGGGAGGGAGGGAGGGACGGAGAGAGAGAGAGAGAGAGAATGAGAGAGAGAATGAGAGAATGAGAGAGAGAATGAATGTGTAAATAACTGTTGTCCACAGCATCTATTGCTTAGCTATGATAGGTCTGGGAATAAAAGTTTGACTTGGTTTTGTTTTAAACCTAAGCCAAACTTGGTTTTAAATCAGTGACTGCAATTTGTTTGACATATTCAGGTCTCTCCAAAATAGATCCTCCCTTATTATTGTTGGAATGCAAACTTTTTTAAATTGTATGTGCAGCAGGAAACAATCCGGACAAGCTATGATAAAGAGATATAGCAGAGAAACTAAGTAAATGCTTTACATCTGTGTTTATTACAAAAGATATAAGACAGCTACTTCAGTCTTTATTAATCTACTTAGGTAATCAAAAAAGCAGTAAATTATTTTACAGGAGAAAATAATGCTTCAGTATCTTGAAACACCACAATGTAATGTCCTACAAAAATCTGTAATTTATCACTCAAATCAGGCTCAGTGCCAGAGAAGGGGAAAGTAGTCAATATGAATCCATGTTTTAAAGGGGGATCTGGGAAATTAAAGGCTAGTTAGTTTAATGTCTATTCCAAGCAATTTAGTAGAAATTAAAAGCAAAGAAAATAAATTATGAAGCTAGGGGAACAAATCATGCATTCAGCATAGATTTTCCAATGGGAAATCCTGCCTCAGTTTTATTAGAGTGGGTTTATAAAGATGTCAATAGATATGAGGATAGAAGTAATCTCATATACATTTTTGTTTATATTTTCGTAAGCCTGTTCTTCATCAAAGGTTTTTGAGCGAATGTAGTTGTGGGTGAGGAGGTATGTTTTTATGGGTTGCTAATTGATTAAAAAACAGAAAGCAAAAAATAGGAATAAATGGGCAGTTTTCTAAATAAAAGGAAATAAGAAATGAATCCCAAAAAGATTTCTGTTAGTGGCAGTGGATGTTTATGTGTTGACAATGATTTTGACTTTAGCAATATGCTGTACTAAAATATTCAAAAAGGAAATAAAACTTAAAAGTGAGCATAAAGAATTGCAGGAAGGGCTTCTTAAACTGGATGAATGGCCTAGTTATCTATCATTGCATTTCATATTCCACTGCCATCTAGCAACTTTTAACAGCTCACTTGATATACATAGCTCACTTCTGTACATAGCACAGAAAACATTTAAAATATCCACAAAATGGTTAAATTGACAATCAACAGTCACAAAATCTCAGAAATAAGTATACAATATAACTTAACTGAAATAATACAAAAATTAAAAGAAAATTAAAGAATTTGAAAAGTAAAAGGTGAGACATTGCATAATCTCCCAAATAGTTATGCTTTTAACATCTCTGGAAAAGCAGCAGGGGCTCCTGCCTGATTTCTGTGTGGAATCCATTCTAAAGCATTGCCATTGTCACAGAGAATGGCATCTAGCTTCTGTCCTTCTCATCACTCTAAAGAGACTGTGAATAGTTTTTCCCTATACAATCTAATCATTCAAATCACAAACACAACTCAATTTAAGTAAGAATAAAGTCATTCTCATTGGAGAGGGGGAAAAAACCAACCACAATATACTGATGAGATTTAAACTGCCTGAAAGTAACTAGGAAAAGATCAGGTTAGGTAGCTCAATCAGATTGTCAATTCAGTGTGTAGCAACTGTGATAAAAGCAGGTTCCATGCTAGGAATCATTACAAAAGGGATTGAAAATTTAAAAAAACACCAACATTGTAATGTCCTTATTAAAATCCAGAGTATATTATCTTCTGAAGTTGTGTACAGTTCTGGTCAATGCATTTTAAAATAGATATATAATAGAAGTGGGGAAAGTGCATAAAATAAGTAACTGGGAGGAGCATAATTAAGCTGTATAAAATTATGAATGGTATGGAGAAAGTGGACAAGGAATAATTTTCCCCTTTAGACAAGGAACCAGCCAATGAAGCTGAGTGGAAGGAGATTTAAAACAGACCAAAGGAAGTGCTTTTTCATATAGCCCACAATTAACCAATGGACTTGATAACTAGAAGACAAAATTACCACTAATTGATGGAGGATTGATTGATTAAGGATTGTTGAACATTAAGACTCAAGGATATCTCCAAGTTGAGGGTGGTATGTCTTCAAATACTAGTAGTTGTAGGAGAATCATGATAGAACAGGTATAAATTTCCGTCTGCATGTAAAAACTCCAGATGTTTGGATATTTTTAAAAGCAAAATGTTAGACTAAGATGGTTTTTGGCCTGAATCAGCAGGGTTGTTTATATTATAATGATTTTTTTTAAAATTTTGCTGCCTAATTTTGTCTTTGAAATATAACTTTACTCTGAATAAATTTTAGCTGTATGGTATTTTTGGAAATAATTTGTAAATACAAATTGAGAAAGCCTGTTTTATTTATATTAGAGACATAGATAATCAACATTTTTGTGGAAAACCAAATCAAAGAGCAAACAGAATACCTTTTTCAGTGTATATGAAAATTCTCAGTCATCCAAGTCATGGTTGTCTCAAAGGTGCTTTTTAAAAGGCAACTAGACTTTGTTTTTCCTTGGACATTTCGCTTCTAATAATAAATAATAATAAATTTGAATTTATTAGCCGCTCCCTTTCTTCAGAGTCAGAACTGAAGAAGCTTCATGGATGAGAAGTGAAATGTCCTCAAGATAAAACTACGTCCAGTTGCCTTTTGAAAAAGCATCTTTGGGATGACCTTTTTTCAGCAAATTAAAGAATTTTGTAACTGAAGAGAAAGAGAATATAGCTTGTTTCCACTTGTCTTTCATGCTTGCTCTCAACTGAGGCTTTATTACTGAAGAGACTTGGTTTTGACTATATATTGCTATATTCTACTTTAATCATATCTTGCTATATTTTGTAAATCAAACCCTGCAGTTAGTCTACAGTTTATTTTCAAGATAATTCCCTACAGTAAAATTGGTGGCAAAATTAATCCTATAATTCAATTTTTACCCCATAATTCACATAAGGTGTTAGTGAAAAGGTCACAACTTGTGTTTAAATTTGTAAGGCTGCCTTCCATTGGTGTGCAAGGCTGGCTGTTATTTTGTCTTTTTAGCATGCAGAGGTTCCCCTGTGTTTGTTAGAGTAGATGTCTTTGATTGATTAGCTGGGGGGGGGGGTTGACCTATAAAGGATTGTCTGCTTTCTATAGTTCTTCATGCAATGAAGTAGGAAACAGAGTTTTTTTTATAAACTAGAGAGATCTTCTCACTCAAGAAATTGCTAATCAGGGTTTCTATGTCATCTTCCAATGGAAACTATAAAGTATAATGCTTTGTTTTACAATTGGAGACAGAGGCATATTTTTAACTTGGTGTTTGAGTTTGAGTTTCTATTCAGCTGTGTTGTGAAAACTAAGTAATGCTAATTTCTATCAGTCTTGAAATACATAAGGCATCATTCAACTATTTTTTTCTTTTTGTTGGCTTCACCATAGGCGATAAAAAGATACTGTGATAAATAGTCAACCCACGACCCCTTGGGTCATAATTTGTGAGATATTTCCTTATTCGATTCTTCAATGCCTTCAACAATGGCAAAGCTTCTAATGTGCATGAAAAGTTCTTAAAAATTTAGGGAGGTATTCAGAGATGTAGCTGCCTTGAAAGTAGGTCGTGTTGAATTGTGCTGCAGCACATCAGGAGTTGATCACAAGGAATGTTTTATGACATTTTGTATTATGTCAAAACGTTTTGTAAAATTTGCCAAATTTAATTCCATGGGAGTCATGAGTCCCGGATTCTGGACACATTGTATAAGTTACTCGTTTAAGGTAATTGTGGAAATTGCAGTTCTAACTCTTTCATCAACCTGAACTTGATAGCAAACATTCTTTTTCATCATCTCTTTTGTCCCTTGAGTTTCATATTTAAAAATACTGTTGCTTTGAAGACTACATTGCCCCAGAGAGAGAGATTAGTTTGGTTTCACAGCTTGAAATACAAAAGGAGATGTCAATATTTAGTTTAGTTTGAGTATTATTGTTCTTTTCTATGTAAATTTCATGTATATCTAGTAGTGCTTTGATTTTATATACACATATATTCATGTTTATGTTGTGAAAAATTAGTAATAAAGAATATTAAAATAAATGAATGCAAAAAAGAAAACTTAATTCTTTACTCCATATCTCCCAGTTATGAATTTTAAGAATTGTAGTTCACGTTAGAGAAAATTTGATGACATTCTCATTTGTGTCCTTCATTGTTGTTGTTAACCTTCTGTACTGCATAACTAACTACTTCAGATTATATTACTCTGAACATAATAAGGTACCATCTATGTTATGGATGAGCCAGCACAAATTATTTCTAAAGAAAAGATAAATAGGTAGATAAGGTCTATTTCCCACAGTTTTAGATTAAATCTGATCGGATCATGCTTCATACAGTCAACAATTCAATACTATTTATCCTTCAGCAGTTTGACAGATTAATGTCACTATGATGTCTTTTCCATGCGCAGTAGCATAATAAACTATTATGTAAATATTCTAATTTATTTCAGAGGTAATTCGATAAAATAATTGTTAGGCCTCACAGTGAAATGTTTTACATTAATCTACAAATGGAAGCGTTATTTAGTCTTGCTTTGTAGCAAAGATTAAGTGATCTAATCCCTTTCTGAATATCATTACTGTAATATCTTTGATTATAGTGTGAGAGCAAGGATAAGTTAGAAAAACCATCATAATATATGGTTCTAGTTCCTAGGCCTTGCAGAAAATTAATAGTGGGAGTAATATAGCAGCAACAATGCTAAGTTAGTGGGAAGAATAAAAATAAAGAGGTGAGGGGGAGAAATCATGCTTGTGCTAGATCACCTCAAACATTTTGAAGGTTTTCATGTGACTGACAATCCATAGTTATCCATCAGTGCTTTGATTGCTTACGGGTACTTTTTGCTTAATGACCAGCTGCTTAGCAACAGTTTGAAGTTACGATGGACCCTCCAAAAAGTATGAGATGCTTGACAACTGGTTCACATTTACAGCCACTTGTAGCATCCCACAGTCATGTGACTACGTTTTTTGCATTTTTTTTGTCCGTTTCTTCTTCTAATTTCTGGCAAAAAAAACCACCCATTAGATTAATGGATTTACTTAACAACTGCAGCATTTGCTTAACAATCATAGTGTTTACTTAAGGACCATTGCAAAAAGATCAGGTTTGGTCATATGGTGACCCATTTAACGTTCACAAAGACTTATGGCCTTAATTCCAAGTTTAATTATGTTTTTAAGTCAAGGAATACTTATATCTTGGAGAAAATGTACTTGAATTCATTACCTTTGAGAAAAGGTAAATAGAATAGTACTACAATATTGAATTCAGTATAGAGTAAATCTAATGCCCACTAGATGTACTGGGCCACATTCGCACAGAATACTTGAATACTGACAATGCTGGCTAGGATCTTATGGGAATCATAATCCAAAATATCTGGAATATATATTTCTAATTGCGGAGAATGTTATTTCTCTCAATAGCTGTGTATTCATGCAAAATACTAAACATATATATCCAGACACATAGACACATGTATGTGCTGTTGCGTGCGTATATGTGTGTGTGAGAGAGAGAGAGCTAATTTACAGAATGTTCAAAATCCAGGTCCTTCCCTAAGATTTGGGGAAGTTGTCCTTCTTCAGTGCAACTGGCTGCTGTAGTGCTGGACTGCTGCTGCTGATCTTCATTTTCAACATTCTGTGGCAGTTTCCCAGCCAGTCTCAGAATCCCCCGCTTCCTCTCCAACCCAGCAGCAATCACTACCTGCCTGCAGGAATGGAGAGGGATGGCGAGAGGAGATTTCCAATGCTTCCTACCAGATTCCCACAAAGAGACTTATTGGAAAAGCTGGCAGAAAGTTTGAAATCACTCCCAGTCCTTTTGCTTTTCTTCCCATCCTTGGAAATGTCTCTGTAATGATGACCCAAAAGAGCTCAGATTGTGTGTGTATGTGTGTGTGTGTTTGTATACATAATATATTAAATAAAATATCCTATATATCTTCAAGAAACTGAAATTGAGGCTATCTATTAAAATAGTATATTCTGTGAAGAAGGACCCTTTTCATTCATTCTCAGGCTATTTCATGACACTTGTCATTTGCTGTATTTGTTTGTCAAATTTAGATACTGCCCACATCACTTACAAAAGTTAATAGTTCTCTCTGGGAATTGATATGGTTCTATTAATTTGTCTATTGATCCCACTGGGTAGGTGGTTCAATCTCTTGACTGCCTCTCCATCCTCACAATAACCTTTGCTGAAATGGAAGATTGGAGTCTGTAATAATCCTCTTTAACTAAGTCATGGTTGGTCTTTTAAAGTGATGGTATACCAATAGCTTCTTCAAGAATGCCAGTATTTCCCACTCCAATATAAGGAATTTACAATTGCCAAGAGGGGCAGAAGCCCAGAATATGGAAATTGGAGGATCAGTTCCCAGAACCTTGGACAATAACTAGAAAATCAAAAATAAATTACCAGAAATATAAAGAATTGCTGCAAAGTGCTAAGAATTTGCAGGTGTTGGAATTGCTGGGAAATGGAATAGTTAGAGCAGCGATGGCGAACCTTTTTTGGCTCGCGTGCCATAAGTGGGGGGAGCGCGGAGGGGTCGTGTGCGGGCGTGCCGCACCCATAATGCAACGCGCCCCCAGTGCGCATGCGCGCACAACGCGCCCATTTTTGCATGCTTTTTTCGCCCTCCCCAGGCTCCAGAGGCTTTATAGGAGCCTGGGGAGGGCGAAAAGAGCCGCCCCCGGAGGCCCTCCGGAGGCTTCAGGGAACGTCCGGAGGCTTCCCTGAAGCCTTCAGAACACTTAAAACCACCCTCTGAGCAACCCGGAAGTGACTTCTGGGTTGCTCGGATGGTCGTTTTAAGAGCTCTGAAGGCTTCAGGGAAGCCTCGGGACGGTCCCTGAACAGGCACGAGACGTGCGTCTCGATCGCCCGGGCTCGGATCACCTCCGCCGCGCGGCGCCTCGGGCCCGGCGTCCTTGTACCGCTCCGCCCAGCCTCTGTGCACTCGCCAGCGTGGTGCGGCGCCGCCTAAGGCTGGGATCGAGGCGGCTGCGCGGCCTGCCTGGCGTGGCGCGGCTAGAGGAGGAGGAGGAGCAGGCGAGGGCGGCGCGGCTGAGGCCTGATGGCCGCGCAGCGGCCTCGATCCCTTGCGCCGCTCCGCCCAGCCTCTGCGCACTCGCCAGCGTGGCGCGCCGCGGCCTAAGGCCGGGATCGAGGCGGCTGCGCGGCCTGCCTGGCGTGGCACGGCTAGAGGAGGAGGAGGAGCAGGCGAGGGCGGCGCGGCCGAGGCCTGACGGCCGCACAGCCGCCTCAATCCCTTGCGCCGCTCCGCCCAGCCTCTGCGCGCTCGCCCGGCCTTCACATCGCTGCTGCCGCCGCCGCCGCCAGGACGGGCTCGGCCGAAGGGAAGTCTGTCAGGCATTGCCGCCGCAGAGGCCTGACGGACTTCCCTTCGGCCGAGCCTGTCCTGGCGGCGGCGGCAGCGATGTGAAGGCCGGGCGAGCTCGGAAAGGCTGGGCGGAGCGGCGCAAGGGATCGAGGCGGCTGCGCGGCCGTCAGGCCTCGGCCGCACCGCCCTCGCCTCCTCCTCTTCCTCTAGCCGCGCCACGCCAGGCAGGCCGCGCAGCCGCCTCGATCCCGGCCTTAGGCGGCGGCGCGCGATGCTCAATAGTCGCAACTCAGCTGCCTGCCGCTTTTCCCCTCCTTTGTCTCCCAGCCGAGGCGGCCCGCCGCCGAGTTGCAACTATTGCCGCCGCTGCTGCCGCCGTTCACAGGACCCGCCTCTCACCCTCTTCCTCCAGTCGGCAGGCTCCAATTCATTTGCTGCCTGCCAGGCCCTGGCGCCGCGTTCAAGCCGGAGGAGGAAAGGAGGAGAAGGAGGACAACAAAGCCCCCTTCGCTTTCCCCGTCCCCCCTCCTTTCGGCTTAATCCTTGCGACGCCCGCGCAAAGCCCCGAGGGGACGGATTCCTGTGCGGGACACATGGCAGGAAGGCCATAGAGTCCCCCCTCCCTCCGCCGTCCAGACGGTCCCTGAAGCCTTCGGAACGCTTAAAATGACACTCCGAGCAACCCGGAAGTCACTTCCGGTTTGCTCGGAGGTTGGTTTTAAGCGTTCCGAAGGCTTCAGGGACGGTCCCTGAAGCCTCCGGGGGGGCGGGGGAGGCTCTTTTCGCCCTCCCCAGGCTCCTATAAAGCCTCTGGAGCCTGGGGAAGGCGAAAAATAGCTTTTAGAAAGGTGAACTCAGCTGGCCAGCGCGTGCATGCGCACTGGCCAGCTGACAGGGCAGAGCCTCGCGTGCCCTGACAAATGGCTCCGCGTGCCACTTGTGGCACGCGTGCCATAGGTTCGCCATCACGGAGCTAGAGGCTGGTTGATTGTTCAGAACGTCATACCAAAAATATTGCAGATACAAACAGTATAAGCCTAACCCTATATTTACCAGTCATGTGAAAACACAATAACTAAGTCCACTTCTAATGCAACTGAGCACAGTAGCTAGTTTTTAAAGTAATGATCCCAAATATATAGTTAGTAAAAGATAAAGCACACCCTATTATTTCAAGTCAAAAGACATCCTATTATTTCAGAATGTTTAGTAGCATGTAAGCTTTCATCACAAGCCTTTCAGGTTATGTTAAAGTATTTTTTTTCATTCCTTGGATTTAACAACTTTTTATGAAGTAAATTAACTTTTCAAGATGACCATGTGCCTAATGAACACATAATAAACGATTATCAGATGTAACTTCTGGTTAAAGGGTTGACTTAATAAAAGCAAAGTAAATCTGTCCACCTGAGGTACCTGTAAATATGCAGCATAAATTTTGTAGTGGATGTTGTAATAAATTTCATGTTATTGCCAAGCTTCTAGTCCAGATTTTTTCCCCAGAGGATTGTATACCTATTTAGTAATGTATTTATTTTTTGTGGGTGGCAAAGTGCTTGCGTTCTTGAAAAACAATACACATATTACTTAAGAGCCTGTATTGGAAGTGAGATTATACTTTCTTTTGTAGATTGTTATTGTTGCTCCCTCATTATTAAAATGAGCAGAGTTTTTAGTTAGGTAAAGCTGGATTCCAGTACACCGATTACCCATCTCTTCAGCGGTTTTTTGACACATCCAGTGTTCCACAATGATGCTCTCACACTTCCTGGCAAGATTCAAGAGAGGTTAATTAAATCCATCTTCAAAGTAATGACAGGCCAATGAGCCATACACTCTTTGCAATAGTAAATTACAGTAATTGATGCATTTGTTTCTATCATGGAAAGGAGGATGGTGGTCTGTTCTTCAGCTAGAATGGCATGGTAGCAATGTGGCTATAAACTTACTTTTAATTTCTAGCTGCAGGAAAAGATGACACACTTCCCAGGAGCTATGTAGGTTTTGCTTGGCATCAACATGTGAAAGATGACAGCATTTAGGAAACAAAAAGGAATACTTTTCCCAGCAGGAAGTAACTTGCAGCCCTTCCTGCGTTTCAGATGCAAATGAATACAAACCCTATTTACACAGCCAAACAGAATTAGAGAATACTCTTAATAAACTCTTGGCACCGTTTGTAGCAATAATTAAAAGCGTACACAAATTTAACACAATTACTGCATGCTTTCTAATAGAGATGAGCATCATTAAGCTAATTAATAATGCAGTCTTATGTGTTGTGTGCCACTGCAATTGTTCCAAGTGTATGTTTTATGCCTTGTGTGGCAGCAACTGGCAGCTGGGGGACTCAGCTGGCACTGGGTGACAAAGAGTGAAAGCTGTACCAGCAGCGCTTGTCGCGGCTGAGTCCAGAGTAGAACTGGCTGGCTGCTGCTACACCTGCCATTCATCACCTAGATGGCAGTGAAGCTCTTTCTCCTGGATTTTATGATTAGCACTCATTACCATTTACTGCTAAGAATGTAATTCTCTGCAAGAAAATAGAGTTTGCAAATTTAGATCTTAAAATGCACTTCTGGCCTTGTCCAAGAAGGACTGGGAGGTTGAATTTATTCAAGCCAGACATACTTTCCTCTTTAACATAACATGTAAAGCATATTCCAAACTACTGAATATCATAATTTTGGATCAAGAACCAAGGCATTTTAAATCTGCTAATATTCTCCCGTAAATAAGCTGTTGCTGATCAGAATCTCAAAGTGTTTATATCTCACTTAGGTAAGACTTATTTATTTCATTCATGTATTTAAATAATTTCTGTGCTGTTCTCATTGTAAAACTTCCTGTATTTATAGCTTAACTTTTAATTTCCCCAAAATTGCTCAGGACAGTTAGCAGAAAAAGTATATACATGACAACAACAAATTTATTCTTAAAAACCCAAGAGTATAGATAAAATATAAAAGCATTAAAACTAAAAAAATATTGATAGATGTGTCTAGATATCCTTTCTAAAATCAGAAAATAAAGGGATTGGTTAAACATAAGCAGAATGTGCTTCAGTGCATAAAATTATTTTTTCAAAGGCCTTGCCTATATATGCTGTACATGGACATCTCTATTACATTGCAGATGTAATGAAAATTTCTTCAAAAGATTTATGGATGCAGCATGTTGCTTTTGTTATGAAACCAATTCTCCATTAAAAAATTATCTAGTACTGTTATTTCATCAAATTTATGCTTGACCTTAGGCATTGAGTTTAAACTATGGAAATTATACATACGTTAACTCCAATATGTAATATGCCAAGTGAGAATACATTTAGATTTGCAAAGCCAATATCATAAAGTTGCTTTTACAGAGCATTCAGTGTGATCACCACTTCCCTAAAGTTAGATTGGGAGTAACATCCAAATCTCAAGAAAAAAATGGAATGTCTGCACTTTATCACTTTTGCATCATGTTAATCTGAATCTAATTCTGCAAGTTATAGCATGTAATGTAATTATGACATTGAATAAAATCTCTGGTACAAAATTGGTTTTTTTCTTGGATTCAATCAAAGTTCTGTGAATTGAAAAATGACCTATCTTAAAATTATTGAAAACTAAGTATATTTGTTACTTAATTTAGAGATAAATTAATTATAGATTGTTCAGAATTATATTTTTGATGCTCTTTAAGATATATTGAAAGTATTTTTAATATAAGCCAAAACAGATCTGAACTTCAGGTATGTTTGAAATTTCTGAATCAGTGTAGAAAGTGCAAAATTTCCCCTATGCTGGCGTTTAAATAGCATAAAGGAACAGTAAATGTTTATATAATAACAGTTTATATTTCATTATCATTTGATTTTAAACATGTAAAAATTCACACCAATGTTATTAAAAACTTGACATGTGTTTATTCTGAAAGTGGTTATCTCAGTGTTTAAATTATTAAGATTGTTGCACTGCCTCCCAGATCAATCTTAGTTGATTCTTTCTTGATTCTATCTTCTGTGGTTTGACATCTAATATGTTACATAACTATATATTTAAAATTCAAGTTCACTTGGTATATTCTGTACTGAGCTGTATAATGATGTTTTTCCATTCACGAATATATCTTGTTACAAGGCCACTGTTCTTCCTTAGCCTGAGATTTGAAATATAAAACTTTACAGAATTCAAAACAGTTATATTGAGATTTGAGTTGTTTCCTTGTTCCTTTGAAAAAGGTGAATTGGTTAAAACATAAGCAATGAATTGTCAAGAGGAGCAATTCAGTCAAAATACCCAGAGTCACAATGTGTAATTAGATGATCATATAAATCTCTTTAATAAATAAATATTGTGGTGTTATCAGTGTTCAACAAGAACTGATACACTGAAAGAGTGAGTGAAGAGTAGTACTGGGACCTATTAAAATCATTCAATGAAAAATAAGAAAGAACATTGACTCTTTGAAGTTTATATTGATAGTTATCTAAAGGCGCTCAAGGATATAAACAGGATGAACTAAATTTTATTTTTCAGGAAGGCCAATGTGACTTACCGTAATACATATAATGGAGGCCTAGTGCAGTGATGGCGAACCTATGGCACGCGTGCCACAGGTGGCACGCGGAGCCATTTGTCAGGGCACGTGAGGCGCTGCCCTGTCAGCTGGCCAGCTGGCATACGTGCCCTGGCCAGCTGAGTTCACCCTTTTTTAAAGCCATTTTTCGCCCACCTCAGGCTCCAGAGGCTTTATAGGAGCCTGGGGAGGGCGAAAAGAGCCCCCCGCCCACCCAGAGGCCCTCCGGAGGCTTCAGGGACCATCCGGAGGCTTCCCTGAATTCTTCGGAACGCTTAAAACGACCCTCCAAGCAAACCAGAAGTGACTTACATGCGAAAAAAGCATGTAAAAATGGGGGGTCGCGCCTGAAGTGCGCGCATGCGCACTGGGGGGCCACGCATTGCATTATGGGTGCGGCATGCCTGCTCATGACCCCCCTGCGCTCCCCCCACTTGTGGCACGTGAGCCAAAAAAGGTTCGCCATCGCTGGCCTAGTGTCATACTTTCTCATAACTGTAATGTAGCAATTGAAGAGTAAAGATTGTTCAGAAAAAACAGAAGCCAAAGGAGTAAATAAACTGTATGATAAAAATACAATGGCACAGAAATCCAAAAAAATGAACTTTGATGAATAAGTGTTAAGAAAACTAAGTTAAAGCTATTTTCCTCAACAACTTTCAGCTCTATCTATCTAACAAAACTGTCAAGGAAATGCATGGTGAGGTGACTATTGCCTCTTCCTCACTAGGCCACATGGAGTTGTGGAAAAAAAACATGCCTGAATAGGAAAAAGCAAAATCTACCTTAGAAAGAATTATTTTGACTGATTGTTTTGGGGCAATCAGTTGGCCAACTTAAAAGATAAGCAGCTATGTTATTGTTGCTGGAGAAAGAATATGAAATAGAATGTGGTGGAAGGTGTAGCATGTCTACTTCCCAGTTCCATTTGCAACTGCTCCCGCCCTAAATACATTTCTCAGGCAGAAAATATCAGTTTTCCAAATTCTTCAAATTATTATGTGATGGTGCACTAAGCAAAGAAAAGGTAGTATATTGAACAAGAGGGCATAGGAGAAGGAAGATTTTGCTAAACTTGTTTCATGATTGTTAGCTTTTTGATCACCTAGAAAGGTCAGTCACACTAAAGTCATGTTTCAACCTGTAAAACAGTATAATGTAAAGAAAGGTTCCTGATAGTATCCTTCAGATGTGTTGAACAACAGTCCCCAGAATTCAGTCAACAAGTTTATTAATTTCTGCAATGCTCACTTGGTTTAAAATACTACTTTTGAAAAAGGCAAAAGAGAAAGCTTTCATGGAATTATACTTCTAGCTGGTTTTCCCTTTATTGTTATAAGTTCCAGGCATTCTCGCCTTGTAGATTTTTGTGTTATAAAGGTGTATAACTTTGGGTTATACTACTTACATGTAACTTTACAGACATTTGTGGATAAAGGGGCTGGATTTACTTTAATCCTTTTTTTATTTGATATTTAATTTGTCTCTCTTAGATATTTAGATAACTTACAAATATATAATTCATAATGTTTCATAAGGTTATGGTCTTAATTTGAAAAATCTTGCATTGATTTGGAAAGTTGATCTAACTATATTAAGGATAAGTGTGTCAACTTCTTCTCTTAAGTTGGTTCTATTTTATAATTTCTAAAAATAAACTACAGGGATAGAATAAGAATATTGCAAATAAACAATACAATTGGGGGAGGAGAGGTAATTTCACAACTAAGTGAAATTACTTTAGAAATATACTAGGAAGGAATGAGTGCAATAAACGGAATCTGTGAACAAGTGAATGCTATGAGCTGAGATTATAGGATTTTTATCACATGTTGTTTATCAGGGCAACATTACTATTTAGGACAATACTACTCCAGGAAAAGGGAGATTTGTTCCAGATACTGACATAAACATCTCCTCATAATAGTGGCTTTTCATTTACTGCATTACAATGTAACATAAGCTGTGAAGTACAACAGATTCTTTGTGCATCTCAATACTGCTTGTACAAAGTGATGTCAGTCAATTTTTGACCTATAAAGTCTGGTGTTATTCTTAATCAGTAATAGATGTTGGGTGTGTGCTTTTGCAACAGTCCAGGGAGAAAATTAAACCAATTCTTGAAAATCAGCATTTTATTTTATGATCTCTTCTTTTAGGTTAGGTTTCTCCAACTTGATACAGAGATTTGTTGTACTACGGCATCATCTAGACCAGGGCTGTCAAATTCCCGGCCCACTGGCCAGATGCATCATGCACTGAGCATGCCAAGCCTGGTTTAGCAAACAGAAAAAAATGTCCCGATATGCCACGTGATGCCGTCATGATGATGTGAGTTTGACACCCCTGATCTAGACCTTATGTTGAGTAAGCATAGGGATTTATATGCCAACACTTCTGGAGGATACCAGGAAGGCAGTACAAAACTCCCAAGCTTCATAGAAACAGTAATAGAGTTTTTCCTCTTTATTGTTCATTGTTTGTTTCGTGCTAGTCCTTATTCATTTCCTTTGGCTTTCTTTGGCAAATGAATCTGCAGCTTGATAAAAATAGAACCACAGAGATATAGTCTTCCCCTTTTCTCTAAAGTTCTAAACCAATTGCGTTCAGGTCATGGAGCTGTTTCTGGTCCATGTTGACTCTGACAAAAAGAGCCTTGGGTTCTTCTTTTGTGCTCCTTTGCCACATGTAGAATGTTATAAATTAGTGTCCCACATACATCCATGCTTATTATCCATCTATCCGTAGTTATAGTGGATAAATTGCCCAAAATGCAGCATACAAATTTATGCATGTGAATAACAATTACAAGTGTGTAACAAGACTGCCCTCATCCATAATCTTATCTTGGAGGACAGCACCAATCTGGCATATTTTACTGAGACAAAGATGGGCTTGGCAGGTGGAGTTCCTCTCTTAGAAAAATCTGATAGGTTCCTGGAAATAGGTTCCTGGTTTTGCACAAGCGGGGAGGAAGGAGAGGTAGCTATTATCATCCAAAAGTCGTTACAGGCTTTCAGTGGCTCTGCTCTACAGATAATGGAATGTGGGGTGCTTTGGCTGAAGTTGGACTCAAGAAAACAACTGGGAGTGTTGCTATGAACTGTCCTTCCTTTTGCCTAACAGACTCCCTTCCTGAGCTGCTGGATTCCATTATTGGGATGGCAGTAGAAGATCAAGGCTGCTGATTCTTGGGGATTTCAATTTGCCATCTAAGGATGTTAAGTCTGTGCCAGTTCAGGAGTTGGCTACTATAAAGCTATCCCAAGTCATTGATGGCTCAATGCATACCAGAGTTGCATGTTAGAACTGAGTTTTGTTTCAGAGTGTTTGATGTGATCTGGCAATGGAGGATATTAACATCAGTCCCTTATCGTGGACAAATCACTCCCTTACTCATTTTGCTCTCCCTGAAGGGAAATAAGACTTATTTGATTGGCCCACCTTGAGCAATTCATGGGCCCAGCAGCATTCTAGGGGTTTTCCTGAGCGGCTTAGCTAGTCACAATCTGGAATGAGCAAATAGTTAGAGCCTTGGATTGTCTTGTTTCTATGGGACCTCTCCCCTTGTGCTGATCCTGGGATGCACCTTGGTTTACCTAGCAACTCTGGGAGATGAAACACCAGAGGAGATACCTGGGGTGCCATTGGAGGAAACGTGGAGGAGACTTGAAGCAAATCAGACTGGACATGGGTAAGAGCCCACATTAGTGATGATAAAGATGGCAAAACATCAATATTTCTCCATCCTTATTGCATCTGTGGATAGTTATCCAGCAGCCCTATTTAGAGTGGCTTGTTCCTATTGAGTAGAGCAAGCATCCAATCTGTTAGGCCAAGGGTGTCAAAATGGCAGCCCGCAGACCAGATGCATCAGGCCCACCCCAGCTCCGCAAATGGGAAAAACGTCACAAAACATCACGTGATGGCAAAGTAACGTGGCGAGTTTGACACCTGCTTGTTAGGCCATTGTTCAAATTATTCAGGCTATGTGGTAGATAAAGCTGCTCAGATTTGCTCAGTCTTGGACTTTGACTAGGCAAAGCAGGCTGAAGCCAATTTGGTCTCTCCAGTACTCAGTATGCCTTTCTGGTATACTAGCTTCAGTGCATCTTCTTCACTATCCTTCAGATATTCTTCCAATGCTCTTTCCTCTTCTTCAACCATCTAGTGTATTTGCAACATTCCACAGAAGCCGCTTTTCCTTGGTAAGTAGAGTCTGTCAACATCACTGAGTAGTTGAAGGGCATTATTCATTGTCATTATTTTTCTGTTCTTCCTATCCAGGGTTTTTAGTTTTGCTTGAGTCAAGTCTTCTATTACAGCTGTATTCCAATGATAGGAATTGCATAGGTGTTAATTGCCTTGATAGTATTGCTTCTACTGAGTTTGGACTTTAAAATCTTCACTCTTTTGATCTATCCATTTCTAATATTTTTCCTGATTCAGTGCACTTGATTTTGTCAACTTGAAGGATGTCCAGGTATTAGTAGTGATCATCTTCATCTAGACTCTTGATGTTATTTCCATAGGGCATATTGACTCCTTCAGTTTTTACTATTTTTCCTCATTTGATGGTGAGCATGGCACATTTGTCCAGTCCAAACTCCATTATAATATCTGTATATATGGATAGTGTTGACCACCAGTTCTGTTTCCAATGGTGTTTTCCATACAGCTTCAAATCATCCATGTAAAGGAGGTGGGATAGCCTGGCATATATCATTGACGATGTCTCCTCGAATGGTGATGAAATGTTTGCAACCAAATTGCCAAGCTTGGAGTGCAGACCAACAGCCTAACTTAAGAATTATGGCAGGAAAGGTAAAATGGGGCAAAACTCAATTTTCACCAGGAATTCCAACACCTAGCACAGTCCTTGTTTTCCCTGGTGATAACTGAGCTAATATGGGTTTCTGTAATTTACATCTCACCATATTTTTTATGGGAGAGACACTGACTCCTCTGATGAAATCTGTCCAATATGGTTGAACCACTGGCACAGTTCTCATCTTCAGCAGAGCACAGAAGCCCCACAACCACATCAAGAAAGTGACTCATTGAAGCCCAATTAATATTATTATTACATTGACAGTGGGGGGGGGGGACTTTATTCCTCTCCTGTTCCATGTCAATCTGATGAAACCTCTGTCATATACAGTACTGCCATATTTTGTACTACAGTAGTTTACATTCACAAATATATGATACAGGATTAACAATATCTTATTTTATATGGATTTCTTATTTTTTAAGTTAATTTTTACAACTATTTTCACTTTTCTGATTTTTTTAACCTGAAACTCCCATATCTTCCATGGCTAAGTGGTTTGGGGCTCACAGGAATTCTGCTCCGGCAACTATTTAGGTCTTTTTTATTTTGATTATCTAGTGACTGGTTCAGGTGTAAAGCCTGTAGTTTTCACATCCCCCAATTAGAAATTCCTAAGCAAGTGAACTCAACTTTCTCCTTTCTGATTTAGCTGCAATTTGAAGGTATTTTTTTAATGATGAATAACTAATATAATATTTATGCTTGTGTAAAGTAAGTTATAGATATTATTTCTATACATGACATATATATCTTAAACCTAAGGAACCAAATTTTTAAAAATCCATAAAATTTCCTTCAAAAGAAGAAGACAAAACAAAAGATGTTCATAAATCTGTTTGGTGAAACAAATCCACCCAACAGCTATTTATTTATTATTTATTCATTCATTCATTTATAAAATTTATTGGCCACCTGTCTTACCGTAGGATAATTCTGGGCAGCTTACAGTCATAAAAATGTGTCTATAGGTTACCAGATTCCTTGCTATTATGTGTAACTATTATTCAACATTTTCAATATAGGAAAATACAGGAAAACGCAATATGTCTGAAAATATACATTTAAGGAATCAGTTGTGAAACTAATTCATATAATGGCTTTAAGGATTATGTAAGTATGCCAAGATTTGTCACTGACCAGACTAATTAAAATTAGTATGTAAGTGGCAGATAGGAAGGCCTTTTCAAGATTTGATTAAAAGGAGGTTGGGAAGGAGATTTCCATTTTCCATATAGTAGCAGATATTTCTCCCCCCCCCCCCCAAAAAAAAATACGTTTTTCTTCAGAATTGCTCCATCAACAAAATAGCTATTAATTCTGGTTTTCAGAGAGAAAAGTTTTGTTGTTGTTGTTATTAAGCATGCAAACTCCATAAATGCTTTTTTAAACTATGTAAATGTGAAAGAGTTCAAATAAGGGCTACTATTACGAGAGTTTAAATTATGCATCTGCCTTTGTGCTAATTTTTCAAGGATTTTCCCCTTCTTTAATGAATACATGAATTTTGTGCACTGAAGCATGGTGCTCAGCCTTTTGGATAGTGGGCTATGCAGAAAAAAAGGAAGAGAAGTTTAATCACAAAGGAAGAAACTTCACATGGCAAAGCAGTTCTCCACTTTGCTTCATTTGTAAATGGTGCATATCGCCTTTTGTGAAACAAAACCTCCTGCTCAATTCATAATGGTGCATATCGTAGAGTCTTCACTTTAGCCCCCTTTTTTTGTTCAGCCCAAAATAATGGGCATGAGAAGCTAAAGAAACCTATAATTCCAACCCAACCTTAAATCTTTTTTCAATCAAAATTCTCTGAGCGTGACATTTTCTGCTGGTGCTCTAAGCCTCTTTTCAGAATAATTTTGGTTCCTGTTTCAGGACTAAACAGAGAAGTTTCAATAAATGACAATGCTTGTGAAACTGGATGCAACTGTTAGCCAGTGATTTCATAATACTGTATATATCAGATAGACGATATCAGCCTGGGAAATGCATGGAGATAGTGATGGAATCCCTGTCTTGGAATTCATTATGCATATATGTTTTTTTCTGATGTTGCCTTGCTTGTTTTTTTCTCTCCTGATTTGAAATGAGGAAATGTGATTGAAGTTCACAATAGCAACTTACTTTATTTGAAAGGTTCAGCCATTGAAAACCTACCTAGCTTCATTTAGTTTTGTTTATACCATACACTTCGACCTTTGAATTCAACCCTCCCCCATTTTCCCCCTTTCAGCCAGTTCAGGATTGGGTCCTACAAACATCTGTGTCTAAAAATCAGGTTCGGGCTGTTTCTTTGCTCTCCAATTCTGCTTTTGTTTCCATTGACCATTGTTTCCAATTTCATGCTATCAGAGGAGCTGCATGTTTGCTTGCGTGAAGTTGTCAGAAAGATAAAAGCCTAGGAGCAGGGTCAGATTTAGAGGGATGGGCATGAAAAATTGGTTAAAAGTATCTTAGAGCCCACCCACCACCAGAACATCGCTTGGAGAAATATAGAAATAGAGAATGATAGCATTACGGTATGTTTATACACTGCATGTGTTATAGTGAATTTAGAAAGTTTCTAACAAGGATAGATTCCTTAACTTCTTGGCTGAATCACTTAGGAACTTTCTGAGATGTCTTTATGACTGCTAAGAGTCAAGCAAGGCTTAATAATGTTGCATCTATAATAGAAAGGTCTCTAATAGGAAAATCATAGTCTGTGGTGTAAGAAAAGAACAGTGCACTGTGCTTTAGATTTCAAGCTATTGTGTTCCCCCCCCCAAAAAAAAAGTAATAATAATGTGGCATTTTGTTTGAATAACAGATTAAATTAAAATAAATCAAGCTAAAGTCTGTTATTGAGAATTGGAATAATTAAATGATTGGGGTACTTGGATGAAAATGATAGGACTCAGCCTGGTTTTTATTTTTTTACTTGACTAAGAACTGGGTGACTTTAGCCTAAAAACTATTATCGCAGTCCAATGTATTTCCCAGGGCTCTTTTTTTAATGAGGATAAAGTAAGGGGAGAACTACCGGTACTTGGTTAGATCACTGTAAAACCCTGTATTTGAGGCAACCCTTAAAGAGTATCGGAAACTGTGATTAGTTGGCTCCCACATTTTTTGGCACACAGAATTGGGAGCATATAACACTGGTTTTGCAGGCTGTGCACTAATTGGTTTCTGAGTTCAGTTTCAGGTGATGGCTTTAACCTATAAAGTTTGGCCCCTGGATAGCCACAGGTCATTTATTCTGGCAGTGTTGGTATAGTATTAGATCTACCATAGAGATACAAATAAAAAAAACATATTCCTTTTTACAACCTACAAATCCCTCACTTAAATAAGATTTAGTAGGGTGAAGGAAGGAGGCAGCAATATGGAAAAGAACGCCTTCTGGAGATTAGGCTGGCCTTTTTGTTGATTTAAAAACTAAGTTGTTTCAGAGATCTTCCCTGGTTTGGTGTTACTATCTTTTTTTTTCTTTATTGTATTACTTTGTCTTTTGCTTAATGTTTCTTATTGTTACTATTCTTTTTTATGATTATGATTTATGTTATGATTATGATTGTTGGGGTTTTAGATTGTACCATAAATGTTTAGCTGTATTATTTGTTACTTATTCTATGTAAGCCATCGAGAGCCTTTTTTATTGCAACTGGGTACAATGAATAAATCCCACTCAAGCACCAATTGAAGTTGAAATTAGTTAGTTTGAGAAACTTGATAATAGCTGGTATACTGTATTTCATTCTGATTTTATGGAAAGCTATGTACAACTATGTCTAAAAACTGTAAGCAAACAAGCAGATGTTCTCTCAATGTATCTCTGAAGTCACAATTGTGCTGAACCTTAAGAAAATCTAAGCTGGATAGAGCTATTCCTTTAGGGAATTTTCCACTGGGAGGGGAAAAAAAGAAATAGTGCATAATAGTTGTTGTTCTGCAACACTTGTAAAGGCCTTTAGCAGACACAATCTTAAATTAGCCATTTCAGTATTATAAGGTTACATAGCCTAATGGCCAGGATTTCTAGAAATTATAAGTCTCAGGTTGAGAGAAAGTACATAGTGGTTAAAAGGACTGGAGCAGAAACAGAGAAAACCACTAGTTTTACTTCTACTTTATGTATCGAAGCCAGTTGGTGATTTAGGGCCAGTCAATTTCTCTTAGTCCCAGAAAGAAGACAGTGACAGACCATTTCCAAAAATGTGGCCATAATGTATATGTAAGTGTTTGTGTGTTTGTCTTCGTGTGTGTATAGTTTGGGTGTCTGTGTGTGTAAACACCAATAGACAAGACAGTAATACTAGCCATGCCTGTTCTGATTTATTGCTGGGCTGAATTAAATTTAACAATGTAGAGAATCGTAGGCATTTGCCTAGACTAGAATGTCACAATGAGTAGGGACAGAGCATTAGGTGAAAACACTGTAGGCTATGTGTTTGCATAGCAGTCAGCCTTGTAGCCAGGTACTTACTAAGGTAGCCACTAGATGGCAACAAAGAGTGTTTTATTGTTTATCAAATATGAAGACAACCCATCTCCCTCACAGAGTGACACTTGCTTTAACTCTTTGCTGCCATCTAGTTGTCAACCGGATTTGGTAGTTTTGTTACTAATGCAAACTACTGGAACCATCCGACATCCAAAAGATCATCTTAAGCTGCTACTGCGGTCATTCTTTCCCAAGAGCTTGTTAACTGAAAAGTGCTGTTGTGATGGAGAGCAGCATCTGCATGTTTTGCCTTGCAGGTAACAGAGCTTGACCTACAATCCTGTTTGTGTCATACATTCATTGACGAATTCATTCATTTAAGGCTAGAAATAAAATTGAACTACTATAATTTGGCTGCCAATTTGGTGACAGCTGCTATAAGTTTGAATCTGCATTATAATTACCTCTGGGGAGGTCCATTGTAACTTCGGGTGGTTGCTAAGCAAGTGGTCACAAGACAAGGACTACTGTATAGTCCTGAAGTAAATTATGTAGACTCTTAATTACCTCCTCATCCTTCAATGTTCCTGAAAAAAAACCCTCCTCTTTTTCTTATTTACATTTGGTGCCCAGTCCAGTGTTTAGAATGCAGTACTAATTGCAGTACAAACTCTACCCACAGCCTGGAGCTCGAGATTGACTCAGCCTTCCATCTTTCTGAGGTCAGTAAAATGAGGATCCAGATTGTTGGGGGCAAGAGGCTGACTCTGTAAACCGCTTAGAGAGGGCTGTAAAGCACTGTGAAACAATATAGAAGTCTAAGTGCTATTGCTGTTGCTATCTTTTCGCCCGGGGTGGGGAAAAACTTAGAATTCATTTTCTTTACTGTGGACTCTGTATTCAACATAGGGATAAGTATGGTGCAGGTAGCAACAGAATTCAAAAAGTTTAATAAATATTCTATTTTGAGCAAGAAAACAAAGAAACAAATAAGATTGGCTAATGTTGGAATATGCTTGTTAGTTACTGATACAGAAATATCATTTGAAGTAGAGACAGAAAGCAGGCATGGTTGGAAGTGGGCAAATACCTAAAGAAATAGCTATATTTTTCCTTTATATCTCTGTATTTTACAATACATATATCTTGCTAAACCAAATTATGGTTAACTGTATTCCTATTGGCTCTACAACCTATTTGAGAGAATATTGTATCACACAAGAAAAAAAAGGTGGCTTCTTAATCAGACAAATAAGGTAGGGGCTGTTTTCCCATCTTATCGCTGTCTCACTACAATACAATACAATAGTAGAGTTGGAAGGGACCTTGGAGGTCTTCTAGTCCAACCCCCTGCCTAGGCAGGAAACCCTATACTGTTTCAGACAAATAGCTATCCAACATCTTCTTAAAGACTTCCAGTGTTGGGGCATTCACAACTTCTGGAGGCAAGCTGTTCCACTGATTAATTGTTCTCACTGTCAGGAAATTTCTCCTCAGTTCTAAGTTGCTTCTCTCCTTGATTAGTTTCCACCCATTGCTTCTTGTTCTACCCTCAGGTGCTTTGGAGAATAGTTTGACTCCCTCTTCTTTGTGGCAACCTCTGAGATATTGGAATAATGCTATCATGTCTCCCCTAGTCCTTCTTTCTCTTAAGCTAAACATACCCAGTTCCTGCAACCGTTCTTCATATGTTTTAGTCTCCAGTCCCCTAATCATCTTTGTTGCTCTTCTCTGCACTCTTTCTAGAGTCTCCACATCTTTTTTACATCGTGGCGACCAGAACTGAATGCAGTATTCCAAGTGTGGCCTTACCAAGGCATTATAAAGTGGTATTAACACTTCACGTGATCTTGATTCTATCCCTCTGTTGATGCAGCCTAGAACTGTGTTGGCTTTTTTGGCAGCTGCTGCACACTGCTGGCTCATATTTAAATGGTTGTCCACTAGGACTCCAAGATCCCTTTCACAGTTACTACTACTGAGTAAGGTATCACCTATACTGTACCTGTGCATTCCGTTTTTGTTGCCTAAATGTAGAACCTTACTCTTTTCACCATTGAATTTCATTTTATTAGATAGTGCCCAATGTTCAAGTTTGTCAAGATCCTTCTGTATCTTAAGCCTATCTTCTGGAGTGTTGGCTATTCCTGCCAGCTTGGTATCATCTGCAAATTTGATGAGTTCCCCATTTATTCCCTCATCCAAATCATTGATGAAGATGTTGAAGAGTACTGGGCCTAAAACAGAGCCTTGGGGTACTCCACTGCATACTTCCCTCCATGTAGATGCAGTTCCATTGAGAACTACACGTTGAGTGCGGTTGGTCAGCCAGTTACCAATCCATCTGGTGGTGATGCTGTCTAACCCACATTCTTCTACTTTATCTAGTAGTAGGTTATGGTCTACCTTATCAAAAGCCTTACTGAAGTCCAAGTAAACTATATCAACGGCATTCCTCTGGTCCAATAGTACAGTATAGTTCCCTTTGTCCTCTTCCTCAAGATGATGGCGGAGTGCTGTCAATTTCCAAAGCTTGCTGTTCCTATTGGTGTCATAATGTTAGTAGAATCTGTTCTCTCTCAGTATCTTCTTTTTGTTCCTAGAATTCACTTCCTTTTCCAACAATTGACTCAAAATATTCTGGGAATCTCTCCTTTCTCTAACAATTGTTTTCTTACATTTTATTTTCTGTCTAAATCAATTTTCAGTTGATTAGTTCCAGACTTGTAGAGTGTACTGTTTATTTTCTTTCATTTTAATTGAAAAGCAAGGTCAGCATAAGCTAAGGTGTTTTATCTTCTTAGCCTCTTTTTCACTGGTTCTTAACATCCAGTAAAACCCATTTCTTTGTGGGATATTCTATTCCAAACAGTGTATTGAGACGTGTTATGCCAAACACTTTTGCTGAAATAGTCTGCTAACAATAGATACTCCTCACTTAGCATCTATAATTGTGATTGGCAACTTGGTTACTAAGCAAAAAATCCCATGGCCATCACAGCATCCCAATAAGCGAAGTTAATAGAGAGAGAACATAAGTAAAATTTTACTTTGTCTTTCTACTGCGGGATGCAGTGATGGTTATAAATATCACATGTAATAAATGTGAGGATTTATCACAAAGCTATTATTTTAGACCATAATAGACAATAAACAAGACAGTCGATAAGTGAAACTTACCTGTATGCCCTTCACAGAAGATCCACACCCAGAGTAAACACTGTATCATCTTGTTAATTTTAGCTATGCTTTCATAGAAATTACTGGGTGGAAATCTCTACTGATACAAAGCTCTTCATTAGGGACTGGGAATCTCCACATATTTTATATTTGTACTTTAATCTACTAAGAAGCTGCTTTACTTTAGGATGGAGATAGAAAGAGCCATGTAACAGCTGGTTTTTATATTTTCAGAAAAAGGTTCAATTATGATTTGGTTCTTTATCCCAGCACCTGGTAGAATAAAGAAAAATATCAGAGCATCTGGATTAGTTTAATTTGAATGTCTGTAAACATATCCCCCAAATCATCTAACAGCTGTAACTGAATGTATAATTCATGTCTTCATATCAACCATATTATTTATTTTTCTTCTCTGCCTTCATTTACTAGTGATTGATAAACAATTTTAAAGAAATTAGAATGTTGTGTGCTATTTGGTGACTTTTTTGATGCCATATTAAAAGGCATTGTTCTAATATGGAATGTGTCTATATATGCACATATCTGGACATAGTCCAGCTAAGCGAATATAGGTTTAAAGGAATATCTAGATGTATGTACATCATCCCTTCACCTGCTGCAGTGAAACACTAGCATAACACTAATGGACAGTATAAAATTTTACCATGGAAAAGACGTGGTTGGAAGCTGACTCACCTAATTTCTCTTAATTCTCTTTTGTTTCATAGCTATCTTTATTGTAGCAGTGGGTGTTATAAACTTAATTTGGGCTTTATGCATTAATGCTTTGCTTTGATTATTGAATGCTTTGGGAGGAAAAATTAAAGCCCATCTTAAAACCCACTACAGTACCTTTTTATCCCTTGCAGAAACTAAATGCAGAAAAGAAGTTTTAGAAACCTGACTTCTCACAAATTGTTGGGGTGGGGGCAAAGCTTTCTGTATGTTAAACAGTCTTGTGGACATCTGGCATGATTGGTTTTAATCTGTTAGCTAAAAAGTCAGGATTAAATCTTGCTTTACACCCCTTTGTATTGCAGTCAGTAAAGTGACAGAGCTGGCCTGAAACAATGACACTACTTATTCCACCCAATATGCCATGTGGTAGATCACCCCTTTTTTCAGCACCACTTCTCCACAAAGACAATGAAGCATCTGGTGGGCTTTTCCTGTGTCCAAAGTAGGGTGGTTTGTGTTTTGTTTTGGTTTTTTTGGTCAGTAATTTCACTCAGCTGGTCTGCTTACTCCTCCCCTGATGCTACTTTTTGAGACTGGGTGTACCAAGCCCAGTGGTATAAGGTCAAGAGGCCAAAGTGATGAATTTTTATGTGCCTGTTCCTTGTGTTTCTGCTCAGTCATGATTCTTTGCGCGCTGTGCTTCTTCTGAAAAGGAGCCACTGTGGGCAATTTGTCCTCCTGGCCCAGAGAGATTGGGGAAGAAGATGAGTTAAAACTGCATGTATAACTTTAAACAGAGGGAAACACCAATGTGCTTTTACAGTGGAATAAAATGCTCCTGCCAATGCTGACTATTGGAGATGCCCTCCGATCTGTGACTCCTTGGCATCTGAGCAAGTGACAAATGCATTTAATAGTTCTTGAAAATATACTATACTAAAAGAAAAGAATTAGAGTTCATGAGGGCCTATTGTTAAAAGATAGTACAGTAACAATGATATCTTGAAGTGATTGTTTTAGTTGTTCTGTTCTATTCAGTTCATGTTAAGAGTGTCTGAATTTCTTTTCCTTTCCTGCTCTCATTGCTAAAATGATTTTACCTTATTGTTAATACAAAAATGACATTTTAATTAAGTTATGCTTCTGTTTATGTTTCAGATATTTAGAAAATCATTCTGGAATTGAAGCCTCATACTAGTATTATATTTATCCCATATTTTCTTTATAACAGTTATCTGGTGGATCAGAAATGAGTGCAATAGACTTAAGCCTTGTTGGCATATAAATGTAGATAGTCATACAGATCATAATAGTTATCTAGGTATTACAGGGAATATGTAGATAATAGACAGAAACAGTAAATATAATATATAGCTACAATTAAAATTACATCTTTAATTTGAAGAGATTGTTTTGCCGAATTGTCTCCAAGATAAGCAGTCACCTATAAATATCAATGTAGGATCTATTTTTCATGTTACTTTAAATAAAATGTCCTGTAAGTACATATAAACTTTCATCATTCCAATTACCGAGATCACAAAGAAAGAAACAAAAGCAAGTTGGCTCCTTCTAACTAACTACTCTCATCATTGAAGTCATTAGAGGGAAAAGAAGAGGACCAGCAGACTTAGGAGATGGCACGCAGCTACTAACCTACATGGTAAATAAGGCATCATGCTAGGCTGTCCAACCCCTTTTTGCCTGGATCACATAATCAAATTGCTTCATATCTTCCTCAGCACCACTATCACCCAAGAGTGTGACTACTTTTACTGTTACAGCATTTGCTATTAAAAATAATGCTGCCTTTAAAATATTCCAGGCACCTACGCCTTATTTTGTAAGAATATTCTTCATGCTAAAAAGAAACAACTATAGTAATAGTGCTCTTTCTGCCTTCTCTCTTCATATCTCTTCTAGTATTTTAAAGATGGAGTTGCCAGCTTTCTTCTCTTTTTTATTTTTAAATCCCAAAGGGAAGCATGGAAGTTGTAGAAGAGAAGTGGCTTCTATATTCAAATGTAGCATGTTTTTAATACAGTACCTCCCTGCTGAGATAATATTCCCTTGTTTCACCTGAACTGATTAAGAATGGGCCTCTATCCTGTTTGTCCAAAATACTGCCCTGGTTTTGGGAGGGAATAGCATCACATTTGTAATCACACAACTAAATGTGATTACAAAATTAATCACATTTAGTTAACTCAAAGTATTCTTGAACATTATCTGCCTTTCTATTGCTTCATTTTAGTATTCCAAATATACTGAGGATAAGCACAGTATTGACATCTTCAGCTGCCCTTTGCAAAGTTGAAAACCTAGGTGTAAACTATCAGAAAATCAAACTATTGATCCAAGCTCAAAAAAATCACATCTAGCAAGAGAATAGAAACAAGTATGTGTTTCTAATTATCTTGGTATTTGTTTATAAGCCTCTTTGTCATGAACTTCAAGTATTTTGGCAGTTGTGCTCTTAAGAATAAGATGTGATCCTTAAAATATTCTGGGTAGAAAGAGGCTATTTTGTACTAACAACTTGTAAATTGTTTAAAGCTAGAGTGATTTCTCACTTTTTCTACAGTATCTACATTCTGGAAACTTATTGTGCTGAAAGCTATACTATCTAAGTGTCTCTTGGCTACTACTCCTAGCCATCTTAGAGATGCAGTTTTTCCTGAAAGTGGGTGGGACTAAAGTTATTAGAGGTTAGGGCCTGATAGCATGCTCTATTATAAGCTGATTTTCCTCCGACTTTGTCCCAATAATTTGTCTAAATTCTTTTACATCTAGCTGGTTTTAAAAAGTCATAGAGATTCTATGCTGTATGGCCTTCTCCCAAACTTTTTCTTTCTAGTTTCTAAAGATCATTCTAAAAAACCTATTAGACAATGCATTTGGACATTGATTATAGCAGCATTTCTTCAATCATGCATTTTTAGTCAACATTGGTCATCGTCTCTAATAACATTCATTGCTTTGTCCCTTACAGTATTTGGAAAAAGCTGTAATATTCTTCTGGAAAATTTGCAGCATATGTTTCATGATTGACATATAACATTCCACTATTCATTTTACTGAGACCCTAACTGATTGAAGAATTTAGGCAGGGAGCTCATTTTATCAATCATGAATAAACTGAGTTAGAATAGTTATTGGCTTCACATAGATTTGAGTCTGATATCATTCTCATAGAAGTGATAAAAGGGTGTCTGGGCTGGACTTCAGATAAATTGAAACCTAATGTAACAAAACATTCACACATGGCATGTAGAGGAGAAAACTAGATTAGCTTTCTCTTTCCTAACACTTTTTCTGTGCAAATAATTTGGCTGAGTAGGGGGATATGAATGTTATTTACTCAGCAGTTTAAAGTAAAACAAACCAGATTCAAGTTTACCTTTCCACAAATATCAGTGTACTGTGTACATTGAGACACAATGATAAATCATAACTGGTGCCAAAATCTGGTTAACCTCTGAACTGAGTGCTTATCATTTTTTATCTGGCATAATCAGAAGCAGATTGGAAATATTTATTTCAATTTTTAGCTTATCCAAAAATAGTTTTTGTGTTACTTATGCTTTATAGAAAGAAGTCAGGATGGTAAACCAAATTTTGAAACTGTTTTTCTCAAGTACTGTTCACAGTAATAGTTTATCTGAATTTAGAAGTAAAGAATAACTGCAAGAAGTTGAAAACAGAAATGAAAACTTGGGGTTTACAAATAAGAGCTGAACTACAGAATAAAGGTACTCCTCAACTTATGATCAGAATTGAGTTCAAAATTTATGTTACTAAGGGAAACAGTTGTTAAGTGAGTTCTGCCCCATTTTAAGACCTTTCTTGTCACAGTTGTTAAGTAAATCACTGCATTTATTAAATTAATAACATTAATTTACTTTGCTTGTCAAAAGATCACAGAAGGGGAATCACAAGACCCCAGGACACTGCAACTGTCCTAAATATGAACCAGTTGCCAAGCATCTGATTTTTGATCACCTGACCACAAGGATGCTGCAATGGTTGAAAAAGTGTGAAAAAGAGTCATAAGTCACTTTTTTCAGTGGTGGTATAACTTTGAATGGTCACTAAATGAATGGTTGTAAGTTGAGGACTACCTGTATTAGAAGGAGAAGGCTGTATGTTTTGATGCATGTAATGCCCTCCTACAGATTAATAACAGGTGCACATTTTACTACTGCCTACAACTCCATCAGCATACCCTTCAGCATGTCCTTTGATTTGGTCTTAATGTAGAGTTTTGAATAGAGTATTTGTACAAAGCTAGGTGAAGACGTCAAGCATATTTGTACATCATTACAAGCCAGGCACATTGTATACCAGAAAACAGGACCCTTTCTGCACAGTTGATCCTATCTTTGGGCCACAAAACCTGAAAATAGGAGTCTGTTGCAAGGTGTTCACAGGTATAGTCAAAAAAGCGAGCATAATGGTGCGGTTGAAGCTCCATTTGTTTTTTTAGGTTTGTTGTAGGAAAATCTCAAACCATGTCATCATGGCCATCCTCTTGACATTTTTTAAACCCTGTGGACATCTCTTGCTTTGTTGCTTATTGTATATATGACATCCTTTCACTCTCATAAATAAAACAAATGACATCATTGACTTTTAGAGTTGGGCAAGAAATAAATACTCATATCCCTACAAGAAAACCTTTTTTCGTTGGAAATAAAAATATGAAATCATCACCTTAACATGTGAAGGATCAGTTTATTTAGTTTTGTATTATTGCAACCCTTCATCCTATTTCAATTCCTATGAATTGAAATGCTCATAACCTTTGTCACTTGATACTCATACTCCTCCAAAATGCGGCGAAATACATTGCTAGAAAATTTATTTTCAAAGAAGTACAGAAGAAACAGCAACACATTGCTTCTTGTAGGTCATAGCAAGTACAGGTGAAACTTGCAAAATTAGAATATCGTGCAAAAGTTCATTTATTTCAGTAATGCAACTTAAAAGGTGAAACTAATATATGAGATAGACTCATTACATGCAAAGCAAGATAGTTCAAGCCGTGATTTGTCATAATTGTGATGATTATGGCTTACAGCTCATGAAAACCCCAAATCCACAATCTCAGAAAATTAGAATATTACATGCAATCAATAAAACAAGGATTGTACATAGAACAATATCGGACCTTTGAAAAGTATAAGCATGCATATGTACTCAGTACTTAGTTTGGGCCCCTTTTGCAGCAATTACTGCCTCAATTCGGCGTGGCATGGAAGCTATCAGCCGGTGGCACTGCTGAGGTATTATGGAAGACCAGGATGCTTTAATAGCAGCCTTCAGCTCTTCTGCATTGTTCGGTCTCACGCCTCTCATCTTTCTCTTGGCAATGCCCCATAGATTCTCTGTGGGGTTCAGGTCAGGTGAGTTTGCTGGCTAATCAAGCACAGTAATCCCATGGTCATTGAACCAGGTTTTGGTGCTTTTGGTAGTGTGGGCAGGTGCCAAGTCCTGCTGGAAAATAAGTCAGCATCCCCATAAAGCTCGTCTGAGGAAGGAAGCATGAAGTGTTCCAAAATCTTCTGGTAAACGGCTGCGTTGACCCTGGACTTAATGAAGCACAGTGGACCAACACCAGCAGATGACATGGCTCCCCAAATCAACACAGACTGTGGAAACTTCACACTGGACTTCAAACATCTTGCAGTGTGTGCCTCTCCATTCTTTCTCCGTACTCTGGGTCCTTGGTTTCCAAATGAGATGCAAAAGTTGCTCTCATCAGAAAAGAGGACTTTGGACCACTGAGCAACAGACCAGGTCTGTTTTTCTTTAGCCCAGGTAAGACGCTTCTGACGTTGTTTGTTGTTCAGGAGCGGCTTGACAAGGGGAATACGACATTTGAAGCCCATGTCGAGGATCCGTCTGTGTGTGGTGGCTCTTGATACACTGACTCCAGCCTCAGTCCACTCCTTGTGAAAGTCCCCAACACTTTTGAATGGCCTTTTCGTGACAATCCTCTCCAGGCTGCGGTCATCCCTGCTGCTTGTGCACCTTTTTCTTCCACATTTTTCCCTTCCACATAACTTTCTATTAATGTGTTTTGGTACAGCACTTTGGGAACATCCAACTTCTTTTGCAATTACCTTTTGAAGCTTTCCCTCCTTATGGGGGGGGGGGGTCAATGATGGTTTTCTGCACAACTGTGAGGTCAGCAGTCTTTCCCATGATTGTGATTCCTACTGAACCAGACAGAGAGACCATTTAAAGGCTCAGGAACCCTTTGCAGGTGTTATGGCTTAATTTGCTGATTAGAGAGCGACATTTTAAGCCTAGAATATTGCACCTTTTCACAATATTCTAATTTTCTGAGATTGTGGATTTTGGGTTTTCATGAGCTGTAAGACATAATCATCACAATTATGACAAATCATGGCTTGAACTATCTTGCTTTGCATGTAATGAGTCTATCTCATATATTACTTTCACCTTTTAAGTTGCATTACTGAAATAAATGAACTTTTGCACGATATTCTAATTTTTTGAGTTTCACCTGTATGCCAGCTATTAGTTCAGCATAAAGGGGCTCTAAAAATGGCTGGCTATTTTTTTTCTGTTTCCAACTCAGAAAATAATGTAATTTCAGAGTAGGAAGGTGACTTAAAATCCAGATATTCATTCAGTATTACTGCTGTCCATATATTGTTTTCAAGTAGAAGCCTCATCTCAATTTGTATTTTCCATTTTATTCTTCTAATGCCCAGGTTCGTTGATAAATGCTTTTAATTTGTCACTATGTTGCAAAATATTATTATTGTTACCGTGCAGATAGAATGTTAAGCTTATCAAAATTGTCACTTAAATATGTTAAATATATTTTGAAACCATTGTTGATAAAAACAAGTGTACATTGTAGTGCCATTCCTTAGTTAAATTCTGATAAAAGTTCATTTCAAGCATGATAAAACATTTCCTTGAAGCAGCCATTTTGACTCAGATAAAACAAAGAAGTACATGACACTTATCACTTCATAAAATTTTAACAGAAGACATTTCTTTTCTTTACAGGCCTGGTTTTTGTGTATCTTACAGTATTTATACATACTCATAGAATTGTTTCCGATAAAGAATTGAAATCTTCCCAATCAAATGTTTGCTTATTAATCTGTTATTATGTCCAAAACCCAATAAGAGATTTTCGACGTATCAAAAGCTTGAAGTCATTTGTGATAACCTGAGATACAGCTTGTTCCAGCAGTACATATTCCCACACAATTAGACAATTTTAAAAGATTTGCATTCATATAATTTTCAGTAATATCAAAAAGATCCATGGCTTTACACATCCCTAATTTCATTCCAGAAAAACACATTCTCATTTATTTTACTCTCAATCAATAGATCCTATGTGTTATTAAATAAGTATCCTTAGCGCTATCCATCATCTCTATCTAAATGACAAATTGTTTTTTAGCTTTTCAATTAGTCATTTAGATCTCTGTTTTATTTGTGATGTAGCATAAAATACTGTAATTACACATAAGGATACTTAAATCTGTTTCACTCTAGATTCCCTTAACACAGATGCAACCATATAAGTAAAGCTGAAAGAATGTAACTTTTTCAGTTGCCTGGAGAATCTTTATCAATTCTGAATGCAAGAAACAAGACATGATTTTGAAAGGATGGTCGTATATTTATCTAAATGTATACTTTTTTTTCATTTCATCTCTTTTTTTAAATTAAAAAGAAGGTTTGTTAGATAAAATAATTTATTTCCACAGTCAACACTGTGAAGGGAAGATAATATTACTCATTAACTTGTGGGTGATATTATAAGACATACATATACTAAAAAGAGATGAATAATGTACGGCATCATTTTAGGGAAAAGTATGTGTCTCTTGTACTGAAATAACACTTTTGATTCTTGTAATTTTTAGTTCTAGAAACAGCAAGATTAATTTCGTTCTAGTATATTCAGGTGCTAATATTAACACTAACAGAGAGTACTTTTTAATAATAATAATAATAATAATAATAATAATAATAATAATAATAATAATAATAATAATAATAATAATAATAATAATAATAATAATTTTATTTCTAGACTGCACCCTTTCCCAGGCAGGACTCGGGGCGGTGTACAGTCATGTTAAAACCATATACAAATACATAGATATGAACGTAGACGTATGAACGTATTAATGTTTTTCCACCTTTATTTAGGTATATAAAATTAAGAATCGTATGTACATATAAAAAGGCATATAGATATAAACCAGAGGTAAAAACCTCTCAAACCAAAAGGGAAAGGCAACTATTTCCATTTATTTAGTATCCACAGGAAGACTTGGAACAATCCTCGGCTCCCTATTCAGTTCTCTAACAACATCTAAATACAAGTTCCTCAAATAAAGCAGTCCTATACATACTTTTTGTTTTTAGCTTCCTTTGCTTTTGGGAATTTCCCTTAGGAAGAATTAGCATTTGTACACGGCTCTGGATAAGGATCAGTCTTGTACTCTGTGAAGTGCAATGCCCATCGATGAGCATTACACAGAACTAATTCTGCCTTCAAAATCTTAGAGCAGTTCACCATATTCCCAAAGTCTCTTTCAGGCACTTTTCATGTTCACAACTGTTCAGCTTCAAGAATGATACAATATGGATAGTTCTTGGATCATCTCCTGGTTAATAGTCTTTTAATCTCAGATTCTGTACTGTTTTCTTGCCATGGTGGATTAGGAGGGTTTTTTCCCCTCTTTAAATGGTTCAAATGCGTTTTTCTTGATAAAACGCTTTTTATGCTGGTGACTTACTACTGAATATTTTGGAAAACAATTTCTTTATTTCCTATTCCAAATAGGATTAAAGAGCTTCTTCTTTAGTGAAATGTAACACTTAAGTTTCTGTAGACTTGGTGAACACTTTAAACTAATGTGAATAATATGTATGCTGTAATCCATGGTGTAATTTGGATAAAACATAATTGCCTTGTTATTTAAAAAAAAAATAGCGAGACGCTGCCTTATTCCCATTGCCTCAAAGAAGTAGTTTTATTCAGTGTTTCAGCCACTTCTTCATTTCTACCTCTCAGGTACAACTATTTCACATACTGTTTTCCTGTATCGTTTAAGCATATTTGACTAAATGATACGTTTTAAGTCTTGTTCCCCTATATTTATTTTCCGTTTTCTCTTTTTTTAACCTGGTTTAATTTGGTATATTTAAGACTACACCAGCACACTTTTCAGCAACACACTTTTGACTGTGTTTTTAACTGGATGTTCCTAACAAATGGAGTATGTGGGTTATTGCATCCAGCAGCAGCAGTAATAGTAGTAGTAGTAGTTGTTATTATTATTATCTATTTTATTCATTAAACATGAAACTCAGTCAACTGAACATTTAAAAATGTATCACAAATTATTATTATTATTATTATTATTATTATTATTATTATTATTATTATTATTATTATTATTATTAATAATAATAATAATAATAATAATAATAACAACAACAACAACAACAACAACAACAAGAAGTCTTCTTCCGGATTGTAACTTATCTATTTGTTCCTCCCTATATTTTTCCCATATTATTTAAAGCTTGTGCCTCAGATTTTATGCAAACTTTTTTTTCCCTTATAAAGAAATGTTAGAAAATAATCTCTGGGTAAGGTGATTTTCTTCAATCATGCAAGAAAACCCAAGAATTTTATTCTGATTTTGTCTCATTATTTCAAGCATCCTTCATAAATGTAACTTTCATAAGAATGAAAAGGGCTGTGCGTTTTCAATTTTCTCCCATTCTTAAATACTACCACTATCTCCAACAAAAATCCCTTCATAAGCAAGCAGACTTTCCTTTAAAACACACACACACACACACATACACACAAGTTTCCGAAAGTTTCTGCTTGGGTGACTACCACTTTGCAGAAACTGAAAAGAGGTAGGCTGGGGGGGATGAATGTTCCAGATTGTATAAGAAATGAACCTTTGCATAATCACTTTTTGCTTGTGAATAAGGTGTTTGTCTCCATGCAATCATAGCGCTTTCTCTTTAGTGGTCAAGAGAGTACCAGGTTTTTACACTTTAATATTATTATGATTATGGTTCCTTAAGAACAGACCTGAACTTGTAAGAGCTATGAAGCAGATTTGGACAAAATGCGGAGGGGGGAATGTTCCCAAGCAGATGCCTTTAAAAGACAGAAATCATGAATTTCTTGAATTGCAGCCACTCTAGGGGTGGCTACAATGTCTTTTTGACAGTGACAGTAATTCTGCCTTGTCCTTTCGAGCCTCTCTTCGGCCCATTCATTCCAGAAAGCTGCTTAAGCGCACTTAAGCGCATTAGCATTTGGATGCTTGGGGACCATATTGACCCTCATTTGGAAGGTTTAAATGAGTGAAAGATGGAGCGATTTGTTAGGGCTTTAGAAAACCAGCTTTAGAGAGCGATGGGTTTTCCGCTTTGGTTTGTTTGGTTGCTTGTTCTAATCTGGTGCACTGTTTAAAGGCGACCAGACTGATTTGTGACACATGAGTCCAAAAGGCTATTTTGGGGGGCTTGACCTGATTAGCTAATTTGTGCTTTGAATTTCAATGGTTGGTATCTGAAGGAGAGGCACTTTGGGAATGGCTTGTTGGTGGATGACCTCACAGTTAACGGCATACAGACACAGATGGCAAAATGTTAATTACTTGTCAAAAGAGACAGAATGGGACCCAAATCAAATTGTGAAGATGAGTGGAAAAAGTTATTAGTTGTGGGCTAAATGAAAGAAAGTAAAAAACGAAACAAAAAAACAGTGGTCGCTCCCAAAGTCTTAGCATGCCACCTTTTCTCTTGCTTCTCTGCCGGACAAGGAATACTTGGAGTTAGAACAACTTCCGGTTCTCTCAGTAGCTACTGTTACAGTGTTATGGTTTCTAACCATAATTTTTCATGGTCAGAATTTAGAAAAATTCTGAAGGGAGTTTTGAAAGAAAGAAGACTTTTAGCCAGATTGTCATGTTGATGGTTCGTAAAGCAAAATAAAAATAATAACAGAAACGAAATATCTTTCTTTGTCTTTGATTCTCGGTGTATTATCAAAGTGAGGAACTCCATTGCTCTGGCACACTTCTAGTCATATAAATAAAAATAAGTTTTTAAGGCTATCATCTAGGCCAAAAAAGAAAGATTCAAAATTAAATGGATTATACATAGAAAATCCCAGAGACAAATTTTAGTTAACTCCAGGAATACATGAATGGGAAATTAGAGAACCATACCCAGGCAGAAGAGGAAGCACTGAGCTAAATAGTTTGAGTAATCTATTTCTCTTAGCATTATTACGAGAAAAGAGTAAAATGAGCAATTTACTCCTCATCACAACAAAGTTTATTAAGCATTATCTCAAAGTGTTTCTTAAAGTCAAATTAATAAATACTTAGCATCTCTACTGTCCAAATCCAAGAAGAATTCATTGAACCTCAAAACAATATCTAATTTTAAAAGGTCGAAATTTCTAGGGCATTAGGAGTTCTTGTATGGAGCTACTAGTTGAAAAGCTATGCCAATAGGATCTTACTATTGAATTAACATGGCATAATATAATGCTTCTCACTTGAGGATTCTGCTCATAGTACAAAAAGAGATTGCAGATGTCTTCCTTATAGATCTGTTTCTCTTTTTGGAACCAAAAAGCATTGGAAATAAAAAATACAAAAATAGTCTTCATGCAAACTTCACAACATTTTAATATAATTTTTAAGAAAAAAAATAATAGAAGGAAATGAATTCAGTTATGGGGCTTAACAATTTTATATGGTACTATCCATAACAAATCCTTAAATTTTCAAACTGCTGTCTAATTTTGAGGAAGAACGAAGTAGACTAAAGAATGGTATTCTTCATATCAATAATTGAGGAGAAATTTAAAGTAAATGCTTGTATATTTATGTTTTAACTTTTTTGAACAAAGTTTTTAACCTCTTTAAGAATCTTTGTAATATATTTTTGACAAACTTATTTATTTCTCCCCTATTCCCTTTGTTGTTGTTGTTTATTTTTTTAAACAGACACTTTGTACAAAGGCTACAATGCAGACTATCCGGGCTGCTGACACTAATGAAGTAGTCAAACTAATATTCCGTGAATCTGATAATGACCGAAAGGTATGTAACCAAATGTAATTCTTGACACTGAAGAGAATGCAAACACAACTAAGCAACCCACCTCTATTTTTCAAAATTCCAAGAACAAAACCTTTCTTTGCTTCAGTGGAGGTAACTTATTCCAAAATATTAACTTAGTGAAATGTGTATTCAGTTGTGATCCCAATGAGTTATGTGAGATCTGCACTTGTACTGAGATTATAATTGTACTTACCCCTTACTGAGTCTACCATGGTAAATCTTCAAGAAGTCTGCACTGTTTCTTGCAGCTGTTCCTCTGGGTAGCTAGAATGATATCTGCCAATGAGAAAAGCAAAGTTTGGAGGTGTTGGAGAGGAAAGCAAAGGTGTGCCTTAAGCTACCTAAAACCGAAGGCAAACAAAGAAGAAAACTTTGTGTGCCAATTCTCAGTGATAGAGCGCAGGAAATTTGCTGCAAGCAAAATTATATACTTTTAAAAAAGAAAGAGAAAGCAAGAATCTCACTTGGGAAACAATATAATTTCTCAAACTAGATATCATTCAGAGAAAATCTGTCACTCATTCAAGCTATATGCAATGTTCCCATTTCATTGCTGTGCAATTAAAATAATGTGCATATTAATCTCCCATACCACTGCTCCCACAGCAGCTTTTTTTCTAATCTAGTAAATGTGATTTTTTAAAAAAAAACAATGTCACTTTTTTTTAAAAAAAGCTTCACTTACAAGTCCTGGGTCTTTCTGAACTGATCAAATCTTCTTTGACTGTACTGTTGTAATTCCTGATGAAGATTTTTCACTTATTTGATTGCCCTTCATACATAAAAATTTGTCCATGTAGAGATTCTGATTTGGGGAGATGGGTTTCAGCACAGCTTAAATCAGGGGGGTCAAACTCAAGGCCCGTGGGCTGGATCCAGCCCAAAAGGTGCTTAGATCTGGTCCGTGGGGCCACCCTGGCAACAGCAAAGGACCGGCTCGTGGTGCCTCTGCCAGTGAAAACGGAGCCCGTTTTCACTGGCAGAGGGCTAGCAAAATGATCTAAGAACAAAACAAAAGAAGAAATGTTTCCCCTTTTGCATTTGAACATCCAAGGAGGGACAGGAAAGGAGAAATGGAAAGAGGAAGAACAAAGAAAAAGATGAGAAGATGGGAAGATACCAAGGAAGGAAAAAGAAGAAAAGAGGGGAAGAAAGAAGAAAGGAGAAGGAAGAGAGAAGGGGGGGAAAGGAAGGAGGGAGGGAGATTGTAATGAGAGAGAGGGAAAGTCTGAAGGAAGTCCTGTCTTAGCATTTGGCTGCCACAGGTGCCCCCACGACACGAGTGCATCGAGCCAGCCATGCCCCCTGAGGTCAAACACAATGCGGCCCTCAATGAAATTGAGGGCCCTAATGTCGCCCTCAGTGAAATTGAGTTTGACACCCCTGGCTTGGATCAATGCCTAAGTCTTGCATGTTTCATAAAATATGTGGAGCAGGAATGAGATTGACCTGTTCCTGTCTAAGGACCACTTTTCAAATCAGTTTTCTTAATTCATGTTTAAAAATATTTGCAATCCTCTTATGGGGAAGCCCTATAAATGTCAGTAACAAAGTGATAGAACATAGTGAAACAGAACAGCTTCTGTTGACAAAGGAATAAAACAAGGCTGAATACTCCTCTCTTATTTATTCAACTCATGCTGAATTCATATTAAAGGAAGCTGGATTGGAAGAAGATGAATGTGGTTTTAAAACTGGAAGAAGAAATATCAGTAGCCACAAAGCAACCTTAGAACTGACAATGAAGACATGAAAGACATAGATAGCTTCTGCCATTATCAATTGTAAAGGAACAAGTAGTCAAGAAATAAGTTATAGGTTAGCACTTGATATAACAACTCCAAAGGCACTGGAAAAGATATTTAGATATTATCATGTTTATACCTTTAAATAAGTATAATGCAAGCTATGGTATTCCCTGTGACACTATGGAAGCAAATATTGGACTTTGAAAAAGCAGAATAAGAAGAATATTTATGCTTTTGAAAGTTGATATTGAAGAAGACTCTTAAATTTTGATGGATTGATAAGAACAACAACAAAGAAAGATATTGTAGCTAAAGAAGCGACTTCTATTCTTCTTTGCAGCAGTTACAAACACAGAAATTACTATCTCCATCCTCCCATATTGTCTGTCATGGTTCCATTCTTCCCATAGATAAACCTTTTTAATCAATAAATTCTAAAATAAACAGTTCATTTTTATCTATTTTCAGCAAAAAGTCCATAAAGGTTTTCCAGTCTTCTAGGAAAATAGCTGGAGAAAACTCTTGAGAATTCAATGGATAGCTAAGAAAACAGCTAATGGATCACTGAACAAATGAACCCAGATTTATCACTTGAAACACAACGATCAAGCTCAAATTATGGTCTTCCAGACACATTAGGTGAAGGCCTAGCTCTCTGGAGAAGAGCTGGGAAATGTGGAAGGAAATTGAAGAAAAGGATGATCAGCAGCAAGATAGATAGACTTAGTTATAGTGGAAACGAGTACGCTGAACAGATCATCTTGGAGAAAATGTATTGTTGTGATCACTAAGAGTTGACACTAACTTGATGGGACATAATCAGTCAATCAATCAATTAATTCTTAAAATAATCTTGGTATTCTATGCATCAGTGTTTCTCCTATTTACAGGAAATAGGATGTGAATAATAACTTCAAATCTTTTAAAGTAATATATGCAGCCTATTTAAGACTGTGCATTTCTTTTTCTTTAAGTCAGAAAAGGATTAATTTGATAGAGAAGGTAATAAAAGTTTAAAAATGAAATTGTAAAGGTTTACATAAGGATTATATAGAATTTCATTGAAGATTGTTGTTATGTTTTAGTTTTTAAGCATTGCTTCATTTTTTTCTCTCTAGGTTATGCTACAGTTAGAAAAGAAACTCTTTGACTATTTTAATCAAGATGTTTTTAGAGATAACAATGGCACTGCGGTGAGTTTCCAGTTGTAAAATTACATTTTGTAGATATAACCCCTGCTCTTAAGATACCTGGTGCTCCAAGAAATGCAATAGATTCATATCCTGTTTATCCTTCACATGGTAATCTTTTATTTAATGAGGACGTCTTTTATTAGTGTAGTTAAAACAATTGGCTTATACAACTGCATTTACATTTTTTTTCCACAGTCTCACTGTTCAGCTGTCTTCAGTTCTAAAGTTCTTGAAAGTGCATATAATACATAGGTAGTATAGTAAGTCTGAATTGTAGATGATCCAGGATTTTGGGGCCTAGGCAAAAAGTGCAAAATACATAAGCCCGTTGTCATACTTTTCAAACATTTCTGTCTTTAAAACTGTATATGTTCCTTAAAATATGATCTTTCCTTTCCCAGGTCACTTTTGAGTAGTTTAAAGGCACAGCTGCTCAATTCTTTTTTTTTTCCTGAGACTTAACAAAATATTTCTGATTTTAATGTCAGAACTGTCTTGAATTTCCCTGATGGAGGATCCCTGTTGTTTTTACCAGACATATTTCTACTAAAATTGAATCCACAGACTTCTTCCAACAACTCAGTTGAAACCACTAGGCTCTTTGGTGCACTTGGCTTTGAAATGAAAATATATTGTCCTCTTATATTTTAAAAAATAAATGAATCAGTAGCCTACATACTGGTAAATAGGAAGCAAAATTCCAGCCTCCAGCAAAATTTGCACTTCCCACAAAGTGTTCTTTAAAAAAATAGTGGCTACATCCAACCACTGAAAATGGGTCCTCTTGCCCAGAAAAAGTAAGCTGGAGCTAATAAGCTGGGAACAGTAAAGAGCATCCTGGAGAGTTATAGAATGTGATAAGAAGCAACCTTCCTACGTTGATTTCTGAGAGACTGGCATTTTTGACTCATCCGTTATTTTGCAATTGTGCCCCCATTGTGCTCTAAACATTTAAAATATACAGACTTAAAACAGTTCATTTAATACAATAATACAATAGTAGAGTTGGAAGGGACCTTGGAGGTCTTCTAGTCCAACCCCCTGCCTAGGCAGGAAACCCTATACCGTTTCAGACAAATAGCTATCCAACATCTTCTTAAAGACTTCCAGTGTTGGGGCATTCACAACTTCTGGAGGCAAGCTGTTCCACTGATTAATTGTTCTAAATGTCAGGAAATTTCTCCTCAGTTCTAAGTTGCTTCTCTCCTTGATTAGTTTCCACCCATTGCTTCTTGTTCTGCCCTCAGGTGCTTTGGAGAATAGTTTGACTCCCTCTGTCCCTCCCTCTAATGACTGTTCAAAAGTTATAACAGCACTGAAAAAAATGACGTATGACCATTTATCACACTTATGACCACTACAGCATCCCCATGGTCACATACTCAAAATTCAAATGCTTGGCAACTGGTTTCATATTTATTATGGTTGCACTGTCCTGGGTTCACGTGATCAGCTTTTACGACTTTCTGACAAGCAAAGTCAATAGGGGAAGCCAGATTTACTTAACAGCTGTGTTACTAACTTAACAATTGCAATGATTCACTTAACAATGGGAAGCAAAGTTGTAAAATGGGGCAAAACTCACTTAACAAATGTTTCACTTAGCAACCAAAATTTTGGACTCAATTGTGGTCGTAAATCGAGGACTGCTGTATTGAAGTCCAGTGATCTTGGGTCAAAACTCTGAAGGGCATTCAGAAAAGGCTGAAATTGTTTATCCTGCATTTTTTATGCTGTATATTCTACTAGATTGTGTAGCTAAACTGAGACTGAAGGATATGTTAGTCCATCGTGTGATATTTTTTATGGAAACAGAGGATTGTTGTTGTGATTCTATTTGTTATCTATTGATTCAGACACTACAAAGCTTTATTAAGAAAACTGGTTTGAGTGTTATTCTTAATACTCTAGTTATATTTCTGCAGAGCTACTTTTAGGAAGTGCTTGACTGTTTTAGCAGTGCACAGTCAGAAATACTCTTTCTATTTGGAGGGAGAAAATTACACTGGTACCAATATATTTATAGATTTAATTTAATTTAATTTAATTAGCACTTCTAGACCGCCCCCTCTCCCAAAAGGGACTCGGGGCGGTGTACAGTCCATATCAAAAACATCATACATAAAAACAATTAAAATTACTAGATGGATAAATACATAAATAAGAGGAGGATAAAATAGACAGAACTGTAATTGCTAAATAAATAATTTAAAATATACAAAATTTAAAACCCCAGTGTCCTATAAAATTAAGTCCCCTAAAAGACCAGTAGGAAATATATATGCCAGGAGGTGACGTTAAGAATTATGCCAAGCCAGCCAGTCGGAACAGGTGTGTCTTCAGTTTCTGCCGGAAGGAGTGAAAGTCAGTGGTGGTTCTAATGTCGGGGGGGAGGTCATTCCAGAGGGTTGGGCCCATCACAGAGAAGGCCCTACTCCTTGGTGTCGCCCGTTGGCATTGCCTAGTGGACGGCACCAGGAGAAGCCCCTCCCTGTGAGAGCGAATTGGCCGCAGGAATGTGTGTGGGAGGATGCGATCCCGCAGGTAACTAGGCCCTATGCCATGGAGCACTTTAAAGATGGTGGTCAAAACCTTGAAACGCACCCGAAACACCACAGGCAGCCAGTGCAGCTCGCGCAGGAGCGGTGTTACGTGGGAGTACCTAGTACTCCCCATGACTGCCCGCGCGGCTGCGTTCTGGACTAGCTGCAGTCTTCGTGCGCGTCCCAAGGGAAGCCCCATGTAGAGAGCATTACAGTAGTACAGGCGAGACGTCACCAGTGCATGAGTGACCCTGCGTAGGGCATCCCGGTCCAGAAGGGGGCGCAATTGGCGCACCAGGCGAACCTGGTGGAACGCCCCCCTAGCCACGGCTGCCACATGGTCATCCATTGACAGCCGGGCATCTAGGAGGACGCCCAAATTGCGCGCCCGTTCCACAGGGGGCAGTTGTTCGCCCCCTATGGCCAGCGTTGGAGTCAGCTGACTGAACCGAGGTGCCGGTAGCCACAGCCACTCAGTCTTGGAGGGGTTGAGTTTGAGTCTGTTGTCCCCCATCCAGACCCCGACGGCTTCCAAACACCGGGACATCACTTCGACAGCCTCGCTGGGGTGATTTGGGGTTGAAACGTACAGCTGAGTATCATCAGCGTACAGATGGTATTCAACCCCAAAACCACGGATGATCTCCCCCAGCGGCTTCACATATGTGTTGAACAGGAGGGGCAAGAGGACCGACCCCTGTGGCACCCCACAAGTGAGTGACCTCAGGGTCGACCTCTGCCCCCCTGTCAACACACATTGCGACCGGTCAGAGAGGTAGGAGCCGAACCACCGCAAAACGGTGCCTCCGACTCCCATCCCCTCCAGCCGGCGCAATAGGATACCATGGTCGATGGTATCAAAAGCCGCTGAGAGGTCTAATAGGACCAGGATAGAGGAACAACCTCTATCTCTGGCCCTCCAGAGATCATCAACCAGCGCGACCAAGGCTGTCTCTGTGCTGTGCCCGGGTCGGAAGCCGGACTGGCGTGGGTCTAGATATTCGGATTCGTCAAGGTGTCGTGGAAATTGCTGTGCCACCACATTCTCAACAACCTTCGCTAAAAAGGGAAGGTTGGAGACTGGACGATAATTAGCCAGCTCCAACGGGTCCAGTGAAGGCCTCTTGAGCAAGGGCTTCACCACCGCCTCTTTCAAGGCAGTTGGTAAGAAGCCCTCACCCAATGAGGCGTTCACCAGGCCCAGAAGCCAGCCTCGTGTCACCTCCCAGGATGCCAGTACCAGCCAGGAGGGACACGGGTCCATTGAACATGTGGTGGGTCGCAGCCGTCCACGCAACCTGTCCAAATCCTCGGGGGCAACAGAGTCAAACTCCTCCCAGAATGGTCTCACAAGACTCACTGTTGACAGCTCGTCCGGCCCACTGGAGGGGGCCCATCTGCTCCGGATCTGAGCGACTTTGTCCTGCAGATATTCCCCAAACTCCTCTGCTCTACCCTGCAAGGGTGCCCCCCGCGTCCCCTGTGACAGGAGAGAGCGGGTCACCCTAAACAGGGCAGCAGGGCGGTTATCCGCGGACGCAATAAGAGCGGCACAATGTCTACGTTTGGCCGCTCTCAATGCCACAAGGTAGGTCCATAAATAGGCTCTTACCTGTGTTCGATCAGACTCGGAGCGTGAGGATCTCCACCTACTCTCTAGACGTCTCCTATGGCGCTTCATCACCCTTAGCTCCTCGGTATACCAAGGAGCTCGGGTGGATCGCTGCCGCAGGAGAGGTCGCAAAGGCGCAACCCGGTCCAAGGCCCCAGCCACCACCGTATTCCAGGCGGCCACTAGGTCCTCCGACCGAGCGCGGGTCAGGGCTACAGGTAGTGGCCCAAGTTCCGTCTGGAACCTATCCGGTTCCATCAGGTGCTTGGGGCGGTACCAGCTTGGACAGGCTGGCTCCGCCTCCTCGCGGTGGGGGGTAGCGGCAGGGAAGTCGAGCCGGAGACATGAGTGATCTGACCATGACAGGGGAGTAATAACTAAGTCCCCTATTCCCAGATCACTCGTCCACTGTTCAGATACAAAAATAAGGTCCAGTGTGTGACCGCCCTCGTGTGTGGGGCCCTGAATTAATTGGGTCAGGCCCATGGCTGTCATGGAAGCCATGAACTCCCGAGCCACCTCAGATGCTGCTCCCGTCGACGGCAGGTTGAAGTCCCCCATGACCAAGAGCCTGGGGATCTCAACCGCCGTCTCTGAGATCAGCTCGAGGAGCTCGGGCAGGGTCGCTGATGTATAGCGAGGAGCCAAGTATACAATCAGCAGGCCCAACTGCCTCCCTGGGCCCCATTTCACACCTAGGGATTCACAACCGGGTATCTGAGGAACAGTGAACTCTCTCGGTTCCAGACCATCCCGTATAACTACCGCCACCCCACCACCCTTACCCAGGGCCCGAGGCTGATGGAATGCACGGAAACCCGGTGGGCACATTTCCACGAGGGGTAAACCACCCTCGTGGCCCAACCAGGTCTCCGTTATCCCTGCAAGGTCCAGCTCCCCCTCAGAGATCAACTCGCTAATGAGGGGGGCCTTGTTGGTTACGGACCTTGCATTGCAAAGCATCAGCCGCAGGCCCTGGCTCTGTAGTTCCTGACCACCTAGGCTGCGGGGGTTGGTACAAACGACCGGGCGTAGCCAGCAGCCACGGTCTCCCAACCGACCTTGTGATCTTCTCTTGTCCTCGCATCCCCCCCTCCCCGCGACCGATGTAATAAAACAACCCTCTACCGGAATAATTTGTTCCCTCTCCCCCCCCCACCCCACTCACTTCCCTCCTGGACTCACCTGTTCGACTGGCGCTGGCTTCCCTCCCGGCCTGGTTAACCCACCCCCCCTCCCTGGAACCCCCTAAAAACAATGTAAAACATTTGACTAAAAATCCCCTCAGCTTCCATTTCTTCCACCTCTCGGGGTTCACAAACCCGTCATCAAGGCAGGCCCTTGTAAGAGCCAAGGGCCATACCTGCGAGAGAGGGGCCTCCCGCAGGCGGAGCAGGTCTGACCTTGAATAAATTGATAGAATATTAAAGCCCAATTGGGTAAGGGTGCTGGTTGCTGATGAATTCACAGTGCTGATTATTAATTTTAAAGCCATAAATTGTAATTAAAATAAATACATAGTTCACAGTTGCATTCTTTTCTGCTTGATCTTTTGCCTCACAAAACTTTAAACATTCTAATACAATTTGAAATTGTATTAGACCAAAAAATAATAATAGAGTTGGAAAGGACTTGGAAGTCTCCTGCTCAAGGAGAAAATTATATACTATTTCAGACAAATGATTGTCCAATCTTTTATTAAAAACATTCAGTGTGGGGGCACCCACAACTTTTGGAGACAAGCCATTCTACTGATTAATTGTTCTAACCATCAGGAAATCTTTCCTTAGTTCTAGGTAGGTTCTCTCCATGATTAGTTTCCATCCATTGCTTCTTGTCCTGCTTTCAGGCGCCTTGGAGAATAGGTTGATCCCCTCTTTTTGGTAGCCGCTTAAATATTGGAACACTGCTATCATATCACCCCTAGTATATAGTATATAGTATTATATAGTGTAAAAGAAGAATGTGGTTATTATGTATAATTTTATGGAAAGTTTAACAGTTGAACAAACTTCTAGATGCAGTTTTGCACTTGTAAGATCAACTATTTACAGTAATTGTTTTGATAGAATATAATTTTAACAACAATATGGTATTTTTCACCAAAGTCACAGCTTGTTAACCTATACACAGAGTGTTTAAATTAAGTAAGTATAAGTAAAATCATATCCATTTCCTTATGAAAAAAATATTATTAGAAACTACAGGAAGAGAACAGTCATAGTTTGATACAGATTTCCACATTTACAAATTTATTTTGAAGGATGAGGGTCATTTAATTCTCCCACAACTTCAGGTGCTAAACATTAGCAGTTCAACCTCCATAGTGTGATGCTTAGAGCAACATTTACAACTATTAAAGATTACAGTTTGTACTTGATTTTTGAAAAGTTACAGTTGCTTTAAAAATCATCTTAATTTTAATGAGTCAGTTCCTTGAAACTTCTGCAACTTAAAAAAAAAACCTTGCTTTTTAATAAAAAGTGAGTAAATGAAGTTTGAAGCTCTTTTTTCAAATAATTCTATGAAAAATGTCCATACACAGAATGTCTCTTAGAATTTAATATATTGCTAGGTCTATCTATATATTACATTAACCTATGGTGAAAGGTCACATGTTAACTACAGCAGCATAGAGTTCTCTTTTGTCGCCTCTAATATCTTTATAAAGGATATAATAGCCATCTCATAGTGCATCTGTATATCTTTTACTACGTGTCATAGTAAAGGATATACCAACTCTTTCTTTTTTCTAACATTGATTGTCTCGGGACTACTTTATCCAATTAGTATGTAAAATCATTGTGGGTCACATTTAGGAGCTCCATATATGGCTTAATTGGCCCCCAAGTTCAGCTTGCATTTTAGCAAAAAGAACTTCCTTCCACCATTCAGTGATTATGGCATTTCTTCAAACCTCAATAGTCAGAGGAAAACATTTTAAATCAGAGGGTGCTTTCTAAACTGACATGAATCTTGTCATCTATTTTTCCCAAAAAATGAATGCAAGCTACATACATACGCTGCTCTTCATCTCTGCCAGGAAACTGTTTCTTGAGGTTTCACTGGAATTGCTGAAGTAGAAGTTGAAATAACATGGTGCTTTGCTACTATTTTACTTAATGATGAAAAGACAGCAAGGAAGAAAGACAGATAGGAGCAAGTGACTGACTGTATTGTTTTGCCATCAGATGGAAAGAGTGCTGGACAGTTTGTACATGTCATGTAGAAAGTCTGTGCATGATGAAAACAAGAACAATTTACAAGATGGCTAGAAGGATGTTTCTGAAGGGTGGAGTGATTAAACGTAGCTAGTGTACTGTACCCTTAATGAATAATTTGGTATCTTGACTAATAACCGTACCCACTTCATGATTGTGGAAACATAACAGGGCATTATATGACAACTTACATCATGTTTTTCTTTTAAAGTCTTACAACAGTTTGGCTTTAGAGATGTCCGATTCGTTTGACATACTGAATCAACCATTTAGACAAACAATAGCAAGCCAGAGCATTATTGTCACAAGAAAAAATGTGCCCTTTGCTAAAGCTGTTAAGCAAAGGGTTAACCAAAGTTTTACCTGTCAGGAGGTGATATTTGGAAATGAGAAATCTGCTGACATTCCTATTAGAGGGGAGGACATATGTAAAAATATGGTTCTTATTCACTGTTAACTAGAATTGTGAAGAATTTAGAGTTCATTCCTCTAGGGTTTGTAGTGCCTCCTAAATAGAATAAAAAGTAGTTGATGTTAGCCTATTGCTCATGTAGATACTTCCAGCTGCATGAAGTAAATGGAGAATTCATGAGCATTATGTAGGACTAATATCCTAACTCACTAGAATTATGAACATCTATAAATAAATACGAAAGTCAACATTTTCTTTTTGATATAACATATACATTTTATGTTTAAAACAGTTTGAGTTATAGTTGTGCAATATTTCAATTTCTTCTTTTTTAATGTTAAAAGATTATCATTTCTGCCTGTAGCAGTTCTTGGCCATGCCGGTAGCATTTTAAGCATTACGTTAATTTTCCATCCATGCTTCTTCACATGTTCTCCTGCAAATATTTTTATATGGATGAGCCACGTTAGAACATTATATTTTAAAATCTGTAGCCATTTCATTCACACACCAGGAAGCAGGAAATCTTCCAGATCAAGTACGGAAGAAAAAGATAAACGATATAATGAGCCATTGGAGATAATCTAATCTTCATGGTCTAGTTAAACACACAGCACCATGATCACTAAAAACAAACTACCTATCTAAAAGGATAAATGTCCCTGGCCAAATTCAACCCCAAAAAATCCATCGCATCCTTCATCACCCACCAGGCTTGTACCAGGCTGACAGAAATTTAATTCAAGCTGGCTCCTGAAAATAATTATTGTATTTTAAGAGTAGTAATCATTGGTCAGGACATGATTGAATGTGTCCATGCCTATTGACTTTTTCTATGATTTATAGCTTTGTTTAGTCGATATTCCCATCGAAATTGTATAATTAATTATAAGTGGGGCTGTCAGGTCTGCAGGATGGAGTGCTCTGATGAGTATTTGGGAAGATTAAATTTTCCTTAGCTATACCATGCAAGGCTTGGGAATTTTCACAGCAGTATGGTTGCTGGATAGAGATGTTTTCTTATGTGTATAGCAATGCATTAGTTCAAAACCCATTGATTTTTTTCAGAGCCACCCTTTTTTATCAGTGTGATGTCTCTTTGGCAACATCAGAATTTGTGCGGATGTGACAACATCTGACAAATATTTATTATCAACAGGATCCTTTATCTTTGTCCATATACTGTTACCTCCTCTTCTTTTTTATATCTTAATTCAAAAGAAAAGATACAGAAATTGCAAGCCAGCTATTGAGAAACCTAAAACATGCAAATGATTGATTCAGTACAAATACTGTACAATTTCTTTGGAGCTGTATTTTCCATTTTGGTCTTACTATAATATGTGCCAGGTAGTCACTCCAATCCCCATGACGTTCATCTTTTTCAAAAGCCTCTTTGTCATGAAGCCAAGAGCCTCAGTTTTAACTCCACTTATATGAAAGTCGATTTTAAGTAAATACATTTAAGGACTTCCAAGCTAGCAATAGCTGAGACATTTAAGGAATAACTCCAGGAACTAATAGAAGTTTACCATGAAGATTGGTAATAAATTAATTAATTTAATCTAATAATAATATTGCTGATATACAAAAGTTTATGAGTATTTACAAATTGAAAGGTTTAAAAGCCACAGAACACTTTATAGTATAGTTGGAAACTATATTAAGTAGAGAGCAGGAAGTGGAGTGTATTTCTACTTCACATTTCAAAGTCAATTAAAACATATTTTATTTCCCCCAAAATGTGTTTTATACTTCCTCAAAATATGTCACATAGACATATTGGTTTGATCCCTTGCATTGATTCACCAACAATCTGATTCATACCACTTTTTAATTTATCACTTGTTAAAAAATCTTTAGTATTTTATTGATTGGAGGCATTTTGGTTGAGTTTATATTAGAATATTTTCTGTGCTTTTGGTGTATGAGTTCCATTTCACACATAGAATTTGCCTGCTGTTGAATTTTTAAGTGATAAAATATCAGCATATGGTTGATACCTGTATTAGCTCTATTAACCAAGCATAAGCTGGTTGGAATAACATTTAGACCATTCATTTATTCATTCATTCATTCATTCACATTAAACAGTTTTAAAAGATCATATACCCATGTAAAAACAATGATGGAAAGAGGAGATTTAAAATTCTGCAACCAATTTGATCCAACCTAACTTTACATATACAGCAGCAAATAACTTATAAAATGATTTCACTATTTTTGCAACAGATAGAAGTAAATTGTTCTGGTAGCTTGGGAGATAGAATTCTTCCTGAATTTTGTATATATTACATTCCTGTTTTTTTTTTAAAAAAAAACACTACTTATTTCTATTTGATATCAATAACATAACTATTTTTTGTATCTATAATTTCCATATTTTATTCTATGCTTTGGCAACAATATGTGGATACTATACTTGGTGAGCTTTCTGATCATTTGAGATTGATTCTATGGGCATCATCTGTTTTATTTAAGTTGTGTTTAAGTTCTTTTTTGTTTTTCAGTCTTCTGATTCAGTTCATTGGATATCTTTTCTGGGCTAGATTGTGGTTTCTGGATTTTTGTTGCTGTCATTGCTAAAAATCTGATGAATAAACCACAATAGTAGATGAGAGGGATTTAAAAAATGGGGCACAGTGCCCATATGGTTGGATTAATATGAAGGCACAGAATTTTCTGTGTGAAAAGTTGACCTGGAAGGAGAGGGAGAGGTAGCATAGAAAAGGATTTTAATCATACAAGAATGGAACTATCAATCTTGTTTAAAGACATTCATAAATTCTGATAGCTAGTATCAATAGAAGAAGTAGGACCTTTTGTAGAATTTCAATGATATGGAAAAACAGAAAACTTAAATTCACAATATTCTGGTGCCATTCCTGGTTTCTCATGGGATTGAAATAGATACAAATAAAGGAGAATAATAATGTTGCCATTTTCGGGCAGAGAAAAAATGAGGGCAAAATGTCTTTCCTAAAATAGATTCAGAACAAGGTTTTGAATCTATACGTATTTAAAGTGATTTCGTTTATAGAATTTGTATTTTGCAGAGTTTATCATAATTTAATATTTATAAATATTAACCTTTATTTTTAAAAAATCAAAACATTTGTTTTAAAGAAAAACAAAGCAATCAGATTTTAAATTTTAAAATATCACTATACATCAAAATAAAATTGGAGAACAAATGAGATGCGGGGTTAGGATGAAGATTTCTAATCAACCAAAAATATTTTTGAAGCTCTGATAGATAGGTATATGAATGGGTGCATATGAAGGTTAAAGAACTGACATCACTGAAAACATATTAATCAATAGATAAGATATAGCATGCTGCACTCTTCCCAATGGCCTTAGCTCTGACCCTTTTAAAGATAATGGGAATACTGTCCACTAAGAACTAGATTAAGACAATCAAATGCATTTCATCAGGGTTTGACTTGAACCCTGATCCCAGAGGTGAAAAGCAGAGATAAGTATCCAGTCTCCAGCCAAGTAAAATATTTAAATTGATGTATAAGTAGTAAATTAGGATAAATATTAAAAGAAAACTTATAGCTTAGCATCGTAGTTGATTAATTATGGATGATTGGGACACAATGGAAAACAAACAAACCAGAGGTGAGTTGCTCCTGGTTCAGCCCGGATCGGGTGAACAGGTAGTGGCGTTGCGGGAGGCTCCACCCGGACACTTCTGCACATGCACAGAAGCGTCACATGAGTGCGTGTGTACGAACGACTGGTAGTAAAAAAAATAGAAACCCACCACTGAAACAAACAAACAAAACCTGGAAAGTGTCCTATATATTCGTCTCCTGGACTCACAATTCTTCTATGAGAAAATTGTACCATATCTTAACTACATTTTAAAATTTCTTTTACAGAAATTACCTTTTTCTTTTCTTTAGCAAAGTTGGGGAAGATGTTTTGATGAAATTCTAGATATGAGCAATTAAGATGCTTTCCAGTATTTCTGGAGCTCAGTGTTAATGCAAGTTATGGCAACAGGATTGTAAGAATTATAGGCTTAGACTTCTGACAGACAGTAGATTCTCTACATCTGTCTTACATTACATCAACGCCTATAATACAGTAACATTAGTAAGGGCAGCATAATTTTAATAGTGGCAACAGAAAAAAAAAATTAATTACCGGTAAGTGACTACCATGAGTAGTTAAAGATCAAGATTTTAGATTCAGATCCCATGGAGAGTGGGTAGATGGAGGAATACAGTCCAAGAAAAAAAAGACATAACTCAATGTAAGTTCATTCTGTATCCAAATTCATTCAAAAAGTTCCAGGTTTAGTTCCCAACATTTCCGTAATGATCTAGAAACTATGAAGTGTCAGCCAGTTAGGAAAGTAATTGAACTTGATGGCGAAATACTGGTATGTGTCTGCAGTACCTTTTCCAATTGTGCATATTGAAATTCTAGAAACGGTCAATAAGAAACAGTCAAACTTTAAATTTTAAAATATTTCTTATTCCTTCTGTAAGTGTTGAATTTTCCAAGTTAAGCGCTTAATTATTATACATCAGTCATCCCATGCAGAAGATGGAAATAACATCTTGTTGTTCCATCACTTATAATAGAAAGCATAATTATTTTTCTATTTCATATTCAATCAGTATATTATCATCATCATCAAGTTGATACGAAGGCTGCAAAGCTGGTCATTGGATATTTTCCCTGTTGCTTTGTGAACAAAAATGTACCGGCCAGTATCTGTGAATTATGCAGGTCCCATTATTCTAACTGTCTATGAATACTTTTTGTAAGATTTCTTGAATATTTTGAAGGGTTTAAACCTTAATTTCCCAACCACAGCTGTGAATTCCCTTGTGGTTGCTGTAGATAGATTTGATAAATGCTGCTAATATCACCTCGTGATCTAACAGTGCTCTGACTTTGGTCTGTAGGTCTTGATGAATAATTGCTGTTGTTCTACTCCAATGACTGAATTAAGTTGTTCTCCAGTACAGGGTTCATACTTTCATGATTTTAGCCAATCAGTTTATAATAGTAACTGAAAGACTATTTCCCCCTCTCTTTTTGCTTTGAGCAAACAATATTTCTCAGTTTCTTAATTTTTTACACTATATCGTTCAAGTGTATGAAGTGATGGAGAAAAGAATCCACCTGCATGCCGCCAAGAGACCCAATTATTTAACTTAGTTATTCTTATTGTGCCTATTAATCTGAGGTGTCTTTTCATGAAGGGCTCACATATATTAACTAAATAAGAAGTTTTATTATTTTTAAAATACATTGGACTTGTTTCCACTGCGATTAATTTCTAATACCTCAACCTTGAATTGATTTGGCAGATAAATGCAGTGTAAGTTCTCCTGCAATATCTGATCATGTTCCAGTAACACTATCAATTATTATAAGAAAAGAATTCACTTTGTTAAAAATAAATAAAACATGATTGTGATTTTTTTTAAAAAAAATTGGTGAATGTATTTTTAGAAATGCTGTTAAGAATGCTTGTAATTATTACATGTTTCATGGAAAAGAATAAAATAAAGAATAAAAATTCTAAAGAAGAAAATTTGGAAAATAAAGTCAAAGAAGTAATGTTTGCTAAATTAAACCTACCATATTTTTCGGAGTATAAGACGCACTGGAGTATAAGACGCACCAAGGTTTTGAAGAGGCAAATTAAAAAAAAATAGATAGATAGGTAGAGAGAGTAGATAGGGAGGGAGGGAGGTAGATAAAGGGATAGAACTAGAGATAGATAGAGAAATACAGTAGGTAGGTAGGGAGAGATAGTGTGTAGGTAGGTAGGGAGAGGGATAGAGAGAGAAATAGAAAGAGAGAGAGAGAGAGAAAACAGTAGATAGGTAGGGAGAGAGAGAGTGGGTAGATAAGTAGATAGAGGGATAGAGAGAGAGAGAAATACAGTAGATAGGTAGGGAGAGAGTAGGTAGGTAGGTAGGTAGAGGGATAGAGAGAGAAATAGAAAAAGAGAGAGAAATACAGTAGATATGTAGGGAGAGAGAGTGTGTGTGTAGGTAGGTAGGTAAGTAGAGGGATAGAGAGAGAGAAAAATACAGAATGTAGATAGGGAGAGAGAGAGTGTGTGTAGGTAGGTAAGTAGGTAGAGGGAGAGAGAGGGAGAAATAGAGAGAAATACAGTAGATACATAAGGAGAGAGAGAGAATAGGTAGGTAGGTAGATAAAACTTCCAGGGAGCTTATACATATTACTATCACCGTTATCTTATACTTTTATGCTACCGAAACTCATTTAAGTTATTTTGTGCAGTTTATGAGTTAAGAATTATTTTACAGACAGGACAAACTGCCCCACTTGATTTTTAAAATCCATGTTTTATTTATTTCTTTGTTTATTTGTTTAAACAATTTATATGGCCACCAATCTCACAACTATTCCTCTGGGCATTGAACAAGAAATTAAGATCATAAAACAGCGGAACAAACAATAAAAGAAAAATATCAGTCACACACACTCAATATATCACATGCCAGAAGTCTGGAAAAATCTGCTCCATTTTGCAAATAATAAGAAAACAACAGCCAAATTAACCAAGAAGGGTTGCTTCACATACCAGGACAAATGCCCAAAAGAACAACCAGGTCTTTAGCACTTGACAGAAGGCAAAAACTGTTGGCGAAGGAATATTGTTTCCATAGGGCAGGTGCTGTGACAGAGAAAGCAATGAGATGGCATTGCTTAATATAAAAGACCTAGAACACTTATGCTTTGGTGGGGACAGCAGAAATAGACAATCAGGCAAAAAACCAGACCTTGTGCCATGTATAGTTTTATAGGTGATAACCAGCATCTTTAACTAACCATGGAAACTCACTGGAAGCCAGTACATCTTGCTGAACAGTGCTATTATAGGAATACATCAAGCGACCCTGTTACTGCATTCTAGACAAGTTCCAAATGCTTTTCAAAGACACTCCCATTTAGAGTGTATTACAGAAATCAAGTAGGAATTGTCTAAGGCATACGTTAATGTGAATAATGATTCCTGATCTAGAAACAGTTGCAAAGGCTCTCTTAATCACAGCCACCAGTGGGGCGCGCATGTGCAGCCCGTCATGCATGAGCGGCAGTTACTAATACTCGCAACCCCACTCGCATGAGCAGCACCCACCAGCACTTGCAACCCCACTCACACAAATGAAGATGTGCGTGTGCGTGCACCTGCCCCTCGCAAAACCCTCCCCTCCACACCGGGCTGCCAACCCAGAAAGGTTGGGGTAAATAAAATAAATAGCAGCACTATTATTATATAATGATGGGAATTTTAACTGATATGGCCCCATAGGTTCGACATCACGGGTCTAAGGCATGAGTTAATGTGAATAACAATTCCTGATCTAGAAACAGTTGCAAAGGCTCTCTTAATCCGGCAAACGCCCATGTGCAGCCCATTGTGCGTGAGTGGCAATTACTAATGCTCGCAACCCCACTCTCATGAGCAGTGCCCACCAGCACTTGCAACCCCACTCGCACAAATGAAGATGTGCATGTGCATGTGCATGCACCTGCCCCTCGCACAAAACTCTCTCTTCCACACCGGGCTGCCAACCCAGAAAGATTGGAGTAGATAATAAATAGAAGCCCTATTATCATACAATAATGGGAATTTTAACTGTCTTGACTTTCAACTTTATTACTAAGTATAAATTTTGACTTCTATTTTTCTACTGAATCGAAGTAATCAAGTCCAAATATTACAGTTATCTTTAGAAAGTTAGTATGTGATTCCCCGGATATCACGGGAAGGGCTTTGTTCCTTATTTATTCAAACGTCCAGTATTACGACTGCAAAACATATTTGGAATTTTCCCCTTATTTATTTGTTAACTTTATTTTTGCAATAATCTTAGTATGAAAATTCTAACTATTTTATTATTAAAGTACTAATCAGAATGCTAATATTTTATATCAACTAATTACCAATCAGGTTTAAGTCATTTGAATTTTTTAAAGAAGAATTGTGATTGCGTAAAATTGCAGAGTGCAATATATTTAATTGAAACACTTTGGGGTTTCACAAATTTGGCCCAGGTAAGGTTATTAGCAAAATCTAAATCTTCTTATCATCAGCATTGCAATGTGTTTTGAACAATTAGAAAACTATGATATTTTTAAAAGCAAGCACAGTGCTTCAATGGACATTAGTTATTTGAAGGATTTTAGAATAAATGTAGCTCTGGAGTTATGACCATTTATTCAGCAACTATTCAAAATTATAATGGCACTGAATGAAGGAATTTATGACTGATCCTCAAAGAAGGTATCTCAGATCTTGTGTCTAGCACAAATTCAAAGCATGAATAAACCAGGAAACTGCAAATTTACAGATAATATTAAGCTTAGTGGTTTCAGACTATGAACAAATCATGATTTGAAACAGTAGTTACTAATTATTTTCTAACTTCCATGTATTTACAAGTCAAATTCTATCCAAATAAACAATGTTTATTTTTCATTGCACTTATATCCCACCTTTTGTTTAGGAATTCGAAGTTATATAAATAGCATTACCTTTCTTCTATTGTTCCCAAGCTATGAGATAAGATGGGGCTAAAAATAGATTAGAACCCCATTTCTAGTCCAACCTTCTAACTATTATACCACACAGGCTCTCATGTTATGTATGACTTTCTACAACACGTGAATGTAGCTGTGGTATGAGGAAGTAACCTTTTTCTGTCCTTTCAATCATTTGTTCTTATATGGAAGAGGAGGGGTGATAGTTTTCACTTTCTCTACACTATGATTAATCTCCATGATATACAATAAAGGAAAAGAAAATTTTTCAAAAAGTAGTGTGTTTCCTACTAAAGCATGTTTTCTTTCCCTATAGATTATTCATTACATTCTTTTTTCTTGCATCTTTCCCACTCATACAATACATTCGTTTTCAGATGGAAAAAGTTGTAAATATGGCAGCATCAGCATAGAAATATGATATTGATCATTTATGTTAAAAACTTTTCTTAACAATTATATTAAATTTTCCTGACATTGAATTCTTAACGCTTTAAGCTTGCCATCGTGACGTCTACATCCTTTGTAAATCTCAGTTGCTATTTTATTGTCTATTAACTTCCTTTGGGAGATATTATTTTCAAAGTTCTTCACTATCTTATTTGCTATTCATTCCACTTGGAGTTGGCTACATCAAAGAAAATATAAAAAATAGAATGCAGTAGCGATGGGCCACTAAGAAGTAACAATGTAAAACAAAAAGAAATTGGATTAAGAATGTAAATTCAGCCCCGTTCATCTAGTAGCTAAGAGAAATCCGTGGTGATGCAGGACTTCTTTTAATTCTTTCTCAATCCTTCTTTGTGAGTGTGTGATTTCCCTATGTTTGTTTGTTTACAACTAACTCTATGTTGCCTAACCACTAGATCCTAGAAGAGTTTTGCTAATAAAATTGTATTTTTTCTATTTTTAAAAAGTTGGAATTTCTTTAAATAGTCTATTGCACGTACTGTTTTTGGACTCACTGTTTTATTACAAAATGCATTGTTTTGTTAACAAATCAAAACTTTCACATTGAATTACCATTACAACTCTTGCCTGATCCAAGAACCGGTGATTGTTTAATTTTTAATTTAGCTAGTCCAGAACTTCATTGACATAGCTATTCAAATAACCTTTCTGAAAGAAAGTATCCATGCATCATGGCTCACTGGTAGACCACCCTCCTCCAAACAGGGTTAAAGCGACAAAATTAAAAGACCACACAGGGATTACATGGAAACAACATTTCTAGAGAAAAGCTTTTAACGTTTTTAGACTCCAGCTAAGTCATAGCATCTGTTGAACCAAACTTCAAAGTGTTTTCTTCCCTTTTTCTTTAGAATTCAGATGCTTTTGCCTGAGCTAGTAATTAAAACTACAACATAACAATTAAAGCAGAAAATGTTAATAACACCTCTTCTACAGCTGACACTAAATATCTTTAAGCAATTTTGCTTCCAGCATCTGCAAAAAAAAAAAAAAACATCCTGTTACTACTTGAAAATTTGGAAGACTCCAACAGCTGCCGGTACATTTGTATTCTCGTTATCTATCATCTGTATTGCATCACTATCAATAGGTTATATACAACATACAACACATTTATACAAGCAGCTACCCATAGTATATTAAAAATGTTGAAACTAGTTGAAAGCTCTGTTAGTTAACATTTTCAGTACTATCAGCCTTAGTTCTGTCAATTTTTGAATATTGTCATCAAGAGAACAAAAAAAGTTCATACCAAGAAGCTGGATGCATAGACTGTAGATATTTTGCATTCATCCAGGAAGACAATGCTTCTATTTAACTTTCCATGTTCATTGAAATTCTTAATGAGTATGTTTTACCATTGTGTTCTATGAAACATTGTTTATTCTGTTTGCATTTTTTACATTTTACAAGCAATCTTCCTTCCTCTAAATATCATTTTTTTCTGTCCGTTTTTTAAAAATATGCTTCAAAAGCCACTATTTGAAATGTGTACTAAGCTACAATTTTCTCCAATATAATTGTTCTAATGCTATTCAGTGCTATGCCAATTACAATTGATATTCACTAATCAAAGTTTAGAAAATTTTGCTGAAGATTGTCATAGGCATATAAACACAAATATATAAATTTATATTAGCAACAGTAATAGTATTTTATTATGGTCTCTAGACTGATTAGATTTCAGCAAATTAACAACAGATGAAACAGAGTAAAATAATATTGTTGTCGGGGTCCCAAATAGCATCCAAAATTAAATCAGAGTCCAAGGCAAAGTATTGCTCAAAGTTCCAATTTATTAAGAGAATCATGTTGGCACATCTGGGAAAACCCGAATCTGAAAGCTTCCCAGTTTTCCCCACCCCGTTGAAAGTTCAAGATCTTGCCCCCATACCCACAAGCACATCACATGGTCCAATCTTCCATTGCCATAGTGGCAGTTCCACCCATCCAGTTCAGGTCAGGTACAGAGGTGCAGAGACAAAGGATGACCTTGGCTTTCTAGAAGGAATTTTGTTTTGGCTACATAGCACCTAACTCCGTACAATTCCCCCTCCCATTTTTCCACAATAGAAAAGGCATAGTAGAATAATAGAAAGTGTGGCAGGCCAACGATCCAAAAGGAATATGGCTGCAAGTCTGACAATTGTTTTTAGCTACACCATTAATACAGTCAATAGCTGCATGATTTTACAATATAGCAAATTTTGTCCACATTCATGAAAACAGAACTATATTTGTTCTGATAGTAACAGCTGCACATAGGAAAAATCAGAATTGCCTGGGTACTTGGTTAAATAAGAGTGATGAGGTGAACCTCACATCCTTATAAAAATGCAGTATATCAAGATATGGACTATGAATTCAGTACACCTCCTCAAGTGTCTTACCACACATGGAATTTTTTCCCCTTCCTCCTTAAGAATTGCCTTAAGGAGGACATTAAAATATGCTAAGGTTAGCACTCTCTGGAATTTAGGGATAGTTATATAATGCAGGCATCTCCTTGGCCTAGAAAGGAGAAATGTATAGTAGTTTTCCATATATCCTGTAGAAAATTTTTGATATTCTGGATATTAATAATATTATTTTCTCCAAAATTTGGGAGAAAAAAATCATTTTGTACTTGTGAGACCAATGGGGGAAAATGCGTTAGGAGCTATAGAACAGCAAAAGCAGAAGGGTCAGTGAAGTTCCTTCCCATCCATTGTCAGAAGAAAAGCAAGACACATATGTCTCTTTATATGATGCATGTATGTATCTGTTGGGGATTTCCTTTCTATTTTTCCATCATGTTTATTAAAAACAATATGCTATGATAATACTAGTGATTAAATACACAGTATATACCAGTGTACAGTGACTTATATGAAAATGAACTTGGCATGAAATTAAAGGGCACGATGCTTATGCATGTACCATAATTCTGACTTTATTTAGTTCTCTTGCTCCAAATAGGATTCTTTTTGCTCTTTCTGACTTTAATTAAGTTTCACATTTCATTATCCGCTTTAATTTGAAACATTGTTAATGTGGATAAGATACGTCTTAATACTGAAAGCAACCCAAATCTATTTTTCACACCATAGTTAAGAGAGAATATTAATTTTATTTATTAATATAATTTACATATCACTTCGTTTGTGATACATCTTTAATTAAAACAGGTCAAATTGATTTGTATCAGATAATTACTTACTTATTTACTTATATATTTAATTTCTATGCTGCCCATCTCACTGATACAGCAACTCTGAACTGTATGATATGAGAGGAAGGAAACAATAATACAAATATTTGTATTCATCTATTAAACAATCCGTAGCATCTTGTTTATAAACTGTTGTGTGTTTCTTTTAGCATTAGTTAAATTCAGCTTGAGTTTTTCCCCCGTCTTTCTCTGCTTCTCTCTCATGGAGTCTGATATTATTTTTGCGTAAGCTATCATTGTAGAAAGGTGGGATGTCGATTAAATTATAATGTCACAGGGGATCTTGAACTCTTAAAATTAGATAGTGCTTAGATGTCGTCAATTTTGATTCTCAAGTATTGATTTAAAGGCATTTATGGGGCATACAACTTGTACTATTTTATTGTGTCCTTTGAGACATTTGATCGGGAATTTCATTATGGGTATTGGTATCTCACTTTAAACTTCTGATTTTTGAACTTTTGATATTTCCATTTAGAGAACAGGAGTTTTGCTCACTCTGACAAGAAGTAATTCAAGAAAAAGAGGAATAGGTTTTAATGTTGGCATCTGTGCATAGCCACTGTTAGCAAACATCCACCTAGATTGGTGGCCAGGAACAATGCAGTTGGAGACTGAAAGCAACATAGGTGGGTCACAAGGGAGGGAGCTAATCAGTTGTGCAGGTGGTTCAGGTATCTGCTTTTCACACAGATAATTAATGTGTACAAGTAGCTGCTAATTGCACATTTCAGGAATGATTTATGAGGGAGCAGAGGGGAAAGAAGAACATAATCTAATTTCATTCGGAACCTCTGCCATTGATACAATGGTATCAGCACAGCTGTGAGTTGGGACATGATTAATGAACAGGGAGTAAACACACCAGTATTATAAGGAGTGTTGTTTTCAATGGCATGCATGCCAAAACTGAAAGTGGCTTAGACAGCAAAGGGCCAATTATGTTACACGTTCATTTGCATGTCAGATTCACCACCAGTTGTTAGGTATGGAATAATGGGGAGGGAGGGGATTTATTGTCCATCAGGATATTTCTTGGATTGAAATATCCACTAATTTTGAATGCAAGCTTAGACTATGCATCAATTTTCTTAGTGGACAAAATATCCTATGTATAAATATTAAAAATGGCTTACAATATATAATTCTGCTGGTTTTCTTTTAGTGCCTTCCTGAGATTGCTTCAGGCTCCACAGGAGTGTAACGTTCTGTTCTATTAACCTGGAGAAAACTGGTTAACTGTCTCAAAGTAGCTGAATAGAAATATTTCCCGGGGGTGCAGTTGTGAACAAAAAATTCAATTTTCACATCTTCTTCCGCCTAACCTTTACTTTTATTACTAAATAATAAAATGACTGGGAGATTGTTTTATCAGAAAGTTCAATTTTTCTGACATACTTTACTTTTGATATACCTTACTTTTAAAAATCTGATCTAATCTTTATTATCACTGAAGTTGTACATTCTTAAAAACATTCAACAGGGTAATTTTTGATGCTGCGGTTGTTGTTTTTCCTCAGCATATTAGAAAACTTTAAATTTCCAGTAAACGTTACTATTTTCTTCTATGTTTTGCTTTTAGCTGATATTTTAAAATGCTTTTTTATGTGCTATGAACTAATGAAGTATGGCACTAGCAAAATCTCAAAGCCTAATTACAATGTAGCAATTCAAAATGTTCCCAACTATTTTTATTTTTAAGCAGAACAGAAGTTGTATGTATTTTAATGTTGTATTCTGTTTTTCTTCCATTAGCTTTTGGAATTTGACAAAGAGCTGTCAGTCTTTAAAGACAAATTATATGAACTGGACATTTCATTTCCTCCCAGGTAAGAAAGAGAGACAGAGAGATTGTTTATTTCTTAACATCCTGATCCTAAATAGCCTTGAAATATAATAAACTAATTCCTTGGTCATTATAGGATTTTTGTTACTGGGTCTATGAAAGGATGTGATTCCATCTCAAGATTTCAACTTTTTTTAATCAAAACTAGAATGTACTTTTATATATCTATATTTGTATATGTCATTTCTTATGCAAATACTAGGAATAAGTTCTATGGGACGTTTTGCTGACTATAAATTACAGATGACCATGTGACAGTCTTATGGTTTTCTTTTCTGACTTGTTTTTTGTACATTTTTGTTGTTTGCTTTTGTCTGCTATTATATTCTTAGAATAGTATGAGAATAGGATTGTTTGCTTACTTGTTTGCTTCGGTGCCTTCGAGTCAGTGTTGATTCCTGACAGCTGCCTGGATTAGTCCCTCCAGTGTTATAGTGCGTATAAAAATATTGAACATCCATTTCTTGTTATCGAGAAGAAGAAGAAAGAAATAATTTCCAAATCACAGGGAACAGGGATCTATTCTGTTCTGAGTCAATCATACTCCCCTGCATATAACCTGCTAATTCAAGGCACCATACTTTAAGATTAATTCATGCAAACTGTTCAATAGAAGTGCCTGGAAAAAGTCCAAATTACAGTAATGAAATTTGGAACTAGGAAGAAGACAGCGGGGAAAAATGAAAGTACTCTTGAAATTCCTGGAAGGGATCACATAGAAATGGGTCTCTCGTTTCAAAATCAAGACATGAAATAATTCTCTTGAATTCATGGAGAACAAATTCCAGTCTAAGTGAAACTTCTTAACAGCGAAACCAATTATCAAATTAAACTTGTAGGATCAACTGTAATTGCTCATGAAGGGAGTGGAACAGCCGCTTGATTGAGATGCTTTGATTTGCATTGAGTAAGGAACTAAACTGATACAAATGGCTGCTTTAATCTCTAGGAACATATAGGAAAGAATAAAAAGAACCTATTTTGTATCCAAGATTGAAGAGTATATTCTGAAAAATCATTGTGAATATACAGTTTTTATAGTAATAATATTTCACGTGTAGAGTGATCTGTCCCATCAAGGTAATTAAGTTCTAACTTTAAGCTTTTATTTAGCTTTATTTTTCAAGTAGTTTATTTTATCTTCCTTTTTTCCTGTGTTTTTCAGTTGTTATTTTTATTGTTTGAAATGTTAATATTGATCGTCTTGAAAATGTAAAATGCTGGGTACTGTATGTATAACATTGATAGATAAATAAGTGATAGTATAAGTAGATGATTAGTATTATAATTATGTCCTGAAGTTCAAAGATAATTTCATAGAAAAGTTGTAACACTAAGTGTGAATAGCTCAAAATTCATCAGCTTAATATCTTAAACATTTTCTATAATACCTGATTTGTATTATCAACTTATTTGTTTCCTCTCCTTCCAAATTATACTAATAGTTTTTTTCAGGGGAAAGAGAGATTTATAAACTATTTTTAAAAATGATACATGAAAAGGAACAAGGAATAAAAGCATGAAATACAAGTCAATAGACAAGGGATATAAAAATAATATGCACATTATAATTTTCCAACATAACATGATTAATTATGAGTAATTGAATATATCATATTGTTTTTAAAAACTAAAGGTTACTTGTAAACTCAAGCTAAGCACGAATAACAAAACTCAAGGTCAGCACAGTGTATGTCACCAAGTATAAAATATGAAAAATTCAATCCTTATTACCGAAAGTGTATTCTGATTTAGATATCAAATCAAATTGATGTATAGAATCTATATGTCAACCACAGTTTTTGAATGTGGTGCAAATCCAATTTTCAGTTTAAACTGGTTTGTTGGTTTCACTTTTACAATAGAAGTTATTGTAGACATTGAAAAATATTCCAATTCAGTTAGTTTTTCCATTGAGAAAATCAAATGGCCTCAAATTAATAAAATAGTTCTCAACACTACTTGAGTTCCTTATAACAACTATTATTTCAGAACTTAATTTATGAAAGCAATGCAAGACACGAATTGGATTTTTCAGACATTTTCATTTATGTTTTTAAATGATTCTTTATGCAAAAGTTGTACATGTGTGAGAAAGAAAGAGAGAAAGAAATTCTAATGAGAAACCAGAAGATAATAAAGTATGTGCTCCAATAATATAGTTATTAACATTTATAAGGAGTGATATTGGATAGTTTATTGTTGCATCTGCTATGTGCCTGACACATAGGTGCTAACAATCCCCAATGTCCATTCTTATATTCACCTGAAAAGATCACTATTACCTTGTAAAAACCAGTGGTAACAAGAATTTTGTGACAAGATATCTGTGCTTAGATAAGAAATCCTACTTCTTCTCTGGGAATTTTAATTATAGGCAAAGTCACATCAGCATCAATTTAGTACTAATCTATATTTGCTACTAATAAGGAATCTTCGTTGTAGTATCTGAATTTCATGGAGTGTGCAAAGCTTCATTTTTCACAATACCCCCTCTGCCACAATTGCAGAGTTGGACCATTTGGCAATGGCAGCAGTGATGGAACAGGTGGCAGAGGCCATGACACTCATTTTCACACTAGGACTGAAAATGGAATACACTCAGTGTCCACTACATCCTCACCCACTGCTGCTGCTAAACCACCCGAACTCTGAACGGTCCAGAGCTCAGGGCAGTGGTGGAAGGGAGTGTGAAAATGGGAAGCCTCCAGCTGCCACTATTCTACACTCTGTCCACTTGCTCAGCCAGCTGGCTCTCCCATTGTTGGGAAACCCCTGGCTGCCACCACCACTCTGCTCGCTCACTTGCTCGGTTTGAATTGGTTGTGCTGAGTTTGCCCCATGGCAAATTGGTTGTATTGGTGATGATGAGTTGGCAGAGATGAGCTGGTGATGGCAAGTTGGCAGCGGTGAACTGGCCGCACAAAGTTGTCCTAGATCTTCCTGTTAACCCACTAGATAAATCAGAGCATGGAATCAATTTCATTAAAAAAACCAAAAATACTTTTATTTAGATTGACAATGTTGTGTTGTACTTTTCCCTCCTTACACTCCAGTGAATTTGGGAGACATTTGCCTGAACTGCTTCCTAAAGTTATATCATGCTTAAAAAATGCTTCAGCCTCCATTGTTTAAGCATAATCTGCATATATTTTTCAAGATCATCCTTTCTCTCTACATTCCCTGAGTAATAGTAAGATTAGACAGTCTTTGAAATCTAATTTAAATAGATATCTAAACAAATAAATGAACTTTTAATAGTAGAAACAAAGAATTACAAGGTGATATCACAGGAAAAGAGCATTGCCAGTCTGCCTTGACTGTTACTTGACACATTTAGTACTAGTCTATTCTGGTCTTTTGGAAATAAATAAAAATTATTGTGGTACCATCTTGAACTAGTCATTTTATCTTTATACATATTAGCTGAATACAAATACCATAGTATGTTACAATATATACTGTACAATATATGTGGCATGTAACATAGACTCAGACTATTATCTGGATTATGACTTATAGAGTGTGATTTATAAGACATTAATGGGTGGATAACCTGTCTACTGATATGATGTTGTGCAGAATGATTTGGGTTCTTGTAAATCCGAATGCTATCCAAATACCAGACACAGAATATCTTTTTAAAAAGACAGATAAGGACGTAGGAAATTTGCCTTTTAAATGATTTAGTTATGCTTAGTTAAAATGATTCAGTTATATTCTAATGCATTGTGACAATAATCATTTATATGTTAATATGTTATAATCACTTTTTATTTTACCAAATAAGTGGGTTAAAAAGAGGTTAAATATGGTGTTCCATAGGAAATGGATTTGTCTTGCATGCTACACAAAGACATTTTCCATATGCAAAAATTAGTTTATGAAAAATCAAAAGTCCCAAATTATAAACAAGCACTAACACGTTGTCTATATTAAAAAATAATACTAAACCAAGATTTTAAAATTCTGATATGTTGAATGTTAAAATGACCTGTTTTGTACAAATTGTATTGGCTATGTTATATATCATGCTAAACCAAAACTAATCTACATCTATCTCTCTCTCTCTCACACACACACACACACACACACAGACACACAAACACAGAGACAATTTAGAATGCAAAATAACAAAACAGTCAATGCCGGAAGACCTTGTCAGATAGTTTCCCAAGATCTTGCTTTCTGTAACTGCAAGATTGCTCTTCTAGCAGGATTTATGATTTCCTAACTCACTTATGTATGTGAGAAAGTGAGAGGAGTTTGGGTGACTGGGAGAGACTATCTCCACTAAAATCTCATCAGTTTGCCTTTCTGTGAAATTAGATTTTTTTTTAATACTTTCTCAAAATTTCAAATGTTCTTCTTAAGATGAGGTGCATTATAAGCTGGCCAACATACCAATGCATCACAGTTTAAGGTTAATACATGAGTGATATGAAGTATATATGATATTGAGATACATACATACATACACACATATACACACAAACATACACACACACACACAATGGCAGTTTAGCTTTAGGCAGTCCCTTTCTTAAGATGAAGAAAAAAAGAAAGGAAAGTATACTTGAAATAGTTGGAAGTTTTTAATATCATTTTCAGAAGAATTGAAAATTGTTTCATCTAACATATCCGTCATAAGCATGATGCAGCCATATGCCTTTTAAGGTCCGCGGAATTTAAAATGTAAGATAAATCCTTCAAAATGTTCAAATATGCCTGGATTGCTATGTATGTCTTTGCCTGCATTTCAATCAGCATTTTTTTTAATTGAAAAAGTTTTATTCAAACATATTTTCCCCCTTTAAGCCCCCCACCATACAGTGTAAATCCCATACAGATACTATACCCCCTCCCCTCCCCCTGTCTAAAAGTAGATTACTCATACACATATTGTACCCCCTCTCTTCCCAACAATCACAATATAAATTTCTCTTAGAATAATAATAGCCCATCAATCCCTTCTTCTAAACTAATTTAACATATATAAATCATAATATAAATTTCTCTTAAAATAATATTTCATTAATCCCATCTTCTAGTATATTTATACATATATATTACCCCACCCTCCACCCTAGCCCACCCCCACCTCCCATTCAACCCCCCCCCCTGACTTCCACTATACACCACTCTAATGATTCCAAGCATCCCATGTATTATTTACTCTAATCAACTATCAGTCTAAACAATCTTAGCTAAAGGCTACATAATACCTCCTAGTCTGGTACTTATTCTGTATATAATCAATCCATTTTGCCCATTCCTGTGTATAATTCTCCTGCTTCTGATCTTTTAAAAAAGCTGAAATTTTTGCCATTTCGGCGAACCCCGCCACTTTCTGAGTCCATTGACCAATTGTCGGTAAAAAATCTTTCTTCCAATGTTGCGCAATCAGCAGCCTAGCTGCTGTGACCATATACAGAACCAATTTTGTTTCCCCTTTAGTAAGATCCTTAGCTATACCCAGTAAAAACATTTGCGGAGTAAATTGTATTCTTTTTTTCAGTACATTTTGCATGACCCACCATATTTTTATCCAAAAAGCCTTAACCTTATTGCAGGTCCACCATATATGAAAAAAGGTAGCATCTAGGCACCCGCATCTCCAACATTTTGGTTGAATATTTGGGTACATGCATGATAATTTTTTAGGATCTAAATACCACCTGTAAAACATTTTATAAAAATTCTCCCTTAAATTCTGTGACTGTGTAAATTTAACATTCTGAACCCATATTCTTTCCCATGTTTCCAACATAACAACTTCACCAAAATTCTGAGCCCATTTAATCATACAATCCTTAACCAATTCACTTTCTGAATCTCTTTCTAACAGTACATTATATATTCTTTTAACTTGTTTTGGGCCAGTCTCTTTTATCTGCTTAATCAGATCCACTTCTTTGTCCATAAAACCGACCCTTCGATCTTCTTCCCATCTCTTCTGTAGATGTATATAATGTAACCAATTTAAAACAATTCCTTCTTCCAACAGTTGTTCCAAAGTTTTTAACTTCCATTCATCCCCATCAGCGATAAGCACATCTTTGTATAAACAACCCCCGAGTGACTTAATCATAATCCCCATGGTGTCTGCAAGATCCAACCAAAGCGGTATTTTATAATCCCAATTGGGCCGGTGCTTCTTCCATACTCTCATCAGGGCACTTCGGAGAACGTGATTGTTGAACACTTTGTCCACCCTATCTTCATAAAAAAGATATGCATGCCATCCCAGAACAAGATCATGGCCTTCTATATTCAGCAAATCCATTTTTGTTTTCCCAAACCAATCTGCTACATGCGTTAGTACCGCAGCTTCATAGTACAATCGAAGGTTTGGGAGTCTAAGGCCGCCTCTTTCACGAGTATCTTGCATAATCTTCATCTTTACTCTCGGTTTTTTCTCCTTCCAAACAAATTTATTTAATGTTGCTTGCCAATTTAACAAAGTTTTATCTGTTTTAAGCACCGGTATCATCTGGAATAAAAAGATAAATCTAGGTAGAATGTTCATTTTAATTGCTGAGATCCTTCCAAGCAAAGACAATTGTAGCTTTTTCCATACTTCAAGGTCTTTCTGGATCTTTTGCCACAACACTTCATAATTATTTGAGAAAAGTTTTGTGTTTGATTCTGCAATTTGTATTCCTAAATACTTGACCTTGGAGACTATTTCAAAGCCTGCTAAACTTTCAAATCTCTTTCTTTGAGACTCTGTCATGTTTTTAACCATCATTTTCGTTTTGTTTTGATTTAGTCTAAACCCAGACACCATGCCAAATTCTACTATAATATTTTTCATCTGGATTATTGATTTCAAAGGGTGTGAAAGGGTAACAACCAGATCGTCGGCAAATGCTCTAGTTCTATATTCCTTTTGCCTAATAGTTATGCCATCTAAGGATTCTGAGTCCCGAATTGCGTTCAACAAGACTTCCAAAGTTAAGATAAATAACAATGGAGATAATGGGCAACCTTGTCTTGTACCTTTTTGTATCTCGAAAGTTGTTGACAGATTTCCATTAATAATAAGTTGTGCATTTTGTTGCTGATAAATTTCTCCAATCGCCTGCCGAAATCAGCATTTTTCAACTCAACAACTTTTAAGATCTGTGGACTTAATAGCATGTGTTGAAGTCAAAGACCTTAAAATTGTTGAGGGTTAAGAAATATTCATTTAAAATGTTAAAACTTCTGAATAATATATTTCTAACTATGTATTAAATACCCTTAATCACATAGATTCTTTCCCAAAAGTAGCTCAGTGAACAAAATGAACAGAGCAAAGTGGAAATGGAACACTCTTGGGGTTTAAAATGCGTGCCTTCATAAAGTGGTTATATTACCCCAAAATTAAAATCCTTTGACAAATATAAGGATGCATTTTAAAATTCTGTTGTTTAAATGCTTTGGGTTTGTGGTAATTCTCTACCCAGAAGTTTGTATTGTTGTTTTTGAAAATAATTGCTGCATTGTTCAGTTATTGTCCAAAATTACCTTTGTTAATCAGAGCAAATATGATAGTGGTACAAGACCAAAAAATAACTTTTATCATATTCAGAAATTACTTTGTTTCTATGATGATTATGAAGTATAAAAAGGGATTTTAATGTGTCACTTCCAAAGTAATTTCTGTTATCAAGGAACCTTCTTTTCATATTAATGATGATAATCTTCTATATCACTTAATAAAGAAATTTGGAAACTACATGTAATTTGTAGCTGTCTTGTCGACAGTTCTTAAGGCAATCAAGTAATTAACATACGTAGTGAGCCCTAAACTAATGGTCATTAGCATCCAATTTGGTGTCCAGAAAAAAAATCAATTTTCCAACGTACTATTCCAAATGGCATATACTTTCTCTTTTTGATTGTAAAACAGAACAGTAATAGATATGCAGTGATTTATTTTTAGATATAACAACTATTTGATTATCTAGGACATTGGTTCATATATGAATAACACTTCTCAACCATTTATTTGTACATTTGTCTAGTCTGAACTTCAGATTCATCCAAAAATTGAAGCAGAATTAGCAGCATTTTCATAAATACTGTATCACTAAGAATGCATTTCGTTCTAATGCATATTTTTAGAAGTGGTTTAATCTTAGCCAATGTATTTACAGTTTAAAATAATATATTTTAAAGTTCCACAGTTCAATTCTTCCAATCCGGTTTAGATTTGTATTTGTAAGAGATAATTTAAACTCACTTATACAAAATCCTGTATTGTTCATACGTTTTTCCACAAATTATTATTCTGGCGTTTCCCAATTGACATCCATCACGCATGAATTTGTAATTTTTCTATACAATTGTTCAAATCCTAGTGTTCCATATGAAAGAAAAGAGAAATGCATAGCTAAATAAACATCATGTATATAGTGCTATTTCCATTATCTCAAAAAGAGTCAGTTACCCCATCCTTTACATCTCCGATCATCCCATTTCTGGTTTATGGGATTGAACTTTTTTTTTACTTTTATTGAGTTTTTTCAGGGTTAGTTTATGTTAAGGAACAAAATAAAGCCTTAAGCTTTGCAGAGAATTAGAAATAATCTCATAAATGAACAAAAACACTTGGGCCATTTTTTCCGTTTGGGTAGTTTTAGACAATTTTGTCATTTTCTGTCTCAGCTTTGTCCCATTTTGTCATTAACAACCCTTCCCAAAATGCAAAGACTGAGAGAGAAACCCTCTCAGCTCCACTCCACTCAAGTGATGTCATGATTCACTGGAACCTTGTCCCCAAGATTCCCAGAGATGGCAGGGGTGTCAAACTCGATTTCATTGAGGGCCGCATCAGGGTTGTGTTTGACCTCAGGGGGTACGTGGCCATGGGGGCATGGCCAACTCAATGTCAGTCAGTGAGGCTCTGTTTGGGGCTGTGATGGCCCCCTGCAGCCCTCTGCCAGTGAAAAGGGAGCTTGGGTGGGCCACGTGCAACCCTCCCAAGCTCCCTTTTCGCTGGCACTGTGGGCCGGTCCACTGTTTGTAGGGTGAGCCTGCAGGCTAAATCTAAGCACCTCATGGGCCGGATCCAGCCCCCAGGCCTTGAGTTTGACACCCCTGCACTAATGCAACAGGTGGCCTTGAAATGAAAAAAGGTGTCTGCGGTGACTTAGACAAATTGTCTTCTTTTTCGTGGGAACATCTCTGGCTTCATTGCACAGGTGGGATATAATGGTTTAATGGGTGCCCTTATATTAATCCAGAATAAAGCAGTAATGTACATCATTATAGGTAGTCCTTGGCATAAAACCACAATTGAGCCTAAAATGACTCAATTGCCACAGTTGTTATTTAAATCTGGCTTCCCCATTGATTTTGCCTGTCAGAAGCTAGCAAAAGGTGATCACAAGACCCTGGGCACTGCAATCATCATGAATATGAGTCAGGTTCCAAAAGTCTGAAGTTTGATCACATGACCATGGGGGTGCTGCAATCATTGTACGTGTGGGAAATGGTCATAAATCACTTTTTCCAGTGCTGTAGTAACTTCAAATGATCACTAAATGAACTGTTGTTAAGTCGAGGACTATCTGCAGTTGAAATGTAACTTAGCTTATTTCACATGGACAAATAGTGAACATTTTCAAAAGTTCAGTGCTAAAACAGTTTATCTTTGTGGGTGTTCACGGAAGAACAAGTGATTTAAAGTGCATCGTTGACATCATCATGCATATGACATGAATTATACAAATGACATGATATAATTTGTGCAATGAAGTCATAATTTCTGTACACCTATTGTAAACATGGAGCAATTTATGACAGCTGGCAAATAAACAATGGAGCTTCAGCTAAATGTATTATAGTCTTGCCTGAAGAGTGAAACTATAGTTAACAGCTTCAGAGCAAGATAGGATATCAAATTAATGTCAAGTTTATGTCCTCATTTTTCCAAAGGTATAAATCATAATTATTTATTATTTACTAAGAGTTTTCTATTTTTATATCAGTATGCATAAAAGAAGAAGCAAATTATGTAGTTGTTCAACTTTTTCACATACTTTTCTCCTCTGCTGAAAGTTGGCACTCAACTAACAACGTACTTGTTGGGCATATCTTGATTTCATTGCATTTGCATTTTTGCCAGCCAGACAATTGGCACAGTCTACTTGTGGCTTGTTGGAGTCAGAATCAACTTGCCCGACACCTGAGAAGTCCTATTTTTCAGGAATCTTGTCTGCAGCAAAATTCAAGCCTTTTTTTGTTTCTAATGTACTCTTATTTTGTACTATGCTAGTTATAACACACTGTCATTCATTTGAACACTGTAGGTTCTATCAGCTGCCTGACACCTTGACATTCGGCAAACAGGAAGCTCAGGGTGAGCTAGAAATAGGTATTTGGTAGACTATAATCACTAGGAAAGGCAGTAGGTGTGAAAAACAAAATAAGGACATTGTGGTTAGCCACGATACAGGTGGGCAATTGTTAACTTTATCACCTCTCTCCATTAATTATAATTATTCTTGTAGCTGTTGTATGGAGGAGATAGGAGCTGACTTACCAGGGGTTCACACCCACCTACAAGGTTTGCTTTAAGATAAGTATGCATGCACAGTAATCTCGTGTATTAATCATTCTCTTAAAGTGACCTGTTCTTGTTTGTCATTGCATTAGGCTGTCATGTAATTTACTGCTTGGACATATGTTCGTGTCTTAGATATCTTCTCTCCTCTGTAATTTTTTTTCCTCTCTCTTTCAGCAGACCCCTTCTGAGCTGACAGTTTCTTTGCCCTGACACTTGGAAGAAAGAATAATAGGTCAAATCTCATCCATGCTAGGGATTTTCTTTTCACATTTGATTTCTTTGGTTTATTCTAACCTATGCATATTTTTGAATTGTTAGACTTTCTCTTACAATCTTACTCCTATAACATATTTTCATTTTATTCAACTAAACACAGGGCATCTGAAGAGGAATCCAAAAAAGTCAAGATGGCTGCTGCTACTATACAGTTATAGCCCTGCCGTGATCACATGGTTGTAGCTGCCATCTTGACTTTTTCTGATTTCTTCTCCAGATGTCTCTAATTACAGAATATCACAGTTCATTTTGCCCTGTGTCATGTTGAGCAGCATGAAGCAAGGTTATTCTTAAATACAGCAATTCGTTCTTTCCTTCTTAGAAGGCACTCATTATGTTACTTTAGTTTTCCAACGCTTCCATTATAGCCCTTGATAGTTAAGTACCAATTAGTTAAGTTTAATTCTAAACACTATAAATCTTACTCCCATCTGTGTCAGGATCTGAGTTATCAAGATTTACCGTATTTTTCGGAGTATAAGACGCACTCCCCCCACCTTAAAAGTGGGAGAAAATTTCGGTGCATCTTATAAACTGAATGTATATTTTTGGCCTCCCATACCTTCCGTGCATTGTGTTTTCACCCTCCCTGGCTTCCAGAAGCACTCTGCAATGCTCGGCATGTCCCATTTTTGCCAAAAACAGGCCTGTTTTTGGCCTCCTGAACCCTCTACATGTCATGTTTTTGCCCTCCCCGGCCCACAGAAGCACTCTGCAGGCCAAAAATGGGCACATTTTTGGTGAAAGTGGAGCACACGGAGGGTTCAGGAGGCAAAAATAAGCCTGCTTTTGACCCTGTGCTTCTGCGGGCCGGGGAGGGCAAAAACACGACACGGGGAGGTCAAAACTAATTTTTTTCTTGTTTTTTTTTCTCTAAATCTAGGAGCATCTTATAGTCTTGTGCGTCTTATAGTCCAAAAAATATGGCATTCTATATCTTGATCTTCAGGTAGTCCTCAGCTTACAACCAGAATTGAGTCCAAAATTTCCATTGCTAAAGACAGTTGCTAAATAAATTTTGCTTCATTTTACAACCCTTCTTGCCAAAGTTGTTAAGTGAATCACAGTGGTTATTAAGTTAGTAAAATGGTTGTTAAATGAATCTGGCTTCCCCAAGACTCTGCTTGTCAGAAGGTTGCAAAAGGTGATCACATGATTCCAAGATACTGCAGTCGTCATAAATACCTTTGAATTTCCATGCATTTGAATTTTAATCATGTAACCATGATGGTCATAAGTCACTTTTTTCAGTGTCATCATAACTTTGAATAGTGATTAAACAAATGGTTGTAAGTTGAGGACTATCTGTAATCAGCTCTTCCCATGAGAAAGTAGAGATTGAAAAATGAGTATTACAAATTTTCCAGAGTTTGTTTAACATGTAGATTGGCTGTTGTTGATAAAATTGTTGATTTTTACAACAATATTAGATTAGAAAAGTGTTTACTTCTTCTATAAAAGGTAGTATTGTACTGGTGTATCTAATGATATCTTAATTACTTGTCTTACCATATATATTCAAAAATAAGCCAGGAATTTTAGTGCCAGAATGCACCTGAAAACTTGGAGTTGACCTGTCCATGGATGGGCTTACCCATGAGTATATATGATAATTGAATTGTAAGTCTTGGAATACATAATTGGAACTATACTATTTATATAGATCACATTGGATAGTGTTTGGATGCTGTTGAAAACAGAAACTTATTTTCTAAATATAATATAGTCAGCATTTCTTGCCCTTTCTAGAATAGCCATTTCAACCAGAAAAATATATTATATGTTGATGTATTGCATTAACACTTCCAAAATTCCATGCGTTAGTGATCGATATTGTTTTTAATCTGTTCAGGGATATTTTATTTGGGAACAAATAACTTGTTACTTGATAATGAAAATAAAATCAGCTTTGGCCTCTTAGCCAAATAGAAACATTATCATTTCATCCATGATGCGAAAGCATCTAACTCTGTAAGGGGCAGCTGGATTGGGGTTACTGCAACATAGTAGAAGTCATATAACTTGTAATGTAGAAAAATATTTACTGCATCACCTATGCCACTTCAGTCAAATTGAAGTTACAGGTCTATACAGCTCTTTCAATGTCTGTGAGAGAGTTTATTAAAATACAGTATATGGTCGTAAACCAAACAGGAAGGATTCACAGTGCATATCTTTTCTCTGTTTTTGCATTAAGTACTGTATTAAGCTTTGACTGTGTTTACCTTCATTTCCTTTGCTACTGAATTGTGTGGTTTATATATACACACACCTCTTTTTTACAACCTTTGACTTTGTTAGTTTAGTCACCATGGTGTTCTAGTATTATGCAAGCAGCAGCTGTTTAAGATGTTGTACCTTAACTTCCATGTTTGCAAGCCATGTTTACCCTCCTGATTTTGACTAAATGAGATACACATCTCTTGGCCAGTTGGCTAATAGAGCATTAGAAAGGGCTATTATTATTTTTAAATGCAAACTAACCAATTTAATTCTAGTAGCTTGGTATCCTGTAGGTGAACCTCAACTATCAGGTGCATTGAATAGACAAATATGTGGATTGTGTGACTATGGTCTTTTCCTATGGAGGATATTTTTATACTCCAGCTGTTTCGAACTGTTTGCCCCAGACATCTGGATGGAGTCTTCTCAGTGTTCAGAAAGGTCTATCTATAAACTATTTATCTATAATAACCATCATTTGGACTCAGGATAACAGGGTGGGTTGATGATGGCTTTATAAATATTTATCATATGTATATATTTGGCTTATGGATATTTTGATTTTGATGTTGTAAAGCACCAGGAATTTTACGAAGTTTAGCTGGGTGTATATAGTATGCAGTAGGTATGAAGATATGTAGAACGAATCTATTTATTCCATGGATAATATTTAATAGATCTCTATTACAATTACTTTTCTATGCTTTTTTACATGGGTTTTTAATATTTCCTTTTTGAGATGTTCAGAATATGTTCAGAATTCTTAAGTATGTAGGCTACCCTAATACTTGTCAAAAATTAGGGATAGATGACTTTGTGTTCTGACCTAAATGTGGCTATCGAGGATCCTAGAAGCGTTATAAATCTTTTTTTTTTAAAGCTGCTTTTCAGTATTTTTAACCAATGGTGGAATAGTTCAAATAGTGATTAATTGTCTGGAGACTCTTCCCTAATGAGAAGTGATTGCTGCCTCATAAAAATCAACTTGGAAATTTGGGTATTATAGCTGCGAATTGGCAGAGATATATCTAAAAGAAAAACATAGGAGAAGAGAGGCATTTGAAATATTTTACATTCATAATTTACATTTTTTTAAATATATCTTTTTCTACCTTTGTTTAAGTGTCCTTCAGGTTCATGCAGATAAATCATATCATTGATGTACTGTAGGAAAAAGCAAGAGAGCACCTGAGAGATTGTAAATTGTTCCGGTCTTGCAGTGTAGCCTTATCTATATCCATAGGAAGAAAGAATAATAACTTTGCAGAATAATGCAGTGTCATTTTTTTCAAGGAAATCTAACAAGAGAGGTCAAAACTGATTTGACCAAGGAAAAAGCTAAAGATACCCTTGAGAAAAGTTCAACCCCTGGTTTAATGCAAGGCACATCCATGCAACTTTTTTTGACAATGTTGAGAAGGAATGGACATCTTTAACAATGTGATTTATTAAAGGTTGAAGAAATTTCTGGTGAATGTTAAGTACTGAATTGAGAAAGACTGAACATTTACATTTTCCCTTCCTTCCAGATAGAACTTTTTAAAAATCTCTGAGCAGGGTTTTATCATACATGCACCTACTCAGAAATGAGGATTTTTCTCATGTGCTTTGAAGAATCCTATCGGATTTGTGTTTGAGAGACTTGGGAAACACAATGTAGAAAGGTGCTGCAAGCTAAACCAAATGAAATTATATAGCTGAAGGAAGCCTGGGAAAGAAAATTTGTTTGCTTGCCTTTCCCTCTAAAGTAGCATTGAAAAATCTTTATGCTTCTCTCATCATTACTCCATGAATTTGTTCCAGTGAGACCTGTCCTGTATGGAACATAGAACTAGCAATATCACTTAGACTTAATTTACCGCCCCATAGTGTCCATTTGGATTCATTCTTTGTCTTCCTTTGGTGGCACTCCAGTTGTTGCTTCTAATGTTTCATGTTCTGAAGGTGCACCCTGGGATCAACGCACAGAAATAAGACTACATAAAAACAATCCAGACCAAGGCCTTGGTAATCCTCCTATTCCAGGTTGTAACCAAGGCCTTGGTTGGGCTTTCCATCAGGTTCTTGGGAAATACCCTAAGCTCTCTTTAGAAACCTAACAGGGTCCATCGGTCTCTTGGAACTAACCTACTGAACAAGACCCAACTTTCCATAGCACCAGCAAGCAAGAGAACAACCAGACAGTAATCTGTCTTCAGCAATGGTAATATCTGCCAACATCAGATCACATCACAGCTGCCCTCAGATAAACTACAGATCTAAAATTCAGTCCCAATAATAGTAGGCACAGGGCCTCTGTTATTTGGGACAGGTCCATGATTGCCACAGAAATAATGAATCCTGTTCAACTAATGATATTCATTCTATTTGTTATATCTATTGTAACAAATTGTAACGCTATTTCTGCATATGGCCATAGAAGACCCTAGGACAGGGATGGCGAACCTTTTTCTTATAGCGTGCCAAAATTGTATGCATGGGCATGCCCATTCAATTTCCCCACACACACACGCATGCGTGCGAGACCCCTCCTCCCATGTATGAGTGAGAAAAAGGCCCAGGGTCCAGAGGCTTTCCTGTTGGGCCTTCCGGTTAGGCCATTGGGGTCTTTTTTCCCACTCCCCAGCCTCCGTATGCTAAACTGAAGCCTGGGGAGGGCGAAAAAGGCCTCAACTGGCCCTCCAGAAGGGCAACATATCAGCTGGCTGGCGCTCACATGTGCACCGGAGCTGATGGCTGGCGTGCCATCCAATATGGCTCCACGTGCCACCTATGGCATACCTGCCAAAGGTTTGCCATCACGGCCCTAGGATGCATTAAGAATACTAATTTTACAAATCATATGAACATTAAAAGAAACTTCAGAATACCAGTTTGAAGACTTTATGTTAAATTCTTCACAGTTCTTGGCAGGCCTATGAACAATACTTGGAGCTCAAAAAGTTAGTGCTATGAAAAGGATCAGCAATATCAAATATGATGGATTAGAATAATTTTTCGTAAAAGAATAGTCTTGTTATGTCGGGTTCCTGCACAACTTAAAAGCAGAACTGTATTAATGGGCTCTCTGCAAAAGTCAAGCCTTAAATTGCAGACAAAGAGCTTCTGCTTGCAAGAATATTACATCATCAAAGCCTTCCACGAACATTCAGAAAATAAGCTGTACTTCTGTATGGCAATGAAGCAGCAAATTGAATTCTCATAATATGTTTTGAAAATGAGTCTTGTTAGGTTTGATGAGGTGGAAAAGGTATTGAGTTCACTGGTTTGTTCCAATATGTTCAGTACACTTTAGTTGGCTGTTTGCCACAACTAATCTTTTTAATGGCAGTGTAGCTTGTAAACCCATTTGGTAGAGAGCTATGCATCTCAGTTTTAGAATATCACACCAAGTAGGGTGGTAAATAAGTTTCTCTTCAAGCATGAAAGCATTTGCTGTTTCAATTCCACAAATCTTATTTTAAAACGTTCACCTTGAAAGCCTTGATTTCTTTTGAATCTAGCAACAACTAGAATATTTTTCCATATGTATTTAATCCTCATACTTTTATTGTTCTATTTTTCAAAATGTGCCTCCCCCGATTATCTTTAGTTTTCATATAAATTTGCTGTGTAAACACTTGCTAACATAAATATGTAGCATTCCTTAATGTAAACCTGGATTTAATTTTTATTTATTTGAAATATTTAATTATTTTATTTAAAATTTTAAATCCTTCTGAAGAATTGAATAATCATTATTCAAGAATGATATTGGCCGATAGTTTTTTGTTAAAGTCAAATCTTGGCCTTCTTTAGATATTAATTGGTGCAAAAGACCCAATCTACATATGAGGGCTCAATTAAGCTGATTTATTGCTAAAAGCTTATGCATAGGAATCTTCTCAACTAATGGTTAGCACCTGATTAAAGTTAGATGAGAGGAGGCTAGGACTGAGTTTGATTGTGACTATGTAGGGATTCTAGCTGATCCCCCTTTTCACTCCACCCTCAGGTTTTGCCATTCCTTCTCCTACATTAATCCTATTTTTGCCTCTTTCCAGCTGTCCGGCAACTTTAAAGTTCTTTTAATTTCTTTTTACATACTTTTATTTCTTTACAGCATTACATTTTACTTCCTTCTGAAGGAACTTATTTTCTTTTTACAACCAAACTCACTGGATTATCGTCTGAAAAAGTATTTGACAATATTTCTACTTTATGAACATTAATAACCAAATTCTTTAAAATTCAAATCATTACTATTATTGAAAAATGAATGTTTTTCAGAAAAATTTATATATTCTTTTGAATTGCCAATTTGTGTCTCCATATATTGACAATCTCTGAATTAAGTCAAATCATATCAAGTCAAAGAAAACTTTCTGTAATTTATCCTGTGTAATTTTAATATTTCTCTCAGAAGTTCTTTCTTCTTATGGGAAAACCCCTCCATTCCAACACCAAATTTCATTAAAATGTCCATTAATCTATCCATATTTTTTTTACAAAATGTTACTTTGTCCTTGTTTCGGGCATAAATTCCAACCATCAGAGCCTTAACCTCATGCAAATTATCTTTCACACCAATATAGCAACCATATTCATCAGTCAGTATAGGTTCTGGGGTAGCTGGGAGTTAATATATAAAACAACTTCATTTCCTTCATTGAATAAACCCATTATTTGCTATGGGGCATTTTGTGCCAGAAACTGGAAGTAAATGCTGATTTCTGACAAAAATGACATAAATTGCAGTCCTATGACCTTGGATGCTGCAAATGGCTATAAATGTAAGCATGTTACCGAATGCCCAAAATGCAGTCATGTGACTCCAGGGGGGAGGCAAGCATCGGAACTTCGTATCCAGATCATAAGTATTTTTTAGGTAATCTGTCATAAGTTTGAACAATCACAAAGCAATTGGTTGCAAGTCAAGAAATATTTATAATACAACTTGATTTAAATTGAGTAAAGACAAAATAATATAATAAAGATCTTGATCTAAAACTGAAAAATGTGAAAGAGACTAACATTTTGATTACACAAGTCTCTTTGCCATGAAATTCCTGAACGTAGATTTGGTGAAAGCCCAAGTTATGCAAAAGGATTCCAGAATAAAGCTAAATGTTAGTGTTGCAAACTTTCAAGCCTTAATATGTTCTTTTTAAGGAATTCATTTTTTAATACAAAATAAAATTCAAGTAAAATAAAATCATGGTTTGATTAAACTCTACATGGTCTGTTATTCTCTAAAAACCAGGAAGATGTCATTTTAGATTTCAAATGCTTTTTATTTGGTCTTTCTGCAATGCAGTTTCCTGCCTTTTTTTCCTGTTAAATAAATTTTAGCATTAATATAGCAACTTAAAAGTGTGTTACGTTTTCTATGTCTACTTCAATTTAAGTTGTTCTCATAAGTTAAAAGCAGTTAAAGCAAAACATAAATTTTTATTAAATATATTGGAAACTATTTCTGTGACATTGTTAAAGCTTTACCTTAACTTTTCTTCAAAAGATTTGAAAAATGTGCATTTGATTGTATATCCTGAAAATAAAGATCAGCAAATTTTTTAAAGAAATGTAATGTCACTGTTGGTTGCTGTGTATGTGAACTGTGAATAATGCTACCCGAGATCATAGACCTACTTACAGCCACAAAACATCCTGCTTTGGGTGTAGCACATGCGCGCGCTCACACACACACACACAATCTTTGTGACCCAACTGCTAAAATTCCGCGGTATTGTTTATTGAAATGGTAACATCAGAGTTAATGCTTAAAAACTGGCTTAACATATATATATTTTTTAAAAGAACTACCCAACCATCCCTTTCAGTTTCAAGGCAAAAACCAAAATCTCTATTATGCCCGTGTGAGTAACTTTACATGATTGCAATGTTTCCTGCACTCCACAGCCTTTCCAAGAATGTTTGTCAGTTACCACAAGATTGTCCTCTCCTTACATAAGAAATAAAGAAAAAAATTAGCACTGCTGCAAATAATGGGTGAAGGAACTTGTGGAAGGTCCTCTTTGGCAGGCTTTGCGGGATTGAAAGTTGCCAAAATTCAGCCAATGTTTACACTCTTAAAATTACTTTCTGATTTTAAGCACCATTTTCCCTAGTCTCAAATTCATGCTACGAACCTCCCTCCAGTAACGTGCATGTGTGCACTTTCCTATAGAGAGATAAGCAGTGCTGCCAGAAAGAAAGGAAAATGCATGGTATCCAATGGCCCAGACTCAGCAACTACATCCTGTCTGGCATGTTAAAATACCCCTTTCTGTCTTATGTGGGTTATATTGGTATGTTGCATTTCCATAGCAGCAGACCTTTTGTTTATTTAAATAATCTGAAATAGTGCTGAACATTAAGAGAGTTTAAGGTTGGAGACTGAATAGTAAATACACTGGGAAACATTTGTATATTTACTTGGTTTTTATAGAGCTTAATAGAATGGAAGGCTGATAAAGATGTCTTGCAATTAAAAGGATATAAATTGCTAACAGATATTCCATTTGTTTTCTCCCCCTTTCCCAGCTATCCATATAGTGAAGATTGTAGCCAGGGAATGCAATATATGAACACTAGATGTCCAGCTTGGTGTGACAGAATCCTTATGTCACATTCTGCCAAAGAACTCGTTTTGAAGGTAAAAAATTCCTTGAAACAGTTGGGGATGTGTGTGTATATATGTATGTTCTTATACAATTAATTGTATTCTATCCACTTCCATGGACCCAAGGCAGTTTATAAACAATGGAAATAGAGAATTTTAAAAAAAACATATACCAAGGCAGCCTAGCTCCATCATCCACATCAAAAGCATGTCAACACAATACTTTTTAAAGCCTTCCAAAAACATGAACCTCAGACAGGAAGATGTTTCATATAATGAGTGCTGGACCAAGAAAAAACAGTTCTGGGGCCCCTCTTGAAATTCACCCCCTTCACATCCTACTTTTTTAGCAACTGAGTGCTCAAGATAACTAACAAATAGAAAAGTTTGACTCATTCCCTTATCACAAAATGTATGAACTCTTGCAATGCAATGTGTCAGCCTCTGAAGATGATGTAGAAGTTCCTATTGATGAGAAAAGAATGGCCTGCATGCTGATTAGTGAAAGCTGCTACAGCTATATTTGTATTGCAGACTGTACAGTAGCTTTCAGTAAGCTACTGGGTGCAATTCAAAGTGTTGGTTTTAACCTTTAAGGCACCATACAACTGGACACCTAGATAACTTCTTGATCGCTTTCCTCAGGAAGATATGCTTATCCTTGGTGTGGAAATTTAGAATACTTAATAGTTATGAGGCAGTACTTTTCTGTTCCCGACCCTACGGAGCAGCCCTTGGCATCACTTACATAAGACTTAAAAACAGAGCTTTACCACTAGGCATTAGGAACCTCATAATGCAGTGCAATAGCTTTTACATTGTGTTTTCTGTTGTTTTGCTGCCAATTTTAATATAATTGTCAACTACATCTTGGATGGAGAGAAGGAGAGAGTACAAGTGAAAAATCTGATTTAAAAAGTTATGGAACATCAAATTGTACTCCAAAGGCCTGACTGAAGAAGGTATTAATTCCCATCCTAGAAGTGAACATAACACCATTTGATTTCAGAACACATCTCAAATCCTAAGCATTTGGAAATAATAGCAGAGGACTGTGATGGTAAACCTATAGCACGGGTGCTCAAAGTGACACGCGAAGCCATGTCTCCCAGCACATGTGGCCTTGCCCGTTTGTCTTCCAGGTTCCTGGTGTGCATGCGCGTGAGACGGTCAGCTGTCCTTTGCGCGCACGGCAGTGCCAAAACCCAGTCTGTGCATGCACGCCAGCCAGCTGATTGTCGGGCGTGCGTGCACGCTAGAACCCAGAAGTTCAGAAGTTCAGCGGCCCTGACGAGCACGTGTGCACAATGTTTCCATGCAACCTTTTTGCCATCACTGGCAATGGATTTCAACAATTAGGGAATAAATGAATGATGTGATCGTTTGTTAAGGCCTGAAGATCATAAGCACCATATAGTGCATGACACTTTTGAGTGCAGCTCTGTGACAAGGAATCTCTAGTACACTGAAGATCAAGAAGTGGCAAGTATGACTTCTTGTCAAACTGAGTCATCAAAACACATATTGCTATTTATTAAGTATGATTCAACCAAGACTTTTATAAGAAATTTGCAGGCATCTGAGGTGGGTAGCTGTATTTCTTTCCTTTTCCAGCTTCACTTGCTAAAATCCCTATGATAGCAAACACTTCATTTGATTAGGGGATTATTCTTTGTTTGGCAATTTAAACAAAGCCTGGAATTCAAGTTTCTGTGTGTACCTGAAAAAAGAGTTATTGATTTTAAACACCTACTTCTTTCAAAACGACATTGTTTAGAAATGATGAATTATTCTGTATATCATTACTTGTGTAAGACTTCTGTTGAACTCTATATCAGCACTTGTGTAAATAATGTATCTAAATTTTTCCAGATAGTCCTAATATCTATTCAAATAATTAAAATACATGAAATTGAACTGAACTTCCCCTTCCTGTTCTCCTTTACCTAATATACCTGTTACACTTACACATATACACACAAATAATTTTCCTCTTCTGTAACCACAATATCACATGGTGCATTCTGGACATCCAATTCTAGAATTCTGATTACCTGGTCTTGCCTTTACCATGTGAGCTTTTTTCCAGAGAAATATATTCATAGGGATTACTCAATATCCCATTTCCACAAGAATTGTTACTCAAACATTTTGCCATTTATATACCCTAGATTGTAAATCCCTTTTATTCTCAGAAGAAGCATTAATTAAATGGCAAAATCAAATGGATAATCTTCAGCTTATGACTGCAATTGAGCCCTACATTTCTGTTACTAAGCAAGACAGTTGTTAAATGAATTTTGTCCCATTTTACCACCTTTCTTTCCACAGTTGTTAAGTGAATCTCTATAGTTGTTAGTAGCACGGTTGTTAAGTGAACCTGGCTTCCCCATTGACTTTGCTTGTCAGAAGCTTGCAAAAGGGGATTATGTGATCCCTGCAACCTTCATAAATAGGAGTCAGTTGCTAAGCATCTTGTTTAGGATGTTGCAATGTTTATAAGTATGAAAAACAGTCAAAGGTCACTTTTTTCAGTAGTGGTGTAACTTTTACCAGTAACTAAATGAACTGTTATAAGTTGAGGACTACCTGTACTGGTCAGAAGTTTCACTTGCTAAATTTCTTGTATGTGGAGAAATCTACTACCAAACTTTACCATATGAATGGTGACTCTAAATGTAATAGGGAAAGCCACTGTTCTCAATCTGAACTTCCCATTTTTAAATTGAGGTAAACTGGGATCTGGTGATTTATGAACCAACAAGCATTAAAGCACTTTGCTAGCTTTGAGATGCTACATGAGAAGTAGTGAAAATGAGATTTCACAACTGCAATGTGAGCCCTGCAGTTTTGTTTGATATTTGCTTGTTGAGGGCAAGAGTTTTTATCTGTGCCCAAATTAGCAGACAGCCATAACCATCAGCTCCACACAGTGGGCTTTACAGATTGTAGAGACATGGGCGGTAAACAGCTTTAGCACAGCCTCATTTATCATGCCATGGTCCGTTACCTCCCTAGCATGTTATTTTATGCTTGCTGAGCCCTAACACACCAAAGGTTGCCCGCTGTTTGGGAGTCACGGAGCTGCCTGAGAGCATAGCGTAATGAATGCTCAGCTGAGTGGAGCGTGTTTCTGTTCATGCGCTAGTGTAATTTGTTTATCTGTCTAAAGATTATGCACTTGAAAATCTACAATTTGATGCTGCCTTTGTAAATTATCAAGTCGTTTTTGATGAATGTATCTCCACTTCCGATAGCAGTGGCATTATGAGCTTGAAATATTAGAAAGTGTTCATGCATGCAATGCAGAAGGTTACGGTTGTGTATGTGTGTGCGCACGCGCGTGGAGGTAGATAAAGATAACAGATTTTGAGGCAAGCATGCTAGGAAGCAAATGTGACCTTAAGCTTCCTTACTGCATTAAAAATAATTCAGTTTTAACTTTATAGTCCAAAAAGTGGCTGTTTATATATAAAGCTCTTACCCAGTCAAACTTGACTTGATTATAGATGAGGGGAAGCTTGACCATTTTTCATTTGAAATAAATTAGGGTGGTAAACCAATTGCAAGCACAGCTGCGCATGTACGTATGCATGAAAGATCTGGGGAGAGACTATGGGTTCCAGATTTAATTATCTCCCAGTTTAACCAGCCTGAGAAATTGTGAGGCAGTCTCCCTCTTAAGTCATTGCTTTAGCAAGGTCATTATGCTGGATAAACAAAGCAGACGTTAGAGTGGTCGATGCAGTAGCAAAAGCTGTCTCAATGTAATTATTTGTTTGAAGAGAAGAAGGGAACAAAATGCCAGTGCCGAACAGAAATAAAACTGGGTAGTTTTTATAATGTTCGGCTGCTACTCATTTTGAGATAGATACATGTATATGCACATTTAAAAATCTACTAAAGTCCATGGCACAATTGTCCTTGATGTTACTATTTTTACTCTTTGAAGCTTATGGTTGTTTTAACATCTAATTGAAAGCCAGAACCACAGAAATCAAAACTTAATTCCAACTAACTTTATTTAGAAATGGGTCTTGAAGAAGAAATTTGACATACATACATACATACATACATACATACATACATACATACATACATATAATCACATCACTCTTTTTTCCCTGCTTCTATGTTATTTCCATTTTTTTTCATCAATAGAGATTTAACTAAGGTTACATTTAAATTTAACCAAGATTCATATCTATTCTGGTAAAAAGTTTAAACTGGAAGCATAAATCAGTTTTATGAGTGTTCTAATCAATTAAGACATTTTATTTATTTATTTAATATTCGTTTGTTTGTTTGTTTGTTTGTTGAAATTTCTACACCACCAAGCTCACTCAGAAGCACTGAGGCACTTCCTGGTTAAAAGGATTAGCTGGTGACATGACTGTTGCCCTGGGGACCCCCAGTTGGGGGCTCCTTTCATGTCTCCGGCATGAACTGGGAGACATGAAAGTACCTCGCTGCATGGCAGCTCTCAGGTCTTGAACACTGCTCCTATCTCCCCTAAGTGACTATTTTAATAATGAATGAATAATTGGGAGTTTAAAAATCTAAGATTGACAAGTGTTTCAGATAAAGACAACAGGATTGAAAACACTTTAGATGAGCGGTCCCCAAAGGTTCTGCAGACTGGCAGTGGAGACAGGAGGGGCGGGGGAGAGGGGATGATTTCGTGCATGCGCCACTTGTACAAATGCAGCTTCACACGCACGCTTGCCACTTGCATGGCCCAGTTCCTATGGGCCATGGCCCAGCAGTTGGCCACGGATTAGGGGTTAGGGAGCCAGCTCTAAATGATCTTATCAATTTAAACATGTTAAAATTAATCCATTCTAACTAGTTGAACTCAATAAGTTTTTCTACTACACCAACATGATTACAGTGGAAGTGGACGCCTCAATGCTAAAGTGAATTCAATTTATTGTGTATGGAGTTTCGTCCTTAATTCACATGCTAAGCAGAGTCACTTGGATTAAGATACAGGCTTATTTATTTTAGTTAATTAATTGACCAGTAAAAATATCAGAAGATAACTGATTAATAGCTTTGATCTGTTGACAGTGTCTTATAGAATGTGTATTAATGACTGCATCCTCAGAGACCTGAGCATTTCCAATTAAGCTTACTTTAGCTAATTTTAACAGTTTTAAATCCTGTAATTTTTAAAACTCACTCAATGCAATAACATTGAAATGGACTTCTGACTGGATGCTCCAATAATCTTTGCTAACTTTGGAGAAAGCATGGAATGGAGGAAGAGTTGCTGAAATCCCCAGTTCTACCCCTTCTCTTTGTTTGAATTTGCTGACTTAACTCAAATACAAATAAGTAGAAATTTTTTGCAGTGAAGGAACAGAATTGAAGGTGTTTAAGTCTATGCTCTGTAGACTTTGGAAAAATAATGAGTGCATTGAGAAACTTCTTTGTTTTGTTTTCGTTTTGAAATGTGGGAGTGTACCATTTTTAACATTAGTGATCCAAAGTTATGTGTACATTTTAGAAGTAAATATTATTCAGTTCTATAGTCAAATTTCGAGGATTCTAGTTAAAATATGACCTACCCTGTTAAGTTGCTATATGGTTGTAAATTAATATGCAGACCCAGATCTTGAAAGCAAACTGCTTTCTCCATCTATAGCTAAAGTAATATTTAAGTCAAATAATAGTATCAGAGTACTGCATTCTAATGAGGCTATTAATTTTAATGACCTTTCTTTGCAAACATGTGTATGGTAAATAATTAAAAATATCTTTTTTCAGTTAATTTGGTTTACTGATTTATGTAACTATGTTTCTGAACCCTGGGCAAAATGCTTTCTACAAAATATCAGTACTGACTAGAAGCTTCTTTTATGTTTTCACTCAGTCTGAAAACGATGAGCGGCAAGTGGTGTATGACCATATAGGACCAAATGTCTGCATGGGGGACCACAAGGTAATCTTATCTACTTCTATTATGGACAGCCTGGTTCATCTATGACAGATTAAGTGGGGTGGGTTGAGTTGGGCACCTGCAGGTAAATTGGATCTGGAAAGACACTGACCTCTGGCAGTAACCAGAACACTGGTTACTCTTGCAGAATATGGACCTAGTGCAACAAGGAAGGCTGAGCAGGATTCTCGGCAGGCATTTGTGCAGTTGCCCAGCCTTATTCATAAATTACCTGCAGACACATTTATTTTCATGAGAATTAATCTGCTTTAACTATTCACATAGCTTTTGTGGAAAAAATCAGGTAATATTGTCCTAACTATGCAAACAACCTTTTTTATTTTTTAAAAACGGAAAATAAACCATGGGGGGAGGGGGAGAATGACACAGTATAGCTATGCTATGGCTTTTTTAATGTTGTTGTTAATACAGTATTAGAAACTAACTCATGGAATTTTACAGACAGTGAAACTTATAGAAGACCCAAGGATCTCATCTTCCCTCTTTCTTCCATTAAACATTTATTCATGTGAAATACAGGTTCTAGGCTGACATTTGATCAGAACTGTCACTGTAGAAGCAATCTAGGGCTGTCGTAAAGAGCGTACCCTCATATAAAGCCCAGGGAACGAGTGGGGACTTATTTGAGGGTATATTTCAATACAATCTGGATGGAAAAGACTTGAGGGAACCTGTAGGGTGAAAGAACAGTAGGTGAGACTTCAGAGTGTTTTATGGAACAGTTAATAGAATAGAGAGATAAAGTTGGAAAGGGAGAAAGAAGAGGGTGAAGAAACACGATTAAAAACAACCTACTGGAAACTGTTCTCCCAGATCTGAAAAGCATTGGTTTTTCTGAAGCATCTCGGAAAGCAGTAAAAATAGAGCTGCCTACATCCTTGAATGGGTTGCCCCTTGACAAAAAAAAACTTGGCACTTTTTGCCTAAAACTGTACTGGGACAGAAAGCAGCTTTGTGTGCTTCAAAAGACACCTTTTCATAAGATTTACAGGTATTTGAAAGAGAATTCTAGGGAGGTAAGGCTAGTCTAGGAGGGCAGGGAACAGAATCCCAAAAGAAGGCCGCAGTAAACCCCTTCCATATTGTTGCCAAGGAAACTACCTGAACATTCCATGAAGTCACCAATAGTGGTCCTTAATTCAAAGGAAGACTTGATTATTGGAAAATTCTGGTTTAAACTACTAACAGAACGATGTCTCCTCTGGTGACGTTAATCAGTCCGGGAATTTCTTTCCCTCACCTCAAAGGGTGGAGCCAAACCAGAACTGGATCCAGGTTCAATAATGTCCACAGTGGACCCACTACAGTCCTTGATTTCAGAGGGCCTGAGCTTAACCCCCTTACCCTGAATCCTGACCCAACAGCATGGCTGCAGGCCCCAACTGCCTCCTGAGGCCCAGCTTGGGAAAAGCCACTAAGCACCTCGCCTCAGGAAGGGCCACCCCTTAGAAGCATTCAAGTGTGCAGCCTATGGCAGCTTTACCTTTTAACTTCCTTCTTTTTCCTCTGCAGCCCGTGTTCCTGTCCTTTCGAATAGCCGCTGGGGCAGGTAAACCTATTGCCAATATGCACAAGTGTTGTGTCGTGCAGTGACGTGGTGGTAAATATCACGTTAGATTTCTCTTATCTGCTCTTTCCTCTCCCTTCCCTCCCTTTGACGGTCTGGTTTTCCTTCAATGGTCCCTTTCCCCTTTCTCACCCACCCCTCTTTTTGTGGGGCTTGTTTGCTTTTCTTCTTTACTTTCATTTTCTTTAAAAAAAAAAAAGCTTTTTGGTTTTGAAAAGAAAGCAATAGCTGTTCGTCAATTCTACAACAGGAAAAAGATGCCTCCAACATGAGAAGATATTTCGGGAAAGTTCATTATAGCGAGGAGGAAGAGGAGGAGGAGGAGGAAGCTTCAAACTCCCACCCATCGCTTAAATCGTGACAGCTCTAACCATCAATCCAAGTCCTGCGTGCCCTGTTCTTCTTTTATTATTACTGTTCTTGTTATTTTAGGCTGTTTATGCTCCACTAGCTTATTTCTGGCGTGGACACAAGTCCCCACCACCCCCAAAAATCTCTTATACCTCACTGTCTTGTATATTCTTGTGTCATCAAAAGTGGACTTTTTATTTTTATATGGCAATGCCTATATTATGCTACAGTCTGTTGCCAAAACATACCTACAAAAAAAAAATCCTCATATTAGGTTTTTTTTTTTTTTACAGTGTTTTGCGTCTTGGATTTCACTGTGAGGTTTGTCTTTTTAGTTGGTCAATGTGGAATGAGTGTGTGTATATGTATATATGTATATATGTAGACACACCTTCCACATTTAAGACCGTTTCCATCACCCTTCTCTAGCTTAAAAGCCAGGTTGGGATTTTATATATTGCCTTGTACAGAAGTCCTGCTGTGTTATTGTTGTTGTTTGATCCTGTGATATTTGGGGGTGGGGAAGAGGATCCAAGTTCGTTTTTTTGTTTTGTTTTGTTGTCCTTTTTATAACTTGTTTTCTCATGTTATTTACTATACTGCCATGTTCCATGGTTTCTGAATCACACAACAGCAGCTGCTTTCTATACGTGTATATATTTATATATATATTGTATGTGAGTGTGTATAGAGATATATATATATATACACAGATATAGAAATAATTTATAATTACAAACCCTCTGTCTTTCCTGATACCAATAAGACTTTTCCAACAAGCCCAAAATAATATCACTGCTGTCCGGCAGGAAATTCTGCCACGGGTTATTCAATTTGGGATTAACTCGGGATTAACTTGCAAACCGAGGAAATGTTCGCGATGGGAGGAGGCTGTTGGGACGGTTCACACCCCTTCTGAAACACGATTCTTCCGCGTGGAAAGCTTTCCAGGAGATCCGGAGATCCCCACTGGGCGCGTGGCGGCTCGTCCCGAGTTCCTGCCTCCAACTTACTTCGGAGCAAGCCTGCCGGGGCTCAGCGCTTCCAGTGTGGACACGCGTTTCAGGAGGGCGAGCGTGAGCCCCCGCAGACTGTAGTGCCAGTGCAGAGCTGCGAGGGGGTGGGGGCTTCTCCCGTGGGAGGTGCGGCGAGGGGACGCTCCACAGTCCAGGGCTACAATCACAGCTCAGGTGCCAAACAAAGCTCGTTCGTGAAGAGCAGACACGGGAATCCCGGGGGGCGAGGGGGGAGGAAACGGACCAGCCCCTAGTCGGGGAGCACTTGTTGATTCGGACTAGACGAAGGTCGGGAAAGCCAGAGTTTCCTTGAGAGCTCTCCCCCTCCCGGAATACAGCATTAAAAGGTGATTAGCGAGTCTGTTGAAGAAACACACGCGGGGAGCGTTATTGATTTCATTGAGAACACTACCCAGCTCAGGGAACGGGCGGGGGCGGGAGTCGGGAGATGCCTTTGGAGAACAACTCAAGCTTTGCGGTGGGTGGGGTGGGAAGGGGGGGAGGAGAAGAGAAAACAGGAGGGAGGAATGTCTCCTATGTCCCTGATCCTACCAGGAGTGGGAGCCATTGGAAGGACACGGGGCCGCCTAAGGCTTGGAGGGGTTTGTGTGTGTGGCGGGTTCACTGCGAAATGAGCATTCTGGTTCTCAAGCAATAAAAAAATGATCATGATTAAATAGGTGTCTGGCTTTTTCTGCGCGTCCCCTTGTCTTCTCTTGGGGTGAAAAATAGCGATTTGTAAAAAGGGTCTAGAAACCTTCATTTTAACCCTCCCCCCTCTCGCCGGGCCTGGTGCTTTCTCCACTGTGCAAGCTCATCGTCCCCCTGCACCGATGTGAGAAATGTTGCAAGAGTTCAAGACCCAAACTCAGCTGGGCTAGTCTAAGGAAACCAGCTGTGAGGTCGCGTGGGTGGTTTTTAAGGCGATGCGTGGCTTTTCCCCCCACAATCCACAAACACCAACGTTACCAGTAGCCTGGCTGGGATGAAAAAATGCACCTGTTTTGCTAATCCTACGGCTAGAGTTGCCGATCGCTCCCAGTTCTTCCTGCCAGACAGCCCCAGCAGAGCCTCGCTTTCAGCGGAGTGAAAGAACTTGAGTGCCTTTGCGTCCCGATCTTAACACCTAACTGATCGAAAGCAGTGTCTAATTTAGAGGGATTTATCTCAAGATTGTCCTCCGGGGGAGAAGGGCTACAACCTAAACGTTTTCAGCCTGCGGATTTCCCATTTTAGCTATATAAAAATTAAGAAAGGCTGCCAAACATATTAACTCCCCTTTATGGGTTACTAGTGACTATTTTCACTCAATATGCTGATCAGTTCAAGTTTAACAAACTTTTAGCGTATGTGGATTCTGTGCTGGGTCTTTACCAGATTTTGTCAAGCCGTGCAGTGCAAACCTTTCAATGCAGAACTAACGAGTAAATCTCATTCTACGTTTTTATTCTGCTGTGGGCTGGCTTCGTGTCGTTATTGAAGGTAGATGAAAGCCGCTTGTGAACGGCATGAAGCCAAAGAGGACTTGCAGGCCACTGGCCACTTGCCGGCTGTTGAAGTCAAACAGCCTCGGAAATATGAAAAACGAGTCAGATCCCTTTAGATCGCCTGAAGAGGTTGACCCCCAAAAGTTATACCGTACCCAAAACGCCCTTTTCCACACGACTTGCGCGATCTTAGATGCGCTGCTGTTTTTGTCTCCGGTTTCCCCCGCAAGAACCTCCCTGTGTCCTGTTTAAATCTGTTTATATCCATTGAATTGGTCGCCGGCCAGTTGATTGGTCAACAATGAATGCGGTCCAGCATAGTTTTGGGAAGAAAACTGCAATGAAGTCGATGGGACAAGTACACAATTGCAGTCTTCATTAGGAGAAGTTGCTGCTTCAAATTGATACAAAACGTTTTACCTTTTGACTTGCGCTCAATTTCATTTCCTTTTTTTTTCTTTCTCTCTCCCCTCCTCTCCCCTCCCTTCTCTACAAATTGTATTTGGGAATCAAAACCAGAGAAAAGGGGGAAGGGGAAATGTCTCCCACATCACCTCCAGTGACCTCCCTGCTAATCTGACACTCCGATTCAGTAATAGTTTCGTTTCTGGAGTCTTATCAAGCATTTGTTTTTTGGAAGTCATTATCTTACAGGAGAATACAGAACCGTAGGGAACAATCTCTGGCCAACCTGGGAGCTCACTTTATACTTATATACGGTGCCTTATGCGAACTCGGGAAATTAACCCGGCGTCCAGCCCACTTTCCCTTGATTTGCACGTGGGAGCAATTGGCTGGAATTAGAATACATCCCGGGAAGGAAGGGAAAGCACTAGCGAAACGTGTCTTATAATAGGCACGTATTATATGTAATTGTAATATACAATTCTGTGCCATGCAGTTTCCAGAGAAAGTTCGCATTGGATTGAAAGGACAGGTCTAGCTAGATATTTCGCCCAAAGGAAGCCTAGGGCTTGACGCTCACTTTAATCGCATCAATATAAAATTGCCGCCTCCGCGTTTGTCGCACTGGGTTGGGCTGAGGGAATTTGCAGTTTTGTCCTTTCAGAAGAGGCGAACCTGCACCCCGAGTGTCCTGGAACCGACAGCCCCGACAGCTACCAAATATGAACGAAAAAGCGAAGCCAAAACGCTTTCCGCCCAGCCGCCTCTTGATCCCGAAATTAACCCTCGCATGTGGACTGGTGTCTTGGTGAGCCCAAGTAGTGGAGAGTGAAAGGGATTTCCTTCCAAGTCGGTTTTTGGAATGGCGAAGAAACGGCCCCGCTTTCTGCCCAAAGGGGAAGCAACGAAGCACAACCGTCGTTGAAGAAGGGAAAGCTATTTTTAAAAAAAGCCTCTCTCTCTTTGATTCTCCTCTGGAATAAACGGGATCTGGCTCCCAACCCTTTGGGAAACGCGGAAAAGGAAGACTATAGGGCAAGATGCGGACGGACAACAACGACTTCATGAGGACCGCTAACTTGCCGGTCGATAAACACAAACCAGGCCAAAGGGCTAAAAAGGCCGGATCTGTCCCGGTTTCCAAACGTGCTGAGTCTGGATTTGCACGGCCAGTCTCTGGTTTACTGGTCATCAGAATTGAGGCAGCAATGGGACGTGGCTGGCTTAAAGTCCTGTGTTTAATTTTAGCTTGTGTGTATCTTTACAGGGGTGTTCAGAGTTAAAGTCAAAACCAGGGGGGCCAAACTTGGCAACTTTAAGACTCGGGGACTTCAACTCCCAGACTTCTCCAGCCAGCTCTGGGTGTTGAAGTCCCCGAGTTTTAAAGTTGCCAAGTTTGAAGACCTCTGGTCAAAACAGTTAAGATTGTCGCCGCGTCGGTGCGATTGAATCCCGCTGTTTTTAAGAGCTTTGCTCGCACCGTCACGACCGTCAATTTTTTTTAACCATACTGTACCTTGCGAAAGCCACCCGTTGATGTATGGATAATCGTTATGTGCGAGTGAGGCTATTGCGGCCTATGACACAAGATCTTGGCTAAAAGCACCGCATCCTTGGCTTAACAGGGTCTTTGAACCCAGGCACGGATTGCCCCATTACAGAGAAGCAAACGCCTGCCTATCTGCCTTAAAAAAGTGCTTGTGGGGTTCTAAGCACTCCATTTTGAAGGAAGGATGAATAGCTGCCTTCAGCAATGCTGGTACCTCTCTGCTTTGGGATGAATGGCCTGAGCACGAGAAAAGCGCCCACAGGCTGGAAAGGGGGGAGGGGGAGGTGAGCATAGTTCTTCTCCAGGGCCAGGGCCAAGCAAGCCCATGTTGCAAAATCCAAAGTCCCATCAATCTTGGCCACCAGGAGTGTTGATACAGAGGCAGCCTGCCCACCCAGTGCAGTCCCCATCATCGACATCAAGGTGACCAGGAAAGAGGGGAGTTGTAGTCCAGCAGCCCCTGACAGACATGAGGACACAATCCGCACTGCCAGGGTGGGGCGAGAGAATTATTAAGTGATAGAACAAGACTAATATGGGCCCCCTCACCTACCCATGGACACATAAATCAATAATGTCATTATTGTACTGCAGGGAGACCTACTAGGCCCAAAACGGGATGCGGGGGTGGGGGTGGGGTCGCGTGCCCATAAAGCAGGGGTGTCCAAACTTGGGAACTTTAAGATTTGTGGACTTCAACTCCCAGAATTCCCCAACCAGCCGTCTGGGGAATTCTGGGAGTTGAAGTCCACAAATCTTAAAGTTCCCAAGTTTGGACACCCCTGCCATAAAGGTTATGTCAAACAAGGCTGCAAGGCGGTTTTGCTATATGCACAAAGTATAGAGTATGAAGTATATATCCAATATTGTTTTTCTTTTAAAAAAAATTGGTTTTGTAAAAAAAAAAAAAATCCCTTTGAGCTCCATGGGCCCCGGAACAATGTACCATCTGCCCCCCACCTCTCCTCAGGTCTGGGCACCGCTGCTGGATGAAAACCCGCGCTGTTTCAGCTGATGCGAACACCTGCCAGGCCACCCATCGACCCTGCGTCGGGAATGACTGCTGCTGGAGCCTTGCTGCCTTGACGCCAAGGGGGAGAGGGGTTGATCCTTTGGCGCAAGTAGTCCCAAAGGTGCCTTCTCAAGAGGCAGCTGGACTTTCTGTTTTTCTTTGAAGACGTTTCGCTTTTCATCCAGGAAGCTTCTGAAAAAAGCACCTTTGGGACAACCACGACCTGGATGACTGAGCATCTCCACTGAGACTTTGCGCAACTAGGTGTGCTTCGAAAGGGGCTCGGTCCAAATTAACGCGCCCTCATCGCTGCTTGCCGTGTCTTCGCTCTCCCGCGCCCACCCAGCCCTATAAGCCCCCCACCCCACCCCAAGGATCATCGCCGTCCTGCGATTGGGTGGCTTTGGGATGCTCGGAGTGATCTCAGCGAGAGGAGGCAGCTGGTCCCAACGCGTCTCTGATCCCTGCCCCCGGCGTAAGTCCAGGCAGGAGCGAGGGAGGCTCTTTCTGGAATAGCGAAAGGGTCAATAGCACCGCTGGCCCTTAAGGCTGCCCGGCCAGCCTTTCTCATCAGGAGGAGAGACGCTCATTAGAACAGCTGGACGACGTCAGGAAGAATCTCGCGCCTTTCCTTTTGCACGTCTCCACAGGAGGCAGCTTGGGATAACATCTTGGTCTGCTCACACCGCGATTGCTCTACTGGGCTGCCTCTCAGATGTGTTGGATTTCATCTCCTGGGATGGTTGAAAGCTAGCTGAGAGGTCTAGGAGCTCTAGTCTAACACAGGGTAGCCTAGCTGTAGTCTAACACAGAGCCAGAGAGGGAAAGAGAGAGATGGTCAGATGCCTGTTGCTTCCAGAGCAGGTGCCTCCAATCTTGGCCACTTTAAGCCTGGAGGACTTCAACCTACTGGCTGGAGAATTCTGGGAGTTGAAGTCCTCCAGGCTTAAAGTTGCCAAGGTTGGTGATCCCTGCTCTAACACACCTGAAAGACTCAAAGGTTGAGGTACCTCCACATTGTGTAAACCGGTGCCCTTTACCCATGCCAGATTATCCTTCCATCTTCCTCTGCAATGGCTATAATCCAAGTTAGGGGGTTCAGCCAAAGAGGCAATCTTATTGCTGAATGATAAACTTCCCCAACAAGGAAACCTCTGCCTCCGAGGTTGTGATTCACTCCATCAATAGCACCAGATCAGCAGGTCCCACGTCCCCAGGCCTCGAGAAAAGAGCTTGACCCAGAAATGCCCATTTTCTCCCACCCCTTAAGTCTCAGCCTCTCTCTGCTCAAGCAGCACATTCCCCTCATCCAGGAGAGGCCAACTACTAGCAAAGTACAGGTAGTCCTTTATTTACAATAATTTATTTAGTGGCCATTCAGTTACAAATTTGAAAAAAGGTGACATGATCATTTTTCAGTTACAAATTTGGCAGCATGCCCATAATCATGTGATCAAATTTCAGATTTGCTTGGCCACTGGGTCATATTTGTGACCGTTGCTGTGTCCCATCCCAAGGTCATGTGATCACCTTTTGCAACCTTCTGATGAGCAAAGTCAATGGGGAAGCCAGATTTATTTAACAACCGGGTTACTAACTTATCAACTGCAGTGATTCATTTAATAACCATGGCAAAAAAGATAATAAAATGGGGCAAAATTAATTTAACTGTCTCACTTAACATAAATTTTGGGCTCATTTGTGGTCCTAACTCGAGGACTACCTGTATACCAGCATATCCCTAAAAGTGGAGCGATCTATCACTTTTCCAGACCTGTAGCACATCAGTGTCAGGTTTGGAAAGGCCCAGAGAGAGTGAAATGAGTTTGCTCTGTTTAACAAACCGGTGTGTGAACCTAAAGTTCACCAAATGTAGGTTAACTAATCTTGAGAGTAATGCTTGTGACTTGGCTCAGACTTAGTTGACTTTGGGAAAAGGAGTGGTAATCATTGCAAAATTGTATTTTAAATTAAGAAGATAAGCATGGGCTTGGCCAAGGAGTTCTGCCTATTCAGGCCTGCTCAGGTCTAAAATTTAATCTAAAAACAAATTTCCATTGCTTAAACCAACAGTGGTGTTTTTTTTAATTGCAGCAATCCTCGGGACTTGCATATTGAACTACAAAACCAAGCAATGTGTACAGCATAATCAGAGATGAATAACTGAAACCTAGTAACTTCTAGAGGGTGACAGGAACAAATCCTAGTTTTAGGATGACATAAAATTGGGCTTTGACGTATTGTTTTTAGATCTTCCAAGAAATCCTTAGTGGTTGAGCAGCTAAATGCCAATTTATTCCCATGTTTTAACTCCAAAGTGTAAGAAAATATAAGTTCAAATTTGTACATTAAAGGGAAAGTAGCCTAAGTTAGCTTCCATTATCTGTTAGTGTAATATGCTGTTGGTTCAAATCTATGAGTAATATTGCTGTAGGTCCCAGTGCTGCACATTATAGGAGCAACTTTGGGTATTTTTGAGCCCTAGTGTTAAACAGACATTTAGATACAATCTGTTTGCAGATACCTTGAAAAACATCCCAACCTATACAGAACAATGAAGGTGTATCAGGCTGTTGATTCACCTACTGCAGAACATATTGTATTAACTGGAAGATGTTCTGCTTGTTTTTAGATAGGGCTGGAAAAGATCCTTATTTGGAGAAAAAGGGGATTTCTACCTGTCACTGTTGCGCTACACTACCAAACTGCCATCCTGCCAATCAGTCCCAATGGGATCCAACATCAAAGGAATTATACGTGGCCTGAACTGTGGCTCTGTGAATTGGAGAAGCAAAAGAAACCTTCCGCACCTTTGTTAGAAACCTGACACATAGAGGCATTGATAATGTTCAGTCTAAGAATTTATATCTTGCAAAATAAATTTTCTCCTTCAAAGGGAAGGAGAGGCTTTTTAAAATATGTGTGTGGTATATTGGGGTACAGTTGGGGAGATCCAACTTCTTGTCCATACTCAGCCACAAAGCCTATGGGCTATGTCAGCATAGTTATTGCTTTGCAACCTAATCAGATTCATAGGTTTGTTGATAAAACTGGAGCTCATGGAGAAAACACCATGATGAGTTCCTGGAAGAAAAGTAACACACACAGTTTACCAATGAGTGCTACATGAAATGCGATTTTTTCCCCCTCCAAGATCTAAAAAGTTACTGGATGTGAGAATATTTTCATTTTGTGCAGAAATAATGAACACGTGGGCTGTCTCCTTCTGTTTAATTCAGTGCTACTACACAGTCTACACAATATTACATCTTTGCCCTTTCATCTAAAATAATTACCCCTCCCAAGGGCCATATTCACATTCATTATTTGAAATACAGCACAAAAGAAACAAGAGAGAAAACTAAGCACTTAGATATCATAAGGCAATTATGAAGCTTAAAGAGAGCCTCATTAGGGACAACACATTTGACATCCAGCAGATGCTTAAAATATAGCTTTCTCATCAAGAAACAGCACTTTCAGCATAGAATAAATTAGCACATACTAGGGATAATGCAGCATCTTTCTTTCTTTTCTTTCCTTCCTTCTTTCTTCTCTCCTTTCTCCTTCCTTTCTTTTTCTTTCTTCTTTCTTTATCTCCTCCCTCCCTCCCTTTTTTGCCTGAAAAATATCCCAAAAGACTGGCTAGGTAGGAAAACGTTTTACTCCAGATGTTTTAGACTTTTTCATGATACAGCTCAGCCTAAGGCATCATTTTTGAGTCCATGAAGCCACACTTATATATATATTTTTTAGAGGAGAAAGGCGGCAGCATTTTTTTTCTGAAGTTGGACCATGCATGTAGGGGAGGGACTAGAAAGGTTCCTGGCACAGCTTTTTGCAGGTTTCTAGAACAGTGGCAACTCACATTACTTACTGGTTGCTTGGCCTGTTTTTACGGTAGCAGCTGCTAATGTTGGTGATGAAGTATGGTAAGAAGGGAGGGAGGGAAGAAGGGCTTAGTTAGCAATAAGTGATTCTGGAAGTTCCCAAAACCCACCCTGACCTAAACCAAGATAAGGATTATGATGACTAGAATGAAAACAATTACCAAGAGGGCTGTGGTAAGATGAAGAATCCCACAATAGCAACTCACTCATTCACTTACTCACTCACTCACTCTATCATCTATGGATCAAACATATTGACCACTCATCTTACCACAGGGTAATACTATTGCTTAATTTGCTTTTAAAATTTAACCTGATGAAGACATCAGTATATCTTGAAAGCCTGCATATTTTACAACACACGAGGAAGCTTAATGTAAGCATTGTCCTATTGTAGATGGGTGGATATTTTTTCCTTAAACAAAATTCTCACAATTAGGAGAAAGTACATTGTATTCCTATTTATTTAGATAAAAATGATATTCTCCTTTTATAATACGTATTATTCAGAGTCGAGAGAGACTTTTATATAAATAAAAATATGTCACTTTTGTACGAGATGAATTTTCATTTTCACTGACTTTTAAAAATAACATTTTAATCTTGTACCTCATTCACATAGACTTTGATATTTCTGTATTCCTTTAATTTATTAAATTATATTTCAATGATTTCTTCCAAATTATTCAGGAATATGTTTCACTACTGCTATAAAAATACTTTTAAGCAAACAAACTCTGTTCTTCAGAAACATCTGTTCAGCTTGGTGGTGTTATATATTTAAAATCTTGTGAAGTAAATAATTAAAACTACAATCCATATACACTTACCTCAGAGCTTCATTTAAGCCTGTTGATCTTACTTTTGAATAAGCATGAATAGGTTCAGTTTAAATAGCCCTCTGTGTTAGAAATGCATAAACATGAGTGCTCTTGTAAAAACAAGGAAAATAAACATCATCCATTGTTGACAGCATTATTAGAAATTATGAAACTAAAAATGGAATCACAAGAAATATTAATATAAATTGCCCTTTTTCATCTGAATCTTAAACTAACTAAAACCAGGCCTGAATTGAGCAAAAATGCTCATGTTTTGTTCCACTTTTCCACCAAGAAGGGTGAAATGGGCTACCTTAAGCAGCAATTCTTGGGAAAAATCGTTCTGTTATCGGTTTCACCACTTATTGGAATTACCACTTGGATTTTTTGCCTCCAACGGCAAGCTGTTTTTGACAGCTGTGTTGGCTGTGATTTGTTATATTGGTTCTGTATTGTATTTACATTTTGACTTTTAAAAAATCATTGATGTAACCTGCCTAAGGTCACAAATTATGGAACGCAGAGTTTATCAAATGCTCAAAGAAACAACTTTACTCCTGCTGAAATCTGATGTGGCTTTTCTGCTAACATGCACTCTGTCCAGGGCTAACTTGAAAATAGCTTCATTCATTCTGATAGGTCTTAACACCCCCCTTTTTTTTGCAATTTCTGACTTTTTTTTGTCTATGCACTTTCCATCAAAGAACTGATTATGCAGCCTACACATAATTTAGTTTCTCACATTTTAAGGGGACATATTCCCAAATAAGCATGCACAGAACTGAAACCCAAAGCCCCAATATCATTTTTCTCACATTATTTGTATGGCAGACATAAAATCCTGTAGCAACATGTTTGAAACTATATCTCTAAAGTAACTTAAAGTCAGAAAATATATTCACATTTCATTCCATTTCTATTCATGCTTTGTTGTCTAGTCAAGCAGCATTAATAGTCCTGCATTATGACTAAAGGGCTATATTATTTTGGAACTATGTGCATGAAAGGACATATTTCTCATGGGAGCTAAATGCAGTCTCTTCAAGTATAATAAGATTCATATTACAGCAATATTGCAGTCTATGATGACCGAATCATACAGAAGTTTCATCCTCTTTGAAACATGCTTTGTTTGACTTGTTCTTCTAAATGATCCCATTAAAATATTCCAACTCCTAGTGGACATCAAGCCAGAATGAGGATGATAGTTAGCCTGAATCACACCAAGTTATTTACACTGACTTTATGTGTTCTGTATGTGTCTCCTGAAAACTCCAGGTATAGATCCCAGCACCCATTCAAAAGTTACGACCACAGTTTAATTAATAATACGATAGAAGGGGAACATTAAACATATGAGAAGCAATCATATTCAATGTACCAATTTAAAGTAAAATTAATTTGAGTTAATCCAATTTTGGTTTTTGTCTTGATTCTGCTCATTCACTGGTATATTGATTTTATATTTTTAGAGGAGATCATACTATCAGATCGACAATAATTCTGTCTGGCTACAAATAGTTGTGTCTGTCCTAATAATTATGGAATAAGTGGGAGATTCAGCGGGATAAATGTTTCTCTAATAGTGGGATATTATCAAGGAAATGGCATAACTCCCACTTTAGGATGGTCCCACTTAGCCATTCTGAACCCTGAAAGAAAAAAAAATGTTTCCTCTGGCAATACTTTTGGATAACAATTTACAGACTTGCTAAGGATGATGGTGATGGTGATATTACCATTGGGAAGAAATGTTGGTATTACACCTAAAGGTTTCCTTCTTCTGTATGGCTTTGATCTGAGAAATATAAATGTTGAATTTTCAAATACCCAAATAACTTACTCTCCATAAATAAAGCATTTTTCTAATGTGAAGTTTTTTAAAACTAGCATCTAATCAGGGGGAAATTGCCCAGAAAAGTTTCCTTTTACAGCAAACATGCTTCCAGGACTGAATATTTAAAAATAAAATACCTGGTGCTCTAATAAATCAAGTTTGTAGCTTTATCTTGAACTATCCATTGAAATGGAGGTTAAGGCTTTAAAACTATCCGGTACTGTATTCTGTATTTCTATTTATAAAATAGAAAGTGTTCTGCCCATTAACAAGACCAGTTCTATGTTTCTTGTTCTATAGAAAATAATGCAAGTCAAAAATATTTCCACCAAAGCAGCAAATCTTACAAAGAAGTGATGTTTCTACATAAGAAAGGGCTGGCCCACAAGACTCCAGTGAAATAAGCCCAAGACAGCCATCACACTCCAAAGGCAGATATTTTCCAAAGGAAAAGCTTGTTAAATAATTTATTGATTTATACAAAGTCTTTCCAACTGTACGAGTCAGAAAGCAACTGAAAATCAAGTGAAGCAGTTCTCTCTCCCTTTACATTCTCCTAGAACAAAAAACAAAATCAAAGGAAGCCAAGCCATCCAAACCCATTTTTTTAAAAAGGGAAAGAAACCTTTTTCGTTTTTACACTAGAAATATACATGACAAAAATCTGTAATTTTCTATATACACAGCTGAGCTGGTATCCTCCACTCATATACAAAACAGTAACAACAGCTTGATTGTTAGGAGCAGGAAAGGGGGGGGGGGATGGAGGGGTGGAAATCACAATTTCAAAGGCAGCAGCTACTCCATCCTCAGCCCACTTGACATCCCAGCAGCATTTACGGACTCCTCCCTCCCCTCCCCTCCCCCAAATGACTAGAATCCAATGGGATGGAAATTCTAGGCTAGCAGTTGATATTTAAAGCAGTTATTTTGCACAGGGCATCCCAGGAATTAAAACAGGCTTCAGCTAAGTGCAGATGGGCCTAGAATAGACCAAGGTTATGCAGCCTGAGGCTCTCCTGGGACAGAGGAGGCTCAACCTCCTATCTATTTACTCAGCCCCGATGGAGCTCCCCCATGCATAACCACTGCGATCAAGTTTGGTCCAAATCAATTATCTGTTCAACCTCTGCAATCCTACATTCCTTTTGGACCAGAGAAGAGTCCCCTTTAAAGGGAGGTGGGTTTGCTCCCTAGTTAGGGGGCCTAGGCAGTGGTGGGCTTCAAATAAATTAACAACCGGTTCTGTGCCCTAATGATTTCTTCCAACAATCAGTTCACCAAACTGCTCAGAAAGTTAACAACCAGTTCTCCCAAAGTGGTGCAAACTGGCTGAATCCTGCCACTGTGCCTCCTAGGATTACAATCCAGAGCAGTGGTACACCAGGCAGCACACAAAACCCTGGACCCTCCGGTCCTTTCTCCACGGAACCGGTCCCTGGTGCCCAAAAGGTTGAGGGGACGCTGCTCTAGAGAGCCGGGTTTCAAGAGAAACTCCCGAATACAACGGACTGGCCCCACTCTGCCTAGCAGCTATGCTTGAGCTGAGCGCCTCTGGCTGCACACGCTGCTGGGCCCTTGCGAAGCTCAAGGCCCCGAGCCTTGCTTTTAGCGCTGCTCTCTTTCCGGTCGCACCGGCAGCTTCGATTTCCCAAGTTAGAAGCCGGGGGGGGGGGCATGGGGGCGAGGTGGGGGAGGCGAAAAGCAAAAGAAGCCTAGGCGTTGCTCCACGAAGGCCGGAATAACTTAACAGTTAACAGAGTTGGAAGGGACCTTAGAGGTCATCTAGTCCAACCCCCTGCTCACGCAGGAGACCTATACTAGGGATTCAAACCGCTGAACTTTCCGACTGACAAGCTCGACGTCTTAGCCACTGAGCCACCTAGCCAGGCTTTTCTTCTTTCCTTCCTCCGCACCCGACGGCGGCGAAGAGGAAAACGGCGGCCGTTCCTTGCCATTAACTTATTCGATAAAAATATATAGATATATATACAGAAAGGAATTTCCCGACACGCGGGGCTGTACACGACGTGGTGGCCGCCAGTCGTGGGGCTGGCGTCGACTACCCTGCTAGGCCGGCGGAGAGGAGGGGCGGGCCAGGTCGCAGTCACGAGGGCTCCGAGGCGTTGCTGCAGGGGCTGAGCAGGGCCAGGGGGGCGACGGCGGCCGCTTTGTGCTTCTTGAGGAGCCGCGTGATCTTCTCGTCGTCCGAATTGGGGTCCAGCGGCTTGTTATACTCGTCGTCGTCCTCGTTCTCCGAACTCTCCTTCAGCTTCTCCGTCTCCGAATCGTGCTTCTTCTTGGCCGAGGCCATTTCGGCGGCGTGCCGCTTCCGCCATTTGGTCCGCCGGTTCTGGAACCAGACCTGGGCCGGCCAGAGAGGGAAAGAGAGAGATGGTTAAAGTCGGACGCCTGTTGCCTCCATAGCAGGGGCCTCCAACCTTGCCAACTTTCAGCCTGGCGGACTTCAACTCCCAGAATCCCCCCAGCCAGCAAAGCTCCTCCCTCCACAACCTCTGAAATGGCAAAGGAGGTCGGGGCAGCTGAGAGGAGGAGCCGCGCTAGAGGGAAGGTTGCAGCTCCGTCCTTCGGGAAGACTTTTAAGCCCCGAAGTCGGTTTGCGGCAAAAGTGGCCATTGGTTGGAGGACTGGCGACGGTGGGGAGTGGGGAAGGGGGTCCCTAAAGAAAGGGACGGTCCTGAGAGATGTAGATCTTCACTAGCCATCATAGCTCGGTCCGTCCCCTGCTGGTGTTTGCAACGGGATCCTGCGGATTGGAAATAATCCCGCAATGGGAGGAAATGCCTCCAATTGTGATTACTCGGCTTTCCCCAGATTTCAGTACGCTCAACAGCAAAATAGATATTTTGGTGGAAAGATTGGCCAATGGAGTGGCTAAACAGCTAGAAACGAACGAACGAACTTCTCAAAATGTAAATGAAATTATTTTAAATTTTAGGGAGGGAGGATAGAGAAAAAAGCAAGGCATGAATTTTACTAAACGTTTATTAAAAGCTTTTTTTAAAGTCTGTAAACCTTTTTTAAGCTTGAAAAAAAGCTCTTCACCCAGCCAAGAATCAGGGAGAAAGAGAGGGAAGACAAGGGAGTTCATCCTCAAAGTAGAATTCTTCATTCGGTCTAGATTATTTTTTTTGCCATTTTACGAATTGTGTTTTTGTTTGTTTTAAAGAATGTTTCCTATTTTAAGAACTCTAATTTGAGCTAGTATTGCCTTAGTTTGGAGTTTGGATTTTCAGTCTGTAAAATGTCAGTTCCCCAAAACTGTAAATAGGGCACAACTAGAATACCAGTATCTGAGTGGAATTTAGATGTAAGAGCAACAGGGCTTGTTTTGAACAAATTAATTTGAACCGTATATTTTATTCTTAAATAGGTTTCAGATACTTAAGATGAACATAAGGCAGAGAATGCCACTTAATTATATCCTGACTGCTAATGCTAAAGATAATATGCTGTTTAAATCCCCCACCATTATGACCAGCTGCACCTCAGAGCCACAAAAATATACATTTCCATGCAAATACACAAACACCAGAAGGTATTGTCCTGGAGATCTATTTACAGTAGGTTCCCTATATCCCACTGAGTGTCCTAACATTAAATATTATGCTAAAATAGTGCAGCGGTCTGGATTTAAAGACCAAAACAATTCAGGACATATGTAGTACCCACAAAAACCTAGTCAATATCACTTTTGTGCAGCTACATCTTTTTTTCTGAGTTCCTGCACAATTCCAATAAAATTTAGTTTAGGGTCCTGTGATTAGGTGGAAGCTCATGTATATTTTTCAAAATCACATTTTGCCTTTAGAATCTGGAACTTGGTATAATTATTCTTCAACTGACTGCCTTGCAATGCTTCTACAGAAGACACCTGCAGAACAATTTGCCTATGTGCAGGTGCACAGGCCTCTAAACCATGTCACACCATTCACTCACCCACCACTAATTCCAAAGTTAGTAATTTGTAGGAAGGAAATCTCTAAGGACCCTGCTTTCAAATAGGAGGGCTTTCAATTACGCTGTAAACAGATTTACTCTGAGGTAAAGTCCCCTTTGATTTAAGGAGCACTCCCAGCAAGCCTCTTTGAAATACAGATAAACCACTTTCACCCGAAACAAAAACCAGCTGAACTCAATAGAGCTTGCTTTCCAAGAAGCCCCTTTGGGATTAATTGCTAACTTTGCAGGGGGGGGGGGGTTGAAATTCTTTGGATATCTTGGTATTAATTACGGGATTGGTACTAATACTATCTAAATATCTTCCACTTGAAAACTTAACTTTATTTAAACTTTGCTTTTCTTTCTCTTTTTTCTAAATCAAATTTTAAAAAACTTGTTCAGAATATGGATTAAATCTCAGTACGGTGAGGTCCATCTGTAATGTGCATCAGGCTGTTAACCACCACACTAAGCAAGACCCTTGGCCTCTAAAGGCATAAGACATATTAGCTCATATTAATATCCCTTTTTGGCCTTCCGTAACAGTAGAAAATAAGGCAACCTTTAAGACTATTATTTCTTTTGTTTTCAGGACAATTAATTCTAAGAATGACCATAGTACAGAGTTGTGAGAGAAATTCCAGCCTTCTAGAAAGACTAAAACAGATAGGCGCTAACTTTGCCTAAAAAGAGGCTTTCTTATATTCAGAAGAGATAATCTTTGAATTTGTAAAGAAAGCATCTGATTCCAATCCACGTTAAGGGTTTGGCATAGAAGTATTTTATTTTCAGTTCAACAAGTGGTTATTGCACAATCCCTCATTCAGTAAAATACTTCTGAATTCTTTGCTGGTTCCTGAGAAAATGGTGAAATTGCCTTTCTGAACTCTCTAAAGAAAAGCTCTTTGAGAGGATTTGTAATGCAAAGGTTGTCTCAAACTTGGCTACAGGGAAACTTTCAATTAATTTATTTAGCTTTTATTTCCAAAAAGATTCTCTCATTTTTAAATAATTTGCATCTTGCCAGCAATCTGTTTTCCCCCCCAGATCTTAAAACGTTTCAGTTTATCTCATTGCTAGAACTTAAAATGAGTGAAAAGGTAAAACAGGCACGGGATGGGTTAGTCTGTTTGGAGTAAGTTTGGAGCCAGGGAGAAAGACTGAAAAAACAAATTTTACATTTAATCTCTTCATAACATTATTTAATCCTAGCAATGTTTAATTTTAGTAAATTTTGCAACGAAGAATGTGATCTATGATAAATAACAAAAGTTTCCCAAAGTTCAAGATTTGTTTCGTTTTTTTTTTTGTTTTTTTTTTGACGTTCAGGAACGAACTGTGTGCATTAATATGAGCTGCTTGATAGGAAGCTTTTGACAGCAAACCTAATTTTGCTCTAAGAAACCTGTAGCTTGTGTTCCTTTACATTCATTTAAGTGCGGCAGCAAAACAAAGGGCCTTCCTAAGAAAAAGTGGCCCAACCTGGATTCCATCCAGGCAAGCTGTGAATCCAACCTAGTGCCGCTTTGGGAATACTTCCTCTGGATCTGAACGAGGCTTAACTTCTAAGAGTCTGCTGGCTTCCTTAGAGACCGTCCGTCCTAGTTCAGATCGAGAAGGAAGAGGGCTAAATAGGACTTCCATGTTGCAAACTGCGGCCCCGGAGATGTTTGGAGTTTGCAACATGGAAGTCCTGCTTAGCCCTCCCTCCTCGATCTGAATCCGCATTGGAGTCGCTACGCCGGAAAGCCGAGCTCGGCGCCCTACCTTGACTTGACTTTCCGTCATCCCCAGCGAGTAGGCAAGGCGGGCTCTCTCCGGACCGGCCAAGTACTTGGTCTGCTCGAAGGTCTTCTCCAGCGCAAATATCTGCTGGCCCGAGAAGGTGGGCCGCGAGTGTTTCTTCTTGCCGTCCTTGTCCAAAACCATCCCGGCCTGGGCTGAAAACGAGGGAGAGGAAGAGCAGCCCCCGTCAGCGCCTCCAGGGGCTCCGAAAGGGCAGGGAAACCGCCACGCTTGTCTCGGCGCTCGACCGCAATCCCTAACCGGCAGCCAAGAGAACGGAGCCGGCGTCTCCGAGGGCGGGCGAAGGCCGAGCGGCAAATCGAAAGGAGCCCTTTGCCCGCCCCGCGCAGCCTCGGGAAAAGCCGCCTCGCCCGGGTTGCCACCCGCTTGGCTTTCCCCGCCTGGCTCAACGGACGGCGGAGGCGGAGGCGGCGGCAGCAGCAGGAGAAGCCCAAATGGCGGGCCTCCGAACGGGACGGGACCCTCCGGCGGAGTCCGCTACCCGGCAAGCTCGGCGACTTGGCGTCCGAGAGCCGCGTTTGGTTCCAATGTCCTGGAAACGGCTGCCGCCACAGCGGCGCCTCGGCCAAGGCGAGGGGATCCGGGCATGGGCAGAGCGCCGAGGGGGGAGCCCTCCCGGGACCATCGATGAGCAGAGAGAGCGGATGGGAGCCCCATGCAACGGGCGGTAAAAGATCGAAAGGGATCCAAAGGATCCCCTCGGATCTCTACCTGCCCTCTCCGCTCCTTTGCGGCCTCCCCCTTCCCCCGCGCTTCCTCCCCCCACCCCACTCCCAAACCCACCTTACCGGGACAGGCGAGCCGCGGGTCCCTCCAGGGCGATCCCTGCATAACTCCGGGCCAGAAAATGGGAGGCCGGCCGGGCAGCTCGGCCAAGGGCTTGGGGTATCTGGAGACGGCGGCCGGGTTGAAATACATCCCCGCGGCGGCCAGTCCGTTCAGGCGGGGCAGGCCGGAGAGCAGGTTGCCTGCGGCGGCGGCGGCAGCAGCGGCGGCGGCGCCGGCCACGGGTCTGCCCAGGATGTCGCTGATGCCGTGCGGCGTGCCCAGCGGGATCTGCGCGTTGAGGCCGCCCAGGGCGGGCGCTTTGAAGCCGGCCGGGCTCTGCAGGGCGTAGGGGAAGAGGGAGGTCTTCATCTCGGCCATGTTGTGCAGCGCGGCCAGCGGCGTACTGCTCAGCACGAAGGCGCCCTGGCGGTTAGCCTCCATCTGCCCCACGGCTAACATTGGGCAGCATCAAGGGGCGGCGGGGGGGAGGGAGAGGAGAGGAGACAAGGCAGCCGCCGCCGCTGCTTCCCGTCCTGCAAGTGGGAGAAAGCGAAGGCGGGACCCTCCTCGGCTTCCCCGCCGGCGCGGAGAAAGTAGCAGCCGAGCGAACCGAGACGGGTCGCCAAGTTTGGCCCCACGTGGAGGGCGCCGAGCAGAGGCCGCGGTCGTCCCGAGTCCCGCTTGTTTGCCGAGGAGAGCCAGCCCAGCCGCGATCGCCCGGGGTGGGACCTTCTCCGGCCAGGGGTGGAGGAAGAGCGGGGCGTGGCGATCGTCGCCCGGGAAAGGAGGCGCGGGAGAAACCCCACCGGCCCGCTCCAGGTTTCTGGCGGCTTTTCTGCTTTGGGGGGAAAAAAGAGGGGAAAAAGAAGCCCCGGTTGGAAATCCTGCAGGGGGTAAACCGGAGCCTTTTCCTCCAGCGGCTTTTGCCGCGCGGTCCCCTTTTCCTTCCCGGCCTCCGCTGCGAAAACGCCTCGGCCAAGGACTCTCCGCTTGGGACAAGATGCGCTGATAACCTCGCCGCCACCTGCCAGCCGCGCCCCTCCGATTGGCCGGGATCTCTTCCGAGGCCGCTGCTCTCAGCCAATGGCTCGGCCGCCTCCTCTCCCGCTTTTGCCTCCGCCTGTCTTTGCGGGCCGGACGGAGGCGGGGTTGCGAGGGGGCGGGGTCGGAGCGAGGCCGCTTGAAGCTTCCGCGATAAAAGTCGGTGGAGGTACTTTTAAATGGCTGTAAATTTACCAGCTGATTTATCTTTCCAACGATTAAATAAATCCCGCGGAATGGGAGTTTAGTTAGGCGTAAGCTTCGTTTTTCTTCTTCTTACCCCTTCTGGGTTTAAGCAATAAATTAAAAAAATAATAATAAGTGCGGCGTCGATGTCACTGAAGTCCTCCAGACCTTTCGCACCATTATTCAAAGCCACTTTTACAAATGAAAGCTCTTTTTTTTTCTCCCCACCCGGCTCATTCCGCTTTCTGAGACCGCTAAAAACATGAACGCGGCTTTTCCCACGGCAGCCCGCGGTTTCAAGAAGAAATCGAGCCACATAAAACGGAATCTGTGGATTTGCCGTTTCCTTATTTATTTTTTCTACCTTGATTCCCCCACCCATCATCTCCTTTCCACACGTGGAGAAAGAAAAAAAAGTGCTTTGCTTGATCAGGAGGGATTTTAAGGGTGCTTAATCTTATCCTGCAAAATACCTTTCATAGCAGATTTCGCGTCCCTATTGATTACATTAGAACTGCCGCCTCCCGCGCTCGATTTTTCAGCCTGACTTTCCAAATACAAGCGAGGGAGGGCGGAGGGGATCTTTTCTGAAGCTCCTCTTGGTCGATCCTTTCAGACAAGAGTTTAGTTGGCAGCTTAGGTGTGTGCCTCTCCTTGCCCGTTACTTTTTTATTTAAAAAAATAAGGTCCCAACATGCACAAGTGGAGGGAATTTTCCGATCCGGCTTTAAGAACATCTCGAATTCCTGTACTTCACGACGCCTGATCTTTGGGGAAACCTGCGATATTTTGAGGTTTTTTAAAAAAAGGAAATTGTGTTTTGTTTTTCGCAGGCAAGGAAGAACGTTTCTTAGGCTACTTTTGAAACTAACTACGGGTAATATTTCCTCTTTTACTCATTGCTGGGTTCTTGGAGGTTTTCTGCCAGAATTTTGTAACCATCTGCATTCAGCGCTCCTAGTTAGAGGCTGCATCCGGAATCGGCCTAATAATACTTACACCGTACACCGTAAGTATTTTAAGTGGGGCATTTCCGTGCCAACCTAGCAGCTTCTCTTGACCCGACCTTGATATTTCATAGTTGTGAATGCTGGGAAAGGACTTGAGAAGGGAAGGCCAAGACGAAGGGAAAGTAAAAAAAAAAAAAGTTTCACCAATAAAGAAGAAAGATTGTGGAAAGGCATCTGCGACGTAAAATCAGATCTACTTGGAGATCTAATCTTGGGTCGGTGACCGGGACCAGAGGTTCAGTCTTCCGAGCTTTCGGATTCGTGCAAGAGCCCATCCTTAGAGAACTTCTTCAAAAGATCTATTTGGACTTGCTGGTGGTCTTCAGTGCAGAGGGAAAGGCGCCCCCGACCACAGCTGTATTCATTATTGTGGGCGAGTGGGAATATTAAACCTGTTGCCTTCCACGGGTCGGTCTCGGATGCAATATTATATCCGTGAACGGGACATCCAATTGCTACCAAATTTGAGATCATGAATATGCGTAAGGTTTTTCTTTTCCTGCATGGAAAAGAGAATTTTCTAGGCACGTGTCTCACATAATAGGGAACTACTTTTTGCTATATCTTCCGTAGAGTAATTGGCTCTAAACGTCATTCAGCTCGCTGGCTTCTACCTTTCCTTCTCCTAATAATATTTTCTTTAGATCAGACCCATAGGCGACTATAGTACTTGGCCCGATATTTCAGTTGGTTCTTTTTCCTCTCCGTTTCTCCCACGGCACCCTAACTATTCCAACTCAGATAGTTGCATTTGTGTCCTTCCCATCGTCTCCAAATCTGCATTCCCCCCCCCTCCCCAAACGCAGCTGCCTACACAGAGTGAGTGCTCTCAAGGAGCAACATTGCTAGGAAGCCAGTGTCCTTGTGGCATTTTCTTGGCGTTTGGGGGTGGGGAATGAGGGGAAAGGGGGGAGAGAAAGAGAAAGAACAAGCCCTCTGGTAAAAAGGAGAGAGAGAGAGAGAGAAAGGAAAGAAAGAAAGAAAGAAAGAAAGAAAGAAAGAAAGAAAGAAAGAAAGAAAGAAGAGACATCTGTTCTAGAGATTGCTCGTTTCCCCTTAGTTTAACTTTCTTCCAACGCACATTCACGCTTCCAATGAAATGCTATTGACAGGTGCCTTGGGATAAACTTCAGCGGAGCTGATTTTCTGCCAGCTACTGAATGCCTCGTTTAGCTGGCATCTTGTAGCGGAATTTGGGGTGGCGGATTTTATGAGCTCTGGCCCGAGCCAAAGTCAGAGGAAGTACCGCGACTGCAGCTACTGTACGCTCAGATCGGGGGCCGACCGAGGTGATCGGTTTTGGGGAAATATCGAAAGAGGACACCGATCGATTCCATGGGATTTCCAACCAACGAACTCAACGGGACTTTGGTTGGAAAAGTTCAAAGGAAACGCTGCGGTACGTTTTCCTATTAGTTAATGCCTTTCCAGTGACCGATTCACAGTTACAATGTAATGCTGTTGACGCGCGTGGAACAGAGGTTAGATTATTCAGACAAACAACTTCGCATTTTTTAAACCAAAGCTTGCTTGGAAATGAGTTCTTCTCTTTTTAAAAAGGGTCCCAGTTTCCTCCCCACCTCTTTTTTTCCCTTTTCCTATTCTTTCCCTAGCTCTTCCTTTTATAGAACCAGGTAACAGCAGCGAACAATGCCTCTGTTATTCATAATAAGATAAGAGAGCAAGAGTAAGAATAAGAAAAACGTACACATATACGAAGTTCTAAAATGCATGCAACAGGTCAACCCCAACGGGCACAAAGCAGACATAAACAGAAGAGATTTCTAGATTTCTTTTATCAGGCAAACCGTGGCAAATCAAGCAAAAGAGGACAGAGGCTCACTTATCAGCAACCTTGTCTTTCGGGATAGCTTCGTCGTTAGAAAAGAAAGTATTTTTGGGGTGGGTGGGTGTGAGAATTCAAACGCGACTTTCACTTTGGAATGCGGGGTTCACGCGACAGCCTTCCCCAACCTTCTGCCCTTCGTACGTGCTAGCTAGACTGCAATTCCCATCATCCCCAAACAGGACCAAGGAATGGCTGGGAAGGTCGTCGGGGCTGGCCCAATTTATCTCTGGAAGGCTAAAATCCGTCGATCCAGACTCGTTTGTTAGGGCGTGCTCTATAGAAAGTGCTCCGCAACTTCGCTGGGAATTCTTTGCCCCCCCTTTGTCGCCGGAGCTCCAACTCCGAGAGCAAAGAGATGGGAAAGACTCCTACTTCTCAGTCGTTTTTTTAAGGCGTCCCCCCGCCCCGCAGACGGGAAGAGCCGCTCCTCGTTTTCAGACGGCCACCAATTTTCTGCTTTTAGCTGCAGCAGATCCAGAGGGTCTCCCGCCGCTTCCGAAGGCTGCGTCATGCCTCCAGCCACGCCCACCCACCCACCGCGACCCCTCCAAAAGGCTCCAAAGAGACCGAGGGAGGCTGGCGCGTCTCTGGAAGAGAGACGGACGGGGGGGGGGGGGGGAGAATTGCTGCAGAATCCAACGACTTGGACTGCTCGGGATCGGGAAAGCCAACCAAGCAAAGATTCAAATTTGGGGGATCCTTACATGCTTCTCAGCCGACCAGAGGTTGGAGTGGAGGTAAAATTGTAGCCCTACTCTATAGCATGAAGCCTTTTAGCCACTTTGAATAAACCTTACCGTCCCAGGAGGACAGCCAAGACATGAGTCTGAAGAAGGAAGGCACCTCTTAGCCCCTTCCTGGGATACCTAATCCTATCACTCAGCAAGCAGTGCTGAGAAGGGTGGAGGATGAAGCTCAACCCATGTGGAGAGTGCTTACTGGAAAAGGTGAAGAAGATGTCCTCATTTGTGACCCAGGATAAGATGGAGTCTCCTTCTGCCTTTCTCCAAGGAGTGTTGGAGAGCAGGGTCAGGAGGGGAGCACGGCCACTTTATTGGGAGAGTTGGAATATGAGAGAACAGCAGGCCATAGGATTGTTTTCCCAAGTGTGGAATGGCTAGAAAACTGTCTAATCCACAGCCATGGTCAGGTAGGCAATTCCTGAGAAGTCATTCTGGATTTTAAAGCTCAAAAGTGTCCTGAGAAGGTCTGCAGAACTTTTCAGGCATTTCAAATACTGAGTTTTATTATATATTTATATAATCTCCAGGGGCAAAAAAATGTCTTCCTTCTCTAAGCATCTCTCTAATATTTCTTAGAAAAGGTTGGTCCCGCTTTGTTAGAGTAACATTGGGGTTTAAGTATTGGTAGTGGTACAGCTAAGTAAATTGAATGGAAATCTTTGTTCAAATGGCCTTGTGTATTAGTTGCAAAGTATCTAACACAATCAGCATTCCCTTCTCCTTCACAAATTCCACAATTCTATGTTCTTAAGGATATTACTTCCCGGGTAATTCAATTTCTCTAAAAGTCAAGAAATAAGAAAAAAACGGCACAAAGAAAAAGATTTCCACATCAATAGTTTTTTTTAAAGTGTATTTGGTTTTTTAAAAAAAAATCACTTAAATTATACTAACACTATTAATACAGGACTAACACATAGTTGATATGAAAACAATTGCTATTTTCTTGTAGGAAATGATATAAATAGTTATATGTAAATAATGGGACTCTCGTGTGGAAGAAAAGATGGTTCTGAATTATAGCAAGTCCTTGTTTAGTGACTGCAAGTGGGACCAGCATTTCAGTTGTTAAACAAAACAGTTACTAAGTGAAAATCTCATGACTGTGCTTAGGATTTTACCTCAGTTTTTCTTTGCTTCTTGTTACTTCCTTCTGTTCTTTCTTTTTCTCTTTGAGGACATCTTGGTATGGAATAAATAAACAAGAGAAAATAAGAGCAGAAGAATATAGGGAAGATCATACTGTAATTGTGATGACTGGTTGCTACATTTTTAGGGCTGTAATAACTTTGAAAGTCATTAAACGAGGCAGTAAGTGAGGCCTACCTGTACCTCCAGGCACTCGGGTCTGTCTTCTTGAATCATAGTTTGATTTGGTTTGCGGTTTCTCTTATCACTCTGCAATGGAGAGACCTGATCTTGGCCAAGGTCTTTGGCCCTGAGAACCTTGATGTACTCTATCCATCACTCTCTTTGTCTTCCTCTCTTGCTTTCTCTCCCTCTCCAGTTTTCACTGTGATGCCACATTCCCAGGTAATGCAATTCTTTTTTTATCAGGTCATTTAAAATGCTATTTTTCCAGTCATCCTTGCAAAAGTCATGTGTCCTAGGCTTTCTTTCCTGCAGGAATGGTTTTTTTTCAAGCAGGAACTTTCTTCACTATTTAACACCAAATCATAAGGATTTGTATAAGGCAAATTATATAGAGTTGCTACCCCAAGATTTCCAGACACCCAACATTTCTTAAATATGCTGTATTGATGAATAGGCCAGAATGCATTATGGCACTAAGAGCGAGTGGTTCAGGCTCAGGAGAAAGAGTTTTGTCTGGGAAAAACAAAAACAATCCATTTTGATCCAAGCTGCATTTTATTAAAAATTGAAAATGATTAAAAGTAATATTTTAATATTAAAATATTTAATTTGTTCTTTGTAAAAGTAGTTTTAGCTCTTGCCACTTGAACAGTTCATGTGTTACAAAATCTAATACATCAATAAAAGAACTGCAGTGAATAAAATAGAAAAGAATGGAATGGAGTGGAATGGAATAGAATAGAATAGAATAGAATAGAATAGAATAGAATTCTTTATTGGCCAAGTGTGATTGGACACACAAGGAATTTGTCTTTGGGGTATATGCTGTCAGTGTACATAAAAAAAATAAAATAAAATACATTCATCAAGAATCATAAGGTACAAAACTTAGTGATAGTCATAGATTACTAATAAGCAATCAAATCATACTAAAAAACAACTCATACTAGGAATAAAAATGGATGTCGATAGAGAGGCGAGGAAGATACTTCTGGATGGGCCACAGATGACAACTCATTCTAGAGAAGTTAAAATATAAATTGAGTTTCATGTGGGTTTCAATTTCACTGAGTTACAGAGTTGGTTTTAAGGATACCGTATCAAATGCCGTATGCCCTGTACTCTCATGTTCTGCTCGAATTCTCTCTTAATAACAACAATCAAAAATGCACAGACATACATATAATAATTTTAGTAGATCTAACATCCACCTTAAGATTTTTAACAGGTTGACCTTCAGTTGATTAATTAATCACGGACATTTAAACAAATAGAGCTGCCGTACAAACCTAGTGAAGATACCTTTTGGAAAGGTCTTGAGAGAAGGTGGAGTTATTTTCTGTTGTGAAAAAAACCTACAATATAGGTCACCACATTAGTTCTCCATTCTAGAAATACAGGCCAGATTGAAAATTGTGGTGCCTTCCTCTATATGTCTTATCCTACATATTCAATGTTCCAATCCTACTTAGAAAGTTTCTGCAGCTGTTGCATTGGAATACAGAATAGTTCTAACAAAGCAGCACCTTGAAGACTTCAAAATAGAACAAACTTTTCTGGGGAACAGGTAACTTTTGAAAAGATGTTGCTGTTGATCTGGGTTCTTCCAGAGATGGGTCTTAATAGTTTCAGCTTCCATAAAACATCCCATATTTTATCGCCAAGCTCCTGTCCCACTGATATAAAACCTGAGTTTATATTCCAGAGACTTCTGCCTTGTTCATCTTATGTTTTCTTATTGCAGAACAGATGAAATAAACAATTTGTACAGAAGGCAGGAATTTACTATTATTTTCCCAAAGAAGGAATATTGAGGCTTAAGGTGGTCTAGGAATCCTATTCTCTGACCCAGAGGCCTTTCACTCAAATGTGCTTTATTGTGCAGTAGTGGAGGCCAACCTTGTCTGTCCTTGGAACTGTGCGAGTTCAACTGCATAGCATTGAGAACATGGTTGGAGGAAGTGCTTTAGCCTAATTTTCCATCACAGGATTCTGTTTGTCCAACTGCGTCCAGCAACCAGCCATGAACAGTCTGCAGGATTGAAACAGCTCCTAACTGTATGTCAATATTTCCTTGAAGAGCATTCCTACTGTCATCTCTCATCCAGTTGATCTGCAATGTTGTAATGAACATTTTCTTCTCCGTTTTGTTTTTGTATTATGTGGGAAAATCCATCTCCATTTTTAATGAATCTGATTTGGAGTCAGTCCCCAAGGCCTTCTGGGAGAGCCAGGGGTTTATCAGTTTCCACAGTCTACAGTCACAGAGAAGAAGGGACTGACCTATTCTTCAAAGCACTTGAGGACCGGAAAAGAGGTAACAGGTGGAAGGCTATTAAACAGAAATCCAAGCTAGAACTAAGGAAAAACCTATTGACTGAGAACAATTAATCAGTGGAATGCTTACTTATGGATGTTGTAGAAACTCTGGGGTTTTTAAGGAAGAGTCTGGACAGCAATTTGTCTGCAATAATATAGGACAGGCCTATCAAACTGGTAGCCTCCAGACTGGATGCATCATGTGCAGGCCACACCCACAAGCAAAAACCCACAGTGACACCTCACATGATACGATTGAGTTTGTGGTATAGGTTCTCCTGCTTAAGGAGGGGATTGGACTAGAAGACCTCCAAAGTCCTTTCAACCCTATTACTTCTGTGTTCTAAAATATTTTTGCTTTAAACAGCAAGCTACAGGTAGTCCTCAACTTACAACTGTTCATTTAGTGACTGTTCAAAGTTACAACAGCACTGAAAAATATGACCTATGACCATTTTTCACACTTACAACCTTTGCAGCATCCCCATGATCTTATGATCAAAATTCAGATGCCTGGCAATTGGTTTGTATTTATGACCATTGCTATGTCCTAAATGTGTGCTAGTTGCCAAATGCCCTTAAATGGGATCACAGGGGATCCTCGGCTGACAAAACTTTGCTTCCCAACTAGCTTCCAGCAAGCGAAGTCAATGGGGGAAACCAGATTTGCTTAATGTTCACATGTTTCACCTAATAGCTGCAGTTTACTTTTCAAGTGTGGCCAAAAAAAAGTAAAATCAGGCAGGACTCACTTAACAACCACCTTGCTAAGCAATGGAAATTCTGGCCCCAATTGTGGTTGTAAGTCAAGCACTACCTGAACCTCAGTGCTTGGAGAGCTGCATTGATGGACAATTGGTTCCTGGTACAATTCAAGATGCTGTTTGCCACCTTCGTGATCAGGGGCTGACTATTTGCAGGGTCGTCTTCTCCCATTCCCACGGCTTGCCTGATCCAATCAGGTGGGCTCTCTCCATATTTTCTCAGAGATTGTGTAATAAGGACCAGGAAAGCCTACTTTTCAGTTGTCCTCCAATATCCCTCCTGATATTCAGAAAGTCTACAGGTTTGGTTATTCCATCAGATCTCATTTGCATGATGAGTTGGCTTTTTTTTGGTTTTGATTCTGTTTACCTCTTGATGTGTTTCGAATTAATGAGTTGTATTTGTGACTTTGCTGAACATGTTGCACTTACCTTGTTTATTTTTTAACCCAAATTGTAGATTTGTGAAATTGTATGACACTCAGCATTGGTCTGATGGGAGAGTTTTATATGCCCTGAAAATAAGTAAATATGCAAGTAGAGCACAACCTATTTAACATAACTAAATTCAGATCAGCTACTAATCCAATCAAATCTTCATTGGCTGCACACAGTATTACTAATCAAGTCAGAAATCATTATTCTGATTCACCGAGGGCCTTCCTACTTTTTCCCAGGAATTTGGTAATGTACCATGATGCTTTGTAGCAATAGAATACTAGTAAGATTTTGTTACCTCCTTCCAATTGGACAAATAAAGTATCTGGCATCCAATTTTAGTCACCACAATGTAAAAAAGATGTTGAGTCTCTAGAAAGAGTGCAGAGAAGAGCACCAAAGATGATTAGGGAACTGAAAGCTAAAACACATGAAGAACAGTTGCTGGAACTGGGTATGTCTGGTTTAATGAAAAGAAGGACTAGGGGAGACATGATAGCAGTGTTCCAATATCTCAGGGGTTGCCACAAAAAAGAGGGAGTCAAACTATTCTCCAAAGTACCTGAAGGCAGGACAAGAAGCAATGGGTGGAAACTAATCAAAGAGAGAAGTTAAGGATAAATTTCCTGACAGTTAGAAGAATTAATCAGTAGAACAACTTGCCCCCAGAAGTTGTGAATGCTACAACAGTGGAGGTTTTTAAGAAGAAATTGGACAACCATTTGTCTGAAATGGTGTGGGGTTTCCTGCCTCAGGGGGTTGGACTAAAAGACCCCCAAGGTCCCTTTCAACTCTGTTAGTCTATTCTATTCTATTCTATTCTATTCTATTCTATTCTATTCTATTCTGTTCTGTTCTGTTCTGTTCTGTTCTGTTCGTTCTGTTCTGTTCTGTTCTAGTCTAGTCTAGTCTAGTCTACCCATACAACAAGAGCAGCATATAACTATTCTAATTATCCTTACTATCTTTACTAGTAGCATCTGGTGTAGTTTCTAATCTGTTGTGACAGGTGTGGCTCAGCTGGTGGGGGAATCAAAGTTTTTACTCAGTGAAAGTGCTGAAGGAGAGATACTATGTCTGTATCCCCTCCCAATGCTTTTTTTTGCGTTAGAAAAGGTAAGATGGCTAAATATTTAGTCGATTCCCAAGTATGCTTTGCAGCACATGTTGCATTGATTGCTTATATATACAGTGTAATCTTCAATTTGATGGTTGCAAAAAGCCTTTAAAATAATTTATACATGTGAAATATAATTAATCTATGTAAAACAAATGCAAAGTTTTAATCAAGTCAAATGTTTTAAATTACTTCTGGATTAATTATTCAATGTTGGATCACTTTTCACTTTTTATCCCAAAGGTCCTTTTTGAAGAGGCAACTGGACTTTCTGGTTTTTCTTTGAAGACGTTTTGCTTCTCATCCAAGAAGCTTCTTCAGCTCAGGACCTGGATGACTGAGAATCTCCATAGACATTTTCACTTTTTAATACAAGGCAATGAGAAGATGCACCATGCTTGTAGTTATCCTTTTTACAAACTTTTTGTTAATACATTTTCTTGGGATTTTGGCAGAGAAGGGAAAATGTTTCCCTGCATCCTGTTAATCCAATGAAGACTAACACTGCACTAAATATTAAACAAAAAATAAGCAAAACCTTTGCTGCATGTGATGCATTTAACGTGCCTATTAGTTGGGTCCTTAATCTGCTCGACTTTATGCCCAGTTAATGATTTTATTCCAGACTGGTGTCATTTGCAATTCTGTTGATTACCCACAAGCTTCTGGAACTGGAAAACTTCCAGTTAAGAGATTCTGATCACTGAATTTTGGAGGGGAAAGTGGAATCTGTATGAGGCAAGTACTGCCACCTGCTGATTATCATCCTGAATTGCAGACACCTTACAAAAAAACTGATAATTTAACAACCTTCCTACAGAGGTTTTGTGGGATTGCTTGCTGTATGTCATATCATACATCAGATATCTCCAACCTCCCATGTAATGGCATTTACTTGGTCTCACTATTGTTCTGCAGCTTTTAGCAAGTGGTTTATTTCCACTAAATTAAAGGAGAACAAAAGAGGTTGCTTATGGTCTATTCCTTTTATACAGTAGATTATTTTTCTGGATAAAAGGAAAACGTGTCTTCCTCCTTTTCCTACGAAAGAATACTATAATGTTAATCTCTGGAAGGGAGAAATTAAGCAGGTGTAGATTTCTTGACCGTAATAAATTAAGTTTGTTTTTAACAGTATGTTCTTTTTCATAAAGAAATATTTTGCTGTTGTTAACCTAAAACAAATTACTACTTCTTCTGTCTTTTATATGTTACTGTGAAAGACAGAAATCTGGTGAATGTCGACATTCACCGGTGAATGTCGACATTCACCGGTGAATTTCAACATTCACATAGTCGCTTGGTGTATGTCCGAAATATTTGCTAAATACCCTTATTTATGACTTACACTAAATACCTAACCCTAACCCTAACCCTAACCCTAACCTAACCCTAATCCTAACCCTAACCCTAACCCTAACCCTAACCCTAACCCTAATCCTACGTATTTGGTATGTGTTGACCTTCACCGGTGAATGTCGACATTCACCAATTTCTGTCTTTCACAGTAACATATATATCATTCAGTGTGTTGGTTAACAGTTTGTTTATTTTTAAATACCTTCACAGTTTGATCTTGGAGGTCTTCATGCTGAAGTGTGAAATAGAACAATAACTAATACAAGTAAGTTACTGTATGGAAAAATACTGCCGTGGAAAATGCTTCTATTTCCTATTCCAATCAGTCAATTAATTTTGCCCAATTCTGGGCTTCAAAATATAGATGATCAGGTCAAGCTTTTAGCAATTGCCTAAACCAAAAATAGTTTTTTTTAAGACTGATTCTCAGAGTTTTTAGTAAGATTTGTTAAGATGCATAGAATGGGGTTACAATAATTCTAGCAGCTGCATGATCTTTGGTTTAGAACCATTATATCTCCATATAAATTAGGGTAGAAAGATCCTGGCTTTTTTCCCTAACAACCTTATGACAATCTGTTGGAGAGATAGTTACCTTCACTTATAAGGAGGATATTTACAGCTGTTTTAAAAAAACTGTTTCTTTCATTTCTATGGGCATAGGAATTGACTTCATGAAAAAAATATTTGACCTTATTCTGAGGTGCAAATGTGAGTTACGTATTTTAATATACAAAAAGGAAGAGCACAAAGGGATGGGTTTGGGGAAGAGTATAAGGATATTATATATAGGATACAAGGGCACATTGAAGGGATTGTGTGGTGCACCTGTAAGTCACCCTTCAGAATCTCGTATCTGAAACAATATATTTCACATGTGAGAGAAAGACCCAGCTGGTACATGGAGTTCACCTATCCTAGGTTGTTGCCTGTTTAAGAAGTCCTCAACAATTCATGGTGACCAGAAATGAAGATTGCTTAGCCATCATTAAAAGCTTTCTCAGCAGCACACCATTAACAAAAAAAGTCCAAAATGAAAGATCTGGTAGCTGAGCCAGTCAGATGCTACCTTTGAGAATTCAAGACCAGTGAAAATCTCACCATCTTGCTTATTCATCTTAACTGGATGAACATTTCCAAATGTAGGAACTAATTAGCTTATTTGTCCTCTGCTTAGGTTTTAACGGCAGCCTCCTCATTAGTGATTTGTATCATTTTAGAGTATCCAGCATAGTTTTGTAAATATTATAGTAATGCTGTTTCCCCAATGGCTGGATTATGTTAGAAGAGGGTAGAAATTCCTAGTGAAGAAATGGCCAAGATCTTATTTTAGAACTAGCTGGCTGTTTAAAGTAGCTGGAAGTTCAAGTCTGTGACAGGGAACTCTTCAGCACCTTGTGACCTACAGTACCAGCCACAAAGATAGATAGGGAAGAGATTGGCTAACTCCCTAAATCTCCATCAATAGGATATTGATGGAGATTTAGGGAGTTACCCAATCTCTTCCCTATCTATCTACCTGCAAGCTCTTTATCTGATAGATTGCTAATCTGAGCTCACTTCCTTCTGTCTTTCTTCTTAGGTGTACATGCATGAACTCCATGCAGTTGGACTCTCTGCTGAGTAGGAGGTAACTAGCTTGGTATCAGGCTTAGCCCATCTCTATAAACCAGTGGCCCCCAATCTTTTGGGCACCACGGACTGGTTCCATGGAGACAGGTTTTTCTGCGGACCGGAAGGGGTGTGGTTTAGCAGGCTGCCTGCATCTTGCAGATGGGGCTTTCCTTGTTTACGCGGCCCAGTTTCTGGCATGCCACAGAGTGGTGCTGGTCCATGGATCAGAGGTTGGAGACCCCTGCTATAAATTATGTCCTGTAAATACATCTCCATTGAGGCTATAATGATAAAATCTGATTCATTAATCATTGCTCAAGTCAAACTCCTGGTCTCAGGAATGTTGTCTTACATATTTGAATGCTTCAGTCTCCAATAAAGGTGTATGAGTTGCTGAAGAAATCTTGATAGCGATGGAAGCAGAGGCAGCAGGAGGATTGTGGAGGAGAAAGAAGCCGGGATGGCAGGGAAGTGGCAGCCAAAGGAGGGCCTTCTAAACTTGTTTGGATACATGACATATATTCAACATCTGGTCTTTTGCCAACTGACTTTGTAAATTAATTTTACGTAGTACTCTGAAATCAACAGAGTGAAGGACAATTCTGATACGCATTAAGACAGAGATGCAATAGTCACAGACGTCCATGGGTGTATTGACCAATATGTGATCCCAGAAAGCACCCTAAAATTATAAGCTTTCTGGAAACACAAAACAAATAGGATGCTTTTTTTTTATAGTGTTTCGTCAAGTCGATATTCCATGCTTTTTAAAAAAATAACACACAAACACACATGCAAAACATTCTATAGCAATTTGAAAACCATCCAGACAAGAAATTCTGTTCATTTGGTTTGCTTTAGAGATTTGTGAATTTTGAAAAGCAGATCAGAAAAGAATTAGATGTGAGCTTCCTGCAGAATTGCTTTTGACATTCTATAATTTCATTCTTTAATTCTGTAATTGTCCACTAGAGGTCTCTCTGTCACAATCAACAGACTTACTGTAAATATAGTCAGTGTTGAGAGAAAACTTGTGGACCTGAATTTTTTAAAAAGTTAGATGCCACAAACTTTTTTGGCCAACCATCCACTTGATCAAATGGGACGAAGTAACCTATATGAGTTGATGAAGTGGATCATTGCCTAAAAGGTTTATCACTTAATTCCAACCTACTTGTTCTTTACTTGTTCTTATTTATTTGTATCATTTATAACATTCTCAAATATTTTCTTATGTCTAATTTCTCTTCATTCTTCATTCCCAAGCTTTTTCAGTCACTCAGGATTTTGCGCATCTTTTTCCTGAAAACTCATTTTTGTTCTTTTGTTCAGATGAAGAGACAAAGGCTGTGAGTTCAGATGAAGAGGCAAAGGCTGTGAGTTCAGATGAAGAGGCAAAGGCTGTGAGTTCAGATGAAGAGGCAAAGGCTGTGAGTTCAGATGAAGAGGCAAAGGCTGTGAGTTCAGATGAAGAGGCAAAGGCTGTGAGTTCGCCAGGAAAGGTCAGCTGAGTGGCAGGAGAAAACAAGGTAGGAGACCTGGGGTATGTAAATCAATGCTGGAATTCACCTTACTGCACAAAGCTAAGATTTTAGTAGCCTCTCTTCACTGTGTAGCCTAACAGCCGATAGAAAAAATGATCTTTCTGGCCCCATTATTGGCCCCATTCAAAGAAGATGGACTGCATGGAGTGCATTTACTAGCAAGTGCTTGGTTAATGTGGGAACGAGGAGCATCTCCTGTTTCAGCCATGTGACAAATTTTTTAGTATTATCGAGCGTCGTAGGAAGGTGTGCAAGAATCTAAAATACATACATTTGAAATATGTTTCAAAGAAAGTAGCATTGCAACTAGGAACAGTTTACAGACAAGTCATAGAAGCAACTCTATAGAAACTCGATTGCAGAAAATACGACTTCAGCAGCAGAGCGGTCAATGCCTGGAATGCATTACCTGACTCAGTGGTTTCTTCCCCAAACCCCCAAAACTTTAACCTTAGACTGTCTACTGTTGACTTCACCCCATTCTTAAGAGATCTGTAAGGAGTGCGCATAAGCGCACCAACGTGCCTATTGCCCCTGTTCTAACAACCACATTTATTCTTATCCATTTCATGTATTCATAATCCTGTATGTACTTATATCTATTATCTTATATATGCTTGACAAAACAAATAAATAATTAAAAATATAAGTGCCATCTTCTTCTTTGCCCTCATTAACTCTGTGGCTATGCTGCAGTAATTGTATTAAAGAACTGCAAAGTTAGCACGGTCATTAATATGACTGATTTATCAAGGATGTGCATCCTTCCAGAATAATTCTATTAGTTAGAATGACTTGGTTACAGGACTGGAGAAAAAGAGGACAGGGAAAAAAAAGGGAAATGCAGCCATTTCTACTATGATGCTCCATTAAAAACTACAGCTGCAGTTCAACTGTGAGCATTTGGTGTTCATGTATTAAGAGTACCAGAGTTTGAAACTATAAAAGCAAACAAGTCTCTGAGATTTGGAGGAGAAGCAGGAGGAGAGACCCTGGGAAAGATTACTGCCCGCTTCTATCTGTGGTTTGTCTGTCTCCATTGGATTAGATGCTGGTGGGGCCATCCCTGCAATTCTATGCCTGGCATGAAAGAGTCAGATGCCGGAACCCCACTGATCTTTCAATCCTGACTGGTCCGGAGGCAGCACAGTTGAAAGAGAGAAAACGAAGGAGAATCAGGCTGTTTCCTTCTGCTTCTTTGTTTTGAGTTGAAGCCCTTGGAAGTGCTGAACATCTTTTCACAGGGAACTTTGTTTTGCTAATGTACTGAATGTGATTTTTTTTAAGGGCAAGCTTCTAGAGAAACTATTCCTTTTAGGAATAAAATCTGTTTCCTAATATTACCTGCTCTTCTGAGGTAAACGACAGAAATGGATGGAGCGAGGAGAGAATCTGAAAATGGGTCTTTGCTGATAGATGCCTCCTCACATTTGTCACCGGTGGATCCCTTCTCACAACCATTGGACTTCATTGAATTCTGGAATTTCCATCTACTCTCTGCTCTGATGTTCCTGGTGACCTCCTTGTCCCTGTTTGAAAATTTTATTGTCATCTTCATCACTGTTAAATTCAAACAGTTGAGGCAACCTCTCAACTATGTCATTGTGAATCTCTCCGTGGCTGACTTCCTTGTATCTCTGCTTGGGGGAACAATCAGCTTCCTAACTAATCTCAAGGGTTATTTTTACATGGGCCACTGGGCGTGCGTCCTGGAAGGCTTTGCGGTCACGTTCTTTGGTAAGTGGAAAGTTTGTTTTTTTCACAACCTTTAGAACAAGTGGCATTTGCACTTTTAACTTCTGCAGTCTGTGTGGTTCTGGACCAGGGGAAAGGAATGTGTGTGCACAATCTACGAACTTCACAGTGCGTATACAGATGGCATTGGCTAATACTGCCAAGCTGGCATTTGCTAATGCTGATGGTGACTATTGAACCGTACACAAGATGATTTCTTGGTAACTGCTTTCATTTCTGAAACAAGAGAAAATTACATACTGTAAGGTAGCCCTTTTCAATATAGGCTAGTATTTATAGAGATGTCTCTCTTAAAAGGCTGAAGAAGAAAAGTTTTTTTTTGAAGAGGTGGGAATAAAACCCACTTTCATAATAATATAATTTGAAACGATCATGGTAAAGTGGGTCTCCTTGTCAAATAACGATATTGTATCCCATGGTAACTATAATGTTCTTATTTGATCAAGTACTGGTCAGTTAGTTTGTGTCTGAAGTTACACATAAAAAACAGACTTGGCTATCAAATAGATCCTACGTATTTTCCAATCAGCTTAGTATCTTTTCTAGCAACTAAAGTTACTCCCTAGGTTAAGTTTAGTAAGCTGTTCTGCTTCACTATCCATAGTACTGTTTTAATCAAATTATATTTGATTAAGATTAAACATTGGGCTAACCTGTGTTGTACATTAAGTCTTCTTGGAGTGAAGCTTGATTCTTGGTGACTTAATGGACACATTCTTGTAGATTTCTTGATAAAGATATAGAAGTGATTTGCCACAGTTTTCTTCTTTATCTCTTTTTCAACTTCCCAATCCTCCCTTCAAATACTGTCCAGGGATAATTACCGGTATACTGTAGAACTTCCCTGCTCAATAATAATGCATATTATGCACAGGTGGTTTTTTTAAAAATTGAAGTATTGAGATATTTAAAAAGAAATCTACAATTCTATGTACAGTAAGTAACCTGACCAAATTGTAGGGAAACCTACTGAATTCAGCACATTCTATTTCTATGAAAGATCCTTCATCTAATCTTGAGACCTGATGTTGCCAACAATTGAGGGAGGAGGAAGCTCCGGAGCTGTCAACATTGGGAAGAAGGGCACCCAGTTTGCCCAGTTAGTATCTGTTGGAATAGGACTAGGCAGTGATGAAACATTGCATTGTTTTGATGTCAATTGTGGCCTCTTGTGAATTTACATGTGTCATCACAATATAAGCGTAAGAGTGGTGTGGTGGCCTAGAGGTGGAGCTGTGAGTTCGATCCTAGGTAGAGCAAATATTTCTCTCTTTGGGCATGTTGAGAATATATCTGCTGAATATAATTCCGCATTGGCAACAGGAAGGGCATCAGGCCAGTAAACACACAGCTCCATTCAGTTGCCCAGCACCCCACAAGGAATTATGGTGTCATTAAAAGACGATGATTTTAATCATAATATAAGCATAAAAGAATGGAGTTTTTGTGGTGATATCACAATGTGGGTTCTATCATTTTGGAGCCATCACAATTAGGGATGCCTATGATATTCTCTATGTTCTCTTGTCAACAACATGCTCCGTTCCATCAACATCATTTGATGTCATCAGACAGGAAAGTTGATAAGAGCAAAGATGTCAGTAGACAGGGAAGTGTGTCTAAATATTATGGGGGGAGTTAGAGAAAGAACATTCAAAACAAAGATTCAATTTTCAGTGTCAGTCCTTTCAATCATTACTGTACTACTATTCTCAATCCTTGGTGTAAAGCATCTGTGCCTGAACGTCACTGAACTCTATATCACTATTGCACTCTGGGAGTCATGCAGGACCAGGCACAAAGGTTGAGCTGTATACCTTCAAACAGTTCACATTCCCGACAGCCACAGTGTTTTGGAATGAAGCAACAACACTATTTGAATGCTCTGATATTGGCTTTCAATCTTTGGATATTGTAAACTGATTTGTATCACAACTTTCCATGATGAAAATCAAGGTGGATTCCATTTCTTCCCATTGATTGTAGTGATCCTAAGACACATTTGTCCCCAAATTGTCCAGAAAGCCTTATGGCCAAGAAACCTGGATCAGTGGCCAGACAGGATCTTGTATTAGTTTTGGGGAAAAGCCAAGGCTCAGGACTAAAGAAACATGCTTTGGGTGGCCAAAGTTGCAGTATTATTGCTGATGTATTCAACTAGGCTTGAGCAAATTTACTGTCTGGTATTCTGGACAATAACAGCTCTCAGTCTCGATAATATATTGCTATGTCAGGAAGAGACGTTTAGAATAGATCAGGGGTATCAAACTCAATTTCATTGAAGGGAGGGCCATATTCAGTAATGGGATTCAGCTAGTTTGCACCACTTTGGGAGAACTAGTTGTTAACTTTCTGAGCAGTTTGGTGAAGTGGTTGTTTGAAGAAATCATTAGGGCAGAGAACCGGTTGTTAAATTATTTGAAACCCACCACTGGCCGTATCAGGGTTGTGTTTGACCTCGGGGTGGTGGTGGTGGAGCGGGCAGGCCAGAGTAGGCATGGCCAGCTCAATGTCACTCATGTTGGGAGTGCCTGTGGCAGCCCAAGTGCTCTGGCAGTGAAAACGGGCTCACAAGCTCCGTTTTTGCCTGCGACGGCTTGCTGCAACCTGCCAGAAAAAAAACGGAGCTCAGGAGGGTCACGCTGGCCCAAATCTCGCCCCCAGGCCTTGAGTTTGACACCCCTGGAGTAGATGGTCCTATAAATGGAATTCTGGACTTTGGTTTCCTTGCTGGAAAGCTGGCCTTAATTGAATAAACTATGGTCTATTCTCTTGCTCTGTAACATATCTTATTCTCATTACAGGAATTGTTGCGCTCTGGTCACTTGCTCTGCTTGCATTTGAGCGCTATGTTGTAATTTGCCATCCCCTGGGAAATGGGCACTTCAAGGGGAAGCATGCTGCTCTAGGAATAGCCTTTGTGTGGGTTTTCTCCTTGATATGGACCATCCCTCCAACAATGGGGTGGAGCAGCTATACTCCGAGCAAGATTGGGACCACTTGTGAACCCAACTGGTAAGGCAATTCAGGGAAGCAGCCTTTGACTAACTACTTTTCATCTAACAGAACCTAACAGGTTTGCTTGCATCTGACTTTTATAGGTATTCTGGAGAATATAACGATCATACTTTCATTATTACCTTCTTCACCACTTGTTTCATAATGCCCTTGTTGGTTATTTTGGGATCCTATGGAAAACTGATGCGGAAACTTAGAAAGGTAGGTACAAATGTTTATAACCATAGAAATATATACTGCAATATAATTTATTTTATTTATAATAAATTTACATGCCACCCATCTCACTATTGACTCTGGGCAGCTTACAAAATAATGATGCATTTCAAGGAATGGCATTTTGTGTTAAGGGGAAATATTTTAGCAATGGTAAATATGTAATCTTTAATATGTCATCCTTGGAAACTAGGACATCTATGGTGCCCTGGATAATATTAACCTGCCTTCAAAGTTAAATATAAAGTTTATTTTATTTTATGAATTAAATCTCAGGCAAGTACCAAATCAATGGACAATTACAGTGACTTCACTGAAACATTCTAATATTATTTTCTATTTTCTAACTGCTTCGTTTCCTTTGGACTCTACAAAACAATTAGAATATATAATTTAATATTCTTTATTGTGTAATGAATACACTCACCTGTTTAAATAAAGAAAAGCCAATAATATAGAATTTGACACTTTCGATGTTATATCGTTTGGTTGATAATCTGATAGAAAGTGGACTCTTTTTTCAGCAGAAGAGTGAACCAAGACACAGAGTAAACGCAAGAATAAACACCCACCCACCTACTCACACTGTATATGAGGGGTGTCAAACTCAATTTCATTGAGGGCCGCATCAGGGTTGTGTTTGACTTTGGGGTGGGGGGATGTGGCCAGCTTGACATCACTTGCCTTGGGGGTTTCTGCAGCCCAAGTGTTCTGCCAGTGCAAATGGGCTCCTGAGCTCCATTTTCAGATGGGATGGCCTCCTGCAACACTCTGTCAGCAAAAATGGATCAGGTGTGGCCCTCCCAAGCTCTGTTCTCACTGGCAGAGGCACCTTGGGTCAGTCCTTCACTGTTTCCAGAATGGCCCCCCCTCCAGGTTAGATCTAAGCCTGGGCCTTGAATTTGACACCCCCTGCTGTATATGTTTATGTACAAATGTACACAGACAACAAAGCAGCTAATGATAGTATGCATCTATTGTGTTGAAGGATGATGGATATTTTCTCTATGGCAATAATGGAAGTGCTAGATATTATTCCTTTTATACTCCACTTTTTTCAGGCTAGTAATTTTGTGAGTTCATACAATCCTATCTGATGCTAGCAAAGCAACATTTTGGTGCTGCTCTGGACGATGCATACTTGCACAGAAGTTATAACTAAATCACAGAAGTTCAGAGAGTCTCTCTGAGGGAAGATGGACAAGCGGATCCTTGCCCTTCTCCCCAGCAGCATAAAGAAATGCCCTTTATTCTTTTAAACCACCCCTAAGCGCTCCTTTAATTATGAACCTTTCAAGTCAATTCACAAAGAGTATCAGACAAAAGCAAAATATAAATGGGATGGGAAACCATACCGATGGAAGTAGTGAAACAATTCTTCAACGAGCTAAAACCATAATATATTAAATTAAGTGTCCAGGTTAAAAGAATTTATCTGCCTTTACTGATGCACCAACAGAAGGATCCTTTTTCACAACCCTCAGAGGGATAGAAGAAAAGATGGATTTTATGCCCCCAGAAACGTTTATATAACGATTTATGTTGCAGGATATTACTGTATAGAGTAGAAGCACCGGAAAACGATATCAATATCTCACAATGTTTCTGGGAATCTGTCAAGAGTGACTAAAATTTAGGGAGAACAATTCTTGTTTTCATGTGATCTAATTTGTTTTTCTTCTGCTTTGCTGTTTGGAGCACATTCCTACGCACTAGCAAATTTTGGCTTCCTGCTGTTTCAACCCAGTCTTCTTCCCTCACAGTTTCTCTGGAATTTTCAGCTACTCTTTGAAAAATCAGATTTCAAGTCGGAACAATGATTAATGTCCTTTCTCTTTCCAATCAAACAAAATATTTGATTGTAATTTTCATTTCAAATGCAGAGTAAAGCAATGATTTTAAATGAAAAGTAATAGAACACTATGTGTGTGTACTCTCTCACTCTGTGTGTGTGTGTGTGTGAGAGAGAGAGAGAGAGAGAGAATCAATGTAATACAGATAGTCCTCAACTTATGACCACAATTCAGTCCACAATTTGTGTTGCTAAGTGAATTTTGCCCAATTTTACAACCTTTCTTGCCACAGTTGTTATGTGAATCACTACAGTGAAGTTCATAACATAGTTGTTATGAGAATCTGATTTCCCCATTGACTGTGCTTGTCATAAGGTCACCAAAGGTGATCACATGACCTGGGATACTGGAACCGTCATAAATATGAATCAGTTGCCAAGTGTCTGAGTTTTGATCATGTGACCATGGAGATGCTGCAGCAGACACAAATGTGAAAAATGGTCATAAGTCACTTTTTTCAGTGCTGTTGTAACTTTGAACGGTCGCTAATGAACTACCTGTGCATATATTTTACCTCCATGGACTTCAGTGGCTTTTATTGCCCATATTAATATCCTGTTAATATGCTTAACAGATGAGAAATCACTTACCACCCAAATCTTGCTGAATTGCAACTCTAGCATGCATTACCATTGACCAAGCTACTTAAGGTACCTGGCTATTGCAGTTCGACAAAGCTATAGGGTTAACTGCATCCTTCATTGCTGGTAAAATGGAAGGCCAGAAGATGGAAATAAATTGATTTTGTTAGATACTTGTTCTAACTACAGTGGTTTCCAACAAGGTCCTCTGTTCCGGGGGGAAACAGAGGCTTAATCCTATTGGTTGAAGGGTCTGACAGCTCCCTATAAAAGAGCTGCTGTCAGACTCAGCCTTCGCTGGATTGTTCTCACTTGTTGTATTTAATAAAGAGCTGTTGTTACCGTTAAACTTGTGTATGCCTATCCATTACCCAATCTAGCAACGAAGGTGGGATTGTAAGGCAACTAGGCGAACCAAAAAAGAGAATAGCAATCCAGCAAGTACATCCAGCCCGGAGCTCAGCGTGGCTTCGAGCAGCCATTTTTGAGCAGCAAACTCAAAACGCCCTCAGAACACAAAATGGCCATGCAGGCCCACCGACTCCATATCACCCAGTCACCGAGCACTGGGATTTGTACATGCTATGATTTGACTACTTCCTCGAAGTAAACGACCTAATGGGCCTTTCTGAAGGCTGCAAGAAGAACATGTTCCTCGGATACTGTGGCCGGGAAGTGTTCGAGACGGCGAAAGACCTCTCTGAGCCGACACTGCTGCAATCAGGCACCTGGTCCGTGCTCAAGCAGACGCTGAGGACCCACTATGCCCCCAAGCCGTCCAAGCACCTTCTCCGGCATGAGTTTAACATCAGGAACCAGAAAGAGGGCGAGTTGATTAATGAGTATGTTGCGGCGCTTCGCAAGGCCGCAGCATACTGCGAATTCCGGGACCTGGACGAGCTGATTCTGGACTGCATAATTTGTGGCGTGCGGGACATTAACCTACAGAGGAGGTTACTCGCTAAATCTAACCTCACTCTGCAGATCACCTTGGACGAAGCCAGGGTGTCCAAATCAGCCATCAAATCTACTGAGACTGCAGCGCCAAAGCGCTCCACAAGACACGTGAAAGAGTACACACGTACATCGTGAGGCTGCAGAGCCCAAGAGCTCAGAGGGCAAGGAAGATGACAGCTGCCCCATGCACAGTAGCTGCGCCCGGCCGGCGTGCAAATTGAAACCGCATCTCCCGCCTTGTGCTAGCTGCCGAGGAGACCATGCCAGATCGGCTTGCCATTTCCGCTAAGGAGTGGGAGCGACCTCAAGCACCATGGTCTGGGGTGCACATTGACTTTGCTGGCCCAGTTCACGGCCAGACATTTCTCATAGTTGTGGACGCCTACTCGAAATGGTTAGAGGTAGTCCTGATGACCTCCATTACAGCAGAAGCGGTCATCAAGGTACTACGGAGACTTTTCTCCATGCACGGCCTGCCCGACATCTTGGTCTCTGACAATGGGCCCCAATTCATGGCCATGCAATTTGAGACCTTCCTAGCAGCTCATGGAATCAGGCATGCCCTGGTCATGCCATTCCATCCGGCCTCCAATGGTCAGGCGGAGAGAATGGTGAGATCTGCAAAAGAGGCCCTCTCTAGGATGGGCCCGGGAGATTGGCAAACACAGGTTGACCACTATATGCTAATTCAGCACATCACACCCAGTGCCACTACAGGGAGAAGCCCCTCCGAGCTTCTCATGGGTCACCAGCTAAGGTCCCACTTAGACCGGCTATACCCCAATTATTCTGCCACATCGTCCCCAGACTCCACAAGCAAGATTCGGATATTTAGTGTAGGGGATTCGGTATACACCCACAACTATGCCGGGAGAACTGTGGATTCCTGCCATGGTGATAGGCATCACTGGTCCTTGCTCTTATATTGTAGAGCTCGAGGATGGTCGGAATTGGAGAAGGCACGTTGACCAACTCCGTGGCCGCCTCTCCAACTCCACTCTTAGACAACCAGAGGTAACTGCTGCACAAGTTAGCCAAAGCCCTACCCAAACGGAGTAAACACTCACTCCTTCCATGGCCAGCTCAAGCCCGAGGGCACCGGGAAACCTATCTGGTTATGTTGCAGGCCTGCAGTGAGCTCCGAGCGAACTGGCTCTAGAAGCTCTGGCCGTGGCCTGTGAAAGGTTCCAGGATCTTCCACCAAGCGGAGCTGCGGAGCAAACAGGTCCGTTCGATCTGTCTGACAGCTCCCTATAAAAGGGCTGCTGTCAGACTCAACCTTTGCTGGATTGTTCTCACTTGTTGTACTTAATAAAGAGCTGTTGTTACAGCTGTGTGTGCCTATCCATTACCCAATCTAACAGTTTTGGATGCATTTGAAACACTAAGGAAAAGGCCTTGCATTTCCTTCCTTCCTTCCTCCCTCCCTTCCTCCTCCCTCCATTTTTCCCTTCCTTCCCTCCCTCCCTTCCTTTCTCCCTCCCTTCCGATTGCCTCCCTTTTTTTCCAATTTACAAAAGCCCAACTATCTGATGGATTTATGCCAGGGGTGGGTTCCTGCCAGTTTTAACCTCTTCTATAGAAGAGGTTCCACAAATCTACAGTGCCGTTTAGAACCGGTTCCAGCTCCCTCCCCCCACCCATCCGCATGTCATCAAGATGAAGAGCGAGAGGAGGAGTTCTGGGAGTTGAAGCTCACAAATCTTAAAACTGTCAAGTTTGAATACCCCTGGGTTTTTTTTTTTCTAAAGGGTTAGGGGTGCAAGTGTCTTGTAACTCGACAGCTTCAAGACTTGCTTGCTTCAAATGCCAGAGTTTCTGAGCCAACATTTTGATTGCTAAGCAAGAGCGTTGTTAAGTGAGTTTCACCACATTTTACAAGTTGGCCATTCTCACCTGGTCACATGGCTGGCAAGCCTCTCCCACAAAGCAAGCCACACCTACAGAAGAGGTTCTAAAAAATTTTGAAACCCACCACTGATTTATGCCTAAAGCTATAGAAAGGTTTAGTGAGAATTCGAACCTGAGCGTTCACAACTTTTGCTTGACATTTTAAGCAGTAAGTATTACCAACTCTGATTCATTTCTTAAAGTTCCCGTGAAGTCTAAAATCACATGCTAAGGATTCTTCAGTGCATTATCTTACATTTGAAAAGGACCTTGGAAATATCCAGTCCTGCTCAAAGAAGTCTCAGTCCTACTTAATCTTCTCATAGGTTTATTCAGAACTAACCCTGGTCTGTCTTTATGCATTCTGGCAGATTTATGAAAAGTAACATGAGGAGTTGCAAATTTCAATCACTTATTATTTTTAATTGCATTAGGATTGAAGCTACATATGCACTGAATTATTGATTGTTTTGCATTTAGTGCTATGTTGTTTTGCCTTGGTTGATGATAGTCATCTTAATATCCTTAGCTTGATCTATTCTGGCCCTCCTTAAATTTTGACATATAGGCCACAATCTGATTTAGGTTTTGCAAGTAAATGGGGACTAATTTTCACTTGTGCTGTTTAATCCACATTTGCAGCAGGATTCTGGGCCAAAGCCCTCACTTTGCTAGCCCACTAGATCAAGAGTGTCAAACTTGATTTCATTGAGGACCACATCAGGGTTGTGTTTGACCTTGGGGGAGAACCTGGGTGGCTGTGGCTGGAGTGGGCGTGGCTGGATGGGTGTGGCTTGGTGAGCGTGGTCAGTTCAATGTCACTTATGTCAGGGGTGCCTGTGGTGGCCCAAGCCCTCCGCCACTGAAAATGGGCTCCAGCTTCCAAAACTCCATTTTTGGCTGCAATGGCCTCCTGCAACTCTCTGTCAGAAAAAAACGGAGCTCAGGAGGGCTGCGCATGGTCCTCCCGAGCTCTGTATTTTCTGGCAGAGGGTTTCAGGAGGCCGCTGCAGCCAAAAATGGAGCTTGGGAGCCTGTTTTCGCTGGCGGAGGCCAGTCCTTCGCTGTTTCCAGGGGGCTTCCACGGGCCAGATCTAAGCACCCTGCAGGTCGGATCTGGCCCTCGGGCCTTCAGTTTGACACCCCTGCAACTAAACATTTCTCTTTCCTTTCCAGGTTTCAGACGCTCAAGGCAGATTAGGGCCTGTACAGAAGCCAGAAAGACAAGTTGCCAGAATGGTGGTGATTATGATCCTTGCTTTTTTAATCTGCTGGAGTCCATATGCGGCCTTTTCCATCTTGGCCACCAGCTGTCCCTCGATTGAGCTGGATCCTCGCCTTGCTGCAATCCCAGCCTTTTTTTCCAAAACAGCCACAGTTTATAATCCAGTCATCTATGTCTTTATGAACAATCAGGTACTGGTGATTAAGAACATAAACCCTTAAGAATCCATGAAGAAAACTCCTACTTGGTTTTCCTGTGTATTCTTTAAATTAATGAATCTGACTGACGGCATATTAACTTTCAGTTCTAAAGAAAACAACTATCATTTAAAGGGGCTTATTAATGGACCAGGGACTAGTGACCCCAGTAGTGGTGATTTAGATTCCAAACACTGGGCCTCGTTCAGTTTCACCCACTTATTTTCCATTGTACATTTAGTTGCATTTAATTTATATTTTGAACATATTTGAGTCACTCATGGCTGTTTACCTGTTGCAAAGCACACAGAGAAGTTCCCTGAGGATGGGCTCCAGCATGAGTTCAAAAACTCACAAGACAACACTTCTGGTCTTGGTGACTGACACAGTTCGGATCCTGCAACGTAATCCTGGAACATGTCTATTCACCTTCATTTGCTTACTTCTATTGTATGCTGCTCTTATCTTATTTGGCAACCAACCTTAAACAACTAATGCACAGTTATCATGCATGATTGAAGCCTATTTAATTTATCACATGCTTTTGCTAAATCCACACGCATACCCTTTTCGATTCATTTTTGACCTGTATACCTCCTGCCCAGCACAAAGCCACACTTAACTTTCCAAATGTGGATCCCCATTGTCTATTGTATCTTTTCATTGTGTCAAACGCTTTTCTAGGCATACTTCACAAACTAACCCTACAATAGTTTTGCATTCACTTTTGCATTCACTCTCTCCTTATACACACTTTCAATAAATTACATTCCATAAGCAAATACACTCATATTTTCAATATCATCCAATTACAATATCAAAGGTGGGGAAATGGCCCCTGTATTACTTGTGGACTTCTGGGAGTTGAAGTCCACAAATCATAAAGGGGCCATATTTCCCCTTCCCTGAATTACATGCAGCTTTAACGTTCATCACCCTCTCATCATTTCCCTCTTGAACATATAGCTACATTCTTATGCAGTTTCAACAATATATTTTTCCTACAATCTCTTGTTTTAGCCTTTAATGCCATTCTTTTGGTTGGGATCTCCTTGTTTAGCCTTCTTCACCCATTTCCAAACTTTAAAAAAATATCCATCAAATACTCTTTTTTATTATTGATACCCTTTCTTATTCTTTATTACAATCTTTTACACCTGTGCTGTTTTCTATATACACATTATACATATTCTCTCATCATTTTTTCAGCATTCTCTTATAGGCATTTTTTTTTCATCTATAAACTTTTGGGTTTGTCATTTTTTAAAATGTAACTCCATATTTAAATGTAAAGCCAAATGTAACTCTATGGCAGTTTGTAACATAATTCTTTCAACTCTCTTCCAAGTAGATTTCATTTTCCTTTTCTTCTTTGAGAGATTAATCTCATATTTCTCATAGTTTCTTTTCCTTGGTCATTCTAGTTTCACTCTAGCTTCTGTCACTTACCTTTTTTTTCCATATCCACAAGATGGAGTACAGTTGCAACAGTATACTCTGAAATCATGGAAATAATTTTCTAGCCAAGAGTTGCCTCATCTGAGGCAGTAGCCTTACATGGTTGAAGATGTTCCACGTTGTGGAAATCCCCAAACTTCCAGAGATGGCTTTGGTTGCATAAGCATCTAGATATTAGGGATCATTTTGGCAGTTATGGGCTACACTTCAGAAAACTAACTTCTGTTTAGAATAGTCCATTGTTTCCCAACCTTGCCAGCTTTAAAATTTTGTGGATTTCAAAACTTTTCCAACTATAGAATAGAATAGAATAGAATTCTTTTTTGGCCAAGTGTGATTAGACACTTTATTAAAAATCCCAATATCCAGTCCCAAATTGACATTTTTCATATTCTAGTTTCCAATAACTAATCATGTCATTGTTATGGATTTTGTCTTTGGTGCAAATGCGCTCAGTGTACATAAGAAAAATAAAATAGAATACATTCATCAAGAATCATAATAAGCATGAATAACAACAACAACAACAACAACAACAACAACAACAACAACAACAAGTCCATGCTTGCAAAGCTGAAAAGGTTGAGAAATAATGGAATACAGTGGATTGTTGGGGCTGCATGGCCTGGAAGCTTAAACCATTTAATGCAACAGATCACACATTTCTCCTTCTGATATCCCTTTCTTTTTTCACAACTTCCCCCTTCTTTCTCCTTCTTTATCCCTGCTAAACATGGTGCTAGTCACTCTTTTTCGGCCTATATCAATTCTAATAAAGGGCTTCTGAAACAAGACTGAGGACTTTTTAAAGGTATTATAAACATTGAGTTATTGATAAAATATTGATTGTAACCGTTTGTTGTTTCATTTTAAGTTCCGGAAATGTCTAATTCAGCTGTTCCGGTGCAGTGGACAAGAGACCGCAGACACCAACATGAATCAGATTTCAAAGAGAAGAGTGCTAATGCGTACCAAAATGGGTGGCGAAGTCTCCACAGTCGCAGCTGGTGTGACTGTCTTCAACCAGAGAAATGAAGAGGAGAGACGTAGCTGACAATCTTTCGCTTGGCTCTCCATTTCGGAAAGCGAAATCTGTCCGATGTGGCTATCTCACTTCCTTCATTGTGGATGGAGTCAGAATTCTACCTTCCTTTATCATTTCCATTCAAAAATGGCAGGCAAGACAAAAACAGATAAGAAATAATCTTCCAACAGGATTTATTACAGCATTTAACTGACATCCATTTGAGCTGTTATCTATTTCCAGTTTGTTACAACCAGACTAACTCCAGCTATTCGGAGGCAGCTTTCTGTAGTGGTTAAGGTGCTGGTTTGGAAGCCAGGAGAGTATGTGATCTAGGCGGGTGGTGGGATTCTACCGGTTCACACCAGTTTGGGCAAACCTGTAGCTCTGAAGATCAGCTGGGAGCAAACTGGTTCACTCCCATGAGCAAGTGGGCCCACCCGCCCGCCCGCCCCTGTGCTTTACTGACCTTTATCTTCTCAACTGAGTCTTGTGGCAGAGTGGATTGCCGTGCCTCGGCTGTTTTCCTTTCCAAGCAGCAATCCGAAAGGCAGGGGTGAAATGCTACTGGTTCGGACTGGTTCACCCGAACTGGTAGCAAAAAAAATGCTACCGGTTTTGCAGTGATCAGCTGTGACATGTGATATATATATATCTAAGCCTGTGGCTTAGTGGCTAAGACTCCTGCCTAAGATATAATACAGCCCAGGTTCAAATCCCAGTAAGGGTATGGCTAGCTGATGAGAGCTAATTAGCTCGAAATAGATCTATACTAGTCTCCCTTTATTTATTTATCAGTACAAATACAACACACACACACACACACACACACACACACACACACATATTCGATGCTCTGCGCGCACACACACACTCACATTGCTACCAAACCAGTAGCAAAAGTAAGTTGATTTCACCCTTGCTGAAAGGTGTGTATTCTCAAAACTGTGCACGTGCGCACATCACATGTCCTGGTGTGTGGGTGAGCGAAGTGCACGCTCAGCGAACTGGTTGTTAAATCGGTAGGATCCCACCCCTGGTTCTAGTCCCGTTTAAGGCATGACTTTGTGCTCATGACTGCCTCTCAGCCCAACAGGCACAACAACAAAGGGTTGTTGTTGTGGGAAAAATAGGAGGAGGAAAGAATATTATGTATGTTCACTGTCTTGAGTTACTTTTAAGTAATAAAGGTGGGATAAAAATCTAATAAGTAAATAAATACTGAATTTCAGCACCCAGAAGAAAGTCCTCTGTGTTTAAAGAGTAGTGGTTGGAAAGGGCTGCAAATACACAGGATTGGATAATTGGCATTTCTCAAGGTAGCATAATGTGCTTGTTCTTGTAATAGTTTAACCCGTCCTTGGCATTTAGAAAATGTTTCCTGGGTTAGAGGACTTGAGAACATTTCTCAGATGCTTCTGCCCTTGTCTGGCTGAAGCTGAATTAGTAAAATGAAGTAGTCTTTATGAGTTGACCTTGTTAAGCAAAACTAGTCAGCCTCAGTCTAACCAGAACATCTTCAGTCATTTCAAAGCAGAAAACTCCAAAAGAATCTACAGGAGGAAAGTAAAAAAAAAATATATGAAATATATTTCTCAATTATTATTCAAGGAAAATAGATCAGATTTTCTCAAACAACTTTTTTTTCCAGCCATTTGGGTGTCTGTTGTTTCCATCTCCCTCCATTCTCTATTCTTTATTCTAATTCAAAGTAATTATTTCATCCAATCAGGCAGTGTCTTCATGTCATTTCTCAGTTGATTATTGTCATCAATTTTTGAAAGTGTGATATCTACTGATGTAAATTACAGTGCTGTCAGGAGTGTATTTGTGCATCTATCTGTACATTTATGTTTGTGATCAATAATTTTTGTGGCTTTGACCATATGCGCCCTCTGTATTTATAAACTTTCAATTGCAAATGTACATTGCAATATAGCCATTCACTCTTCTTGCTTCTGTTTCTTTTTTCCTGCATGATTAGAGCTTTAGTTTAGAAAAATGCAAAACGGAATAGAAAGAAAAATGGAGGAACTGATTCCAGTGCTAAGAGTTTCAATCATGTAAGATACCTTTCATATTAGATGCCCACAAAATTGCTTCTTAACCCTGGATTAATGATGATGGGACATAAATGTAAATAATACATCAGTGAATAAAATGCTTCTTGCGTCTTCCAGCTGCATTACTTTCTTTACAAGGCTTGAGAATTACAAAAAAGGCACAATTATTTGTATCTAATGCATCTGCATAAAGCAAGAGGAACATCCTTGAGTTCCATATTTGGAGAGAGTTTTGAATCTTCTCCCCAGGGCCACAAAGTAGGTGAATTCTGACCAGAATGGCTTAAGGATTTGCAGGTATCTCACCCCTGATCAAGAAGGAAAGTTACTCACTGTGGTCCTGCATGTTAGTAGCACTCACTAATACAATACAATACAATACAATACAATACAATACAATACAATACAATACAATACAATAGCAGAGTTGGAAGGGACCTTGGAGGACTTTAGTAAGGTGACCAACTGTCCTCCTTTAGGGAGGACAGTCCTTCTTTTGTAAGTTCTGTCCTCCCTCGAAAAGTGTCCTCCTACATGTCCTCCTTTATGATATTTAAAGGCTAATCTGTTGCGCGTTATGTGACGTATTTTATTAAACAGTTTTTAATGGTGTTTTTTTTACTTCATCGCAAGTATATTGAACAGATATTGAATCTTGTGTTGAATTTTTACCTAAAGAAATGCTAGACATTAAAATAGACGACAATTGTCTCTTTGAAGAAATTAGAAGACTGAATGTATATTTAAATTCTGAAAAATTAATACAATGGGAAAATCAACACGTTGAAATTGATAAAAGATGGGTGGATATTTTCAGCCATTTCAAAAATGAACATATTCCATGTGAACATTTATTTATACTTGTTCAATTTACGTTGTGCTGCCCTGGAACTAATGCAGCAGTTGAAAGAGTTTTTTTCAATTGCCAATGATTTTTCGACAAGTGAGAAATCGAGATTGAATGTTGATACTCTAGCTGCAGCACTTGCCGTAAAATTCAATATGAAGGATATTTCTTGTTCAGATATTTCCAATATATTCTTAGAAGATGATACATTGACAAAAAATATTAATTCAATGGAAAAGTACTCATTTAAATAATAATTAACAGGCATGTAAGCATAATTACAATATAAAATGTTGCAAATGTTTTTATTATGCATATATCATATTTTAGTGTATTATTGTTGCAATGAATGAAATATTTCTTTTATTTACGATATATTTTTTCCAATTTATTTGTCCTCCTTTTCATTGTAAAAAAGTTGGTCACCTTAACTTTAGTCCAACCCCCTGCCTAGGCAGGAAACCCTATACCATTTCAGGCAAATGGCTATCCAACATCTTCTTAAAGACTTCCAGTGTTGGGGCATTCACAACTTCTGGAGGCAAGTTGTTCCACTGATTAATTGATTTAACTGTCAGGAAATTTCTCCTCAGTTCAAAGTTGCTTCTCTCCTTGATTAGTTTCCACCCATTGCTTCTTGTTCTACCCTCAGGTGCCTTGGAGAATAGTTTGACTCCCTCTTCTTTGTGGCAACCCCTGAGATATTGGAACACTGCTATCAGGTCTCCCCTAGTCCTTTTTTCTATTAAACTAGACATACCCAGTTCCGCAACCATTCTTCCTATGTTATACACCATCCAGAGTCTCTTTTTGTGGTGTGTGTGTGTGAGAGAGAGATGGGGGAGAGAGAGAGAGAGAGCGCGAGAGAGAGAGAGCCTGTGGAGATTCTCAGTCATTCAGTTCATAGCTCTTTCAAAGGGGCTTTTTGTCAAAAGGCAACTGGACTGTATTTTTCCTCAAGGAAGAAGAAGAAAACATTTCGCTTCTCATCTAAGAAATTTCATCAGTTCTGATGTGTGTATGGGGGTGGGGCGGAATGCAAGGATAGTTTCTGATAGGATTGTGGTGGGTGGAAATGGAAGGATTGTATTTCTTTACAGTCAACTGGCTGTTAGCCCTCTCCGAGAGCTGTTGAGGTCACTTGGGAGTTTATCCCTCTGGTCACCTGAATCAGGGTTTGATTGGCTGTGGAATCTTCTTGGAACTGTCATATTTTGACTGAGCTGTCCAATGCTATTCGAATTGAGGAATTTGCAACACCTCCCAAATTGAATTTATGGCTTCTACACAGACTAATTCAACTCCCATTTACAAAGAACCAAGAAGTCACCACAAAGCTTTTCTCACCATTATACTTTATGGCATTCTTCTTCAATATCACAGAAGGAATGACGATTAAACTAAGTAGTAGAATTAAAACAGAAGCCCTGACCACTTTATTATGTATTTGTGTACATAATACATTATGTAATATTTATTATTTGACTCACTGCTTTACCAGCTTAATTAATCAGCCATTATAGGAAACTTGATATATGATTTTAAAAAACCTCGTTGCCTTATGTGAGCATGTTTTGACTATTTGGGAAGCAACAGCTGGATTTTTAGCATCTTAGGAACAAAGGCAGCTGAGTTCCCTTGAGCCAGTCGCTTTCTCTCAACCTTAGGAAAGAAGAAATGGCAAATGACTTCTGAAAAACCTTACCAAGAAAATTCAGGGAATTGTCCAGGCAAGGCTGGAAATAAATACTATATATACTTATGTATAAGCCCAGAATTCTTTTTTTGAAAATACACCCCCAAAATTGGGTTTGGCTTATCCACAAGACCAGAACTCATCCTTTAAAAAAAGGTCTTTAAAAGATACTATAAAAGTTTATGTATCTAAAAATTGCACATAGGTATCAGATGATGCAGCCTTTAGGCTAAAAGTTATTAACTGAGCGGAGGAGATGAACAATTCCATTGCTGCCAGAGAAGGTACATGGACCAAAAAACCCTTCATAAACGTTATTTTCCAAAACAGATTTCATTTTTTCTGGTATTTTGGCTGCAATTTTGGAGGTTGGCTTATCCATTTCTATTACATGCAAAAATATTCCAAATAAATTCCAAAAATCATTTTGTATTATGTATTTTTCCTTTGAAGCCAATCATTATATTGTATCGATATCCTTTAGTTTACAGCTGCCTTTTTCCAAGATTTTTTTTAAAAAATGTCTTAATCATTCTTTCGGGCCTAGTTGGTATTTCCTGTATCCTAATCAAGTATTAACCAGATCCAACCTGACTTAGTTTTCTGGTTCAGACAAAATTGGCAAGGAGGTGCCATCTACAATTTGCTAAATTCGACTTGTGGAGCCACAGCCTTTCTTTCAATTTCTCAGTCAGTTATTTAATTTTAATGATGCATCTTAGACAAACCAACTGACCTCTTATAAATCTTCCGTGACATCGGAGGATAATTACTTTGTGTTTGTCTTTAAAGAACATGCCAGGGGTAATCCATCACACTGATGGTTTATAAGAAAAATACAAATCTTATTCTATACAAACAAGCTGGTTTTTTGCACTAACTCTATCTCAGAAGAATGGTAGCCTTCATTTGATTGTCCTAGTTTTCAGATGCTGGCTAGAATCTGGTTACAGGTAATCTTCAATTTAGGACCACGATTGAGCCCAAAATTTATGTTGCTGAGAAATTTATTAAGTGAGTTTTGTCCCATTTTACAACTTTTCTCCACACGTTTGTTAAGTGAATCACTGCCGTTATTAAGTTAGTAACATAGTTGTTAAGTGAATCCTGTTTTCCTTTGCTTGTAAAAAGGTCACAAAAGGGGATCACATTACTCCTGGAGACTGCAATGGTAATAAGTGTGAAAAATGACTATGTCACTTTTTTCAGAGGACTACCTGTATTTTTAGCTGTCTCAGAAAAGTGACAAGAAACTTTTCCACCCTCTCCCCCAGCTGGATGAGCCCAGTGAAGGACTATGTCTGGTGGTGAGCCTCTCATTACTTTCAACTGATACATAAATTTTCTGATAAAATCTGAACTGAGGCAATTGCTAGAATCATATGATAATCCATTATTGTGAGGCAAGAGCTCCACCTCCAGGCCAGCACACCACTTCTGATCACTCCTGAACCCTGATCACAATCAGGAGGCTGTGAGTTTGATCCTAGGTAGAGGCAGATATTTCTCTCTTTGGGCACACTGACAATATATCTGCTGAACAAAACTCAGCATTGGTGACAGGAAGGGCAACTGGGCATTAAAACACTCTGCTAGCTCCATTCAGTTGCCCAGACTCCACCCCGCTAGGGATTATGGGGTTGTTAAATGAAGATGATGATATGATAATCCATTATTATGGCATCCCCATTGTCGGTGGTTTTCCTCTAGTACAGATCAAGACACTGTTTAATATCTAAGCAAAGTAACCTCATCTGTGCAATGGGACTGCACTGCTCTGATGCTAAAACAAATTCTCAGGCTTGGTGTTGCTAAGAATCACTAGCATTTCAAATAATACAGTACAGATAGTCTTCAACTATCTGGAGACTAAAACATATGAAGAACGGTTGCAGGAACTAGGTATGTCTAGCTTAAGAGAAAGAAGGACTAGGGGAGACATGATAGCATTGTTCCAATATCTCAGGGGTTGCCACAAAGAAGAGGGAGTCAAGCTATTCTCCAAGGCACCTGAGGACAGAACAAGAAGCAATGGGTGGAAACTAATCAAGGAGAGAAGCAACTTAGAACTGAGGAGAAACTTCCTGACAGTGAGAACAATTAATCAGTGGAACAGCTTGCCTCCAGAAGTTGTGAATGCCCCAACACTGGAAGTCTTTAAGAAGATGTTGGATAGCCATTTGTCTGGAACGGTATAGGGTTTCCTGCCTAGGCAGGGGGTTGGACTAGAAGACCTCCAAGGTCCCTTCCAACTCTGCTATTGTATTGTATTGTATTGTATTGTAACTCATGACCACAATTGAGCCCAACATTTCTGTTGCTAAATAAGACAGCGAATTTTGCCCCATTTTTATGACCTTTCTTGCCACAGTTGTTAAGTGAATCACTGCAGTTGTTAAGTTAGTACTACAGTTGTTCAGTGAATCTGGCCTCTCCATCGATTTTGCTTGTCAGAAGGTCGCGAAAGGTGATCACATGATCCCAGGACACATAATATGTCCTCAATATGAGTCAGTTGCCAACTGTCTGAATTTTGATCACATGACCAAGGAGATGCTGTAACAGTCGTAAGTGTGAAAAATGGTCATAAGTCACTTTTTTCAATGCCACTGTAAGTTTGAACGGTCAGTAAATGAACTGTTGTAAGTCGAGGACTACCTGCTTGTGCTTATTTGGGACACTAAAAGTGTCCCAAAGGTGCTTTTTCAGGAGGCAACTGGACTTTCTTGTTTTTTCTTTGAAGACATTTCGATCCTCATCCAAGAAGCTTCTTCAGCTCTGACTGGATGGTGGGGAATGGAAGGATTTATATTCCTTGCAGAAAAACACAACTCCTTTCAACAGTTCCAAGAAGGCTGCACATCCATTGACCCTCACAACACAGATAAACCTCCAGGTCACCTTAACAACTTGCTAAAAAGAATGGAAATGACCAGCTGTCTGATAGGAGTATAAATCCTTCCATTCCCCATCATCCAGTCAGAGCTGAAGGATGAGAAGTGGAACCTCTTCAAAGAATAAACAAGTTCCCTCTTAAATAAGCGCCTTTGGGACAACTATGACTGAGAATCTCCATAGACATTCCTGAAAGTGCATTCTTTTAATTTATATCTGAACTGGCCATCAAAAACTTCTTGGCTATATGATCCTTTTGTCAGAACATGGACTTTTGCACCAATGCAGCATGGAAATACTCAAAGTTACATTCTTCAAATCTTACTTGCTCTTCCAGCCTGACACAGTTCAAGCTTTGGCATTTTGCAACCTATTCTGGGAAGACCACTTCTCACACAAATGACAAATAATGCTCTTCTCCCTTAATATTATTAATAAAATTCAATCACCAGTCCCTTTGTTCACTTTTTTAAAAAGGTTACATAGGTTTAAGCAGGGCAATTTTTTTTCTCTTATTGAAATTTATTAGGCAAATGCCATTCCTGTCATAAAAGCTAATTGATAATGTGATTTGTTGTGCTGCTAATACATAATTCAGAAAGCTTTTTTAAAGGTTTTAATACACAAACAGTATTGTTTAATATTTATTGTGTTAACAGAGAAAGCATCAGGTTTAAAAAAAAGAGAGCTGTGTAAATGAAATATTTCTGGAAGCTTTTATTCTTGTTTTGGGATTTTGCCAATGGTTTTCTAGTGGAAAGGTCATTATTTCCTAAGTAATTTTTTACCAGGACGTATTTCTTTAATATGTTCATATGTGTTTTTATTAAGGAAAACTAAGGATTGTATACATGTTAGAAAAAAGTAGTTTCTCTAGTAAATCAAAAGTAGTTTAAAGCCCAAGTAAAAATTGTTAATTATATATACCGGGAGATATATTTTGCTCTATATAAGGTACTTTATTTTTAAAATGCATATTATTCATTCACCTATTCTTCAAAATGGCGTTATTAGCAAATAGCTATCGTGTTTGTTTAAAGTCAAGAGTCAGATGTTTTAATGCTTTGGAGCACTTCTAGGAATTGTCATTTCTGCAGCTTTAAAATACTTTGGGGAGCCAGAGAATTTGAGGAGACTATTATACAGTCCACTGAGCTTCATTAATCTTTATAGTTGATAACTACATAACTTTCCTAGCATTCCCTGTCCCTATCCATTTGCAAATACTGTTGTCTTTCTCTGTATTTTTCTGTTCAAATACATGATTTGTGCATACTTGTTTGTGTAAATTATACTTCTCAATTGTTTATGACTTCAAGTGTTTACTGCAGTGGTGGGATTCACTTACCTGCCCTACCGGTTCGCGAATGTGAGCGCTTGCACCTGCCGCATCTGTGCATGCGCACCGTCTTCTGTGCATGTGCAGGGCTTGTGCATTACATTGGGGTGGGTGGGCGGAGCCGCCCGCAGCTGCCGCTACCGGTTCACTCAAACCGGAGAGTACCAACTAAATACCACCTCTGGTTTACTGAATTATTCTTATTTCTTATCATTTCTAAATTCAGAAGGCAAAGTTATTTATTACCAAATGAATGCTTTAGAAAAACTATTTCTTTGAAGAGCAAAACCAAAGTACATAAACGTACATATTGTGCAGGCAAACTGACATGTTTGTATGCACATACTCATGCGAGTTTACATAGACATAAGAATGTCATCTTCACAAGATCTTCAGACCTTCCAAATAACCTCCTCAGGCACATAGTAGCTCTGGATTGCTTGACCCAGCGTAGGAAACTCCTGCCACCCCATCCTTGGCATACCACTGATACAACTACAGGAAGCCCAAGGTCACAAGGCTATCAAGAATAGAATGATGATGATGACAAAATTATTGTTGGCATTGCTCTTGCTGTTATTGTATTGTTGCTATGTCAGAGCAAATTTTGCAATTTTGCAATTGTGGCAGGAATTTTAGCCCTGAGATCCATACTATTCTGGTACTAAACTAATAGCCCTGAGAACTATTCTATCCCAGATGGTAGTGTTCCTTTGATTCTATACATAAATAGTGATGGGTCTCAAAAGCAATTTATGGAGGCAAAAGTTGGCAGAAATGTTCACATCCTAGAGCAGGGATATCAAACTCAAGCCCACGGGGCTGCCCTGGAAACAGTGAAGGACTAGCCTGCAGTGCCTCTGCCAGTGAAAATGAAGCTTGGGACAGCTGCATATGGCCTCCCCAAGGTCCGTTTTTGCTGGCAGAGGGTTGCAGGAGGCCATTGCAGCCAAAAGCAGAGCTCAGAAGCCCATTTTTGCTGGCAGATGATCAATGGATATGTTCTCCATTTCAAAATGTCTGGCTTTTCTTCCTCCAACCAAAGACATTCTGGGGTTCTTCACAGGAAGGAAGAAAGGAAGGAATGAAGGAAGAAAGAGTGGGAGAGAGGGAGACAGAGGGAGAGAGGGAGGGAAGGGTAAACCCTTTTATTCAATAATACAATACAATAAAATAGTAGAGTTGGAAGGGACCTTGGAGGTCTTCTAGTCCAGCCCCCTGCCTAGGCAGGAAACCCTATACCGTTTCAGACAAATAGCTATCCAACATATTCTTAAAGACTTCCAGTGTTGGGGCATTCACAACTTCTGGAGGCAAGCTTCTCCACTGATTAATTGTTCTAACTGTCAGGAAATTTCTCCTCAGTTCTAGGTTGCCTCTCTCCTTGATTAGTTTCCACCCATTGCTTCTTGTTCTACCCTCAGGTGCCTTGGAGAATAGTTTGACTCCCTCTTCTTTGTGGCAACCCCTGAGATATTGGAACTGAGATATTCCTACTTCATCCTCACTGTTTGGGGATCCCCAAGTGCACTGAACATGAGTTGAGAGCTTATTGAAAGTGCTGTTAGCTATCCTTGCTCAGGCCAAGCTAATCAATAGTGGAGCTCTAAGAATGCCAGATGATCAATGGGCATGTTCTCCGTTTCAAAATGTTTGGCTTTTCTTCCTCCTACCAAAGACCTTCTGGGGTTCTTCACAGGAAGGGAGAAAAGAAGGAAGGAAGGAGAAAAAAAGAGTGGAATAGAAAGAGGGAGGAGGGAAGGGAGAAAGAAAGAAAGAAAGAAAGAGGGAAGGGAGAAAGAGGGAAGGGAAAGTGAATGAGATATGGATGGATGGATGGATAGAGGGAGGAAGGGAGAGAGAGAAAAAGGAGAGGAAGGAAGGACCACAAACCTGGCACTAGACTAAGCTTCAGAGGATGCTTTGAAACAGCACAGCAATCCAGGGTTGGAAGGGACTTCAGAGGTCATCTAGTCCAACTCCCTGCTCCAGCAGTAGACCTTATATCATCTTGGTTATTTTGGTGCCTCTAACACAGAGGAGAAATTCCCAGAAATCCCCAGGCATTGCTAACCTCTCCCCACTAGTAAAAAAACCCTAGAACAAAAACTTCAGGCAGTATTAAAAAGCGTAGAAAAGGGGGCTGCTGTGTATTGTTTAATGGACTGCTAAATTGACAAAAAGGATGGCTAAATTGGCCACGCCCACCCAATCACATGACCACCAAGCCACCCCATCTGGTCACATGACCACCAAGCCACACCCACAAAATAAGCCACTCTCACAGAACCAGTAGTAAAAAAAACTGAAGCCCACCATTGGGTCAAACACAACTCTTATGTGGCCCTCAATGCAATCGAGTTTGACACCCCTGTCTTAGAGAAACAGATTTCCTCTATTTAGTTCTTCTCTTTATGTAAGTCTGCTTATATTCCAAGATTTTCCACCTCTAACAACAATACTAAAGGGTCTACGGTAGAATAAGTGCAAATGGTATGGATTTCCAAATGTTCCTAATTGTATTATTGATAAATGTTTCCTGGAATCCATGCTACAAAAGTCAAGATTCCAAGTTGGTTGTTTCCTGGATCTCAGCATAACTCTTTATCAATGCTTTATGATAAAGTAGGGCTGTCAGGCTGTAAAGAAATTCTTGGTTTTCCTCATCCATCTTTCTGACAGAAGAGAGTGGGGTAGTTGCCAAGGCTAAAGCATCTATTAAATGTGGCAACATTTTGGGGGGAAACACTCTGGAAGATTAAACATTTTGCATCGGCTGCATCAAGAAAATGAACTTTTGTAAACTATCAAATTAGCTCCTAATATCTTGATGACTGACACAGATGGATAATCATTCTTCATCTTGGTTGCCCAATGGCATTGGCTTTAGCATTGACACATTCTCTTTTAAAGAAACAACATTAATAGCCGAATATGATAATTTTTTGCCTGTCACCTGTTGCTAAAAATAAATGTTTGAACTTTCTCACGTCATTTGCTAAAACAATCATTGATAAACTCCATGCTGTATATAAAGCAGCATGAAAAAACCCCCAGGGTTGAGCTACATTTTAAAAGAACAATTGTCGATTGTTTTAAGAAATAGGCAAACATAGCTCCCATTTTGAATTAAAGAATAACCACACACCTTTCTTTTTAATCTGTTAACAATTATGCTGAAGACATCTACAGCCTGATTTAAAACTGTACAAAATGAAAAGCTCTTAAAAAATGGAGCAGGTTGAAATGGGAGATCTGTGTGGAAAATGCAACCGAAACTAGTAGATTAAAGAAAAAAAGGGGAAAAAAAACAATTTAGGTAATAAATGTCTTACCTAAATTATCAGACATTTCTGGAAACTGCTTCTTTCCATCCACAAATGTTGCTTAATGTATTTTCTAATTACCACCATGGACCATCCTCCAGATTATAAAGCATCATTTCTCACCCTTGCAACTTTAAGATGAGACAACACAGTCCTTTCAGCAGTTCCAAAAAGGTTCCACACCTCTTTGCACTGTTCAGGTGATTCTGAGGGCACAGGTAACACATGGCCTCAGTGACTCCCGGAAAGAATGCTAACGACCAGGTGACTGCAAGGAATATAAATCCTTCCATTCCCCACCATTCAGTCAGAACTGAAGAAGCTTCTTGGATGAGAAGTGAAATGTCTTCAAGGAAAAACAAAGGAAGTTTAGGCCCAGTACTCTTCAACATCTTCATCAATGACTTGGATGAGGGAATAAATGGGGAACTCATCAAATTTGCAGGTGACACCAAGCTGGCAGGAATAGCCAACACTCCAGAAGATAGGCTTAAGATACAGAAGGATCTTGACAAACTTGAACATTGGGCACAATCTAATAAAATGAAATTCAATGGTGAAAAGAGTAAGGTTCTACATTTAGGCAACAAAAACGCAATGCACAGGTACAGTATAGGTGGTACCTTGCTCAGTAGTAGTAACAGTGAAAGGGATCTTGGAGTCCTAGTGGACAACCATTTAAATATGAGCCAGCAGTGTGCAGCAGCTGCCAAAAAAGCCAACACAGTCCTAGGCTGCATCAACAGAGGGATAGAATCAAGATCACGTGAAGTGTTAATACCACTTTATAATGCCTTGGTAAGGCCACACTTGGAATACTGCATTCAGCTTTGGTCACCATGATGTAGAAAAGATGTGGAGACTCAAGAAAGAGTGCAGAGAAGAGCAACAAAGATGATTAGGGGAGTGGAGACTAAAACATATGAAGAACGGTTGCAGGAACTGGGTATGTTTAGCTTAAGAGAAAGAAGGACTGGGGAGACATGATAGCAGTGTTCCAATATCTCAGGGGTTGCCACAAAGAAGAGGGAGTCAAACTGTTCTCCAAGGCACCTGAGGGTAGAACAAGAAGCAATGGGTGGAAACTAATTAAGGAGAGAAGCAACTTAGAACTGAGGAGAAATTTCCTGACAAGTTAGAACAATTAATCAGTGGAACAGCTTGCCTCCAGAAGTTGTGAATGCCCCAACACTGGAAGTCTTTAAGAAGATGTTGGAGAGCCATTTGTCTGAAACAGTATAGGGTTTCCTGCCTAGGCAGGGGGTTGGACTAGAAGACCTCCAAGGTCCCTTCCAACTCTACTATTGTATTGTATTGAAGTTGTGAAAGTCCAGTTGCCTCTTGAAAAAGCACCTTTGGGACAACCATGACCCTGGATGACTAAGAATCTACATAGACCTTAAAATGAGAGTACAACTCCCAGAATTCCCCAATCAGGGAACGAAACTTTAAGTCCAAATATGTTCAAGTTCCCAAAGCTTAGAAATATTGTTATAAAGGAATATCAGGAAAAATGTATGGTTTATCTGTTACAAATATAGCGTCGGATTACAGCTCAGTACAACACTATGTAGATTAGGGACAGAAACTGGGCAATGGCCACCTGGCGAGCAGGGATTTGCATCTTTAGCAATTGTAGGATTACCGTAAACAGAATCTTGCAAATCTGAAAGCATCTCTCTCCTGTCCCTCACATTTGCTGTCCCCAAAATTAGGGAGGGCCCTTTCTGAGATGCTTTCTTCTCCCAGCCTTCCTTTGGATTTAGATTTCATTTACCAGACAGTTGTTCAGCTTGCTGTTCTTCCTGCCGTCTCTCAAGATCACTCCCACATACCCTCACACGTGCTAACACACATGTTGTAACCCAATCGATGAATCAAAAGCTAATTAAATGAATATTGTAATGCGCACACATCCAGAAAGAGAAGCTGTAAACTCCCTTTAGCTTGTCTCTGCCTCCTGTCCAAATCTATAGACCAATTCCGGTTTCATGGGTCTTCATTTTAAATGAACTTTAAAATTGTCCTACGGATTGAAACCACAGCATCCAAGAGCATAAGGTTTGCTAGAGGCAGACATCATGCATCACAGTGGCTTTTTGAACAAGACTCCCAATAATTACAACGTTCTTTTTGTCCCTCATGTAAGCTCCCCTTTCCCTCAAATTTCCTGCAAAACTTCAATTGCCCTAAAATTCAATTAACTTTACAGCTTAAGAATATCTAAGAATGAAATGGAACAAATATGAAAGGAATCATGGGTGCTTTCAAGTAAGTAATTTGATGAGAGAAACATGGTTGACATAGTTATCTGATCAGTCGGGCTGGGCAGGCAGAAAGGGGAAATTCCATTTATTTCTATCCACAGATAGACCCTCAAAACATCAAAATATTACAGATGTCGTGATATTTATACTTCTGTGAAACAGAGCTCTTATACTTCAATCGCTTTCTAATTAACTTTAGCCTAGCAGGGGAGCCTCTGGTAGCATTTTCCAGAGACACATTCACGTCTTAAAAGGAACACAAACAATTTATCGTAGCAAACAGACATGTGTAACTTGCTGAGAAAGAAATATTCTAAAAGTTTGAGAGAAAGAGGGCATGATTGGTTTTGGGCATTTTATTTGATATTACTTTTTCTATTAACCAGAAGTAAGAAGATGATAGCATGCAATATAGTTATATAATGTATGGGCATAACATGCCTAGGTATTTGATTTAGCTCACTGGAGGTGGCTGGGATGTTATGTGATTGTAGAAATCATTGCCAGGCCAATAACTCCATTGGCAAACTGGGATCATATTCATACACAATCATACATGCCTTTAAAAAGGTGTAATCATGTATTGCTTTCTAAGACTAGATTCTCAGTCATCCAGGTCATGTTTGTCCCAAAGGTGCTTTTTTAAGAGGCAATTGGACTTTCTGTTTTTTCTTTGAAGACATTTCGCTTTTCATCCAAAAAGCTCAGAGTTAAAGAAGCTTCTTGAATGGGAAGAAAAATGTCTTCAAAGAAATACCAGAAAGTCCAATGGCCTCTTGAAAAATTACCTTTGGGACTTGACAGGTGGATAAAAATGGCAAATCCATAATAATAATACTTTATTGATTAGCCATCAGGCCATATCAAAATACGAAGTACAGAACAATAACACCATACAAACATACTGTAACAAAATATAGTAAAACCAGAACTAGAATATACAACTCATATTTTTGAATTACAGTAGCAATTTATCCTATTAGAAATAAAAGCGGAAATGTGGTGACAGTTGAACAGTATCACTGGTAGATTCAGTTTTCTTTCTTTCTTTCTTTTTTCTTTCTTTCATTCTTTCTTCCTTCCTTTCCTTCCCTTTCCTTACTTTTTTTTTTTGGCAAATTTTCTTTTTTTCAAATCCCAAAGAAAAGGAAAAGGTAGTAGTGATTATGGTTACAGCTGACTTATATGAAGTGATCATGGATGGATTGTTAAACAAATGAAAGTTTGGTCTGATCAATTAGAAAGTAGATGGAATTTTAAGAGTGTAATAGGTATTATTTCATCATGCATATTAAATGATCTTGTTTAATTAGTAGGCTTAGGTTTGAAACAGCTGTCTTGTATTTTTTTAAAAATATACTAAATGTGTTTCTATGAATTGCTAAGTATCATTATTTTATCACTTATATGCCATCCAAGCAATTAACTTTATTACTTATAACAACCTTGTCTCAGACACCCAATGTAAAAAAAAACCCAGGCTTCCATATACCGCAACCCAATTTTAAAACGGTTAATCCAAAAAATCTGATGGAAATTAGAATAGCAAAACCATCACATTAAGAAACAAAAGAGTTTTAAGATAATTGTCAATGTTAAACTTTAAAAGAACCATTGAGTATTGGCTTCTTAAAAACAGCATCAAATGCCATGAAAACCTGTTCCCTTCACACGCCAAGGGCACTTAAAGAAACATATTGCTAATCACGTAAACATGGTGTTGGGCAACCCATACAAAATAGCATCAATAACTGAAGCATGAATTGGAGTCTGGCTTGACTGACTGGGACTTTTGCTGTGATCTTCTTTCTCAGCTCCAAGGGAACCAGGTGATCCTGCCAAAATAGAGCAAAATTCGAGTTACATCCTAAGACTGCAAGATTTCAAGAGCCCAGGCAAGTCTTTTGAAAAATTATATTGATTTTTCTATTTGCATTTAGTGAAATTGAGTTCAGGATATTTACTTTTGCTTGCTTCAACAGCCAGCCAGTATGGTACAGTGGTTAAGATGTTGGACTGGTACCTATGAGTCTTCCTTCAGCTGCAGAAGGATGTTTGGGCCAGTGGTTATCTCAATATAATGTACTTTATGGGTTGTTGTGAGTGCAATGTATTTCCATGCATGCCTATAAGATGACGTTGTGCTATGTAAGTTTCCCTCAGCTCCTGAAGGAAAGGCAGGATAGATATTAAACAAACAAACAAACATTCAGACTCATTCAAGCACTGTATTATCCATAAAGCCCCTATCCCACTTCCTGTTCAGGCAATACCTGATTAATAAGCTTCATCTATCTAGAAAAAGGTGTCATTTAAAGAACTATTATTAGTAACCATAGAACTATCATTTTGTTAGAAAGTAAGGCAGTGCCTGTTTTCTTGGAAAAGCACACTTGTTGGCCACCAATCCCTGTGTGAGTAGGGATTGGCGGCCAACAAGGGCTCCCTCACAAGTTTATCAGCAGACAGTTGTGAGCACCTGTGTTACACTATTTTTGTATGTTTCAGTGTCATGTGTATAAAGGCACTGAGCCTCTTCTGACAGGCCATTGTTTCTTGATTCAGGGCTAGCTTTGCGTTTTGGCATTTGGCTGGTGTTTTAAAGATTACTGAAATCACAAAAGAATTGCATGTCTTAAGCTACAAAATCAGCTCATAGAATAACCTGTGACCTTAAACTGTGTTACTGCAAAGGTTAAAGTAGTCTCTAAATTCAATACTAAAAGCTAGAAAATATCAAAGGCCAGCTAATGGTAAGGCTACCTGTCAGGAAATTCTGCCTTCTAGATGATTGCCAGAAATTGTCCTGACTAACAAGACCTATTCAGAATGTACAGAAATCTCTTATCTCTAGTGAAACAGAAACCAGGTAACATTTATGTGACTGAGTAATGCATTTCAAGTATGAAGTTGGTATTGTAAGTTACAAATCCATCTGGTGGTGATGCTGTCTAACCCACATTACTAATAGCAATAGCACTTAGACTTATATACTTATAAACTTCTTCATAGTGCTTTACAAACCTCTCTAAGCCATTTACATAGTCAGTATATTGCCCCCAATAATCTGGGTCCTCATTTTATCAACCTCGGAAGGATGGAAGGCTAAATCAACCTTGAGCCAGTTAAGATTAAACCGCTGGCAGCTGGCAGAGTTAGCCAGTAATACTGTCTTCTAACCACTGAGCCACCATGGCTTTCTTATCAAGTAGTAGGTTGTGGTGAACTTTATCAAATGCTTTACTGAAGTCCAAGTAAATTATATCCATAGCATTTCGCTGGTCCACTAATTTTGTCACTTTGTCAAAGAATGTTGATAAGATTTGTCTGGCATGATCTGTTTTTGACAAATCCAAATCTTGCTTTAGGTGTTCACAGATTTGTTGCTTACTTATGTTTTCCAGAATCTTTCCAGGTTTGGTGTCAGGATGATAGGTCTGTAGTTTCCTGGATCTATCCCCCCACCTCCATTTTCTTGAAGATGGGAACCACACCAGCTCTTTCCCAGTCCCATCAGCTCTGGTAGGGGGTGTAATCCATCTGATCCTGGTGATTTGAACTCGTCTAGAGTGGATAGGTGTGCTCTAATCATTTTCTTGCTTACATTCCTAACCTTTATTTTACAGTATTTGTTTTTTGGTAGGTTGGACTGATTTTTTTTCACTTTCATGTAAAGACAGATGCTGTATTTTTTGTTCAAATTATTTTGCAATTAGCTCCCACAGTCCCTATCTCCATGTTGCTACTTTCTACATGGATGAAACTGTATATTTTCTTTCATAGGACACACAGTACAATTCAGAAATAAACTTTTATATTATAAAAATAAAATATATATATAAAAATAAGCAATTTACTTTGTGGTGTCTTATCCCAGACCGTTCTTTTCTTCTGAAGAATACGAACAGCCTGTCCAGTTGTTTTGCCTACTTTTATGAAATCTGTAAAACAAGAGCAGGCTTACATATGTACACAATAAAACATATGCAGATTCAACATATAGTATTATATATGTTACACATTGGCTTTAGACATTGACTATATATAAAACACCCCACCTCCCACCCACGTAAACAAATAATTTCTAGCATCAATTTATCGGTAGTTCTCATTTAGTGACCACAATTGAGACAACAATTCAGTCATTAAGTGAAGTGATTGCTAACTGAAACCACAACTGGGCTTATGATCTTATTTCACAGCTTTGCTTTGCTTAACAGACTTGCAAAGGTTGTAAATATAAGGAATGGTTGCAGGGTTACTTTTTCATCATGTTGTAGTTACAGATAATTGCCTGTATAAGGCAGTCACTAAATGTGGACTACCTGTATTGCAACTTAACTAGGACAAACAGCAGTTGCAGGCAATGGTTTGCACTTTTCTTCAAAGCTAGCTTAGGGCTCTGATCTGGATTGTGACTATTCTCTGCCTTTCATTTTAAATGCAAAATAAATATTTGATCCAAGCATTTTTGAAAGTACAAACTTGTTTGGAGAAATGGCTGTTCAGGGTTTGGACATAATCAAAGAATTGTTGGAGTTATAAGAACCGCTTGTCACTTATTAGAAGTGAATCAAGCCCTTAATTTGTGCTTCTATTCATTATCTGTTCTCTAAGGTAGTGGATCTTAGATTCAAAATGGCTACACTTTGGCTGGCATGGACCCACATGCAAAAGAATAGACAGTGATTTTTTTCAAACTTAATACTTTATCTGTGTTAACAGGCCAAATCTACATTCAGGCTGGACTAGTGAAAATGCATTGATTTCTGGATTTCATTGTATGTAGCAATGCTAATTTCCTAATAAGCATACTTCAGTTTTCACCCTACATTCAGGGAAAACAAAGTAATATTCTGGCTTGAGTTGTTAACAGGGGAGCCTCCCTACATATTGTAGCTATGTTAGGGATCTGCCCTTAAAGGTTTGTTATCAGAATGTTCTACAATTGCTGGTAGCAATAGGAAGTGCTTGTCTCAGCATCTCTTTCCTTGGAAAACTAGCATTTGACAATGGCAGATGCAAGAGTAATGGCCATTGCACTTGTCCTTTGCAAGATCTGCTGACAATGGATTTGTTCCTGCATTGCCAGCCCATTCAGGCTTTTAAGTACACTAGAACAAGGAGCCAGTCATTTATTCTTCTAGGAAGATAAGTGGGAAACAAGATATTAAATTCCCAACTTATTCCAAAGGTCAAAGCTTCACAAAAGTTGTTCTTGGAATCCACCAAAGTAGAAAGCAGCATATAAATAATGCAATTGTCTTCAGTAAAAGTATTTTAATATCTTTTCATAAGCTATGTAAATTTAGAGGTGAATTTTAATTAAACAATTTTTTAACAAAATTATTTACTGCACGAACAAAGGGCTGTGGTTATTTTTCGGAGTATAAGACGCACCTTTTTCCCTCAAAAAAGAAAATCATTTTAAATGAAGGCTGAAAATCTGGGTGTGTCATACAGCATTTATTGGCCTCCTGTACCTCGCCCCTTGCATAGCCCGAAGGAGGCTTTCAGAGAGCTCCTGGGGGCTCGGGAGGGCAGAAATGAGCAAAAAATGGACCGTTTTTTGCTCAATATTCCTCCCCCAGCCCCCAGGAGCACTCTATAAGCTTCCTAATGCTCTTTTTTTGACAGAAAACGGGCCGTTTTTTGCTTGTCTTTGCCCCCTCTACCCCCCCTAGGAACACTCTACAAGCCTCCTAAGGGCTATTCATGCCCTTTTGGGGGGGGGGAATAGGACTGTTTTCGTGAAAAACTGTTTTTGGGAGGTTTGCAGAGTGCAAAAACTTTTTTAAAAAAATTGTCTCTTCAAAACCTTGGTGCGTCTTATACTCCGGTGCATCTTATACTCCGAAAAATATGGTAGCTATTAGGACAGGAACACTATAGTTAATTCAAGTCTATACATGCTGTTTGCCTGGATTCACCACCTTTATTATACAAAGCATAATTTGATAGTAAAACTGAACGTTAAGCAAATGTGTGGAAGTGTCATAAAACCCTTTTCTTTTTCCTAAATTCCCACTGGATTTTGTTTTTCATGGTTCAAACATTTTTGGATATGTTACAGATTACATACAATTGACAGTTACAGAAAAGATCGGTTATGGTATTTTAGTCGTAAATTACAGTTTTACTTGCTTAGCAAGTGCCCTGCATGGATTTAGAGTATATCAGGGTTTCCAGAATTCTTGGTAGCATTCAGGCAAACACGTAGAGTTTTTTTCTGAGAAAAAGATCACCTGTTCCAGAAATCCTTTAGAAATCCAGATGATTCACTTTCTAAAATCAGAGCTATTACTCAAAACAAAATCACATGTAATAGAATCTTGTTTTTCATTGAGATTGCTTTTACATACTTTCACATAAACTTTCTAATCGCATTGTATTTTCTTGCAGCGTAGTAAACCATTGGTTGATTATGATAGAACGCACTCCAATAAGGCTTAGAATGATTGCAGTTTCAGTTGTCTTCTCCAGAGACAAGCGGAAAGAGCTAAAAAAAAGTTATTAAGAAACTTAAAACATAAAATGACAAGCATTCTTGAATAACATGAATACAAAAGGCAAATACAAGGGCATTCAAACGTCATCATTACAGCCAGACTGCCACGATGTTATTGTAATTTTCTTACTTGTTCCTCATCAATATACTGGGGATTAAATATGGGATGTGCAAGCTATGAAAAGCTATAACATGCTATGTAAGTGTTAAGGACAAGCATGAAACATATAGTTTTGTTCAGAATAAAAGTGCATCACTTGGAATGTTCTAATAAGACATTCTGAGATGATAAGTGCTGTATCAGAACAAAATCTGGACAATTCAAGTGGCTTTTTTGAAAATTTAAAACAACGTTCTTGGAACACACTTTCTGTTTTGAGAATGTAACACTGAAAACCAGCATGATGAGTTTGAAGCTCTGTTGTTTTAATCAAAACAGTGGATTAACTTATGTTTTGTTCCATTCCTCAAAACAATCAGAACATATATATTATGTCTGGGTTTGCAATACTCAAAACTGAAATTCCGAGGTCAAAGCATTGTCAGTTCGAAGGTCATCTTTTTCTTTGGATCTTCAGGGCTGCCACACTTAATGCTGTGGGAAACTGGGAGCGAGGATTGCATGGAGTTGCAGGGATATTTTCCCATAATAGCATTCCTTTCTTTCAAGGACATTCAGCCTGCACCTGGAGTGGTGTGATTGGGAGGCATCTCCAATTGGGACGGTGCATTGATTGGACCATGTGATGGACATGTGGGTGCTGGGCAGGGGCTTGGACTTTCATTTGGCTGGGGAAAACCTGGAAGCTTTCAGATTCGGGTTTTCCCAGATGTGTCAATATAACATCTCTAATAAAATGGAACATTGAGGAACTTCTTGCTTAAGGGTCTTCTTTTGTTGGGGGGGGGGTTACTTGGAACCCTGACGAGCATTTTATTTATTCCCAAGGTGTAATATAATGTCAACGTGCAAAATTGTTGATAAATTATCTAGATGTATTTAAGTCACAGATGAAAATAATATTTTAGTAAGTATAAACAAATAGCAATTTGGTATCCATGACACAATGTACTCAGCTACATGTTTCCATAATGCTTCAATTCTACCCTGAATCAGAGGTGGATTGCTCCCAGTTTGGCCCAGTTCGGCCAAACCGGTAGTGGAATTCAGGCTTGGGTTGCAGAACCGGCAATGACCCAGGCCTGCCACCACACCCCCCGAACTGGTTCCCTTGCCATCGCTGGGCCACTGCCCTTTTGGATTTAGTGACTGCACATGTGCAGTTCACTGTAAATTGTTCTGCGCATGCACAAAGAACAATGCACATTGAACAGCGCACGTGCGTGAGAAAAGCGAGCGAGCGCACGGGTTGCGAACTGGTAATAAAACCAGCAGCAACCCACCTGTGCTCTGGATGATAACAGATCTTCTGGGGTAAATTTGAAGATGCACATGGGGATATGATGGACAGTTCTACTGCAAGTAGTAGCTAATTTTAATCTAGTATATCAACCCTGAGATTTTAAGTTTGAAAAAAAGGAGTGAGAAATTTAACTGTCAATAGAAGCAAACCTAACATGAGCTGCGGTAGCGCAGTGGTTAAAGTGCGGTACTGCAGGCTACTTCTGCTGACTGCCGGCTGCCTGAAATTTGACAGTTGAATCTCACTAGGCTCAAGGTTGGACTCAGCCTTCCATCCTTCCCAGGTGGGCAAAATGAGGACCCAGATTGTTGGGGGCAATATGCTGATTCTGTAAACCTCTTAGAGAGGGCTGGAAACACTGGAAAGCAGTATATACAGGTGAAACTTGAAAAATTAGAATATCGTGCAAAAGTTCATTTATTTCAGTAATGCAACTTAAAAGGGGAAGCTAATATATGAGATAGACTCATTACATGCAAAGCAAGATAGTTCAAGCCGTGATTTGTCCTAATTGTGATGATCATGAAAACCCCAAATCCACAATCTCAGAAAATTAGAATATTGTAAAAAGGTGCAATATTCTAGGCTCAAAGTGTCCCACTCTAATCAGCGAATTAAGCCATAACACCTGCAAAGGGTTCTTGAGCCTTTAAATGGTCTCTCAGCCTGGTTCAGTAGGAATCACAATCATGGGAAAGACTGCTGACCTGACAGTTGTGCAGAAAACCATCATTGACAACCTCCATAAGGAGGGAAAGCCTCAAAAGGTAATTGCAAAAGAAGTTGGATGTTCCCAAAGTGCTGTATCAAAGCACATTAATAGAAAGTTATGTGGAAGGGAAGAGTGTGGAAGAAAAAGGTGCACAAGCAGCAGGGATGACCGCAGCCTGGAGACGATTGTCAGGAAAAGGCCATTCAAAAGTGTTGGGGACTTTCACAAGGAGTGGATGAGGCTGGAGTCAGTGTATCAAGAGCTACCACACACAGCTGGATCCTGGACATGGGCTTCAAATGTAGTATTCCCCTTGTCAAGCCACTCCTGAACAACAAACAACGTCAGAAGCGTCTTACCTGGGCTAAAGAAAAACAGACCTGGTCTGTTGCTCAGTGGTCCAAAGTCCTCTTTTCTGATGAGAGCAACTTTTGCATCTCATTTGGAAACCAAGGACCCTGAGTATGGAGGAAGAATGGAGAGGCACGCACTGCAAGATGTTTGAAGTCCAGTGTGAAGTTTCCACAGTCTGTGTTGATTTGGGGAGCCATGTCATCTGCTGGTGTTGGTCCACTGTGCTTCATTAAGTCCAGGGTCAATGCAGCTGTCTACTAGGAGATTTTGGAGCACTTCATGCTTCCTTCCGCAGACGAGCTTTATGGGGATGCTGACTTCATTTTCCAGCAGGACTTGGCACCTGCCCACACTGCCAAAAGCACCAAAACCTGGTTCAATGACCATGGGATTACTGTGCTTGATTGGCCAGCAAACTCGCCTGACCTGAACCCTGTAGAGAATCTATGGGGCATTGCCAAGAGAAAGATGAGAGACATGAGACCGAACAATGCAGAAGAGCTGAAGGCCGCTATTGAAGCATCCTGGTCTTCCATAACACCTCAGCAGTGCCACAGGCTGATAGCTTCCATGCCACGCCGCATTGAGGCAGTAATTGCTGAAAAAGGGGCCCAAACCAAGTACTGAGTACATATGCATGCTTATACTTTTCAGAGGTCCAATATTGTTCTATCTACAATCCTTGTTTTATTGATTGCATGTAATATTCTAATTTTCTGAGATTGTGGATTTGGGGTTTTCATGAGCTGTAAGACAATCATCACAATTATGACAAATCACAGCTTGAACTATCTTGCTTTGCATGTAATGTCTTATCTCATATATTAGTTTCACCTTTTAAGTTACATTACTGAAATAAATGAACTTTTGCACGATATTCTAATTTTTCGAGTTTCACTTGTAAGTCTATTGCTGTTGCTAACAGACATACTTGAAAATAGTAAAAGTATGTTGATGTATATTAAATCACACCTAACATAAAATGGAAGGCTTGATGGAACTTTATATTGCATTCCTTTATCTTGCAAGTTATATGTTGTAACATTGATTTTACCTTTTCCCTTCATCTTGGTTTCTTAATCGTATAAGACTAGGTTTGGAATGCACACGTCCTGAAAGTACAATCAATTGGCATTCTGAGGAAGAAAGAAACAGCAAAGCTGAGATCAGTTCAGGAGCATCTCACGACATGAGCGCAGACTCTTCCTGAGCCATTCTTAAAAGATCAAGGAATCTCCAGAATCTTGTGGTAGGTAATACTTGGGACATCAAAAGAAGGGAGGACATCTTCTGACAGATAGTAACAGAGGTAAGCTTGGGCAAATAGAAAACTATGAAGAGACTTGGAAGAAAGAAACAGGGAAATAGAGAAAAAAGAACTGAAACAACTGTCAAAATCAAGGAGCCTATGGGAAGCAATATAATTTCAGAGCAACATTTCACAACAGTAAGACTCAGTCAGAGCTTCAAGGAATCACGAAAGGAAGCAGAATGTCTATTCTACTAGCTTCAGTCCTTCACTCTCTCATCTCAAAGTTTCCCTCCAACCAGTGGTGGGTTTCAAAAAATTTTATTACTGGTTCTGTGGGCGTGGCTAGGTGGGGGCATGTGACTGAGTGGGCATGGCCAACTGGATGTAACTCATGCACACTCAGTCAAATGACCCCACCACCAAGCCACGCCCACCAAAACGGGGGCAATTTTTGGGGGTTCTCCGATGGAGGGAAGGGGGGGGGGGGAAGAGAGGGGAAAAAACTCCCCAAAATTGACCGCCAGAGGATTTAGGGTGTGGAAAAGCCATAGGTTTCCTAGAAGGAATCAAAGCATTCAACTTTGCAGCCCAGAGGCCATGCCTGTGTTTATAAATCCAGAGAATGGAAAGGAAAAGGTGGGAGATAGGAAAAAATGCAGGTGGGGGCCATGGGAAATCGCCTGCAATTTTCCTACGTCCCATCCTTTCCTTCCCATTGTTCTCTCCCTACCCCATTTGCCCACCAGATTTAAACACCGGTGTGGCCTCCGGGCTGCAAAGTTGAATGCTTTAATTCCTTGTAGGAAATTTATGGCTTTTTCTGGCTCTGCACTCTGCAGCCCACCAGGGACTGGAGCGGGCCAGTTCAGGGGTGTGGCCAACCAGCTGTCACTACCGGTTCAGCGACCCATGCCCAATTACCACTACCTGTTCGCCCGAATCGGTCTGAACCGGGAGCAATCCACCTCTACCTCCAACCCATGTAAAAACTTCTGCCTTTATTTCAGTGGTGAGATTCAAATTTTTTTACTACCAGTTCTGTGGGCATGGCTTGGTGGGCATGGCAGGGGAAGGATACTGTAAAATCTCCATTCCCTCTCCACTCCAGGGGAAGGTTACTGCAAAATCCCCGTTTCCTCCTGATCAGCTGGGACTCTGGAGGCAGAGAATAGATGGGGGCGGGGCCAGTCAGAGGTGGTATTTACCGGTTCTCCGAACTACTCAAAATTTCAGGCTACCAGTTCTCCAGAACTGGTCAGAACCTGCTGAATACCACCTCTGCTTTATCTCCTTTTCTTCTTACTTGTTCTCTATTTCTGCAAATCCAGAGATTAGCAAATAGAGGGTCCTTTTTTATTTTGGAGAAATCAAGAGGGAAGTCAGCTAAAGTGACAGAGAAAGAGAGAAGAGGCAGAAATGGGCGGAGCTAAGGCTAAGTTGCCCCAGCAAAACCACAACATAGTCAATACAGATAGTCCTTGACTTATGACTATAATTAGGACTGGAATCTCGCTGATCTGATCTATGTTTTTACAGCCCTTCAGAAGTGTCCCACTCTCCTCCATGCATGGAGAGAAATTCCTTTGAGGGGTTGCAGAAACAGGGCCAGATCTTTGGGATCTGACTTCTGTTTCTGATGCTCTTTGAAGGAGTCCCCCTCTCCTGTGTGTACAAGGGGAATGCCTTCAAGGTGCTGCAAAAGCAGGGCTCAGATCTTTGGGATATGATCTTGGTCCTATAGCCCTTTGGAGGAGTTCTCCTTCCCTTCGTGCAGGGGAAGGAGAACTCTTTTGAGATGCTGCAGAAACATGGCTCTTCAGAATTGAATCTCTGTTCTTGTAGTTCTTCGGAGGAATTCCTTACTGTCTTTTGGGGGGTGAATTTCAAGTCTGTGACAGGAGGCATCAGCTTTTAATCTTCCCCAACAGCTTCCCTATTGATTTTCTAGAGAAGCTGGCAGAGAAGATTGCAAATGAAGATCACATGATTGCAGGGTGCTTGGCAATTGGCCATAAGTGTAAATACATTGCCAAGTATCCAGGCTGTGATCATGTGACCACAATGTTTTAAGATGGCTGGAAGAGCTTTATACCCTTTCGTAGCCCGCTGTACTTTTGGACTCTTGTTAAATAGCTAATCATAAGTTGAGGACTATCTGTATGGAATAGGAACATCGACAATAATACACCCGAATCAATAAAAAAGAAATACATTATGCAAAGAGAAAGGAAAGAGCTTTTCGGGTTTAAGTGAATCACCTGGGATATTCATAGCAACTATCTTGTCAAGTGCTACGTGGGAGAGGAATCTTGCCATTGCAGAGAAAAAAAGCATACTGCAGTTATTCAATATGTATTCCCACTCTGTGTAACTGCAGGAGGAAAAAAAATTAACATTATTATCTATTTAGAGGGAAAACCATAACAAAGTGTGCTGGTACTATAACAAATGCAACCTTCATTACGGGGAATCTCTCTCTCTCTCTCTCTTTCTTTCTCTCTCTCTCCTTCCTCCCTCAGTCCCTCCCTTGCACCTTTCTTGCCAAGATTTCAAAATGGTCTGTCATTGTGTTCTTCCTAGCATCAAGAAAGAGTGACTGGGCCAAGGCCACCCAGGAGGTTTCGTGCATAGAAGTCATACTCACCTGGCTATGCCAAATTGTTCCTGATAGTTAGAACAATTAATCAGTGGAACAGCTTGCCTCCAGAGGTTGTGAATGCCCCAACACTGGAAGTCTTTAAGAAGATGTTGGATAGCCATTTGTCTGAAATGGTATAGGGTTTCCTGCCTAGGCAGGGGATTGGACTAGAAGACCTCCAAGGTCCCTTCCAACTCTGCTATTGTAATGTATTGTATTGTTTACTCCAGCCAGTCTAGAATACTTCTACAGTTAATATGGGATGGAAAGCAATTCATAATTTAATCTTTAGAAATGTCATAGAATATCAGCATTAGAGACGGATATGCTGTAGAAATTATTTGGAATGGATTTCTACAGCATATTATTTCAATAAGTTTTCTTAAGGTCCACTTCGGTGCTTTTGTCACAAATGGCTGGAACACTCTGGACAAAGTATCCTAAAGTATCCTGAATCCTATTCATTTCAACATGAATTTTGAAAATTTTTAAACTAAAATTGATTACAAATATTGTGATTCTTTCCACTAAAAATGTAGTCTAGTCTTTTAAGACTAATTGTTTTTTGAGAAATCTTTTAGGGGTTTACACATGAATGCAAACTTCTTTAATTCTAAAATCAACGGACAAATGAAAACTTTGGTATCATACAGAATTTACCCTTTTTCAAATATTGCAATGCGGTTTGCTAATTAAAAATGGATAAAAGGAAAAGGATTGTTTGAAAATGGAAATATTGGAATTGAGTTCTAGCGTAACAACTCCTGGTGGTGGAATTGCAAATAATGAAGCTAGGAAAAAGGCACTTCACACATGGGCAAAAGCCTGGACTGTATACTATTTGCGGAATTTACTTATGTATTGCTCTGTATTTATTAACTGTGGTTCCATAAAAGAGTGAGAAATAGAACTACAGACAGCAAGAGCAGTCTGTCTTCATGAAAATAATATGAGGCATATTATCATGGAAAATTCATCCTAAATATGTCTATTAGGGTAAACTGCACACAAAAATGCATGACTGCAAACATTTCCCCCTAAAATACATATATTTTAATGTAAATCTTTTTTTTTTAAACCCTCAGGTTTTCAGCAAATGAAACTAAACAGATTCACAAAAATGAAAAAAGGGAATAAACAGAAATGAATTCACCTATTCCTAATGAACATACATACCATGCAAAGTGTATATCACCCATTATGCCTTCCCAACGAATGGTAAATGGCTCAAATTTTTCTAGGATTGCTCTAAAATGGTTTGCAGGATTTTCCAATGCTATATAATTAAAAAAAAGATATTAGCATTAGTTAGATTTTCTAAATCTAAATAGTTGTTAATTAAAAATATAATAAAAGCAGTGCTTATTGTAAATAAACACACAAAAATTAGATCTCTGCTATTTCTCCTTTAAGTGGCCTGCACAAAGATTTGTAATGCTTGATTTCATACTGGATAGTAATACACAGAAGTTGTAAATGTCACTTTGTCCACATTGCAATAAGGGAAACCAGTCAGGAAATATGACCAAATCTACTTTATTGTAAGCAGTGGTGGGTCTAGCAGGCCTCCCTGAAGCCCCCTAAAGCCAAAACAGGTGCTGAGCCCCCCACCTTATTTTGGGCTTAGCAGGCCTCCCTGAAGCCCCCTGGGAGCCAAAATGGGTGCAGGGAGCGCTGCCCCCCCTATTTTGGGCCTAGCAGGTTACCTGTAGGCAGGAGGAGGCAGCTCAGTTGGGGCGCAGGACAGGCACCACGTGGCAGCTTAGGCAGGCAAGCCGCCTGGGAGGTGAGAAGTGACTGGATGGGGTGGGTGGACAGGGCGAGCGAGCGGGGAACTGGTTTGGGAATGTGGCCTGGGTTGTTGCTAGTTCCAGCGATCCAGGCCGCCAAACCACTACCTGTTTGACTGAACCAGACCGAACCAGTAGGAACCCACCACTGATTGTAAGGTTTCATTAACAAAATCTTGCAAGTCTGAAGGTACAAATTTCCCACCACCACTTTTAACTATCTGACCAATCAGGGCATGTCCTTAAGTTTCTTTCTCTGACCCATTAGACTCTTGAGATCCCCACCCCTACACTTTTGTTTCATTTTCCCCCCTAAGCAGTATCTTTTCCCTCATCCCCCAAGGTCATGCACACATTCCATTACAGAGGGAACTTGACACGGAGAATTGCTAGTCACTTACAGGAAGCAGACAACTTAATATAAGCTTGTAACACACTACTTATTCTTATTGTACTGAGGTGGCACATAAGAACGACTATTAAATTTTAACATCAGTCTTAGTTTTGTTGCCTATAAAAGTGATTTTTATGATGTTGGAAAAAGAAAGCCTAAAGCATAACACAGGCTGAATGAGCCATGGTGGGGCAGTGGTTAGAATGCAGTACTGCAGGCTACTTCTGCTGACTGCCTGTTGCCAGCAGTTCGGCAGTTCAATTCTCACCGGCTCAAGGTTGATTCAGCCTTCCATCCTTCCGAGGTGGGTAAAATGAGAACCCAGATTCTCGGGGGCAATATGCTGACTCCTGTAAACCACTTAGAGAAGGCTGTAAAGCACTATGAAGTGATATATAAGTCTAAGTGCTGTTGCTATTTCTCATGGTTAACAAATAATTTGACCAGCCTTACCGTCTTCTCTTCCATCATTATATGGATCCACAATATCTGAGACAAACAATTAAGAATCTGTAACTGAGGTGAGAAATGGGCCAGGGTGAACTGGGCTTTTGTATACTCCCCCCCTGTAAGATACCCACAACCACAATATTACAGGGAAATAGACTAGGTTTGGAGAACAGGCCAACAGTAAGTATCTCTTGCAAAGAAATATTAACAGCACCCCAACTTATCTGAAGGCATGTAAATGTAATTTCATGTAAATTCATCAGCACCATCTGATCCTCTTCTCCCCCTCTGTGCCCTCCCCCCAAATCCTCTTTGTTCTTTCCTGTTTGTGGATTAGCAGATTCCCATTCCACATGATCCACCTTATGGAGCCTGTTCTCCCATTGTGGCCTCCTTTCACATCTGCGGAACAGCAATTCAATTTTCTTTTTTATTATTCAAAACTCACTCTCAATAACTCCTCACATTTATGCCTCCTTAGGTGGGAATACTAGCAAACATTCACTTCACCTTTGTATCTTTGCCTTAATTCTAATTTTATCCCTGTTGAGAGTCAAGAAGGAAGCTTAAAATCATCTTCTTTTGCCAGATTTCTGAATCTTAATTTACTGTGAGCTGCTGCTATTATATTTTAAAGTTGGTTGTGTTTACCACAGCCATATGTTTTATAGTTTTGGTTTTATATTGCAAACTACCCTTATGAGTTGTGTGTACAGAAATAGTATAAAATAACAAATGTACATATATTATGAGGAACATCCTTGCATTTCTGCAGTAGCTATTAATAAGTATTAAGAGTGTATTTTCTTAGATCTGAAATTTGATATTCATTCATTCATTCATTCAAGAAACTCAAGATAACATATCCATTGTTCCCTCCAGTGGGAACCTTATTTATTAAAGGTCTTATGAAAAACTTATTCTGTGGACATTCTATTTAATGAACAGCTATTTTGAAAGGATACATTTCACATTGTGGACATCAATGGAAATACAGTTGGGTGGCAGAATATGGTTAAGACTCGGCTGTTTTATAATAAGAAACATTAATTTGGCATGCAATAACCCCACCTCTGAAAAAAAAACCTTCTCTAAACAAATGCCTAATTTGAAATTCAAAGAAAGTACTGTATTTTTGGAGTATAAGACGCACCTTTTTCCCCTCAAAAAAGAGGCTGAAAATCGCGGTGCATCTTATACACTGAATACACCCTTTTTTGCCTCCTGAAACCCTGCCCCCTTCACCAAAATGGCCGTGCATAGCCTTTAGGAGGCTTTCAGAGTGTTCCTGGAGGCTGGGGAGGGCAGAAATAAGTGAAAAATGGGCCATTTTTTGCTCAATTGTGCCCCACCAGCCCCCAGAAGCACTCTATAAGCCTCCTAAAGGCTATGATGCCCTTTTTTGGGGACAAAAATGGGCCTGTTTCTGCAAAAAAATGGGCCGTTTTTGGAAGGTCTGCAGAGTGCAAAAACTTTTTTTTAAATTTGCCTGTTCAAAATCTTGGTGCGTCTTATACTCTAAAAAATATGGTAAATAGGACCGAGCTATTTTATTAACCTAAGTAAACATAATTTTATGCTCCTCCATAGGTATTTCAATATTCAATGAAGAACCCAGTGTTTTTTTCCTTGTTGGATTATGTCCAAAGATACCACATTTTTACCTAGAGTTATGCCGCTGGCAGGAGTGAAGAGAAAAGGCTGAAGATGGACAAACCCCATGAGGGACTGAGGTGAGTGAGCAAAATTATATGTTTATCTCAAGTTGTTCTCAATTTCCCCTTTTTTTCTGCTCTCTATTAAACATACATAAACTGAAAATGTCTAATTAACCTTCTAAATAGGAAATTAAATAAAGAAAAAATGTTTAAAATGTAATTTTTTCCTGTACATGAACATGAGATTTCAACCGAAAATCTCCTTCTTTGGTTTGTTACAGGACTTAGGACTCTTGTGGGAGCATAGCAACTCTAAACCAGGGTTGTCCAAACTTGGGAACTTTAAGACTTGTGGACTTCAACTCCCAGAATTCCCCAGCCAGCATGGCTGGCTGGGGAATTCTGGGATTTGAAGTCCACAAGTCTTAAAGTTCCCAAGTTTGGACACCCCTGCTCTAAACTAATATGTTTGACCCTGCCCTCAGGCTCAGTCTGGTTATCTCAGCACAGTCCTAATTATAAGGACTATTTGTATTTGCAACAGGTGAGACATATGCTACACCACTTGTTTCACTTGCACAGCTTTATACCTGATTGGAAGGATAACCAATTTATCAATAATATCCAATTAATAACCAATTTCATTGTATTTATTTTGTACAATGAAAATAAAGACTATACTAAGAATGAAAATGTGCTTGCGCATACATGTGCTGATTGGGAAAAATGTAACTGCCTATTCTCTCAGTGTTCACTGTTGTGAGGTCTTGGGTACAGGGAAGAATAGAGTTTTTTTTTTTTCATTTTTTCTGAAATGTATAGATTACATTAAAACTCCTAGATTGCTACTGCTGCAGAGGTGGTATTCAGCAGGTTCTGACCAGTTCTGGAGAACCGGTAGCGGAAATTTTGAGTAGTTTGGAGAACCAATAAATACCACCTCTGAATGGCCCCGCTCCCATCAATTCTCTGCAGCGGTGGGTTGCAATTTATTTTACTACTGGTTCGCTTGTACGTGCATGTGCAGAAGCGTTCGGGTGGTTGGGCAGAACCTCCTGCCACCGCCACTACCTATTCACCCAATCCGGGGCGAACCAGAGCAACCAACCTCTGATTCTCTACCTCCTGAGTCCCAGCTGATCGGGAGGAAATGGGGATTTTGCAGTAACTGTCCCCTAGAGTGGGGTGGGAATGGCGATTTTACAGTATCCTTCCCCTACTATGGCCACCAAGCTATGTCACGCCCACCATGCCATGCTCACAGAAACCAGTAGTAAAAAAATTTGAACCTCATCACTGTACTGATGTAATAGGTAAAGTTTTCGGATGAGTTGAAATCTAATAACCAGTTTAGCAAAATAGTTTACTATTAGCTTGCACTTTTCACCCAGTTCCAATATGCAGTTTTGATCAATTACTGAGATTTTCACAAATAGTCTTATGAAAATTTATTGCTACGTTTGCTAGATATATCTAATGGGACAAAACAGAGGGGCTAAGAAAACATGTAACTTTAACAGTAATAGGTATGCTCAAAATAAACAAATAAAACTATTAATAAAACAAATGTAATATTGACAATGGCATGAAGATATTAGTTAAGCATTTCAGGGAAACTCTACAGCATATATACTTACTACTTTTGTACCTCTTCTTTGTTCACTTTTTGGTCTTGCACTCTTTTTCCCCTCAATATCTATAAACATTAAAAGCACCATGCAAATAAAATGTTTTTCTCTGTAGACCAAGCATGCTCTTTATTCTTGTATTTCAACAGCACTATTTGGTAATATTAATAAAGATTTATTTATTAATAAAAATATATAAGTTATTGACTTGTTTACCCATTTAACTTGACAATCATACTTCTTGATTTTTTTAAAAAAGCCCAGATATAACTCTTTCTTTATTTTAGATTGGATCTCTTGACTAAGAAATCTAAAAAGTTTGGGAAATCAGTCAGATAAATATACAGTTTGCATTGCTACCTCGGTTCCTGTATCTCGTTTTTTAAAATTGAGCAAGACATACCATTTCAGCACTGCCTCATAGACTGACTATATTCTCTATCAGCATCAGAAGAAACCAAGATCTGAAATGCTAGCCTTATTGAGGTAATCTATCTCTACAGAGGATGTAAACATCTGAAAAGCCTAGGAGACATTAAAAAGAGATCTCTGCATATGCTCTGGTCTCTTAGTTCTTCTTTATGCTGAGCAGAGATCTGAAAGGACTGTCTCCCCATGCTGCAAGCTCTACTTACATAAAAGTGAATCTCTTTTCAGACCTTTCTACTCAATCCAGCCTTGCTGGGAAGCGAAGGCTAACCTGAGGCAGCTAAGTCAGGACAGGATGCTCACACCTAATTACACAAGGAACACCTCTGGTTGTGGAGGAAGACTTGAATAGGATTTCTGCACTGCTGTAATTAAAGTACCAGAAGTTTTGATTATATTTTCAAATGTTTGTCAACATAGCTGTACCACCTTCGTCTTTACGTATCCGATTGTAGACCATTTGGAGAGAGAAATCTCTGGACAGAGAACTTATTGCATCATCTTGGAAAATAGTTAGCGCTTCCAAAGGTAAGTCCAGAAGATCTTTATCTGCCAATAGAATCACACACTCCCCTATGTCGTCAGCACCTGATGATAACCGAAAAAATTAGGTCAACCACTGACATACGCAAAAGAATTAAAAATAAAATCTCTTGACATTTTCCTTTCTGTTCAAATGAATTAATTTTGTTTTCATTCTTAAATTTTTAACCCTGTCTGATAAGGTTGGGGATATAGTATATGTTATGAGCTAGAAATATATTTGATTATTCATATAATAACTGTGGCTAGAATTGAATTTGCACAAAGTTGGAAAGCTGAAGAAATCCCTAAAGATGAAAATGTGATTAAGAAAATATTAGATTATGCAGAAATGAGTAGATTAACACTAGCAATTAAAGGAAAGGAAGAAGATGATTATTTTATCATTGGTTAGAAAATAATGGATAAAAAGTATAAAATTAAATAATTTTAACAGGAGATTTGTTAAGTTGCAATGTTAAAATAAGAATACATATACATTAGTTTCTTGACTAAGAAATCTAAAAAGTTTGGGAAATCAGTCAGATAAATATATAGTTTGCATTGCTACCAGACCTCAATACCAGGAAAGATTCTGGAAAAGATAATCAAGCAACGAATTAACGAACACCTAGAAGCAAACAAAGTAATAGCCAAAAGCCAACATGGGTTTGTCAAAAACAGATCATGCTAGACTAATCGTATTGTATTCTTGGACAAAGTGATAAAATTAGTGGACCAGAGCAATGCCGTCGATATAGTTTACTTGGACTTCAGTAAGGCATTTGATAAGGTAGACCATAACCTACTACTAAATAAAGTAGAAGAATGTGGGTTGGACAGCATGACCACCAGATGGATTCGTAACTGGCTGACCAATCACACTCAACGTGTAGTCCTCAATGGAACTGCATCTACATGGAGGGAAGTATGCAGTGGAGTACCCCAAGGCTCTGTTTTAGGCCCAGTACTCTTCAACATCTTCATCAATGATTTGGATGAGGAAATAAATGGGGAACTCATCAAATTTGCAGATGACACCAAGTTGGCAGGAATAGCCAACACTCCAGAAGACAGGCTTAAGATACAGAAGGATCTTGACAAACTTGAACATTGGGCGCTATCTAATAAAATGAAATTCAATGGTGAAAAGAGTAAGGTTCTACATTTAGGCAAGAAAAACGAAATGCACAGGTACAGTATAGGTGGTACCTTCCTCAATAGTAGTAACTGTGAGAGGGATCTTGGAGTCCTAGTGGATAACCATTTAAATATGAACCAGCAGTGTGCAGTAGCTGCCAAAAAAGCCAACACAGTTCTAGGCTACATAAACAGAGGGATAGAATCAAGATCATGTGAAGTGTTAATACCACTTGGTAAGGCCACACTTGGAATACTGCATTCAGTTTTGGTTGTCACAATGTAGAAAAGATGTGGAGGCTCTAGAAAGAGTGCAGAGAAGAGCATCAAAGATGATTAGGGGACTGGAGACTAAAACATATGAAGAATGGTTGCAGGAACTGGGTATGTCTAGTTTAATGAAAAGAAGGACTAGAGGAGACATGATAGCAGTGTTCCAATATCTCAGGGGTTGCCATAAAGAAGAGGGAGTCAAACTATTCTCCAAGGCACCTGAGGGTAGAACAAGAAGCAATGGGTGGAAACTAATCAAGGAGAGAAGCAACTTAGAACTGAGGATAAATTTCCTGACAGTTAGAATAATTAATTAGTGGAACAGCTTGCCTCCAGAAGTTGTGAATGCCCCAACGCTGGAAGTCTTTAAGAAGATGTTGGATAGCCATTTGTCTGGAACAGTATAGGGTTTCCTGCCTAGGCAGAGGGTTGGACTAGAAGAACTTCAAGGTCCCTTCCAACTCTGCTATTGTATTGTATTGTATTGTATTGTATTGTATTGTATTGTATTGTATTGTATTGTGTATGTATATATGTATATGTGTATATACACACACACACACAGTATGTATGTGTGTATATAAATATAAATATAAATATAAATATAAATATAAATATAAATATAAATATATATATATATATATATATATATATATATATATATATATATATATATATATATATATATATATTTGGTGGTAAGCTATAACTATTATGACACACACTAAAATTTGTACTCAGACAACACACTGATTAACAAATGATGAAATGTTTGTTTTAAAAGGGGAAAAAAACTTCTACCACAAAATCCCCCCAAAATTTATCTAACCATGTGGCAACATTTCCTTACCCGCCTAAAGATAACAACTATGTACAATTTCCCCCCCCCCGAATTGAAGCAAACCATGTTTTGTTTTGTTTTAATATGCAGTCTCAGATTTGAATATATAACTCAACCTCCAGTCTCTTCTGTCTTCACATTAATAGATGTCATTAGGAGCCCACAACCTTAAATTAAGGCAACCTTATAGGGTATTGTTTTGCTCAAATTTGTAATTTATCGGAAAACTGGGATTCAAACCCCACTGTGGGATAGTTAATTTCTATGAATCAGAAATTTGGCTAGGAGAAAAAGTAAGACTAATGTTTCTAATCTTTTTTCTTATCAGACAGATGAGTACAACAGGAGGGTAAGGATGGTGAACCTCTGGATGCTCTTTTAAAGCAAACTTCAGTCACTGAATGGTTCCAAAACAATCAAGCCAGGTGCAAACTGTAAATAACATGCAAATTTGAAAATATTTTTATTTACGTGCCCCAAATATGCTTTGAAATATAAGACATACCTTGACTTGATGTTTTAGTTTTTCTTCCTGAATCATCTCCTTTAGTTTTCCCTGGACTCCCTTTTTTGGTTTTTCCTGAGTCAGCTGGAGACAATGCTGGACTCGGGCGCCTGAGGAGATAAAAACAGCAGGACGCATCTTTACAATATTACACAGGATATAAATTTTAAGGAGCACTAATGATAACTATCCATCCATCCCTCCATCCATCCTAGAGATTAAACCCTATGCTCTTTCCTCCCATTTTTATTTATTTATTTATTTATTTATTAAATTTGTTAGCCGCTCCCTCTCCACAAAGGGACTCGGGGCGGCGTACAATAAATAAAAACACATATTATAAAATTACACATTGTACGGAGGAGGTATAAAAACACAATACAATCATTATAATAACATAGAAATATTAAAATAAGTTAAAATTAAATACCCCAATGGAGATTACAAGTTTAAAAAATTGCCAGGAGGAGTAAAATGGAACTATGGTTGAGCCAGGCCTGCTAGTTGAAAAAGGTGGGTCTTGAGTTTTGAACGGAAGGAGCGGACGTCGGTGGTAATCCTAATATCCGGGGGGAGGTCATTCCAGAGGGCTGGGTCCATCACAGAGAAGGCCCTACTCCTGGGCGCCGCCCTTTGGCACTGCTTAGTGGATGGAACCCGGAGAAGTCCCTCTCTGTGAGAGCGAATTGGTCGTAGGGATGTATGGGGCAGGATGTGATCCCGCAGGTAGCTAGGTCCTGTGCCATGGAGCGCTTTGAAGATGGTAATCAACACCTTGAAACGCACCCGATAGACCACAGGGAGCCAGTGCAGCTCGCGCAGGAGAGGTGTTATATGGGAGTATCTCGTACTCCCCATAATATTCCCCATTTCTTCAAATCAATAGAAATGTAAGCATTCATTTCCCCTGACTTTGAAACTTGAAGTCTTACATGTTTACAAAACAATTCTAACTGACTAGAGTCTTATTATTTCCCATCTTGCAAGCTTCAGCCTTGTACCATCATCCTGTCTATTTTTTCCATTCCCTTTCTCTTTGGACCTGGGAGTACAAGGTGCATCTTCTTTCAAATGGGCACTTTAGGAAGGAAGGGAATTTTGCTTCTCCTTCCATTTCTATCTATTGGGTCAGGCTGACCAAATACCCTCCCTCCAAAACCTTCCTACCACTCCCTCCTGCTTTGGGAATTACTATTTCTTCTTCAGCAGGTTTTCCCTCCTACTCCACTTCCTCTTGATATCAAAACCAGAAAATGTGTGTGTGTGTGTGTTGGGAGTGTTGTTTCCAATTCTTACTTCATCAGAGCTCCCTTTATTCCAGAAATTTTCCTTTCAGATTTCAGACAAGCATCCTCTGTCCCTCTGTCATTACCGTAATTGTACACATATCTTCCTCCCCTTTCCCCTTGTTGATGGCAGGAGTCAAAGCTAGCATACACCAAATAGTAATGATCATTTGAGAGACCTGGGTGATGCCTATTGGTGGGCTGTGAATGTCTGTACATAAAGTTGGGTTGTTCATGTGTCACCCATCTTTGTTACATGGCAAGATCCCTTTTTGAGCCCTGAGTCCCATTGCAGAGCTGATGTTGGAATCCCCTCAGCTATCAACCTTGAGGAACCTCTGCTCAGTGCTTTCCAGCAATTCTTTGAAGGTTCAGGACTTCATAGCATGCCAAAACAAACAGATGTTACTGCTTTTGATTATGATAGCTATGACCCAGTAGCTTTTCCTTTTAAAGAAGGTCATTGAGAAGATGCTAGAACTTCAATTGCAGAATGGGTTAATTAGCTCCCTTTCAATCAGGGAAGGGAGCTCCCTTTTCACATCTGGGCAGTGTGGACAAAACCACACTGGTTGCTTTACTGCATGATCTTCATCAAGACCTGGATAAAGGAACTGTGGCCCGTGGGTTTTCTTATGCCCCTTGATGGCTTTTGGTAGCCTTGAGTATGGTCTCCTTTGGCTTACCTGAGAAAGCTGGGAATGGCGGGGTTGTGTGAATGCGTCACACATTCAATCAATGGAATTGAAAGGATACATTGGCTTCCATGGTAAGTGACTCAGAGTCTGTTTGTTTGTCTGTCTGTCTGTCTGTCTCTGTCTCTCTCTGTCTCTCTCTTTTTCACTCTCTCACACACACAGACACACTTTTAAATATCTATATAAAATTTCTGGGGCAGGTAATTCTTGCCACTGCATCTCAAGAGCAGATTACAGCAAAGTGTATGAATTTCACTGTGTTTGGGTATTGTAAATAAATAAATATATAAACATGTACCTCAATTCAGAGAGATTAAGTTGTGACAGTACAGGCTTCAAATATTCTTCCATATCTGACAATATCGTTTGAAACATAGATTCTAAATCTGGTTCAGCTTCATCTTCTATATTCTAGGGCATAATATTAACATATTTTAAAAGAATAAATGTATAATTTAAAAGGCCCAAGAGTAAAAAAAGAAAAGTCTGTACAAAATACAAACAGAATAACTTTGTGTTGTTAGCTTTCCTCCTGCTACTTTCTTTGTTCAGTAAACATATGCATGCATGGCATTTAATGATTGTGACTCCAAGGAACATATAAATATAACTATAGTAGCAATTCTCATAAAATTCTCATAGAATTTTCTTTACAATTAGTGACTTTCAATGTTAGCCTCTACTTTTTATCTACACTTGTATATGGCGAAACGTCTAATTTTTTGCCATGTATTAATTCAGAGGAAGTGCAATGACTTTAAATCACCAGCTATGCTCCCAGTAGTTGCTGCCAAAAAACATTCTTACTAATATTAGTGAAATCTATTTTGCAGAATATTTCAGTCTCAAAATGGGTGTTCCAAGCTCAATGCAAAATATATTAAGTTGGAAAAATCCAATTAACATGTTGGTTGAGTGCATTATAGTGGTGGGTTTCAAAAATTTTTGGAACCTACTCTGTGGGTGTGGCCTGCTTTGTGGGAGTGGCTTGCCGGCCATGTGACCGGGTGGGAGTGGCTTGCCGTGCCATGTGACCGGGTGGGAGTGGCTTGCCAGCAATGTGACCGGGTGGGAGTGGCTTGCTGGCCATGTGACCGGGTGGGAGTGGGATGTTAGAAGATCCCAAAAGAAGTTAGAAAGGCTGGGTCCCAAACCCAGCTGGCTTAACTGGGATAGGGGGAATAGGGGGTAGAGGTTCACCAAGGACCCTCCTCTCCTTTCCCCCCAAAAGCAGAGGGCGTCAGTATTTAGAGGGAGGTCTCCCAACTTCCCCCCTTTGTTTGTCACTCTTTCTCTCTCTCTCTTCCTCCCCTACCCCCGTTTCTCTCCCCCCCTTTCCTTCCTCCTCCTTTTCCTCTGCACGGTTCCCCCCAGTTTTTCACGCTGAGCCATTGGGGGAGGTCAGAGGGGGAGAGAGAGACGGATTGAAGGGTGCAAAGAGATGAGGGCGTCCCATTTTGAGAAGCCTCCTTTAGCAAAAGATCGCTGAGGAGGAACGGGGGGGGGGATTCCCCACCCCACTCAGCGCTGTTTTCAATGGGAGGCTTTCCCCCCTCTCAGCTCTTTCCCTTCCCAAAAGATCTCTGAGAGGAGGAACAGGAGGATTCCCCACCCCACTCAGCACTGTTTTCAATGGGAGGCTTTTCCTCCTCTCAGCTCTTTCCCTTCCCAAAAGATCGCTGAGAGGAGGAAAGGGAGGATTCCCCACCCCACTCAGCGCTGTTTTCAATGGGAGGCTTTCCCCCTTCTCCGCTCTTTCCCTTCCCAAAAGATCGCTGAGAGGAGGAAAGGGAGGATTCCCCACCCCACTCAGCTCTGTTTTCAATGGGAGGCTTTTCCCCCTCTCAGCTCTTTCCCTTCCCAAAAGATCGCTGAGAGGAGGAAATGTGGGGGGGGGGAGCGAGCAATGGAGTGGCTTCTGGACGGGCAGGGGCGAGCGAGTGAGTGATAGGGGTGGGGCAGGAACTTACTTCCGGGTTCATTGACCAACAGGTTCGCCCGAACCGGTGCGAACCGGCAGGAACCCACCACTGGTGCATTAAGATTCCTTCAAAGAAAAAAAAACCCTCTCGAGGAAATCAGTGTAGAATAGATATTTCTGATAATAGATAGTAAGGTTTTTCTTCTTCTTCAATTAGTTATTCGTTAGAGATCTTTTAAATAAATATTTCAAAAATCAGAAGTGTAGTGGCTTCTTCTATAGGTTGGCAGACAGGTAGCAATCATAATAGATTAAACTACCCAACCTAATCTTGTGGCTCTGGGTAAAAAAACAAGGGGACAAGGTGCTTCTTCTGAATGTCTATTGTTTTTGTGGCCTGAACATTCAAGCATGTATTTTGTTTCCAGCATTGGAGTCTTATCCCACCAGAATGCAGCTAAGTCACAACAGCCCATTCCCCACTTCATTCACATCCCCATTGGGGAGAAAAGCATACACTGTATAAGCAATAAGGTATACATTATTTTATCAACGAAAGTAAAATAAACGATTATTTTACAAACATGTTATATTATTTGTTTATAAAAGCCAACATGAATCCACCATTTACATTACCAAAATATCTATTTATTCCATTAAAAAAAATTCTTACAGTGTCTAGTTTGGCAGATGATACTTGCTTTCTTTGAAACTCATTTTCTTCTATTTCTCTCAAAAGACTATCCATCATCTCCTCTCTATAAACCTCTGTTTTTTCCAAAATATTGAGGAATGTTTCAGGATTCACAGGACTCCGGACAATTTTAGCCTGCACTGCAGTTAATAAAAATCAAAGCAATGAAATACATTCAAACGTCTTTTTTAAAAATTGCATTTTTCTTTTTCATCTCCCCATTTATGTAGCATGTAAATGTAGAAGTGAATGAGTAATAGAGATGAATAATAAAAGTATGTTTCTTTATGATTATACAACAGCTATATTTCTAGATAGCCATTGATGAAGGATAGTGAAGTATTACCCTCTCAGTTCTTCTAAATGTAAAATAATAGAGATACAAGGAATCGAAATTATTTAAAATTCAGTAAAATCTCAGTTTAATAAAGCTCTTCGTCCTTCCAACAAAAGGTACGTATCTTACCTCTTAACAACTCTGAAGTCACCCCTGCCTAAACCCACTCTGCGGGCTTCCTCATCCTGAAGCTTCTTTCACGTTCTCAATTTTGAACATGGACAAAATGCATGTTGGATTTATCCAATACACACCTTTAATGGATGCTTTCTCCTCCAAATTAATCCATTAAACTCAGGCTTTAAGCTACTAGATCTATGATTAAAATGAAGGTGGGAATAAATCAGAGGATTTTTTTGGGCTGCCATGAAAATTATTTCCCTAGTTCAGAAATTAACAGGGAAGGCAAGGGAGAAGAGAGGAGAAAATAATTCGCCCAGCCAAAATTATTGTTCAAAGTTTGAATTAACTTTATTGGCTGGTTATGCAAACAAACATGATGGGGCTGTGTACTAATGGGACAACATTACTGAAAAAAAATCATGTTGAGATTATTGTCAATCAGTGGGCCATGAAAGGAAGAGGTTAAACTCAAGGACATCTTTTGGTTGCTAAGAAACTGCACTTCCATCACCCAAATGCTCATGTGTGACTTACTCAGTGCAGCTGTGCAGCAGAAAAATGCAATTGTTGCGTTTGCATGACTTAGAAATACTTACAAGGTGGTTGAGCAAATTTTCCTTTCTGTTGTCCACCCTTTTCCTTCCCACCTTTTTCCTTCTGGTGTCCACCCTTTTCCTTTTGTTCCTTTTGGTCTTTAGGGTTGGTTGATTTTACTTTCTCAAGCACAGCACCATACAATAAAGACCTATCAAAAGAAACAAAAACGCTAACTTAAATTTTCCCGAACGCGAGTAGTACTTGTTTGGTGGTTGCAATCGGTTGCGCTGAAATGGAAGGTTGTGGGAGCACAATTACTAAGTAAACCACATGACTGAGAAGGAAAGAAACACTCTACAAAGATTGCCGATTGCTGGCATCTCATTGAGATAAAGTACTCTCATGATACAGTGTCTTGTACCTGATGTGCTTTTTTTCTCCAAATTTTGTCCCCACACATACTTGACTTAAACCAAGTATCTCTTCCTGAGCTGCTTTTCTTTGTAGTGTGTAGTGTGTCCCTAAAAAATGCTACCTTAAAGTTAACAAACTCACCTCTGTAACCCTAGTTAGTTGATTAAAATCTGTCCACCTTACAGCTACTGACCAAAACTGACCAGACTTTGATCAGTTTCATACTGAAGGCTTTTGTTGTAGTAAATTGGTCAGAAAATTAATTTTTATTACCATTTATTATCATTGTATTTGTGAATGGTCACTATCTGGGCCAGCTGCTGAAACAAGGACTACTAATAATTATTTATAATCTTCCACTCAGAATGTGTTTATTTTTCACATTTAAATACCACTAAACTCAAGAATAACTCTGGGCAATATATAATTAAAAACAAATCCAACACATTATATAAAAAAAGAAAGCAATAACCAGGAATTAAAATAGCCAGCAGCTTAATAAAATCTTGTCACTGGGAGCTGAGTTATACATAGATTTAATTAATTACAGGCAATAAAATGAAGGGGACTTTTCCTAATTCAGTAAAGACCCGGGGAGGTATTTAAATGGCAAAATTATGGTCATGTGAAGCTCAGGAAAATACTATGTGACATATGGTCTATTCCTCATCAGATAACATCAGATAACATTGTTTAAGGTGACTAATTGGATAATGTCAATTCTCTCTAATATTATTGGCCAGGGAGTAATGGTGTGAGACCTATAAGTCTATAAGTCACATGATCCAGCATTCTGAGCATCAAAGACTCAAACTTATTGAAAGCCAATACTGATTATTTAGCAGAGTTGTAATTTGAGCATAGCATTGGGAAAGGCTTTGGATGATCTCCAAGGTCCTACTTACCCTTAAATATTTAGTTTTTATTTATTCAACTTATACGCTGTCCATCTTCCGGCAACTTATAGGTCGTCCCCTTCCATTTCCAGTATAATTATATTATACTGATTCCATAAATAAAGCAAAAACTTGTTTCCTTCATAGGGCCGGGCCGGGCTGGGGTTGGGGGTGTTCCTTCATATGGGGAGAGTTTATTCCCATAGTATTGGTAATTGCAAAATGGGCTTTCAAGCCTATACAGAGTTTGGAGGTTAATCATCGCACTGTGTATTCCTGAATGAGTTTCACCAGTCCATCCAATATATTACAGTTGTATCAGTTGAAGTAGGAGTATGGCAAGAGTCATACTTAGGGCATGTATGGCACATTATGGGAAGGGATTCCTAACAAAAACCTGTAAATGCTAGAAACTTTCCAACAGAACTTTTCACATCAGCAGAATGTAGAATTAGAATAACAGAGTTGGAAGGGACCTTGGAGGTCTTCTAGTCCAACCCCCTGCTCCAGCAGGAAATCCAATAACCATTTCAGACAAATAGTTGTCCAATCTCATCTTAAAAATTTCCAGTATTGAAGCACCCACAACTTCTGGGGGCAAGTTGTTCCACTGATTAATTGTTCTAACGGTAAATATATGAATTGCAGAAACTGTGTTGAAAAAGTAGTGATGTTCAGCGGTAATCATGTTGAAATGTCATGCTTGCATCAGTCATTCATGAGCATTGTTATATTCATACCTGTCTCCTGAATGCTGGAGAATAACTATATGAAAATTTGCTGGCAGTTCATTCATGATATTAAAATGATGTGAAGAAATAGAGAGGCTTCCCCATGCCTACAAAAAAACCCATAATTATTTTTCAAAAAAGTTAAGAATGCCATTCATAAATGTTATACCAGCATTCTCAAAGAGATTTTGATTGGATACAAGTATTTTATTTGTAAATATTTACATGTCAGTGATTAACACGTACAGGAACTCCTCCACTTACAACAGTTCATTTAGTCACCATTCAAAGTTACAATAGCACTGAAAAAATGACTTATGACCAATTTTCACACTTAAGATCTTTGTAGCATCCCCACAGCCACGTGATCGAGCTTAGGATGCTTGGAAGCTAGTTCATATTATGGCGGTTGCAGTGTCCCAAGGTCATGTGATCACCTTTTGAACCGTTTCACAAGCAAAATCAATGGGGAAGCCAGATTCACTTAACAATTGTGTTACTAATTTATTAACTGCAGTGATTCACTTAACAATTGTGGCAAGAAAGGTCATCAAATGGGGCAAAACTCACTTAACAAATGTCTCACTTAACAACAGAAATATTGGGCTCAATTGTGGTCGTACGTCGAGGACTACCTGTAATCATAATAAGTTAAACTTATAGAAAAAAATACTTATGAGTTATATGTTAATGATTAATCTCTAAAGATACTTTATTACAAAGTTACGACAAACTATTCGGTGTGCTAAGCATATGTATAAATGGATGAGCCTTTCAATATTGGAGAATGAAATGATTATATGTGTTCATTTATCACGTGTTCAATTATGCAGGAAAACATCTGCACAGAAATAGAATTAGGCAGTCAACTACTTATGTAAAATAATGGTGATATTACTGTCCTTTTTAGAAGGAACTCTTTCAGAATAATTTGTAGGAAAAGAGAATGAGGTACCATCTAGGCATCCTGATAGGAGTTTAGATGAAAGATCTCTCTGTAACAGGGGAATCACAATTTCATTACCTTTGATATAGCAGCCAACCTGTGTTCTACAGTTTTGAGGAGGCCACTTGTTTCTCCTCTTTGTTGCAAGTTGTGCTGCAGGTGCAACATGGCTGCCATCTGTGAACTGCTGCTGTTCAAGGTAGCCCCTAACAGGATTTCTTTCATAATCAAGGATGCCGTACAACTCTGGAAGATTGTAACATTAGATTTAATGTCAGGTAAGCAAATGTTTTTAAAAGCAGACTTCTACTCAAAACCCAAGCAAGCTGCAGTACTTATGGATACATTAATATATTGTAAAAATATTTTCAACCACTGACAGTAAATATAAAGAACGTTTCCAACTATTCACTTTCTTCTAAATAATTCCATGATTCTTAGCCGTTTTCTTACCTTTAAAAAAAGGATTATGTAACTTTTATGTAAACACTGATTATTAAAGATCTTCCTTCATTCTGTTTCAAGAGAATTTCAGATGAAAAGCATGGGTATTTTCCCCAGAACAGCATTTTAAATTGTTTGCTTTGCAATGAAAGCAACTTAACTCTTAAAGTGAATATAAAACTTCCTTCCAAACTATAAATCTATAAGTCTCTAGATGCTAACCAAGAAAGATGATTTGCATTGATCAAGAGTTCTCAACTACATCATATTCAAAATAATAAATATATAACCTACAGTTGAAGCAAACAAGAATTATAATTTAATTCCATAATATTATAGTCTGCATTTACAGCTCCTTTATATTTTAAAATGAATTTAACCGATTATTGTTTGGGTTGTGAAAACCATTCTGATTCCAGAATGGATATTTTAGCATCTTCTACCAAGCTTGGAATAAAATTGTTTCAATCCAAATGTAAATTATCGAGAACTGAATTATGCATTAGCTAATAATCCAGGAAAAATATTGTTCTTTCATGCTGTCACTGATTGGAGCTAACAAAGAAGAGGCGAGTGGAGTCAGTGAGAAAAAGTCATACACACTGTGCAAATATTCTTAAATTCTTTACTACAGAAAAGGATAGCGATATATTATACATTTGTGCTTCTTTTTTAAACCTAACCCTTTAATCTTGCAAACCATTTTAACACTATCCCAAGAAGACGAACTCATCTACAGCTATCCAACTTATTTTTGTTAACAGAGGATAAAAAAATGAGATAGCAAAGAACTTATTTCAACTTCCCATTGTTCCCTATGGTGTAATTCTTGGGTGATTTCAAAGTTTTTTCCACTAGAAAACAGCATTTTCAGAGCATTGTGATGGCACATTCTGAGGTGAACTGTTTCATTCTGAAGTTGGAACAAAGCCTTTCGTGTGTTTAGCACACAACTACAATTACTATTGTAGCTTAATTGGTAGCAGACATTGTGGTTATTATTTTGATTTACAGTTCTTGTCTTACCTGATAAAGAGCTAAAAACTGACTTGCTGAAACTGGATCAAATTGTCCAAAGCACTCCACCATTTCCAAGCTAGCAGCTGCCAACATATCGATCAGGTTGTTATTAATTGCAACATTAATGCACTGCAGCAAAACCTCAGTTGATTGAAATATGTATTCATGAGTCCACATCTGTCTCTTCTATACGGTTAAAAAAAGAACATTCAATATTACTCTCGGAGACGAGAACAAAACACATAGGTACTTATTCCTTTGTGGAAGATGCATTAGTTTGTTCTTATCTCAAATGTATGGTGCTTAATTCAAAAAGCAACTGGACATTCTGAATACTTAGCCTTCCTCTATAGCAGGGGTGTCAAACTCAAGATCCGTGGGTCGGATCTAGCCCATCGGGTGCTTAGATCTGGCCCGTGGCGCCATTCTGGAAACAACCAAGGACTGGCCTGCAGTGCCTCTGCCAGTAAAAAAAGAGCTTGGGAGGGCTCCGTTTTCACTGGCAGAGGGTTGCAGGAGGCCATCGAAGCCGAAAACAGAGCATTGCTGAAGAAATACTGCAAGATGTAGTTTCAGCAAAATTGATATGTGTCAGGATATGTCCTAATTTAAATGGAACATACCCTTAATTCATTGGCTTTTTTCCTGTAGTCATCAAGCTGTTTTTTAGTAAGTTGCAATAGAGGACTTGGGACTTCATTTTGTTCATCTATTGTTTCTGCTTCTGGTGGTGGTGATTTCTCAGAATTAATTTTAGGCACCTCCTGTATATCACAATTATATAAAAGAATCACAGTCAAATAGAAATGTATTTGATTTTTAAAAAGCATGCAGCCCAATGTAAGGTTTAAAAACACTTGAAGGGCCTTCCCGTGAGTTTGTAGCCGAATGTACAAATAGTCTTTTACGAGCATTTAAATATGAGAGGAATTGATTGCTTTCAGTTACACTAATTATTCTCAAAAATATATGCATGGATTATTTGTTTTTAAAAAAGGTGCAGGTGATACAAACCTCAGAACTGCTTGTATCAACAGGAAAGATGACTACAATGATAGACTATTTTTTTACATTTGCTTTAGCTTATATTAAATCCTGAATAAGAAATAGAACACAAATCCACAGTACTCTTGACAAATGACTCAACAATAATTAATGAATTATCTCTATGTTACACAAGTGGGCAATGATGTTATTTATACCTTTTTCTTTCTACTCATCTTTCAGAAACGATATACTTAAAAGGTGATTTAAAGCATTTCCTTATCTTTCAGCCCAAGAAATTAAAATACTGCTAAAAGAAATAATCTGCTTCATCTCAATATTTTTACTCCAAATTCTTCTCGGGACAGTGTAAATTGCTCAGTAACTTTTGGTAAGTTAAGATTTAAATTGTAAAAGTCAACATTGATTTTTTTCCCATCAGTCACAAAGTTAAGCAGACAGAAGAGGAATATCTAAAGACACATCAATTTATTCAGATGGTTAGGGTTTTTTCATTCTGTTTTCCCAAATTATACCCATTAGCAACAAAAATAATATTCAGGAATGAAATTTTCTTGCTTATTGCTCAGAGAAGGTAGCAGTATCAGTGGATTAGTCAGAGTTGGGTGGCACAGTGGCTAGAATGCAGTATTGCAGGCTACTTCTGCTGACTGCTGGCTGCCTGCAATTTGGCAATTCGAATCTCACCAGGCTCAAGGTTGACTCAGCCTTCCATCCTTCCGAGGTCAGTAAAATGAGGACTCAGATTGTTGGGGCAATATGCTTGCATATTGCATGCTGACTTGTAAACTGCTTTACTGCTTAGAGAGGGCTGTAAAGCTACATGAAGCAGTATAGAAGTCTAAGTGCTATTGCTATTCTAAAAAAACTTTGAGAAATTCAAGACGGTGACTGTAATCATGTGATCAAACCCTTGCCCTTCTGCTAAGAAGACAGAGGATACCAATTGCTGGAGAGAATAGAAAACTGAGATTACTAAGTATTACTGCATATGGCAGCATTTTATTGGAGGGGGTGTCTTATATCACATATCAAAAACATGCACTAAAAAGTATTTGGAAAGTACGCAACCACAAAAAAGAACTTTAATTATATTGAGTAAGCTGTGCCTTACGATTGTATTTTCACACCACTGAATATCCAAACTAAAAGGCTCTATATGATTAGCTAAGAAATGTAGACTCCTTCCAGTGAGATAGAGATACTTGGCTCTGATGTCAGGACAACCACCACAAAGACTCGATAGGCTTGTAAGTTGAGCATGGGCATTGTGGCCCACTGTTTGCCCAAGGGTGATCCAAGTCTGTTAAGAATCCAGAAAATATAAAATAAAATGAACAAATTATTAAGGAGAGCAAAACATTAAAATCTGAGTGTTGAAAAGTGCTTAAAACATACTTGCATTCAAAATATTTACCCTAAAGAGAAATAAATTCTAGCCCTAAAGTGTTGCTTAACAAATTACACAAAAGAAACATTCTTGAAAGCCTCTGGGTATTATCTAATATTTAGCACTTGCCATGTACTTGTTTTTAGCGAGGAATTTGAACTAGGATATTTCAAATGGTTAAACAAGATCAAATACTTCTGAACTTCCGTATGGTGTCAGCCCTAATTTTATAAACTGTTTTGGTACTTTGAGGGTGACCCAACACTGGGAGAAAGAATGGAAAAGTAAATTCAGTTCTCTGGTATATCCGGCAGAGTTTGATATTGTCAACACGTCTGTTTCTAGCTTCTCAGGATGGAACTGGGAGTTTTGTACCCCAAATAGCTATTTATTGTGGATAGTGACTAGAGATTGCTGCTGTACTCCATGAGCAATTATCGGTCTAAAATCAGTGATTGAGATCATTCAGAAGTCTCCAAGGTACATTTCTGCTCTTTCAGAAATATCAGGTTTATAATCTGTGAATAGTTATGTTTGTTGCCTAAAAGTTGAAGACATCCTGCGATACAGAGGGTTGGTTTCCACAAGTAAATTGAGTGTATTACAAGATCTTTCCAAGTTGTTTTGTAATGGCCACAATTTTTCAAACTGGTGATGCCTAATTTATGACAATAAATTGAATGTAATAAATTATACTTACATATGTATGACATTAAATTGCTCACAGATAATGTTGCTGGCTGAATGGCAATTTTATCTACATAGGTATTCCTTGAGTTGTGAGTAAAATTGAGCCCAATGTTTCTGTTGCTAAGTGAGACAGTTGTTAAGTGAGTTATGCCCCATTTTATGACCTTTCTTGCCACAACTGTTATGTGAATCACTGCAGTTATTAAGTTAGTAGCATGGTTGTTAAGGGAATCTGGTTTCCCCATTGACTTTGTTTGTCAGAAGGTCGCGAATCACATGACACTCAGACACTGTAACTGTCATAAATACGAACCAGTTGCCAAGTATCTCAATTTTGATCTTGTGACCATGAGGATGCTGTAACATTTTAAGTGTGAAAAATGGCCATGAGTTACATTTTTCAGTGCCATTGTAACTTCAAACGGTCACTAAATGAATAATTGTAAGTTGTGGACTACCTGTGTTTTTATCTTTTCCCATTCCTTAGTCCTCAGAATTCTCTATGTACCGTATTTATAGGCGTATAACACGCACTTTTTTCCCTGAAAAATAGGGGGCAAATGATGTATGCGTGTTATACGCCGATATAATGTTAAGAAGCCATGCTTTTCTGTGCGCCTGGCGTTTAAAACATCCGGCTATCTATCTAAACGCCAGGCGCACAGAAAAGGATTGCGGAGCGCTTCGCCCCAACAGCAGCTGCTTTTCTGTGCGCCTGGCGTTTAGATAGATAGCCGGATGTTTTAAACGCCAGGCGCACAGAAAAGGATCGTGGAGCGCTTCGCCCCAACAGCAGCTGCTTTTCTGTGCGCCTGGCGTTTAAAACATCCGGCTATCTATATAAACGCCAGGTGCACAGAAAAGGATCGCGGAGCGCTTTGCCGCAACAGCAGCTGCTTTTCTGTGCGCCTGGCGTTTAGATAGATAGCCGGATGTTTTAAACGCCAGGCGCACAGAAAAGCAGCTGCTGTTGGGGCGAAGCGCTCCGCGATCCTTTTCTGTGCGCCTGGTGTTTAGATAGATAGCCGGATGTTTTAAACGCCAGGCGCACAGAAAAGGATCACGGAGCGCTACTCAGCGGGGTGTGGGCGAGAGGAGGAGAGACTGGCTGAATATTCTCTCCTCTCCCCAGACACCCGACTAAAATGCTTTCTTTCGCCCGTGGAAGAGCTCGGGCGGGTGAAAGGAAGCGCTTTAGACAGCGGGGTGTGGGTGAGAGGAGGAGAGAATGGATGAGCCGTCTCTCCTCTCCCCGACACCCGACTAAAATGCTTTCTTTCGCCCGTGGAAGAGCTCGGGCGGGCGAAAGGAAGCGCTTTAGACAGTGGGGTGTGGGTGAGAGGAGGAGAGAATGGATGAGCCGTCTCTCCTCTCCCCGACACCCGACTAAAATGCTTTCTTTCGCCCGTGGAAGAGCTCGGGCGGGCGAAAGGAAGCGCTTTAGACAGCGGGGTGTGGGTGAGAGGAGGAGAGAATGGATGAGCTGTCTCTCCTCTCCCCGGACTCCCGACTAAAAGTTAATAAAAAAAAGTTCTGAGCTACCCTTATTTTGCTTCAAAGTTCTTTATTTGAAATTTAAATTTTTTTCCTGAAATTTCCCTCTTAAAATGAAGGTGCGTGTTATATGCCTGTGCGTGTTATACGCCGATAAATACGGTATATTTTTCAAGAGTGGAGGGACTACTATGGTGAGGAAAAATGGAAAGATCTATTTCTATTTGCTTTGAGGCACTTACCATACTTGTATCTGGATCTAACCTTTTTTAAAAAAGTGTTTTGCTCATGTTTTCAACGAGACTTCTATGATAATGATGATTTCTATATGCAGAAGATTGTATGCAGAAGAGATTAATTATGAACACAAGGGCATACCTGTTCCTCTGAAGCAGTATCAGGTGTAAACCTTACAAAATTCTCAATAATGTGCTCAATTTGGTCTGCTCTGGCTTCTCTGTTCTTTTTTTCAATGTTGATAAGAACAAAAATATCCAAAATGATCTCTATAAAGTTCACCTTCATGTTTGCAAGTCTTCTCATTAAAGGTGTATTTATATTTCTAGTCTGAAACAAACAAACAAACAAACAAACAATACCCTGTTTCCCCGAAAATAAGACCTCCCCAGATAATAAGCCCAATTGGGTTTTTGAGTGCATGTGCTAAAAAAAAGTCCTGCCCCGAGAATAAGCCCTCCCTGAAAATATTGCAACACAGCAGCAGCCATGAGGTGACCACGCTTGCCACCTTCTGTACCTCAAAAATAATAAGACCTCCCCGAAAATAAGGCCAAGTGCTTATTTCAGGGATCAAAAGAAAATAAGACTCTGTCTTATTTTCAGGGAAACACGGTAATAATAATAATAATAATAATAATAATAATAATAATAATAATAATAATGTTACGATGTCCTAGGCCCCTAGGTGGGACCTGACTAGTAATTAATGCCAAATCCGGCGAAACAACTGGCCGCTGTGATACAATTCTGTTGATGCAGCAATAATAATAATAATAATAATAATAATAATAATAATAATAATAATAATAATAATAATAGGAAAGAAATGTCAAAAACAATCTCTGTTTCCCACAATTGTAGGAAAGATAAAGATAAACATAGGAGACAAGTATGGAGGAAAGAAAACTACGATCACCGTGCCTCCTTTCAGCCACTGACTTGCTATTCTGTTTTTTGACAAGCTGGCTGTCTTCATACAGTGAGAAGCACAGGCCTACTAAATACTGTATCAAAAGAGAAAACAGCTCCAAGATGGAATACGGAGGAGAAGAAGGTGCACATGCTTTTAGATAGATATTAAGATAAATAATATATCCATATAAAATGTTAAAATTAATTTTCACAAGAAGATTTGCATGCAAATTCCAAACTTAAAGGAGCCCTGTACTGAATATTGATAAAGGTCACTGGTAGTTCTAAATGTTCATTTTTAGAAGGTTTACTTCAGATTTAGCTCAATCCCAAACTGATTCAGGAGTTAAACTGAAGTAAATCAAATATGAGCTGACACAAAAACGAATCTTAAATCTGGTGATGTTCAGAAAAAGAGGCCTTGGATTACTAATTACAATATGCTCTGCTTAAGTTAAACAATAGCTTGGATGTTTATACCACATGCTAACTCAAAACAACAGACACCATATTTTTGGCATTGTAGATTGCATGACCATGTTTAGTATGTTCGTAAAAACTGATACATTTTTCTTTCTACTTTTACAGAAAAGGAAACTCCGAGGAGGAGAGAGAGAAAAATAGGGTTTTCAATCAATATTAACATTTGAACCACACATTGAATTGGGGACTGTTTCACTGGATTTGGGACTGAAGATCTGTCATACTTTCGGTTTATATCTGCACGGTCCTGTGTTTCTGAGATACTTTAAGAATACTTCCATTTAACTGACAATAATCTCCATGTTGTGGATGCTGACACATAAACATCATACCTCATTAATTGGAAGAATATTATTAATGTGTTGAAAAAGCTCTTCCATTCGCGATACTCCACATTGTGCTAATCTATATGCCTCTATGTAATGATTTTGCTTGTCTGCAGCAAGTTCTGTATGTTTACCAAGTATCCTGTAAAAAAATATTTTAAACAGAAAGAATATTTAGTACTTTTCTAAATAAAACAGAATGGAGAAAGAAAACATATAAGCAATACAAAGTTAACAAAATTAAATTACTAAAAATAGATAAACAAAAGAAAGAGAGGAAAAGGGATAAAGAAGAAGAGCTTTTGAGTTTCTTATGTTTTCTTTTTTGTACATCTACTAATTTAACACAGAGTTGCCTTATTGGTGAGATGGTCAGCCCATACATACATACATACATACCCCTTAGAAAACAGGCTGTGTGTATATTTGCTGTGCTGCATTATACTGTAGGGATAGGAAACATTCTCTATACAATTATTTTATTAAAACTCAAAGCAGTTGTGTTTGACAGGCAAAATGGAATGAGTAACTTAATGTCATACTGTACATAAATTATAAAAAATTAGACAAAGTAAATTAACTTGTAGTATCTCGGTGGAACATTTACTAAAGATATAAAAAAAATGTTAAAACAAATAAAGATGCAAAAATGTCAAATATTTAAGACCCATAAATGCTGCTAGAAATTCACTGATCTGTTTGAAAGAATGAATACTTCTCAAAATAAGTGAAAATGGCTGTGTCTAAGAATGTATTTTCGCCTATTGTGTGGAAGTGAGACTTATGTATTTAGGAGTATTTAAAACAATGCAGTAAGAATGGGATGCTTAAAAATATCTGTGTTAATACAAAAAAAGAACAACAGAATTACAGGACAAATATATGAACAAAGAGTGAATGGGTTGAAACAAAGGAGAAGACCCCTGTGAATCCTGATTGGATGGAACTGAAAAGATCATCAAAAAGAGAAAAATGAGAATTTTAAAGAACAAAAGGAAATTTATGAAGTATGTAAACAGGCAAAAATAGCCTACAACAAGGGTGTGAAATTCGATCGTGTATCATGACGTATCGCGTTTTTGCCTTTGCAGAGCCAGGGTGGGAGTGGCCTGTGCAGGATGCATCCAGCCTGCAGGTTGCCAGGCCTACAAGGTAGAAAAGGCCTTGACAGTCCTGGCCTACAAGGATAGAAAAGCTTGAAGAAATGAATGGTGCTTACAGTGTTTCCCTTTCTTTTTTCTTACCTCATACTTTTAGTTTCTTTCACTCTTTTCTATTCTTTTCTGCATTTTATCAAATGTTGCTGAGTTAAAAAAAATAAATAGTATCATTGTATATATGCATGTATTTATGAAAAATTCCATCTGAGGACTTACCTATGAATATTTGCACATGCCATCAATGCATCAGCACTACGATCTTTATATCCAGAAGAAAGGAAGGTCTCCTGTATGTGAATTAACTTATCATAGGATTCCAGCAATATTGTGGCCAACTCTTCAGAAAAACCGCTAGTGTTAATGAGATATTTAACCAAATCTATCTGTATATATGCTTTCCTGCACAGGAAAGAGTAGAGTATATGAACAACATATGGTCAGAGGTTTCATCCAAAGTAGCACATATATTTAAACAACTCTTCTTATTGTTATAAAAATAGCTCCCCGGCTAACATTTAATTAATTAATTGATTAATTAATTAACACTGCATATCAGAAAAGCAGAAAAATCTAATGTTACACTCAGTGGCAAAGAATAGATTTCAGCTTACTTGTAAAAAATTGAATGAATAAATATCAAATAAATCTTTGACCAAAAAGCGAAAGTTGGGCAGACCTTTTATTTATAATTTCTCTATACAGGGAGTCCTGGTCTTACAACAGTTCATTTAATGACCATTCGAAGTTAGAAGCGCACTAAAAAAAGTGACTTATGACCATTTTTCATGCTTATGACCTTTGCAGCATCCCCATGGTCACATGATTTACATTGGGATGCTTGGCAACTGGTTCATATTTATGACAGTTGCATGTGATCCCCTTTTGCGACTTCTGACAAGCAAAGTCAATGGGACAACTAGATTTACTTAACAACCATGTTACTAATGTAACAATTGCAGGGATTCACTTAACAAATGTGGCAAGAAAAGTCATAAAATGGGGCAAAATTCAGTTAACAAATTTCTCACTTAACAACAGAAATTCTGGGCTCAATTGTGGTCGTAAGTCGAGGACTACCTGTATAGAAATAACATTTCTATATAATTGCCTGTGTAATAAAAAAAGTTGTTACTGTACTCAACAGCATCCCTTGCGGGTGGGATCAAAAGTCATAAGAGAGTGTCACGGCATGGCAGTGCAGTCAAAGGCCAAGATTCCCCTTTATGAATATTGCATCTGCAATGTAGACAACCAGCTTGGTGTAGGGATTAAAGTATCAGGCTAGTATCAGGAGTTTCACCTTAGCCACAAAGCCAGCTGGATGACTTTGGGTCAATCACTTCCTCTCAGCCTTAGGAAAGAGGCAATGGCAAACCTTTTCTGAAAAGCCTGGCCAAAAAACCCTGCAGGTGCCAGGAGTTTATTTTTAAAAAATTATTCCTATGGCACGCACAAAAAAATTCAATGTACAAAAGGGACAGACCTTCACTCAAACAGCTGCAACTGCCACCTTAGCTTTTCAAAAAACCCTTCCCCTTCACTTAGATGCTGGTGATTGCACTGGAAACATGCCTCCTTGCTAATTATAATTTAGGAGGGATCTACAAAGATGTTATTTAATCCAGATGCTCCTGTTTTCACAGTCGCATGGCATTATCTCTTTAAAGCAGCAGAATCTTTTTTTCTAGGCCTGTGTGGAATTCTGAAAAAAAAAGTTGGATACCTTTAAAGCAGGATGTCAAACTCGCGGCCCATGAGCCAGAAGCATCATGCACTGGCCATGCCCACACCCGGTTTAGCGAAGGGGAAAAAAAAATCACAATATGTCACGTGATGACACCGTGACACCGTGAGTTTGACACACCTGCTTTAAAGCAAAGAACGCATCTGCTCAGACAAGACCTAAAAAACAACTAGAAAGCAGGCACAAACTTATTAAACTAGGTTAATAGATTGAGGAGGCTGCAATGTTATTTCTAAAGAGGTATGTGGAGGATTGCGTTATTATTTGTTTATAAAAGTAAAGCCAAACTACAATACTATCTTAACTTGTAATAATTACCTGGCTTCAAAGCATGCTATTATAAAACCCAGTTCAGATTCTCGGTTGGGTCTTTCCTTCAATAATGGCCTCAAGACATTTATGTTTTTTTGGAGAAAATGGCAAGCCTGCATCTAGGAGAAAACAAGCTGTCAAAAATACTAACAATCCATTTCGAGACAAACTGTACATCCTTCCGATTCTGTAAAGCAGGGGTGTCAAATTCAAGGCCCGCAGTCTGGATCTGGCACGTGGCCCATATATATGGCCCACGGGGTGCTTAGATCTGGCCTGTGGTTTGGAGCTTGGAAGGGCCACTTGCAGCCCTCCTGAGCTCCATTTTTGCTGGCAAAGGGTTGCAAGAGGCCACTGCAGCCAGAAATGGAGCTCGGGAGCCCATTGTCGCTGGCAGAGTGCTCGGGTCACCACAGGCACCCCTGACATGAGTGACATTGAGCTGGCCACACACCCCTGGCCCCCTCAAAGTCAAACACAACGCTGATGCGGCCCTCAATGAACTAGAGTTTGACACCTCTGCTGTAAAGCAAAGGAAAATTGGAGTAAACCACAGTTGTGGTGACATGATTTTCACTTAGTGACCATTTTGCTACAAAGCAATTGCGGTTGCTAAAAGAGGACTGTCTGTATTGATCACTAGTATTAAAAGAGCAATCTGTTCATCTATAAAATACATACTGAATATACTACTGGACATTTCAATTAAATAAATGAATTGTTTAGTTACCATTTTTTCATTTACTTCCTGGTCATCTCCTAAAATTGCATCGGTGAGAGCAAAAGTGCTACTGTGCCAAAACTGTTCATTTCCACCTATCAAGCGGGCCTTTTCAAGCAGTGCCTTTGCTTGGCTATGGTTTTTTTCTAAATTAGCTAGCACAGCTAGAAGATAAAGGCATCGTGATACACCACATGGACTATTCATTTCCTATAAAGAAAAGATTTCAAAGATGTTTTCAAACATAATGTTGGAACATTATGATCAATAACATGCCAGAGTATTCCATTCCATTCCTTTATATATTGTGAAAAACAGATTTCAGATACAGATTAACAGAGTTGGAGGGGATCTTGTAGGTCTAGTCCAACCCCCTGCCCAAGCAGACCCTACACTATTTTTGACGGCAGTCCAGCCTCTTCTTGAAAGCTTCCAGTGATGAAGCTCCCACAACTTCTGAAGGCAACTACTCTTCCATTGGTTGATTGCTCTCACTGTCAGAAAATTTCTCCTTATTTCCAGGTTGAATCTTTCCTTAGTCAGTTTCCATCCATTATTTCTCATATGGCCTTCAGGTGCTTTGGAAAATAGCTTGACCCCCTCCTCTCTGAAGTTTCTGTTATTTATGGCATGAAAAACGTTTTCAGAATAATTTCAATTAGATTTAATCAGGAAATGAAGAATAGCTTGCTTAAGCTAAGACAATGTATCACAGAATTCCCTCTTTCCAAAACCTGAGTCATAAAAAGGCCGACTTCTTAAGCTTCAATTTTCTATATACTTACCTTGAAATAAGTCTTGTCAAATTCAGAGAGGCTCACATCTGCACTGCACTAAAACTACTAGATACACTTGGCTCAATATTTTGCTTAGGTTTAAAACCAAGGGTTCACATTTGTATAATTTGAGTAATAGCTGCTAAGTCATTTTTTTTACTTAAGGGAGTCTTTACCTTTCTTTAGGAAAGAAGATGGCAAGTTCAGCAGTTGCAGTTTTAAGTAATCCTTTAATTCAAATAAAGTACTTAATTTTTAATGTTTATTTGAATATTTAAAATTAGTATTTATTTATATTGAGCTGTTTTGTATGGCTGCCCAGATTAGATCAACTCTGAGCCATTAATGGCATATAATGCATTTTTAAAAAACCAAAGCCACATTCTATAACACATATTCATGACACATATATTTCTAGTCAGGGGTGGGATACTGCCCCTGACTTAACAACCGGTTTAAAAATCATTTTGCAGAGCGCACTTTAGAGAGAAAAACAGATACAAAAGTCTTTTAAGTTGTTAGTCTTCTGAGACTATATGTTTTACTTGTTTGTTGTGCCTGTCAAAATATTATGGGCAAGATAAGCAAGCAAGCATCTCTCATCTAGTACATAAGAAGCTTTTCTCAGTTTCACGAGATTGATAGGAAGAATGATCCCCAAAAGTCATTGACAGCAATACCTACAACAATAGCCACATGTCATACTGATCATCACACCTAGAAACACAATCAAGTCTTTCTCAAAAGCTGACTAGGTCAAGACAGGTCAAATCTTAGGAGGCATGGCATTTCAAAGGATTGTCATTGCTATTTTAATGAATCCTTATAAGATTTCTTTTTGGAAATTCAACAATGAAATTTAAATATTCTACACATTTTACGCCTTAGATCAAGGGTGTCAAACTTGCGGCCCATGGGCTGGATGCTTCATGCGCTGGCCATGCCCATCTCAGCTTAGCGAAGGGGGGGAAAATTCACATGTCACGTGACAACAACGATGACGCAAGTTTGATATCCCTGCCTTAGGTGATCTCTCAATTCAGCTCTTCTTTTGGAAAACAGTGGATGTTATTTAGATATAGCTTTATTGTTTATTTTTTAAAAAACTCTGAAATTTGACAAACTGAAACAAGTCAATTGAGTTTCTGACAATTATGCTACTGCTGATCAAGAGTTGTGCACCTACTTGTAAGACTAGCCATAGTTTTTCCTCTTATGATAGTTGTAAGATATATATTTCCTGGAAATGACAAATCCAAAGAAACAATTGGTGACAGGCATTTTTAGCAACAACAACAACAACAAAAAAAGTTACCTGAGTTGCTTGGTAAGCTTCTGAGAGTAGTAATCTTGCTGGCTGATATAAACATAGCTGGATTAAGACTTCAGCTTTTTCTATCCACAAGTAAGGGAGAGAAAGCCCATTTAATTCTTTTTCAGAAACTGCGTTGACTTCCAAGATCTGGAAATAATTTATTATAGAAATTATTCTTTTTTAAATAACTACATTTTAAATATTAATTATAAGTTAACATTAATTATGTTAAAATGATAGATACTTAAAAGCTCAATCAGGGTACATAATACAGTATATAGTTAATTTTATAGTTTGCCTTTTTTATTAGGAGAGCAATAAAAACATCTACAGGCAGAAAAATGGGTTGAGTTGCCTTGCAGCTTCCGTGCACATATACACGAGGAATATAGGTTACCTTATCTTTTGCACTAAATAGCTTCCTTCTTTGCTCTATATCTAGTTCTGTCCAATCCAAATTTTTATTTTCCATTTGGTTATCCTGTATGGCATTCTCATTTTTAAATGCAATCTCTTGTCTAAATCTGAAACAGGGAAAGAAAATATTAATGTAATTGGTTAACATAGACACCCTGTTATATTAGCCTATTATCAAGAATGGTATCCCCTTCAACTTTGTTATGCCAGCATAGTAACCTATATATTTATGAAACGTATTACGGCAATCAATTTTGGAACTGCCTGAAAGAGATGGGATGTGATTTTAACAAATTTTGGAAAGGTACTTATGAATGCTCCAAGTACTCCATATAGGTCACTTTAGACTGGAACATATACTAATTTGTTATGAATACAAACCTGTCCCTTAATTATGCAGTTTGTTACATACCTTCCTTGTTCCTTTTCATTAATAAAGATGTCACCCACTGTCTTTTCATGGAAAGATGCTGCCTGATACATTTTTAAATCTAAACATATTTTGGCAAGCCTGTGAAAGCAAATGAGACATCTTTTTGCAGTATAACACTGGTATCATTTATATAACTCAGATGCAAGCATACATTCATACATACTGACAAAGAAAAATCTGATTCAAATCCGCATAAAAAAGCAAGTGATGTTTGCAATAAAAACAAGTTTAGGGTAAAATGTCCTCAACCAACTGTGCTTTTAAACAGCAGGAGGAGGAGATGCAGAGAGAACATCAATTGTGAAACCTAATTGAAAAAATGGATTATTCCTGGCTCCGTTTAGAATTGCATTTAGCTTAGATTTCACGTTTTAAAGCAGCAATGTAATAGGCTGGACTATCAACCATTGCTTAAAAGAAGCAATATAATTTGACCTTCAATAAATTGGAAAATTATTCAGCACAAAATAATTTCAAAATTAGTGCATACAGCCAGAATCATATAAGGATCTGTGCTTGCCTGGGAAACTCAGATGAAACTTATCCAAAGTAGCCAATGATGGCTGTGATTGCAACTAGAGTGGAAGATTGGTGGCTGGAAAAGCATGTTTAATGCTCTTTTACCTGTTACATCTCCCAGCAAAGGACTCCACACCCACTGACAGTTGAGTTTCTGTATATGCTTTTGTCACATAAAAAGCAATGAAATATGGAAGAAGCCGCTTCCCACTACTGGTTTCTACCCTCTTATCATTTCTCAAAAGGGCAATATTTGATTGTTAGACCAGGGCTGTCAAACTCCTGGTCCGTGGGCCGGATGCGTCATGCACTGGCCACACCCAAACCTACTTTAGTGAATGTGGAAAAAGTCCCGATACGTCACATGATGCTGCCATGATGATGTGAGTTTGATATCCCTGACCAAACTATAATTTGAAAAGGAATATGTTTGGCATATATAAAAACCAATGAATTACTTGGGAGAACCTAATCTCAAACATTCTTTGTTCCGCAATAAAGATTCTAAACTAAGTACTACATCCTATCTGTATGCATGACTCCCATTAAATGTATACAAAACATTTCTGGTTCACCTTCCCAATCTAGTATCTTCTAGATAGTTAGATGACCACACCCATTAGAACTTGAGAATGAATAAGTGCTTTTGGAAAGATGAAACTCAGCAAATAGAAATTCCCCTAGTAGAGAGGCAGAAGATCCCCCAAAAGAAGAGAGGAGTCCCCCCCCATGAGTGGCTTATGTGTATTTTTGTCTAAGTGGGGCTTCCAATTTACTGACTTAGAGACAAAATTTACTGCCAAGTGTGCCAATCATTCTCTGTTGACTAAGAAGGGAACTATCAACTGGCTAACAGCTCATTCAGAAATGTTTATTCTCAAATCAACTTGAAGATAGAAACTCTGAACTGAATATATAACCCTCATTGGGAACTCTTTCCAAAATTCACCAAATGATGACAGGGAAATCAACAATATTTTTGGAATGTTGCCAAAATCTTCAAAAAGTGACAAACCTTCATTTTAACATTTAAAGTTAAATCTTATGCTATTATTTTAGCAAAGACCCGGCCCCAAGGGAATTTTGAGTTGAGAGGCAATACTGTTTACTCTTCTGCGGCTGTATACTTATGGGTGGAAAAGTCTTGCTGTTCTCCTCTCAAATAAACTTTGAGGATGAAGAAGTAAGTTAACATGCAACTTGCTTGAGATGGCCCAAGGTTTGTAGTTAGAATGAAGCTACGTGGTCATGAATGCTTACTTTCCTCTACAAGTGTTGCTTTTTCAAGTAAAATAGCAAGAATATGACTCTGCTCACTTAAATCTGACTCTGAATATAGTGCAATCATTGACTGAAACATCCTACGACTGTAATCATGTTCTTGGGGAATTTCAACTCTAGAATAAGTACCTCAATTAATCACTTCAACAGCCACTGCTATACAGACTATGTTGTCATAGTTGGCCTATGGCAGGGGTGTCAAACTCGCATCTTCATGTGATGTATCATAACTTTTTCCCCCTTCACTAAACCAGGGGTGGACGTGGCCAGTGTGTGACACATCTGGCTCATGGGCTGTGAGTTTGATACCCCTGGTCTAAGTGTATCAGTTTTCACAGATAGTAATTAACTCATCTTTCCAAAAGGTTTGGTGAAATTCTACAAATGAAGTGGTTGAAAGGGATCAGGATAGGGACTAAGGATCCAGAGTAAGTATTAATGAATTAGTTATACTATGGTCTCAAATAATGTGATAAGTGAGGTGGCTTTTCTTAGTGATCACATTATTTTGATAGCATGTTTTTCCACCATATAATAGTTATTATATCCTAACTTTTTTCTGCATTGCAAGGTAAATGCAAGAGTTTTCTTGCTATATCATAAGAATTAACTTTATACCCAATTTTAGTGGCTCATCCCCAGTACAGGTAGTCAATGTGATGATGGCAATCCTCACCATTCCTGTTGCTCTGCTAAGTGAGGATCATGGCTTGTTAAGCGGAAAACACCTTGAAACCTCATCTTCCTGCTGGTTTCCAACAAGCAAAGTCAATGGGGAAGCCAGCAGGAAATCACAAGCTCCAGGAGACTCACCAGCAGGCTGGTGAAGAATGAGTGCATCAGAGACAGGCGATGGCTGCTATTGTGTGGGGAAGGTATGTAATCTGGTTGCTAAGCATCAGGATCACAATCACATGACTGTGGTGGTGGTGGTATGGCCAGAACTTTGAGGACCCATCATAAATACCACTTGTTCAGTGCCATTGCAACTTTGAGTGATCACTGAATGAATATTCGTCAAATGAATGTGGATAAGAAAGTCATGAGACGGTATACACGTATATCAAGACTCAATTGCTAATATCCATCATATGATAGCGTTTCATTCTCAAAAGCAGTAACAGTAGGACTATTATAAAATCTAACTTATGATTTAATTGTGTCAAATTCTGAATATGTCATGATCAAAGCCAATATAATTGTATTAAGGCCTGAGAAATATGTCTATGTCTATGTGTGTGTATAAAACAAAGTAGGAAACACAATTATATAGTTGGCAGTGATTAATTTAAATCATTAAAAAAACAAAGCTGTGTGGCTTTTTAGCAATTTATAGCTGAATCCTCTGGGCTATGGCTAACCCCTAAAAGCTACCTATTATAGAGGAAACACTCCCACTATCTGTCTGGGAAAAGCATTTATTGAACTATTTTTGGTGATGACTCAGCTAATATATTGATCTTTGAATTAAGTCAAGAATGTATTCATGGCCAGCCACTAATATCCTCCTTTGACATTTCTAAATTAATCTCGCAATTGAAAAATGGAAAGGCCACCTGGGGGATATATGATTCCACTGAACTACTGAAAATGAACATTGATTGGTAAGCTCCAACTTGGGTGACCTTATTCACTTTTCTAGACTGCTTCTTTCAGATCCCTGAAGACTCGGCTGATCTATTATTGCAACTATTTTAAAAAAAAATCAGGATGGATTTAATCCAATCAATGATCATTCGATCAATTTACAAAGTATGACCAGCAAATTACAGTTACATTGTTTGCATTAGAAACTGTTTGATGAATTAATGTAGGAATAAATTCTGTCAGAGGAGCAAGTAGAGTTCAAATAGATCAGTTTTAGAGTAACATATCGAAATGAAGGAAATTAGTAGCTCCCATCCTTCTAGGAAACTTAGTGCTTGATTGTAAATCTTAAATCAAGGTTTGATTGATTCCTAATGACAAGTTCTGGAAGAATTTAACACTGTTGTCTATGACCTGCTGATTATTACTTCTAATGAAAAAATCAAGATGATAGCTGGATGCTATCACTGGCTCTAGGTTGACTCAGCCTTCTATCCTTCTGAGATCAATAAACTGAGGACCCAGATTGTTGGGGGCAATATGCTAACTCTAAACCGCTTAGAGTGGGATGTAAAGCACTAGGAAGCAGTTTATAAGTCTAAGTGCTAATGCTATTGCTATTTTGAAACAGCTTCTGGTCCTACAGAGCAATACCTGTTATAAACAAAATAAATATATATCCCAAGTATACATTCAGCATAAAAGTTTCTAAACAAATACTTCTGAGTGCAGATATTCCAATTCAAATCTCTTTAAACTTGCAGAAGTGTTCTACTGACATGCAATACAATCTAAAGGGCTTTGGAGCAATGAAAAACATGAGCTGAGATGTTCTACCATAAAAAAAACCCAAACCCATAAATTTATTAGTGTTTGTTTGTTTGTTTGTTTTATTGGATTTATATGCCGCCCTTCTCCCAAAGGACTCAGGGCAGTGTACAACATTAAAAAACACATATCACAAAAGTTAAAAGGAAATTAGATAAATATCCCAAAAAACAAACCCAATTAACATGACAATAACATTTAAAAAATTAGATAAAATTAACAGGCCAGGCCGGCTTGCTGGAAAAGCCAACTTTTTAGGGCGTGTCGGAAGGACCAGAGGTCAGGGATTATGCGAAGCTCCAGGGGCAGCTCATTCCAGAGGGAAGGCGTTCCCACAGAGAAGGCTCTCCCCCTGGGGGTCACCAGCCGACACTGTCTGGCCGACGGCACCCTGAGGAGGTCAACTCTGTGGGATTGTACTGGACGGTGGGAGGCTACTGGTGGCAGTAGGTGGTCTCGCAGGTACCCTGGGCCTAGTGGCCAGAAAGGACATTGAAATGTTTCACATTGACTAAAAAGTAACGAATACAAACCTGAGATGGTAGAGATTTGACAGACTTTTGCTTTCAACAACATCGTGAGCAATGATTTCAGCCAAGTGAAGTAGCGGAAGAGTCATGTGAGTACATAACATTGACTGTAGTTCCCTAAGTAAAAGGTCTAAGTAATATAAGGTCCGTGTCTAAAATTAAAAGAATAAATGACAATTTCACTATATACTTGTGTACATTTTCAATTCTTTCAACAAAAAGAGGCTCCTGAAATAAATCTCTTGAAGGCAGATTTCTATACAGTACAGTAAAACTAAGTATGTAAATGTTTGCAAATCGCTTAAGCGTGAATGCATACTTACACAAATGTATGTGAGGATAATAACATTTCGTATTCTGAGCTACTAAATAAACTTATCTTTGCTGCTTACATGTACATGTAACGCTTTGAACTAACTTACAGATATTACAACAAAAAACACCCCACATACAGATAGTCCTTGCTTCCTGACCAATTCAGAGACCATTCAAAGTTACCATGATGCTGAAAAAATAACTTTACACCTATTTATGACTGTTGCAACATTCCTCAATCATGTGATTGCTAATATGGACAGTAGTTGTTGTCCTGTGCCTATGTTTTTGTTCTTTTTTTTTCTCCCCTTGCTGAGCAGCTTGATTGGAGAGGAAGGGATTGCAAGGGATTGCAAGAAAAGGGATTGCAAGAAAGCAAACTGTTTGCTCTTCTATCATTGCATCAATAGCAATGTGATCACACTATCAGCCTAGGGCTGGCAGCCGGCTACTCTACTCAAATGGCTCACAGTACTCTTTTGAATCTCTTTCTCTTCTATCTTTCTACTCTATGAGGAAGGGCATGAAGAAGTCAGACAAAGAAGACATTGCCTATAGAACTCGCTTCCCCCTTCCCTCCAAGTGGAGAGATTGGAAAGGAAGAGATTTCAAGTGAACATTGTAAGCTGTTTATAAAGAATGCCTGGCTTCCAGTCCCTTGGCTACCAGCATAATTGTTTTCAATGTGTACACAAAAGCATTCAGGTCTTCAAGCTTTCCAAAGAGCAAGGAAATAGTTAGGAGGCAAGCAAAAGCCTCCTTAGCTCTGTTCAGTCTGAAAGGAGTCATAGTCATGTGATTTCCCACTTAGTGAATGCTTCACTTAGCGGTGTAGTTATTAGTCCTAATTAGCGTTGTTAAGAATGGTACAAGAACTACATGTAGCTTCAATCTATATAGATAAAAATAGCTCTCTGTGTGTGTTTGTGTGTTCCAGCATAACTCTGGAACACCTTGAGCAATTTCAACCAAACTTGGTAAACAGATGTTTTACTCTCTGCAGAAAAATACTGTGGGGGTAAGACACCCCTAACACCCCTCGGGATGTGTTTTCTGTTAAGATACAGCCTGTTGTGCTGTACAGGAGTCCACTGTACAGCACAGTGGAATTGCTATGGTAACGACTTCACAGTACTCCACAAGGGGGCTCCCTCTGATATGGGGGGGTGGGGGAAATCCAACATTAGATGTTTGGTCTGGACATTTTCCCCCTATAAATAAATACCTGGCAACGACAGGTTATTGGCTAGTATATAATAATAATGAAGCCAGAAGCAAGTCACAGCTGGAAGTACAAAAAAGAGAACAATAGATAATTTCAATTAGGGCCTATTCAAGATATTACTCACAGGTGCTAAAATAGTTTCTCTGTTCACAGTACAGCCACTTGAGTCCTGTTTAAAGGCTTCTCTCATCTCATCAGGGCACTCATAGTTAGCCCATTCCTCCACATTTGCAGGCAAGACGTCAATTGGCCCCTTCCTTTTCACCTTCTCTTTACTGGCTGAGTGTCCCTGAAAATTGGACTCTTATGTTTAAGAAAGTTTCTTTTTTGTTAACATAAATGAAATCAAAATACTGCATTAAAGAAAATGTACCTTTTTTGCATCTTTGGGGGATTTCTCTTTATCTTTCTTAGGAGGGCTTGTAGGTGAAACCTGAGTAGCATCAGGCTTTAGAAAGAGAAAAAAAAATCAGTGATCGATATTTCTGTAATAATACATTCAGTTCTACTAAAAAAATTTCTTAAAATAAAGTCTCAATTCTTCTCGTGGGTTTAGTTTAGGATTTCCAAGCAGAAATAATAATAAAAAGCACTGTAATATTTTAGCTATGTGAAAATGACTTTCTTTACTGTCTTTCTTCAACAGATAGAAATTCCAAATTTGGGAATATTAAAGAGACAATGTTTTATCCTTCAGTCTAATAATAATGAGGAAGGAAAGAGTCACTATTTATTTATTAAATTTGTATGCCTCCCATCTCTTTGCCAAATTATTTTGGGAGTCTTACAATATTATGAATAATAACAAAACAATTACAGGAATTATAAAACAATTGTAATATGCACCACAAATTAAAAGAGGCTTAAAAACAGCAGGAAAACGACAATCAATCTTCAGTTAAATTTTAGACAGATGAGTCTGCATAAGTAAGATTCTGTGAATGCATCTCACCTTGTCTTATAAATGATCACTGCTATAGCATTTGTGATGATTACGCTCATGAAAGTTTTGACAATGTAAAGTTCTGTGGCAGCATTTATAGGATGTGTATACATTTGTTTCCAAGTAAAAAACATTCATTTCCCTGCTAATATATTCTCAGGAAGAAAGGTAGTAACAGAAGTGTCGACGTTTAACTTCTCTAGATATTATCACCCTTATGATCCTGAGCATCACCTCTGCTAATTTATGCTGGTACACGCTGGTAGATCAACAAATCTGGAAATCCAGATATTCTCTACTCATGGATTAGAAGTATTAACAGTACTCTTACTTAATAACATAACATTTATGGAACTTGGCAGTATTTGTAACATGACGTCACCATAGCTGTAACACCATTATGAAATTGTGCCATAATCTGCTAGCTATGTCATTGGCATGAAGGCATTATGGAATATGTTTGATTGCCCCTCTCCCTGACCCCCACAAACACTCACGATGGGAGGAAATGTTTGGATTTGAAGACAAGGTCAGTTTATGAGGGAGAGGTACATTACCTTTATTGCATCCTTTTTGTCTTTTGATTTTGGAGTTGCTGATTGGGCTGGTGAAACTTTGGTCTGTGCCTTTAAAAACAATCCTGCTGTTGTGAATGACATCTGAAAAATAATTACTATACATTTACTTTGGGGAAGAAAAAAAATCTAAGAAGTACAATATTTAATTCAATTAAATGCTGCATTTCTGTTATGGAAAAAATAAAACATAATATTACCATGAATAAAGCCCTTTTTAAAACAGATTTCCAGATTGCCTTTACTTTCTGTACAAAAAAGTTTCTATACATAAAAGTTCATGTCATCTATCATAATAGAAGCTGGCTTAAGAAAATTCTTAGAAAAGTAAAAGGATCTTTTCACACTTCTTTTTCAAAAACTTAATTGAGCCAACAAGTACAGTATAATCTACTTTATATCCATAAAGTTTTACTATTTTTAAGAGTCAACTTTTTTAAAAAAATCTTTTCTTAAAATGGTGGGGGAAAATTGGTTTCTATGAATGTAGAGCCTACATTCTCTCTGGCTAAAGAAGTCTGTAAACTATGACTGTTTTATTCCCTTGGTTGGGATGAGCCAATAGGTTTGTAAAGTAATAAGTAATCTACCACTTTCCTGCTAACATACATTGTTATGTTTGTGCTCTGATTTACTCATTTTCCTATATTTCAGTTCAGGTTACACTTTGTTTTCTAGAAGACTGAGATTCTGAAAGCTTCATTGCCATTTGTTACCTTAATGTTGACAAGTTTGCTGATTCAGTTTAAGTAGTTTTGTGTGGCAAATATAATTGCACTTATAAAAATATCAAAGAATTAGAGTAATTTTGATCCCAATTAAATGTTGTTATAATATCAGCACACAGCAGAAAATCAGATACATTTTTGTTCAGACTAATAGCATTACAAATTCTATAATTCTACACAAGTGGGAATTTCTTTTGAACAAGTTTTTGGAACAGACTTGACAGTCAAGTATATCAAGAAATCACTTGCATATAATTTATCTTCATTAAAAGCTACAACAATTCTCTTTGGAAGATCAATGTGATTGAGCTAAGTGCTTTGAATTCAAGCCATTGTTTATTTTAAAAAAAACAAACCCTAATAGATTTGCACAATGCATTTAGCAGCCTTCTAGTTACCATTTTCTTATCTCACCTGCCACATGCGAATCACAAAAGCATACGCCATCAAACAGTATTGCTCGTAAAAAGTTGAATGGTGGCCAGAAATGACTGCCATTATTGTATAAGCTCTAAATAAAGCTTCTAACTGTTTTATGCTTCTTAATTCTCCAATACTAATTTGGTTTCTTAATTCTATAAAGAAAATATAAAGAATTAGTCAGTATCATTGAAAACGTTTTATATAACAATATAAACACGTTGTTGGTATGTTTTATGTAGTAGACATGTATTGTATAACTTGTAAGGTCCATCTGTAACTGGTCCTGGGTAGTCCCAAATGTCTCAACCATTAATTTTATCTCCTTCATCTCTTAATTTAAAAAGCAGAAATAGTCAGGCATAAAACAATCTTTTGTTTAAATGAAAAAGAGGGAAAATATCACCTGTAAGAAAGTCACAGGAAAAAAAATCTAAATGTTTTTTAATGTCAAAGGGAAAAAAATATTATATCACAGTACACCCCCAATGCTACAATAAACACAGCTATTTCTGGAAGATAGCTAGAAAAACATACCTTCTTCATCAGGGCTTTTTTGGAGAGGCTTGAGATTCAATAACATATTTATTGCCCATTCCAGGTGCTTAATAGCCTCACTAAGAGGAAACTGCTTGCAATACAGCCATTCTGCAACTCCTAAGATATTATCCACTTTCTTTAATTCAGTTTCCTTTTTCTACATGAAAACAGTGAGCACACATTTAGACTGGTTCTTGATGCACATTCCCTTTCAGAGGAAAACAAAGTACTGGTAATCTATATTCAGGTAGTCCTTGACTTACAACAGTTCATTTAGTAACTGTTCAAAGCTACAATGGCATTGAAAAAAATGACTTACAACCATTTTTCACACCATCGCAGAATCCCCATGGTCAAATGATCAAAATTCAGATGCTTGGCAATTGGTTTATATTTATGATAGTTGCAGTGATCATGTGATCCGTTTTTGCAAACTTCTGACAAGCAAAGCCAATGGGGAAACCAGATTCACTTAACAACTGTGTTACTAACTTAATAACTGCAATGATTCATTTAACAACTGTAGCAAGAACGGTTGTAAAATGAGGCAAAACTCTCTTAACAAATGTTTCACTTAGCAACATAAATGTTGGGCTCAGTTGTGATCGTAACTCGAGGACTATCTGTATACAAAAGCCCACATTGCTTTTAGGCAAACTGCAACGTCATATTAAAGAATCATGGAATTATAGATTGGGAAGGGATCACAAAATTAATCTAGCCTAATCCTTTGCATATTATTGGTTGCTGTAAGCAAGTACTGGGGAAAAGGGAGGTATTTTTTTACATCTGTCAAGACCAAAAGTTGATTACGTTATGTAGCCACAGGGGTATAAACCTAACTGTGATATATCTCTAGAAGACACATACAATTTTTTTCAATTCAGAGACAATACTAGGAATTTAGAGGAAGGAAAACTATTTATGAATGACATGATAAATATCGAAAGAAACATTTCAAAACTAAAATTTACATAATTCACTTGGACTTTCTATTTCAGATGCCTCTAATATGTGGTACTCCAAAAGTGTAAGGCCAGGAAATACTGAAAATCTTTAACCATATTAATTCTTAGGCCTCCCTGGATGTTTAGGTGGGAAATCACAGAAGGCTACTAATGTTCTCAAAAGGAAGATAGGAAGTCTCTGGAGAAAGATCTATTAATTTACTATACCCAAAACAAGAATTAGGAATTACATACAGCTTATAGTCTTTCTACCACTGTCAGATATTGATTTTTAATCAAGACCTGCAAACTAGGAGCATCTTTTTAAAAGAAGACATGTACGAACCTGTAAAACTTCAACTGCATTTTGGTAGCAAGATAATTGTCCCACAATATCATAGGAAACAGATGCCAAACGATGCCACATATCTGACATGTAATCTTCAGTTTCATCACGGAATTTCTGAATTTCCATTATATAATTACGTCCTAGTCTTGCCTTTACCATGACCATATGCTTAAAAATTGGGCTATGAAGGAAAATTTTATCAAGTCAGTACTTCGGAATGATTTAATAAGTTGACAAAGTGATATTTCAAAACTTTTTTTAATAGAATATTTTAAAATCAGAAGTCACTATTTGAATTGCAGGGATATTTAGCTCCATGAAGGAAGGAACTTCATTCATATCCAAACTTTAATGTGATAGTACATAAGAAATTTTAATATATCAAATTCAGGATTACACAGAGCAATTTCTGAGCAATTCCAGAGCAATTCCAACAATGGGATGAATACAAACTAATTTAATACTCAAAGGAGGTTATTAGAGGTTACTAAAGGCTGCCTCCAAATACACCCATTTGTAGAATTTAGTTTTAGCACTAAGGGATATCCACATTGAGGAAAGTATATCTGTGACAACAAACCCAGTAGAAAAAATTGCAATGTGGAATGCTTTAGGGCAACCGTCAAACTACAAATGCTTGCTGAAATGCAATTGGGAATCATTTTTTACTTCAAGATATTGGAATGAAAAGGAAATAAAGTAGGAATGTGTTTGTATGAATATGTGTCTGTGAGACCATTAAATACTGTGACTTTACTGCACACTTTCAGCTTGTACAAAGCCATTTGCTCAAGGCAGGAAATGTTACTGAGAAATATAGGTAGTCCTCAACTTATGACCTTAATTGAGCCGAACATTTATGTTGTTAAGTGAATTTTGGCCCATTTTATGATTTTTCTTGCCTTAGTTGTTAAATAAATCACTGCAGTTGTTAAGTTAGTAACACGGTTGTTAAGTGAATCTGGCTTCTCCATTGACTTTGCTTGTCAGTAGGTGGCAAAAGGTGATCACATGTAACTGTCATAAATATGAATCAGTTGATAAGCATTCAAATGTAAATCATATGACCATGGGGCTGCTGCAACAGTGAAAAATGATCATAAGACACTTTTTTGGGTGCCATTATAACTTTGAATGGTCACTAAATGAACTATTAAAAGTTGAGGACTACCTGAATGATGCTTTGACGTGAAGGAGAAATTATGGAGAAATTATTACTTTTTACTTATTGAATAAACAAACTCAGTCACAGATTGTCTGCTATATGTGGATATTCACTGGCTAATTTAATTGTCATGAAGAAGAACTACTTGGAGGAAAATTCTTAACAATATAGACTTTTAATAAAGAGAAACCATGTCTGCACCCTAAAATGGTTTACATGAATTCCAGGAAGATGATGTGTGGAGTGAAGGGATCCACAAAGCTCCCTTTATGTAAAAGTGCAAATCAGTATCATATCTTCAATGAAAGTGAAAAGAAAACCAAAGCCTGCTTTGTGTAAGCTGCTGGACTTAAACTCTGAGTTGCAACCAGTAATGTGCTGCTAAATGTTAAGAATGACCTGTTTTTACCCCACTGCTACCACCCAACATCACTAACTGATTCATGCACTAGGACATTGAGGCTCTCCTCAAGCTGTCAAGCAGCTTGCAAAATTTCAGGACCAGGACTCTTGTCAGCAAGATGGCTCCTGTCTGCCACTTGTTACAATTCATGGTTAGAAATTGGTGAAGCTCTTTTGTATTTCACCATATACCTGCAATTATTAATAATATGAGAAGTCCTTGGTGCTGACTGATGATGTTACCTAGTTTGGGTAATGAAATGTCTGCTAGAAAACAACTAGGTTCAGAAAGCACCAATGAGCACCCCTCTTTTATTGATATTAATAGTGTCCTGGAAGCATCCCTTAAGAAATGGACATTGGAATTCCTTTGGTTAGTGGATTACTAGAACATCTATCGACTGTATAATTCATAATGTATAAAAAAACTGGAGGGGGAAAAAAAGCAAAATTGAGGAAGGGATAGTTCAGTGATGGCAAACCTTTTCAGCATCAAGTGCCCAAGCTTGAACACAAACATGTGTCGGAAACCCGAAGACCAGGTGGTTGGCACTCACTGGCCAGCTGGTCAGTGCTCTGGCATGCGTGAAGACCAATTGGCCGGCGTGCATGCGTGTGCTGGAAACCAAAAGAGAGCTGGCGACAACAAGCGTGCCCACAGAGAGGGCTCTGTGTGTGTGTGTGTGTGTGTGTGTGTGTATGTGTGTGTATGGCTTAGTGGCTAAGATATCTGCCTAATATGTATACAACCCAGGTTCAAATTCCAGTAAGGGTATGGCTAGCTGATGAGAGCTAAATAGCTTGAAATAGATCTATACTAGTCTCCCTTCATTTATTTATCAGCAAAAATACAACACACACACACACATATTACATACATACATACATACATACATACATACAGTACATACGTATGTATGTATGTATACATATGCTTTAAGTCGAAAACAGCAGCCTGAAGATGGCGAGTGAGACCTCGCTGAAACGTTGCCAAGACAATCTCAATCTTACACGGGAAAAGACCCGAATACAACAAGACCAGCATACCTACACCCGTGAAAATCTACAAACGCACACACACACACAAACACAGTGTATATAACACACACACACAGACACACACAGACACACACACAGAGTTTTAAATGCTTCTGATGATATATGCTGCCAGAAGCCCTTTTCAGATGGGTGGTTATAGGCCTCAAATAAATAAGAAATTCAGATTTCTCATATTATCAAGAGTTGTGGCTTGGAAGTAAAGGACAACCATCTAAGTGGAAAGTTTATCTCTGGGTTAATTCTGGCATTTCAGAATTTTGGATGGCACTATGTTGCTTAAGATAACCATAGCTATAGCAATGCATATTAAGTGAAATATTTTGCAAACTATCCAAATAACTTACAGTCTGTGCTTTGTCCGAGGAAGAATCTGAACAGCTTCATCTAAAACTTTAAGGCCTGTCTCCCAGTCATTTTTATCAGCATGTGCTTGGAACAGTAACACATACAAGAATGTTCTCAAGGTCAAATCGTCTTCAGCACCTTTGAAATACATTAACACAATATCTCAAATATTACAAAATCCATTCAGGTAGGTCATCAGCAAATATAAACAGGGAGAATGTTTAAAAGATGAAATGATAACAACCTACCTGGAAAAAAATGCCCATCTGATGGGCTGATGCTCTGAAAATCTATTGTAGGCCACTGATGCAAGTGTAACATATTGCCTGCTTCCTAAAAAAAAATGAGGTGCTGATTGTAGTGGAAGAGATATCTTTGACATTTGAATGTAATTTTGTGAATATAACAAAGTAAACTTCTAGAATAAAAATGGAGGGAAAAACCCAGGACAGTAGGATCTATTATCTAATGGTAGAAAACAGCAAACTATCAAGAAGAGAGAGACATGGGAGGTTTGAAATCCTTTCCAAAATTGCCCATTGTGCTGGGAAAGTTAGGTTGTCTAAAGATATTCACTCATTATTTTAGTATGTAATCAATTATTTATTAATAATCAATTATTATAATAATTTATATTTATTTATGTACCTTTTTACATTACAATGTAAGATATACATTATTATTTTCCTCATCGGGTTTCGATGTGTTGGAAATCAAATCAGCCATGAATCCAATAGGAAAGTGCTATTTCTTACCTGCTTACTTTTGGCCTCTGATGCTTTAATGACGCTCTTGAGAATGACTTCAGTAGGTGCTTTGAGATGCTGTCTGTCTGCTGAAGAACTAATGAAAGGTAAACAAGCATTCCAGAAATTTCGAGCTGCTACCATGGCAAGGTGAAGATTTCCTGCTTCTCCTGCATACCTAAGAAAGTGGAAAATATAATAAAGCCACAGGCCTACTGTAGCAGGTTATAAGCAATACATAATGCAATTGCAATGATTCTGATTATCTACCCTCTTGGATATATTTAGACATTAAGACATCGAGGATGTATTTCAACATTAAGGGCTTAGCCATTAATAAAAATTGTGGAAAACTTTTACCTTTTAATTTCTCTTTTTATCTATCATCTATCTATCATCTATCTATCTATCTATCTATCTATCTATCTATCTATCTATCTATCTATCTATCTATCATCTATCTATCTATCAGAAAAATCATGTAACAGAGATAATGTTTAGTAATTTAATCATTTCTGAGATTTTTTCTTCTAAAATAATTTTCTACTGACTCATTAAAAAACTCCCAAGAATATATATACAGACCCCACACATCCTGGACATAAATTGTTTCAACTGCTACCCTCAAAACAACATTATGCACACCAGCACAGAATAACGAGACACAAGAACATTTTTTCCCAAAAGCTATCACTCTGCTAAACAAATAATTCCCTTAACACTGTCAAACTATTTACTAAGTCGGCATTACTATTACTATTATTCTTCTCAGTTCCTATCACCCATCTCCTCCCATTTATGACTGTAAGACTATAACTTTGTTGTTTGTATCCTTACGATTTATATAGATTGTTTCCAAGTATGATTTGATTGCTTACTTGTACTCTATGACTATCATTAAGTGTTGTACCTTATGATTCGTGACAAATGTATCTTGTCTTTTATGTACACTGAGAGCGTATGCACCAAAGACAAATTCCTTCTGTGTCCAATCACACTTGGCCAATAAAGAATTCTATTCTATTCTATTCTGTTCTATTCTATTTCCTATACATGATAAAATACCAACATGCTCCAATAAATTACCGGTACATGTAAGGTTAATAGTTTAAAGCAGGGATGGCGAACCTATGGCACACGTGCCACAAGTGGCACGTGGAGCCATTTGTCAGGGCTCACGAGGAGTTGCAATGTCAGCTGGCCAGTGGGCATGCGTGCACTGGCCAGCTGAGTCCAGCCTTTTTTAAAGCCATTTTTCACCCTCCCCAGGCTCCAGAGACTTTATAGGCGCCTGGGGAGGGCAAAAAGAACTTCCCCCGCCCCCCTTTTTAAGCGTTCCGAAGGCTTCAGGGACCGTCCGGAGGCTTCCCTGACACTTTCGGAGCACTCAAAATGACCCTCCGAGCAAACCGGAAGTCATTTCCGGTTTGCTCGGAGGGTCATTTTAAGCGTTCAGGGAAGCCTCCGGACGGTCCATGAAGCCTCCGGAGGGCCCCCCGGGGGGGGAGGCTCTTTTCGCCCTCCCCAGGCTCCTATAAAGCCTCTGGAGCCTGGGGAGGGCGAAAAAATGGCTTTTAAAAACAGTGAACTCAGATGGCCAGCGCGCGCATAGGTTCGCCATCACTGCCTTAGGTGAATACAATGTAAAAAAAACTTACATTAACAAATATTTTCTCATATGTCAAAATGTATGGCGTGACCTATCTCTTGCACTCCATTTATCATTATTTTACACAGAAGTGCAGTTTTATGTTAACAGCACTTCAAAGATTTCTGAAACTAATTGTTTCCTGTCAATAAACATTATTAACTTGGTGTCTGTTTCTGAAATAAAAATGTTTGGTACAATGGTTAAAATGCTGAATTGGACACCAGGGTATTGTGAATTCTAGTCTTCCTTTAGGTATGAAAGCTGGCTGGGTGATTTTCGGCAACTTGGTCTCAATCCAACCCACCTCACAGGGTTGTTGTTGTGGGGGGAAAAAGAAGAAATGGAAGAAATATGCACAATTTTGGAAACTTTGCATAGACTAAGTCAATTACTTTTTAATATTCTTTATTGAAAATGCATTTTTAACAAAACTATGTCCTCTTGTCAAGTAGCTACTAAACTTTATCTATGTCACATGTCCTAAATACATTTTTAGATTCAATTTTTAATATTTTAATATTTAATCTTTTGACAAGTTTTAATTTTATCTAAACTTATCAAAGGTCACAAGATAAAATTTGATCTCTGAAATTTATCTCTGATTCTTTGCTAGGTACTGCTGTATATGAAAATTTCAGTTTCTTTAGAATTATGATATTGTGGAAATGTTTATTATTACCTACCTAAAAAATAAAACCACAAACTATTTCACAAAGCTGCTGATCTCTCCTTTTTAAAAAAAGTATTTGTTTTCCATAGTCAATTAAATATCCAGAAATAGACATTAAATGATGCCAAACTACATCTGGCCTTTAGCCTCTTTTAATGGCGCTTTGCTTTAATTTTTTAAAAATTCAATATAAGATCTTTACTGCAACTTGTTAAGTTTCTGAGAGACAGAGAGAAAAATTAGGGGGAAAAAAAACAAGAATAAAGGTTTCTACTCCTGAAATAGTTTGGTACAACTTATATCACTTCATTGTTAATGGCACCCTATTCTTTATGAGCGACACCTGTACAATATCACTCAATGTTAAGAAGATTCTGATTTCATTAGTTTATTTCTGTGCTTTCAATACACAGTTGCTATTTGCTTGGGATTTATACATTTGCCGGTGTTCATATTCAGAATTTATTAAAATAAATAAAGATGTTCCAAATAAAAAAAATAAAAAAGTCACAACATACCTTGCACTTTCAACAAACGACTTGGATGCTGTAACTCGCAAATGTTTTTTGCCAGCCAGGTTTTCCATTATACTCTTCCCTTGAGTACAAAAAGCAATACTCAGCATTTCTTGTCTGGCACTGTAATCATTTCTACATAAAGAAATGTTAAAAGCAAACTTTAGACTAATAACTCAGTTTTCAAGATCCTGCCAGAACAGAGCAGTCCTTCGCTCTGCAGGAAACAGACAATTGAAACTTTCCATTCCCCCACTTGGGAGGGATAAACGGGGAGAATTTTTATTCATTTATCGGAAGTAAAAGCCAATTCTCATTTTATCAGCTAATGTCATCACGTGCATTGTTTTGTCTATTTCCTTGTATAAAGAATCTCAGATGAACTACAGATAGTCCTCGACATACAACAGTTTGTTTAGTGACTGTTTGTAGTTGCAATGGTGCTGAAAGAAGTGACTTACGACTGTTTTTCACGTTTATGCACTTTAAAAGAAGCATGGAGAAACTGTGGCAGGTTCAGAGGACAATTAAAGGACAACTAAAGAAGCTGCAGCAAGTTTGGAGGATAATTAAAGGATGATAAGGAATCTGAAACTTTTAAAGCCTATGAAGAATAGTTCAAGAAGATAAGCATAGTTAGCTTGCAAAAGACTGAGAGGAATTTTTTTAAAAAGCAGAGAAATGTGTATCTGTTCTCTGTTGAAACAAACAAAATCCTGGATAAGAACCAACAGGCTGAAAACATGAATTTGAACATCAAATATATTAATACATTCAATATATTAAACGATGGAACAGTAACAACGATAGCTTCCTTCTTGATGAAGATTTTCAGGATCTAATGGCCAGTTGTCAGGAATGGTTTACTGGATTCTTGCACTGAGCAGAAAGGCAGAGTTAATGATTTATATAGTCTCTTCTAACTCAGACTTTTAATCTGAATCTTGCTTTCCTGTTAAGATATCACCAATGCAAAGTTACACAACTATATACGATGTGGAACTGGCAAAAATCTGCTTTTAGCATTATCGTACATCAATACAGTGGTATAATAATCGTATCCATTAGAGGTCAGTATTGCTCTATTGAATTATTTTCTTTAAAAAATGTCTGAAACTAGTTTTCCTCCAATGTACTGCTGTTTTAATGGAAAGATTTATGATGTATTAAGATGATAGAATAAAAAACCCTCTTGGGTTAAAGGTGAATTTTAAAAGTTATAGAAATCTGGAGATGCTTTCCATCTAAAAATGCAATTGAACGCTTCAAAGCATTTCACACAAAATAATATGAAAGAGCAAAATATCAAAATAACACTGTGGAGATCAGAGAAAAGAACGGTTGCAGTTGGTATGAGGCGGATTCTAACTAATAGTAAGGTGCCTGATAATGGGACATAAGATATCAGAGTTTGTTTCTACATCTGACACCATGTTCCTCCTTTCTTACCTCTGGTTAGGCAAACTGGGAGGGCCATTTGGCCATCTAGAATGCTATCTAGATCTCTAAAAGAAGCCTGAATTCACATCACCTAAATATAGTGGCAAAATGATTGAGCTGAACATCACAATTCCTTCTTCTTTTGGAAAGGAGACATTTTTAAGAGAGGGGATGAGAACACAAAGATTCTGTTGTGCCGATTGCTCCATTTCCCTCAAATCATGTGAAAAATGGTCCCATTCTTTCCAGTGAGATCCCCCTCACCCTTCAGGAGCTTGGGTTAAAGGATAATCACCTTAAATATGGTAGGGAAGGCAAACCAGATTACTCAAGTCCTTAAACTAGTTTCAAATTCTGATCGTGATTCCTTGAAACCTAACAGCCTTAATACAAGGCAGTGCTGATAGTGACACATTATTTAATTTTAGTTAAAAACAAAATAGGGATCATTGAGAAGGGTTTTTTTGAGGGGTGGACGGAAACCTGCTGCTAAACATTCAGCTTTTTAAATATATACAGTATCTGTACCTCTCTCTAGGCAAGAATTATGCAAGTTTTAAAAAAAATAAATCAGTATTTAAAGGTGACTTGTCTACTTACATTCCTTTTTTCTTTGGATCTGTGATAAATGGCACTTGACCCAATTCCATAATCTTCTGAGAACAAGTTATCACCAGTTCATGGTCATGGAGATTATGTGCAAAATGCATAAGTCTGGTCAGTGTCTGAAGCTGTACAAGCGAGTCTGACCAACTGCACTCCAGAGACATTTTTACCAACTAAAAGTAAGTGAATAAAATATATGTTCATGAATTGATAACATTAATATTTAGCACATCCGGTCTACAATGTTTCAGAACAAAGATTTCAGTGGTGGGTTGCAGGCGGTACGCCCCGGTACAGGTGTACCGGTGCCTGCCCGGAGCACCGGGTACCGTTCCGGTATGGTGCTCCAGAGGGCCCACCCTCCTGCCCGTCGTCCTTACCTGTCTTTAAACTCTTTGGTGCTTCCACGCATGGCGCATACAGCACCTGTGTGATGCTCCGCCAAGCAGATGGAGCATCACGGAGGCTCACAGAGGCGTCCCTGGAGGGTAGGACGCATGTGCACACTGTACGCATTTATGTGGAGGATGCCGGGCCCTGTTGCAACCGGTACGATCCGGAACCCACCACTGAAGGATTTGTACCCTCTTGTAAATAATGGCTTAGGGGAAAAATGGTATAGGTGTGGGGTATAATATACAATAATCCTTTGCATTTTATTCCAGTTTTTAAAAGGATAACTTTTTTCATATATTTTTTTTAAAAATCAGTATTTTTCTAAGAGGTTCAAAATATTGATAAAATGTAAAACTACTCTCTTATTTGAGTCATGGAAACTCAAGGGATTCTTGTTAATCCCTTTATGGAAGAGAAAAGAAAAAAGAAAGGGAAAACATCCCTTTTCTACTCCCCCCATGTGTATGAGGTCGTGTGACTACAATCAGACCAAGGTTCTGATGATACTAACATTCATTAGAACCTTGGTCTGATTGTACAATTTATATTATTCAACTGACTGGAATCTTTTGCTCTTTTCACCCAGATCTATTTTTCTTCCCTACCCTTCAACCCTATTCTTTGTATTCCAAAAAAGCTTTGGTTAACTTGAACCAGAGTAAAGTAGCAGTCTGAGAAACTGAAGTTTAATTCTCCTTCATATATTTAACACGAATGTTGGTTAAGCACATTCTGTTTGTAGGCACAATGCATATGTAGAAGAAGAATTATTGTTTTGGATGTGCCACTGTGTTTTGAGTTTGATATGGCCTTCTAACCAATTTATAAAAAGCTACTACTGCTACTGCTCTATAAAGGAGGTGGGGGAGAGAAATATGCATATATATATATATATACCTGAGACACATTGGGAAGTAAAAAGTCCATAAGGCTCAAACCATTGCACGAATACATTTCCAGGCCGATAAAAACCTTTGTCATGGGACTTGTCCCATCATCATTACTCTGCATAGAAAGAATAACTGATTCAACAGATAACAAGGCATCATATTAAATAGATACAAATATACATTTTTTCCTAGAAATCTGCAGGTTAATGGCACACTCAACCTCAATCTAGCTTCTCTAACATGTTTCATAGAACAATCTATCATGCAATTCAATTGCAATTTAAAATGGAAGTACCCAAATGAAGATGAACAAATACATCTTCCCGTTGTGAGAACTTAGGTCTCAGGTTCTGAAAAAAATAATCCTCGTATTCTAGGAATGGGCAATCTTTTTGTGCTTTTCTAAAATTAATTTTGGCACCGCGTCACGGAAAGTATGGTACTAATATAATAGAAGGATTTTGGGGGGGGGGCGTTTTGGGTAATTTGTGTGACATGTTAAGATTAAGCATGGTTTAAGGTAGGCTATTTTTACCAAAAAGTAAGTTAATTGGTGCTATAAGGCTCACATTGGGAAAAAGTTGAGCTAATCCTGGTTGGAATCCTCAAGTTCACTGATGTTCATATTTAGCAGGGAATATATGTGTATGTATGTCCTGCCCATCTAGCAGTTTGAAAGCATGCAAATGGAAGTAGATTAATAGGTACCACTTTGGTGGGAAGGAAAGAGTGTTTTGTGCGCCTTTGGCATCTAGCCATGCTGGCCACATGGCCATAGAAAATGTCCTCAGACAATGCTGGCTCCTTTGGCCAAGAAACAGACAGGAGCACCGTACCCTACAGTTGGAAACAACTGGACAGGGAAACGTTTACCTTTCTTTAATACTGTATGTGTGAAAGAATGAGAATGGGACAACTTGCTACAGCCAACTTGCTGTAGCCAACTCACCATGACCAACTCACTACGGCCAATTCTCCACAGCCAACTCCTTATGGCCAACTTGTCATGGCCAACTCATTGTGGGACAACTTGTCATGGCCAACTCACTGTGGGACAACTTTAACAATTTAACAATTCTATTAATTATTTACAATAAATAAATATTATTGGCAGAAATTAAAATAAATATTATTTTAATTTCTGCCATTCAAGTTCGCTATGTCCCTTCTTTTGCATCCTTTCTTTACTGATTTTATTCCACCATTTCTTTGATATTAGTGTAACTCTTCTCCCGCAGTGAGTGAGTTGTCCTGCAGTGAGTTGGCCATGGCAAGTTGGCTGTGAGTTGGTTGTAGCGAGTTGGCCATGGTGAATTGTCATACACCCTCTGAAAATAGAGCCATGCCCAAGGTCTACTATCATTCTATATAAAATGAAATTTCCAGACTGGAGTTCTGTTTTTCAAAGTGGTTCTCCCTGGTGTTAGAGGAAAAGCAATTTGAAGACTACAAGCAGCATTCGATCTCCGAAATCCCCTTTCTGACACCCACCTTGTCAAAAAATATGCCATAGATTCCTTCGGTTCTGAAGTGAGAAACACTAAAGCATGGTGTATGCACTCATATTGGGCTTAAGGTAATTTTTAATACAAAGAATACCCCCACCCCCAATGATACTCAGCTGTATATTTCAACTCCAAACCACCCCAACGAGGCTGTCGAAGTAATGTCCCGGTGTTTGGAGGCCGTCGGGGTCTGGATGGAGGACAACAGACTTAAACTCAACCCCTCCAAGACTGAGTGGCTGTGGCTACCGGCACCTCGATTCAGCCAGCTGATTCCATCGCTGGCCATAGGGGGCGAGCAGTTGCCCCCTGTGGAACGGGCGCGCAATTTGGGCGTCCTCCTTGATGCCCGGCTGTCAATGGATGACCATGTGGCGGCCGTGGCAAGGGGGGCGTTCCACCAGGTTCGCCTGGTGCGCCAATTGCGCCCCCTACTGGACCGGGATGCCCTACGCACGGTCACTCATGCGCTGGTGACGTCCCGCCTGGATTACTGCAACGCTCTCTACATGGGGCTGCCCTTGGGACGCGCCCGGAGACTGCAGTTAGTTCAGAATGCAGCCGCGCGGGCTGTGATGGGGAGTACGAGGTACTCCCACGTAACACCTCTCCTGCGCGAGCTGCATTGGCTACCTGTGGTTTTCCGGGTGCGTTTCAAGGTGCTGATTACCATCTTTAAAGCGCTCCATGGCACGGGACCTAGTTACTTGCGGGATCGCATCCTCCCACATACATCCCTGCGGCCAATACGCTCACACAGGGAGGGACTTCTCCTGGTGCCATCCACTGGACAATGCCGGCGGGCGACACCGAGGAGTAGGGCCTTCTCTGTGATGGGCCCAACCCTCTGGAATGACCTCCCCCCCGACATTAGAACCACTTCTGACCTCCGCTCCTTCCGGCAAAAACTGAAGACCCACCTGTTCCGATTAGCAGGCCTGGCATAATTCAACTGTCCCTCCTGGCAAACGCACTATATCTGGTTATTTTAGGGGTTTTTTAATTCACTGTATTTGTTTTTAGGGGTTTGAACTTATTTTAATCTGCTTTGTACAGTTCTTTTAATGTCATTCTTACCTCCTCCATGTCAACTGTCAACTGTACATACTTAATTTTATTGTATCTGATATATTTTGTATGAACTGTACACCGCCCCGAGTCCCTTTCGGGAGAGGGGGCGGTCTAGAAGCATTAAATTAAATTAAATTAAATTAAATTAAAAAAGGAAAGAAAACTAGGAAATTAGGGTGAGGGGAAAAAATACTGCCTCTGTCTACTCTGCATCATCATTTACCAGCTCTCTGCTGTGACTCTCAGCCATCAAAAGGCTGCCTTTTTACACTGTGATAGAAAGAACTGGTACCTCCTCCTCAGATCCATGCAACCTCCCAATCTGTTGCTGAAGTAATTGTTTGGCCTTTACCCAAGTTGCAATAACTTGTTGACATAGAGCAATAGGCACAGGCTCATCAGGTGCACTTCCATTAGGCAAATGCATAGCAAATTCACAGACCTAAAAGAAATTATTTTATGAATGCTATCTTAAAAATAAAAAACTAAAGCAGAAGCATATTAACAAATTTTGGGGAGCATGAGATGGAGAAGTGAACATCTGTTTTACTGATAAAAAGTGCTTCTATCAAATAAACTAGGATTGTGGGTTTGCCAATAAGTAACAACATTTGTTTATTTATTTGTTTATCCATCCATCCATCCAATTTATATGGCAGCCAATATCAATAAGTGACTCAAGTAGCAAACATAATTAAAATAAAATAAAATAAAAACAATGACAAATATTACAAAAGTTAAATACAAAGTCTCCAAGAAACATCCACCCAAATCACTTATACAACCAAGAAGTGAATCCTTAAATACACTTGGGGCTTCAGGCCCAGGCCCAGAATCAGATCTTTAGGACTTTATGAATGTCCAGCAGGGTTGGAGCTATCCTGAGGGTGAAATTTCCATAAGGTGGGTGCTATGGCAGAAAAGGCATGTCTCCTTAGTTCACCATCAGGCATTCTTTAACCAGTAGGACCCTAAGCAAACCAATGGGCTTCATCAGATTAAATGGTCGAAATAACTGAGAAAAGACATGGACCCTCAAGTAACCTGATCCTAAGCCATGAAAGGCTTTAAATGTGTCAACCAATGGTGGGATGCAATTTTTTTTACTACCAGTTCTGTGGGCGTGGCTTGGTGGGTGTGGCATGGCATGGTGGGCATGGCAGGGGAAGGATACTGTAAAATCTCCATTCCCACCCCACTCCAGGGAAAGGTTACTGCAAAATCCCTATTTCTTCCTGATCAGCTGGGACTCGGGAAGCAAAGAATAGATGGGGGCAGGGCCAGTCAGAGGGGGTATTTAATGGTTCTCCGAACTACTCAAAATTTCTGCTATCAGTTCTCCAGAACTGCTCAGAAACTGCTGAATACTACCTCCGACCAGCATCTTGAATAGCATATGGAAGCATACTGGCAACCAATGCACCTCATGGATAGGGTTGTTACATGTGCCAAGTAATGAATGCCATTGAATGCATGTGTTGCTGGATTCTGCCCAAGTTGAAACATGTGAATGCTCTTCAACAGAGAGTCCATTGCAGTAATCCAGATGAGAGGGCATAAGGGCATGAGTGACAGTGAACAGGACCTCCCGGTTCTAGGAATGTTTGCACAGCTAGAACACCAACTGAAGGTATAAAAAAGCCCTCCTAGTAATGGTTGTCACCTGTTTTTTGAGTTCAGGACTCCCAGATTACCCACCAGGTCTATCTGAAGCAGTGCCATTCCTATGATGGAAGGTTCCCAGCACAAGAATGTCTAAATACCCAAAGCAATCCAGTCTTGCTTGGCTTAAACCAAAGTTTAAATTCTTAGATTTGTAAGAAACTTCTTCCTCATTTGGCCCTTTCTCTTGCTTCCAACAAAAATGCTTACACATTCCGTGAAAGAAAGAACAAGCATTAACACTGTAGCTACTTCATGCAAACAACCTCTAATGAACTGGTAGTTAACCAAATCTGCCCACACTAGTTGAAGCAGATGTTTAATCATGAATAAGTTATTGTTATATAGAAAACCACTATGATAAGAAATATACCTCTACGGCTGCTTTAATATCATGGAGTCCAGCTGGATCCACAGGTATAATTAGAGCAGTGAATGATTTATCATGTCCTTTTAAGGCAGTCTTTTTACGTTTGGTAGGCCCTTCCTCATTAAGTTTCTTTTCATCTGTTTTGGAAACCATTTTGGGAATCCAAGGAAGAATCAGCCCTCTTGCCAGAGCATTGCATAATGTTGCTAAAACAGTATTATTCCTGAACAAAAGAAAACAAACAAAAGGAAGAGAAAGGGTTTAAAGTTAATATTCTAAACCAAGTTAAGATATGCATTCATTAATACCAAACATGTAACATATATGCTAACAGTAAGTATTTATTTGGTTTAGGTAGATCCATCCTCAGAATTCAAGTCTCTAAATACTATTTGTACAGCCTTCAATTCCATAATTAGTATTTCTATTTCCAGTTACTGTATACCATAGTGTTCCAGCAGCATCATGTATGCTAGACGGACGTAATATACTGCCCGTAGATACAAAAAGAAAAAAAGGAAGAGCATAGACAATTTTTCAATAAAAAATAGTTTATTACAGCTAGAAACAATTGTGGAGGAGATTGTTTGGCTTATTATTCCAACAAATTGCTCTTTCTTTCAGATCACTTAATCAATAGTGAAAGAGGAAAAAAGCACGCATAGAAAGTGCTTTAACCAAAAAGTAAGGGAAAAGAAAAAAGAAAAATACATAGTATGGTATATCATTATAACAATACAATCAGTTATCACCTTTGGGATATAGGTTGAACAATAAATAAGCAAACTATAGCCCCAAAGAAATGAATGGAACAAACACTAAGTCCAATTCATTTTGTAGCCAATAATCTCAATTCTCAGTACTGCTGAAGAGGGAGAGCTGGCTATGATAACATATCCAGGAACCATCTTTTATTGATATGAAATAAAATCTATTTTCTGGTTTAAGTCACTTAAACATTTGGATCCAGAGACATGTACAGCAATTCAAGTTTTTAACAGCAATTAAAGAGCAGTAGCATTTTGGTTGAAATACACAGTATTTTCCTCCTTTTGAGTGATTAATTAGAACCTGGAAAATAATTTGGGGATTGAAAAAACACCTTTCTTTTCCAGACGTAAAGAGTTCGGAAATAGAAAGACATTAGACGTATCCAATATTTTAAAACACTGTCCATAAATAAAATAGGGAATTAAAAATGCTTGGACTTCATCTTCAGTCTGAACTCTGGCTGTCAAACTCAAAGCCTGCGGGCCACAACCGGCCAATAGGGTGCTTAGATCTGGCCCATCGGGCCGCCTTGGAAATAGTGAAGGACTGGCCTGCGGTGCCTGTGCTCGAGGTCCTCCCAGCTCCGTTTTCCCTGACAGAAGGCTGTAGAAGGCCATTGTGGCCAAAAGTGGAGCCCAGGCCCCGTTTTCTCTGGCAGAGGATCCTCCCAGGCCCACCCTGGCCACACCCACCCCATGCATGCCCATTCGGCCCCCAAGGTCAAACACAATGAAATTGAGCTTGATAAGCCCTGCTGTAGATGAAACTGCTCATATAGATAGCAAAATGGTGAGTGATTTATGCCCAAACTCTCAGTTTGCTTTAAGTGGGACATAGCATTATTTTAATGGTATGCTATGTAAAATAATGAAGATGATTCTCCTCAGTCATCTTAAACTAAGAGCAAAATATATAAACTCAAGCTTTTTAATTTGTTAAACATATGGAAGCAAGGAAAAGAATTACTAGAATTTTTCATGAACTCAGAATTTAACTTACATAAAAGAACAATTTCAGAATAAATAATTAAAAAACAGCCAATTAAACTACCACATAAGTAGCTCTAGGAGAAACCACTTACCAAACAATTTACCTCTGGAGCATAAGCTGTTGTTAATTTACATAGCTTTATGTATTCAGGATATTGGCTCACTGTCAACCAATATTAGAGTTGAGATACTGAGTGCTTACAGATTAACAGCAAAAGGCAGTGTCTCATAGACAGTTAACAGTTTTTGAAATTCAGCATCAGGCACCACTTTTTTCAACTTTCAAGACAAACTACCAGCTTGAAATATCCTGGAGATACAAATAGCGATTTACCCAGATCTGCCTTCCAGTGAACTAAATTTAAGAAAATATTTTGATTTGGAATGTATTTCGGCAAGAAATAGGATTGTATCTAGCAATGTTCTATCTTTCTTTTGGGGATGAAAATTTAAAAGATCATTTTCTTTTGTAGTTCTCAAAGACTCTCTGCTTATCAGATAAAAAACAAACTTATTTCCCTTTTTCTTTTAACAGTTGCTGCTGCTGTATGAGTTTAGAACTTATTTTTTAATTTTATTTCCAAGTGTTGGGAGAAGTAACTTAAATGAAACTGGGGGTTATAAGTAGAGTCCTTCCTTCCTTCTTTCCTTCTTTCCTTCCTTCCTTCCTTCCTTCCTTCCTTCCTTCCTTCCTTCCTTCCTTCCTTCTGTTTAGTACATTAGCAGTACTAGGATATTGGTAGTTGGATACTTTCTTTCATATTATTTTTTGTTTTTTGTTTAATTATTTTTAGTTTAGATACATATTCATTATTTAGATATTTTCTATTTATGTATCTATTTATTAAGCCTAGTACAGCATAAAAAGTGAAAAACTATTTTGTCTCCGTGAAGGCATGGCACCCACAGTAATCAGCTGGAATGTAAACAATTTCAGATTGAAAAGAAAGGAGGGACGAGATGAAAAAAAAATATATAAGCAGGTATTATGTTGCAAGAAAGACATATTCCCATGGCTTCTAAAGAGGCCTAAATGTCTACAAATATTGCAAATTAGCAAGTGCCTAAAAAGGGGAAGTCAGAAATCCAATAGTCCTTTTTACTTTTGCTCATTTATCTATTTTTTCCTTTCCTACAAACACACAGAGGATTTCAAAATTGTTGAAGATTTTAATATTAAGTAACCAGTTTAAGATCAAAACCTCCATTATGCAACAAAAACTTTTTATGCTCAACTTCTAAACTCAACTCCTAAATTGTAACTATTCACAATAGAACATTTTTCTTTCTCTCCTCTCTTCTCAATACTCTTAGCTATGTAACTGAATGTTAATAATATTTAATTATATATAAATATTATAAATGAAACAATTCAATGTACAGTAATGAAAGGGGGAGAAGAACTAAAATTATATATGTTCAATTTGCAAGAGACTGAATTTGATGCAACTAAAGGGGGACACCTACTGAAAGAAGCCTGGTTTTCTAACAATAACTCCATCAATAGGCACATCGACCTGCTACCAGCTTACCAGGCATTGAGGCACCAGGAAAGATCCTGCAGGATGAGCAGAGACCTATCGACCTATCGATTCCTATCAGGGAGTAGAGATCGACAGCACACACACAGTCCTTTGGGCATGCAGATTTGTCCTGCGGAGGCATAGCCAGCCTGGACTGAATACCGAAGAGCTCGGCAGAGCAGCTTCAAGCCATAATAGACATGGACAATGAAGAACGAGCCGGGCTGATTACAAGATCACCGGCAAAACAACAAACGAATCTGGTTGATACATCAAATATACCTGTGAGGCAGAGGAGCGGTGGTTTGTGGGAGGGGGCCAGAGAGAATGCTGTTAAAGCAACTTCTGACAGCTCAGCATCATTCCCTGGGGATGAGCTGTCCAAGCGGCGTGCCTCCATCGATTAACATGTCTGAAGCAAAAATGACAGAGCTAATAACAGGTGGGAGGTGAGTGGATGGGCCTATCACGCGTGCAAAGGCCAAATTGATCAATTATGTATAAAGGCAAATATCTCTTCAATGGTAGTTTTTACACTCTGACGATATTAGCAGAGGCTGACGAAAGCTACGTGGATAATATATTTTAAGTTCCGGAGATCGTAATGTCTGTCTCTTCTTTTATAGCTACATCTGGAACTCATATTCTTAGAATAGTTATGTATGTATGTATGTATGTATGTATGTGATTTGTAACACAATCAGACAAAATAATATATAGCATGAGAGATCTGACTAGTTAAGTATCTACATTGTGCAGAAACACCCAGTGTATCTCATCAGCCAGCAATAATAACAAGTGGCATTATTCAAATGGAGAATAAAGGCTTCCCTGAGTAAAAAAGATTCATCTGTTAACATCATTGTTACCTATCTAAAACCAACAATATTCTTACAACAAAAGGCCATTAAGGTTATACTTTCTTTTTATGAACCTTAAAAACATCAAACACCCAACTAAACTCTCATAGAACTTACCCAAAATTCCCAATATTCTTAACAGCATTGAAAAGAATTTGAAAGGGTTCAACAAGTTGTCTTTGCCTTTTCGAAATAATCAGATGCTTATTGTGATTTAAGACATACACCACAGTGTTATGTACAATCCAGGCTTCATTTAACTCCTCTCCAATTCTGACAGCTCGTAGAAAGTTTTCCATAGCATATTGAGATAAGCGGTTTATCCAGTTGCTTAATAAGTAGAAATTTAAATTATTAAATTGCCAAAAAGAAAAGAAAAAGAAACAGAAAACAATTCATTGTATATAATTTATGGTCAGGGAAATATCTGAAACATAATTATTTTTTCAATCTATGAAACATAACTATTTTCAAATAATATATTATCATAAAATTCTTCTATAGAGCCGTAGTGGCGCAGTGGTTAGAATGCAGTACTGCAGGCTACTTCTGCTGACTGCCTGCTGACTGTAGTTTGGCAATTCAAATCTCACCAGGCTCAAGGTTGATCATCCCTCCATCCTTCCGAGGTTGGTAAATTGAGGGCCCAGATTGTGTGTATGTGTGTGTGTGGGAGGGGCAATAGCTGACTCTGTAAACCGCTTAGAGAGGGCTGTAAAGTACTGTGAAGCAATATATAAGTCTAAGTGCTCTTGCTATTGCTAAAGACTAGCCATCTGTTGCCACGGATGTCTTTTGGAGACCTTAAAAATGTAATATTATGTTCTCCTACATTTGCACACAATATAAATTTGTGTACATACATACATAATTACCTCCACTTTCATATATTATTAATAGTTATGATTAAAAAATCATTTCCCATTGACATTTGGCTTCTATTGTGCAAATAAAGAGGTCAGTCAATAACATTTTGATTACTGTAGATCTAATAGTGCAAAATGTTTATTGATATGACATTTTCAGGAGTTTGAAAGAGAGGAAGCAAGACATTATTGGTTTTTAGTTGCAAGGCCAAAGTTTTAGGGCAGATTCACAGTAGAGCTCAGGCTATCCCGCTCTTTATTGATGTTGTAGAAGTTATTAAATATAGGGTTGTTACAGAAAACCTCACACAATTGATCATTTTATTATAGCATATTTAGCTTTTTATTTTTATTGTTTGTGTATTCATGTTTGGGTGACACTTACAAAATTGTTTTTATGGAAGTCTGTACAATCAATGTTTTTATATTACCCGTAAACTGCAAAAGTCTTTGATAGTGGTGCTATAGTATTGTTAAAATAAATTCACTACTTATTGTTCTAAAGTTCTTTTATAGTGAAATCTTATAAAATTTACTTTGAAAGTAATCTTGTAATGGATCATAAGACTTCAACTTCCAGGCACCGGGGCAGGGGAGACTAAGGGGGAGACTGTGGGGTTTCCAGCTTTGGGGTGGGGGCAGTTGGAATGGAGGATCTCCAAGGTCTGTATGTATGTAACTCACTGCAACAGGCGTAAGTGTGAAAAATAGTTATGTCAATTTTTTCAGTGCCATTGTAACTTTGAACAGTCATTAAACGAACTGTTGTAAGTCAAGAACTACCTGTACAAAATATATAGATTTTGAAAGAAATATGTACTTGTTCAAAATTCAAAATACCAATTACAAGTAGTCCTTAACTTATGACTGCAACTGAGCCCAAAATTTATGTTGCTAAATGAAACATCTGTTAAGGGAGCTTTGCCCTGTTTTATGGCTTTTCTTGCCACAGTGGTTAAGTGATTCATTGCAGTGGTTAAGTTAGTAACCTGATTGTTAAGTGAACCTGGTTTTGCCATTGACTTTACTTGTCAGAAGGTGACTCATGACCCTAGGACAGAGGTCTTCAAACTTGGCAGCTTTAAAACTGGGGGACTTCAACTCCCAGAATTCTCCAGCCAGCTAGCTGGAGAATTCTGGGAGTTGAAGTCCCCCAGTCTTAAAGTTGCCAAGTTTGGGGACCCCTGCCCTAGGACATACTGGTAGCAACTGTCATAAATATGAACCAATTGCCAAGCATCCAAATTTTAATGACATGACACTGGGGACGCTGCAACAGTCATATGAAAAACGGTCATAAGTTACTTTTTTCAGTGCCATTTTAATTTTGAGCAGTCAACTAAACAAACTGTTATAAATTGAAAACTACCTGTATATATAAAACTAAGGGTAACTTTAACAGATTAATTCTTTGAAAGCATTAAAAAAAACAAAAACAAAGCAGATAACAGTACTTCAAAACAACCTGTATACATTCCAATCTGATTCTTTTCCACTTCGTGTTGAATGTTGAGAGTTTCCTGAAATGTGTGTATTTGTTTCTACGGGGAGGACAGGATAATCATTGAGCTGGACGCCTTCTGTTCTTAGTAACTGAATTGTAGCCTAAATACAGACACCAGGAGGAAAAAAACAACTATCAAGGAACTAATATAAAAAAGATCAACACTGCATAAAGTTCTTAGTGATAGACAGACTATTTTTATTATGTTTTCTTATTATGCACAGGTGCCGTAGCAAAGCTAAAGCCAGATGTTTACTTCTCATTCCATTGCTATTACTGGTAGGGGAGAAAAGCTTCCATGATTAATTTTAACTTAGCTCCCAGCAGCATTCATTCTGATCCTGGAGGTTCAGGGTTTATTTTCTTTCACTTGGTGAATATTTCAGGATCTAAATCCATCACTTTATCCTAAACGCTTGCGTTTCAAGAAATCTGTTCTTTATATTCACACATCACAGGGAACCAAATAGGTTGAAAACCATAAATGAAAGTTTTTTTTAAAGGATTATTTATTATTAATCTATTATATTTAATGAAGCTTATATTATGACAAAATAAGAGTGTTAGTCTTTGTTTCTTAATATAAAGTGCAATAGAAGCTTAATTTCAGCTGTATCATCCAATGCATTATGTATGAATAGTTCAAATGCTAGGGGGGAAATACTTAGTTATAAAAGCTCTTATGCAGACTGCATAGCAATGGAACTTGCATTCTATGGATATTGGTATGTAACTCCAGTTTGGACTAGTGGTTAAGGCACAGGACTAGAAAGCAAGAGGCCATGAGTTCAAGTCTCACCATGGCCATGAAAGCTAGCTAGGTGACCTTGGCCCAGTCACTCTCTCAGTCCAACTACCTCCCAGGGTTGTTGTGAAGAAAATAGGAGGAGGAAGGTGTGTTTGGATATATTGGTTGCCTTGACTTCTTTGTAAAAATAATAAGGGCAAAATAAAAATAATCAAATAAACTCCCCACATTGTCTGTTGTTGGTCACAATGAATGGGACTTCTAAGAGCTGGTATAGCAAAATATGAACCCTGATACTTCTGTTTTTTACACTGGAAAATACTTTCCCTTGTATGCATAACATGTAAAATTTTATGATATTAATCTTTCAATTTTCCTATGGCCCAAAACAGTCAGTTTGAAAAACATGATACCCATGAAACAATAGTTAAGAGAAATAAAATAAAAAAATCCAACCGGTATCATTAGTTTATTTCAAAACTACATGCATAGAGGAGACGAACATTATAAGCATATTTAATTTTACTATTGGCCAGAGTTTGTCAGAGGTCCTTCCCCCATAAAAAGCAGCCATATGTAAACAAGCTAGAGCAGGGGTGTCAAACCTGAAGGCCGCATCAGGGTTGTATTTGACCTCAGGGGCCAGGGTGGGCGTGGCCAGGGTGGGCATGGCCAGCTTGCTATCACTCATGTTGGGGGCATCTGTGGTGGAGCACTGTCAGCGAAAATAGGCTCCTGATCTCTGTTTTCGGCCACGACGGCCTCCTGCAGCCCTCTACCAGTGAAAACAGAGCTTGCAGGTGGCTGCAGGCCATTGTGCCCAAAAATGGGGCCTGGGAGAGCTGTGCGAGGCCCTCCCGAGTTCCGTATTTTCCTGGCAGAGGTACTGTGGGCCCAGTGGTGGGTTCTGGATCCCGTCGTAACTGATATGCTGCGAAGGGGCCGTGTGTCCACCACGTGCTCACGTGCTGCACATGCATGCGCACCACCGCCCTGTGACGCTCTAGCTGCTCGACCAAGCATCATGCAGGCGCCGTACGCTGCGTGAGCATGTGCAACTGGCCCGGTTGGGTCAAGTAAGGAAGGTGGGCTGGTGGGCAGGCCGTACCGGAACGGTACCTGGTGCTCCCAGCTACTGGGGCGTACCGGATGTAACCCACCACTGCGTGGGCTGATCCTTCACTATTTCTAGGGTGGCCCCATGGAGCCTGTGGACCGGCTCCAGCTCCTGGGCCGGCCTGCGTTTGACATCCCTGAGCTAGAGTAATGAAAATTCAGTATCCTGTAAAAAATACACAAAATGATTTTAAAACTATCTCATAGTTGCATAATTTACTAACCTCTGCATTAATACATCTTACTTCTGCTAAGGTTCTAAGTAGATCTCTTTCTAAAGAAAATACTTTGGTAGGCATCGGTGACTCTCTTAATACATTTCCTTCAGGCTCATCAACTGTTGTATTGACACTACCTTTCTTCTTCATCACTAAAAGTCACATAAAATGCATTAGTTTAAAACTTTTTGTGTGGTCATTTAGTGGAACAATTTAAAAAATCTTTGTGAAAGATTGGCTAACTTGGAATTTGAAAAAAGCTGTTTGGTTAGGGGTGGTATGCTATCCAGTATTCCTTGATTTACAACAGTTTATTTGAAGTTACAACAGGACTGAAAAAAGTGACTTATGACCATTTTTCACACTTATGGCCGATGCAGCATCGCCATGCCCATGTGATCAGTACCAATGTAATTTGATTTCCTTTTGTGACCTTCTGACAAACAAAGTCAGATTCACATTATAAGCATGTTACTAACTTAATAACTGCAGTAAAACTGGCTTAACAAATGTCTCACTTAGCAACAGAAATTTTAGGTTCAATTGTGGTCATAAGTTGAGGACTACCTGCATTGCAACATTTTGTTCAGATCTTACCTTCAATGTAAATATGCTAAGAAGGCAAAAGCAAATTCAACAACAATTAGATGAGCACAGAGAGTTTCCTATATTGTATCTCTGCTGCAATCTAATATTCATGTGGAATTTTGTAGCCCAGTTCATATTAGCAATGCTATTGTAAGGCAATCTAAGTTGCTGACATCAAAACTAAACTATTAATCTTCAGCATCCCATTGACTGAAAGAAGATACACTTTTAGCAGTGGTACTGAAAATTTCATCTTCCCGTGTGGCAAGAACAAACTAATGACTGTAACTAATAGCATTAAACCAACATTTTCAAGTGATGATTTTTAAAAATAGTCAGGGCAAGGTCATGCATGTAAGTCTAGAAAATGAATAACTTCACAAAAATGAAAAAATAATCCCAGCTCTTTTTGTGTCTTACTCCTGCTTAGATCTTCATGACCTTAACATAAAGCTCTGCCAGCACAATTAGGTAAGTACACCTGAACTCTTCCTAATAGTGAGGAAACCTGATAATAGAATAGAATAGAATAGAATAGAATAGAATAGAATTCTTTATTGGCCAAGTGTGATTGGACATGCAAGGAATTTGTCTTTGGGGCATATGCTGTCAGTGTACATAAAAAGATAAGATACATTCATCAAGAATCATAAGGTACAACACTTAATGATAATCATAGGGTACAAATAAGCAATCAGGAAACAATGAATATCAATACAAATCATAAGGATACAAGCTACAAAGTTACAGTCCTGCAGTCATAAGTGGGAGGAGATGGGCGATAGAAATGATGAGAAGACTAATAGTAATACCCTGTTTCCCTGAAAATAAGACCTCCCTGGATAATAAACCCAATCGGGCTTTTGAGTGCATGCACTAAAATAAGTCCTCCCCCGAAAAGAAGCCCTCCATGAAAATATTGCAACACAGCAGCAGCCATAAGGTGACCACACTCGCTGCCTCCTGCACCTCAAAAATAATAAGACCTCCCCGAAAATAAGGCCAAGTGCTTATTTCGGGGGTCAAAAGAAAATAAGACCCTGTCTTATTTTCAGGGAAACACGGCAGTAATGCAGCTTTAGTGAAGAGTTTGACAGTGGTGAGTCTTTAGAAATAAAGTCTTTAGAAGCATCCGCATATTTGAAACAGAGAGGAAAACACTAGGATGTATACCCCAAACATATTTTTATTGCTTTGATTGCAAACTACAGCCAGTTCTTGATTTACGATCACAATTGTTTAACAACATTTCTGTTGTTAAGTGAGACATTTGTTAAGTGAGTTTTGCTCCATTTTACAACCATTATTATCACAATGGTTAAGTAAATCACTGGAGTTGTTAAGTTAGTAACATAGTTGTTAAGAGAATCAGGCTTCCCTATTGACTTGGCTTGTCAGAAGGTTGCAAAAAGTGACCATATGACCTTGGGACACTGCAACCATCATAAATATGAGTCAGTTGCGAAGCGGCTGAATTTTGATCATGTGACCATGGAGATGCTGCAATGTCATAAGTGTGAAAAATGGACATAAGTCACTTTTTTCAGCCCTGTTGTAACTTTGAACAGTCACTAAATGAAGTGTTGTAAGTCGAGGACTACCTATATCTTCCAGAGGTTTCAGCCTTTGATGTGATAGGGGAGCTCAGTATCTCCAAGAACCCTGAGTTTGATGCTAGTAGAAGACGAGCTCTCATTTGGGTCATCAGTCCTGGTAAGCCTGAAAGAGGAGGGGAGATGAAGCTAAAAGTAATTCACAACAGGAATGAAGGTAAGTGTAGCGCCAAAGACATGAGGGAAACTAACTCACTTAGGAAAAGGAACCCTAAAATACACAAGATGAAGGCACTGGCAAACCAATTCTGTATTGGTGCCAGAAAAACATGGCTGAAATATTTAGATAAATTTAGATGCCACTTGATGAGGCAGGAACTGTGGTAACTTTCTAAGTGAATGGGATAATGTTCATCCCCCAAATCAGAATCTGTATGTCATATGATGATAGTGGTGATGCAGACAACCACTAATTGTTTGTCTATTTCACATGTAATACTAATTCAGGAATTAGAATGTAGGTCTCCAACCATATCTGATGCAGTTTTCTTCTGTCTAAACCTGTGTAACCTTACACTTGGAAGATAATCCAGGAATGTTTTAGAAGCCTAAATTCTCTGTCTCTACTCGGCCAAAGACTGAGTCGAACTGGGGAGGAACCAGTCAGAGGAGGCATGTCCAAAACAAGATGACTCAGTCTCCAGGCAGAGAGGAAGAGTTACTACCCATTCCTGGAGAATCTTCCCCGCCATTATAGAGAAGAAAAGGTTCTATCCATGCGTCTATAAAGAAAAACAGATTATTTGCCTTGATTATGACATTATATTACATACAAATACCAAGACTTACATCTTTTGCGTTTTGATATCTTTATTGCTTGATTATCATCATACAAGAGACAGAACCTACATGCAGCCCGACAAACATCCCACACGCTTTGCTTTCGTGCTGTTTTGGCTATTTCTGACCATAAGCGGATTCTGTAGCAATGATTTAAAATAAAAATTCATTCTTTAAAAGAGGATAATGAATATAAACATACAACTCTTAAATAATGTGTTGAATTCCCCCCCCCAATCCCTTCACCATTGGGGGCCAGAGGAGGTATCTAGGTAATAAGGAGGATAAATATACTTCTATAAGTTTCTGCTTTGCCTTCATGTTTTGCATTTGTGTGTCAGTGTGCACAGGAAAGCATGGGTGGGCTGTGTTTATTACTCTCTTATATACTTCCCTCCAGTGACGTGCGGTGAGGTTTATAGCTAGTGAGGCAGCAATTTTTTTAGACTTGTGGACTTCAACTCCCAAAATTCCACAGTCAGGCATGCTCAGTTGCGACCTGCCGCCCTCCGCCCTGGGATTCGGCCATGGGGCGAGCTTGTTGGGCGAGGGCAGTGCAGATGGGGAGCGGACGGAGCGGAGGAAGCCTCTCCCCCCCCCCTCGAGTCTAGGGCAGCGAGTCATTCGATAGGAAACTTGCCTCTTGGAAGGAATGACTCGGCTTGGCTCCTGCTTTGTCTCTCCTGCCTCTTCGATTCTCTGTTTGGTCGTTGGGCGGCAGATCGAAAGCGGGAGCCAAGCTGGGTCATTCCTCCCAAAAGGCAAGTTTCCCATCGAATGACTCGCTGCCCTGATGATGAGAGGTTAGGCTGTGCCTCACTTGCCTCAACTGACTGCACGTCACTGCTTCCCTCATATGAAGAAAGGAAAGAAGTTTAGATTTGCATAGTCAGACATTGATCTGAGCCACTGTGTAACTGCATCTGCCATAGGGAAACATTGGGGATTTTTTTTATCTGCATCTCCACCTTGTGCTACCCCATTGAGCCCCCCCCCGCCCGCCCCTGGTATGGTAACAGTTCTACAGGTGTTTATTCAAACCTCCCCAAATAGGTCCTTGGAAAGCATCTCTGTTGCACAGGTCCAGATTCCAAGCTCAGTACAGCAAGAGTCACTGGGGAACCAAATCTAATGGGCACACATGAAGTCCAAGAAAGTAGTCCAGGAGTCGACCAGGCCAGGATACAAGGCACAAGCACACAAAGCATAGAAATGGACATGTTGGTCCAGCAACACTCAAGTCCTCAGGGAGGTTCTGGGTGACCTGTGTCGTGTCTATCTTCTCTCTGCTCTATGTGTCCTTGGATCAGGAAGAGCTGTGGACTCCACCTCCTCCTTATTGCTAACGGGTAGCAGGTGTTCCCGCTCCTAGCCTGGAGCCTTCTGGCCAACTTGCTGCAACTGTGGCTCACTTGCCTCAGTCTGTCACTTGTCCAATTGACCCAGCCACGCTGCTCCATCAGGCTAGCATTCTCTGAGCCCCTATCCTGACCAATACTCAGCTCCACATTTTCCTCACCCTCAAACTCACCCTCCTTCTCTGAACTCACACTTGGGGGTGGATCCATAACACAGCTGAATCCAGTATTGTGCTTTCTTTTGTTGACTTCTCCCCATACAACATATTTGGTCCCATTTCTGTTCCTTTCTAATACCTCTCCTCAGTATTCCAAGTCCATTTCTTTCCAACATTACAACTTTCCAAAATATCAAAATAACAGGAACAATACCTATTGACCCTCTAGTGATTTTTAAGCTGGGAGAAATTGTGGACACCAGGGTGTAGTTTCATCAGGATAAAATAGTTTTTAAGAAACAAAACAAAATAGCTTATTTTTGAATATTTGTCTACAACCATAATTACCTTTCTTTTTCATTTTCATGTCCTAGTCTCTTCAAATGTCCAGCTGCTTTCTCTACATTTTTAGCATGGTGCTCTGCTTTTGCACAGAGGTAGCTAATTTGATCTTTATGTTTACTTGGGGGAACTAAATAGGAAGGAAGAAAATTTAATATTGTTTGGAATAGATTCATGGTATTGCTACTACACTTATTTCACAATAATTAGTTGAGGTGTTGGACAAGGATTGATAAATAAAAGTTCTATAGAAACTACAGTAGAGTACAGGTAGTCCTTAAAAAGTGACTTATGACATTTTTCCACACACATTGCAACACCTCTATGTTCATATAATCAAAATTCAGATGTGTGGCAACTGACTCATACTTATGACAATGGCAATGTCCTGGGGTCATGTGACCATCTTTTGTGACCTTCTGACAAGCAAAGTTAATGGGGAAGCCAGGTTCACTTTATAAGCATGTTACTAAGTTAATAATTGCAGTGATTCTCCTAACAACTGTGGCAAGAAAGATTGTAAAATGGGGCAAAGCTCACTTAACAACTGTCTCACTTAGCAACAGAAATTTTGAGCTCAGTTGTGGTTGTAAGTCAAGAACTACTTGTAGCAACTGTTGGAAATATCAGTGTTACATGTTTATTCCTACATTCCATAAATTGCAATACACAGTGAGGGGGGTGTTAGACAACTACATGCCCAGGGACTCAGCTAGATCAATGCCAAAGTAGAGATCATGTTTTTTGCAGACAGGTTGCCAAGAGTTCCAGCAAGGCTTCTCAGTGCAAGAGTTCAGAAGCGGAGACTCCCTTCCAATGTTCATAATCTGTTTGAAATCTGTCTTGGAATTCTGTCTGCTAAAATCACAATCTCTACTTTGATACTGATCTCCCCAACCCTGGAAAACCCCAACTAAAAATATGTATAATGAACCTCGTCTGCCGTTCTCCCCCAAATCCTTATATTATAGATATTCCTTAACCTCTTTTTAAAAAATCAAATATAAGCAAAGGTTTTTGGAAAACTAAACCATTAGTAATGGTATATTACATTACAGTATGTTCCCTTTTACTTTTTTGCTTCACTTCAACAGTTTAGAAAATGGGAGATATTCAAAGATAGGGAAACACAAGAACAAAATAATAACTAGGCCATCAGATATGTACTTCATTTTTCCTTAAACCATTTGCCCAAGGAAACTAAGGTGATAAGAATTGATTTTGACTATTTCCCTACTGTCATTCTCTGAGAATAAGTCTTAAACTTTCTTGACTTTTAGAAAGCACTTAAAACCTGGCTGCTCTCCCAGGGATGAGAGCTGAAAAGTTAGGGAGGCCCAAGTGGTTTGTTGTAACAAAAATGCCATTTATTTTTTGTTTACATTAGGCAGTTAAGTTTTTACAGTTATTTATATTGCTTTAATTCCTCAATTTTGTACACTGCCCAGAGTTGGTAAGAGTGTTAGTCATGTAAATAAAATCAAATAAGTAACTAATAAACAATTTAAAGGACAAGATGTTTTTGTAACTGCAAAACACTGAAAAGTTTACATACACATACGTACAGAAAACATGGATGTATTTCAGAAGTCAAGCAATCCTCTGCTAAATGGTACAAATATCTAAAGCAGCATCTTTTCAACTCTTCCAAATCTACATTTTTACCAGCTTTCTTTAATTAAAACTCATCTCTAATTTATACAGAAAGTCTACAAAATGTTTGCAGAAAAGCTGTGGATTTCTTATGGCTTGAGGGAACAGTTTTCCTGCAGCACTGAACCACCATAAACAATTTATATGGAATATTTTGAAAATAATTTTTGCCCATAAGGATCTTAAATTAAGTCTCAAATTAAGTTCATGACTGTGAAGGAAAAAAGAACACCTCATGAAAAAGTGATTTATTACTTTGATGTTTACTTTTAATTATAACTGGTCTGTTCAGTGGCAAAATAGCTCCACCAGAAATGAAGATCAGAGGCAGGAAAATGGTTCCTGTTCTCATAATTATCACGTTGTGCTGTTCAAATTCGGATGTGAGAAGCTGCCATGGATTATTATGGGAAGGAGAGGTCACTATTAATGGAGCTTTCTCAAAAATTAACCACCTGGCATGGAAGTGATTTAATTTTTTTCCAATTGCAACAAGGGACCATTGAATCCAAACCTGTTAGTCGAAGGGGGAATGGAATATCTTAGTTTTGCCAACACTGAAAACTTAAATTACCTTTAGCCTCGTTTTCACTATCAAGAACAACCTGAAAAGCCTCCGGTGCTAGTGCAAGGCCAGCATTCACCAACAGAGAGCGTTTTTTCCTCACACTGTCATTTGCGGTTCCTTTTTTAGCCTAGAGAGAAAAAGGACTAAATATACTGGTAAAAATTCAAGAAAATATGATGATCAATGAAGAAGACTCATTCTGTTCAGGACCCCATCCCAATTAGCTATGTCCCCTCCAAGATACAGTATTTTCCCCCCTTCATCTTTTTCTTTCCACATGACAACAAGCTTTGATCTTTTGCTTCAACATGTCACCGTTGGCTCTTGGCAAGCAACAAAATTAGGAGGAAGCAACCACTTCTCTAACTTCTTTTTCTTACATGGCATTTCTGTGGCAAACAAGAGAAAGAAAGGTGCCATGTATTGGTTCCCCAACAATATATGTGTATTGACCTCAACCCTTTCTCTCTTATCATACTGATTACAATGTGTAAGAACTGGAGGGGGAGCACTCCAACACCTTGAAACTTTTCAAGACATTTGCAGTCCCACTTTTTCCAATCGTACTGATGCTCTAGTAACACATCCTGCTCTAATATATTCAATATATATACCTGTTCAATCATCAAACTTGCTTGGTCTTCTAGACGCTCCAGTGACTTATACAGCATGGTATTTAAGCTAAGCCGATGGAAAGCCATTTTGAGATATTCATGGTACTGTCCATTGTTATCAAGGTTGATGGCCTTCTCTAGATGTTCCATTGCGGTCTCTACTCTGTCTGATTTTTCTTCAATACGAGCAATTTCCATATGAACTTGACAACGTAATAAAATCAACATGCTAGGAAATAACCATAACTATTTTCAATTACACTCATAAAGATATTCTGTAAATTTTTTCTCCTTATGCAATACATATTTATTACAATTAGATTTACTATTATGACACACAACAATGTGAAATCACCGCTACTAGTTCACTAGCTGGTATTGGCTTATATAGTAATTGCTTTTTAAGAATAGTGATTCACAGGTTTTCAAGGATCCACTTACATTGTTTAACCTATACTATAAATGTTATTTGAAGGAGAATTAGGCTAGTCTCAAACAGGCTAATTATAGGAAAGATGACCAGGCAGTGAGATCCTTGCAGTTCAAAACATACCTAAATGATACTAATTACTTGGATCATTTCAACTGGGATTTTATTGTTTTGGTTAATCTGATATATTATTTTTTGTCTACCTGCTTCAATTACTCTGAACCTATTCTGAGAAAAGGATCGGGAAAGTGAGGCTCTGCTAGTTGTCCTAGACTTCTCAGTGGTTTTAAGTACTACCAACCAATGAATGATCGTTGGGCATTGGTCCTACCTGTTTGATTAAATCCAGAGAGTGGTGCTGAGGAACTCCAGATACCTATTCTGTGACCTGATAATATCTTACAGTAGGGGTCCCCAACCTCTGGTCCATGGACCAGCACCGGGTCATGGCATGCCAGCAAACAAGAGAAATCCATCTGTAGGATGCAGGCACATGCAAACCACACCCATTCTCATCCGTGAAAAAACCTATCTCCATGAAATCAGTCCCTGGTGCCCAAAAGGTCGGGGGGGGGGGGGGCTGCTGTCTTACAGGTTTCCATCCTATCTGTCATACATTTAATACTTATATGAAACTGCTGAAGAAATGAATCTATGAATGAATGAATACATCTATTAAGCTAAAAGAAATCATGCTATCTAAAACAAAATGAAAGGTAGACCAAGAGCAATTTACCTGTCAATCTTCTCTAGCACTTCAGCAATTGCTAACAGGGGTTTTCGTATGTGATGCTGCAAATTGTGTTGCAACAGCGGTAAGCAGATATTCCACTGGGTAGTACATACTGCCTGAATAATATTAGGATCTCTCAGCCGAATTGCACGGTTCAAAATTAAATCAAGTTTCTGTATAACATTTAACTGAGCCTGTAGGAACAAAAGTCAGTTTGCAATATTGTGGAAGCAATGCTTTAATGAACCTAATCCGAAGCCCCCCCAGAATTGGGATACCACACTGACTGATCTGTAAAAAACTATTCAATTTTTCCCCCACTTTTATAGTTTGTGCCTTTTTATTGGTAGCCACATCTTGGAAGCACAATTTATGATCTGCACAAATAACGGATCCCTGAATTAAGAGATCATGCTCATGCCTTCTAACTTGATTCCTTTATTGTCAAAAGAGACAGACATTGAAATTATAAATCTAAAGTGGAGGGTGTTTCTGTCCTTACAAAATAGTATTAATTCAGGAATAAACATACCTCAACAACACTTTTAGCATAAGTTTCAATTTTAGGCCCAAGTTTTTGGACTTCGCAGTCACATTCCAAGCAGTCTAGTTCAATTTCTCTTCCTTCATCCTATTAATGTGAACATAATTAAAGAACACAAATAATCAGGAGCAATCTTTGTTGCTTACAAAAAAATAATTAAAATGTTCAGCTTTTCTCTTTGTAGATACTGTATAGGCCTAATTAACATATAACATTGAGCCATAATGTGCTTTGGTTGTGGTTTTTGAAGTTCGGTTTCTTTGTGTGTGTGTGTGTGTGTGTGTGTGTGTGTGTGTGTGTGTGGCATATCATATGTGAAATATTTATTTATTTGACTTATATGACTACCCATCTGGTAAAACACAATGCTGGATGGCTTACTACAATAATAAAATCAAAACCAAGAAAAACCAAGAAGTCTCTGATTGATCCAACAATCCACAGTGATGGTTTTTTTTTCAGCGAAGTATAACTAAAATGTATCGACTTAGGGTTATTTATGATGAGATATTTTTAGGTCATCATTCTATGCAAGTCTATTAAAAGTTAATGGCCCCTTCCAGCCAGTCTTTCTCTGCCCTAGGAAAAAGCAAGGGCAAGCCAGTTCTGAAAATGTTGCCCCCCCAAATGAATGTACTTACCCAAGGAAAACCTTCCAAATATTTCATTACTTGAAAATGTACCACTTTATTTATAATGTGATTATTAACAAATATAATATTGAATCAGTTCCCAAGCACCGGCACAAACCTAACAATGTTTATGAGAGAATGCATATCCTTTAAAAGAGGACTGTGCAGGTGGTCATATGAGGTCCTTTTTAAACACTTGGGTAAAAATTACAGATTTAATTATTTTAAGATTTATCAAAAATCTTCACATGCATTTCACTCTTTAAAAAGATTTGCATATCCCAATAATTTAAAAAAAAATCTTATTCACCCAGCTGAAAATAGCATACACAGCCAGACATGCTGGAATATAATTTCCTATTATTATGGACATATATAATTTAATTTCTTTGTGTTTTCAATAATACATTCCGTAACATTCTATTTCTAATTAGTGTTTTAAAAGAGCAACCATGCTTCTAGGGGAAAATGTGTCTCCTGGTATTTGATCATTGTTATGTTTTACCTAAGTAATTTTGGAAATATTTTTTTAAAAATTTGTTTATTTTGCTTATAGGGCACCTTCCTGTCAAAAATACATTTATATACAAGTAAAAAACAACAACAGCAATCTTTTGTGATGAGGATGCTTCATGGCAATATAATTCAAGATAGGATTTTTTTAATACTCACGTGAACTTTATAATTCTTCAACTCTTTTAAACATAACATTGCAATATTAATACAATTTAATCTCAAGGAAAGTCGTGCCAGTTCTAGCAGCAAAGAAATTCTGCAAAAGTAAAAAACAGAAACAAAAAAAAAAAACCCAGAATCGGAATACAACTAGCAAGTAACAGCGACTTTTACGTACTAAAGACCAACAATTGATCACTCAGAAGATATTTCGACTGAGTTATGAACAGAAAAATAGGAGAGTGGCTGCAAATCTAGTATCCCAGATGGTTTTTTTATAAGATACAAGTACAGGGAACATTAATATAAATAAAATCTGATAGTTTTTTTTAAAAAAATCAGTTAGAAAGTTGGAACAATCATCTATCTACCTGTCTACTTCTCTTGCTAAATACCTTGCCGAGCTGTCACAGCAACTAAAAGAAGTGTCGCAAAACAGAGAATGGGGAAGAAAGAAATCTTCTTCTCCCATTATATTAGTTTTAAATAAATAGTTCTGTATTTCAAGCTGGCAACTACAATCTTGTTATAAATCACTGGATTAAACAGTTACTTATACAGTTATGTATAATCCTCCACACAGAGAAGGATTAGCGGCCCTGATATGGGACCTCACAGGGGAGGGGGGAAATAAAGTTAGTTCTTCCATCAGGCTTTCCCTAATATTTATGGCATGAAACAGCAATTGTATTTGTATTTCTCTCTATGGTGCTCATTTGAAAGAGGCAAATCTCATTCAATCATGAACATCAGAATGTTTGGAGGATTGTATTAGGAAAGGGAGTAAATCAGAACCACAACAGGGAGTATGCGATAAATATGCAGAGAATTATCATTTATTCTATTAGGAAGTCATTTGGAATCAGAGAGATAAATAGTTCACACTGAGAACAGAAGGCATTACATTTACTTGGGTTCCCATATTTGTTAGGCAGGGAAGAGACTATTCAACACAGGATGGTCCTTGTGTGCAGCTGAACCAACAATGGTGACCAGGTCAGTCTGAGTCCTACTTGGAGAGGCTTTCCTGTAATAATTGATTCTGTCCCATGTGCTGGGCTACTTTGTCCATCATTTAAGGTTGCTGGTTCATCTGGATAGCCACTTAGTTTTGATATTGGAGTGAAGCACTAGACAGTAATTTTGAGAATCAGTGAAAGAGCCAGACAGCCAGTAGGCATTGGGTGAATCCTTACTGTACAGGTCAGTGTTTCTCACCCTCAGCAACTCTAAGATGTGATGTGTGTGCTTTTTCAAGAGGCAACTGGACTTTCTGGTTTTTCTTTGAAGACATTTCACTTCTCAACCAAGAAGCTTCTTCAGCTCTGACTGGATGGTGGGAATGGAAGGGTTTATACTCCTTGCAGACAGCTGGTCATTTGCATACTTTGTTAGTTAGTTGTTAAGGTCACCTGGAGGTTTATCTGGTTGGTGAAAATGGGTGTGGAGCCTTCTTGGAACTGCTGAAAGGACTATGTTGTAGACTGGAGATAGATGATGTCGTATCCCTTCCTCTCTGTTGAGAAAAGGCTATTCAATTTTGACATAGATGTCCTCTTTGACCCCTCTTTCAAACCAGCGGTTCTCTCTGTCCAAAATGTGGACTTTGCTGTCTTCAAAAGAGTGATATTTGTCTTTTAAATGCAGATGGATTGCTGAATCTCGTATTTATGGGTTTATTCTCCTATGCTGTGTCATGAGTTTATGAAGTGGCTGTTTTGTTTCCCCAATGTACTGAAGAAGCTTCTTGAATGAAAAGCTAAATGTCTTTTAAAAAAAAACCCAGAAAGTCCAATTGCTTCTTGAAAAAGCAACTTTGGGACAACTATGGCCTGGATGACTGAGAATCTCCATAAACATTTAAGACATGTGGAATTCAACTCCTAGAATTCTCCAACCAGAATTCGGCAAAGGGTGGGTGGGTTTGAAGTCCACACATTTTAAAGTTGCTGAGGGTGAGAAACACTGACTTAGGTAATGACTCTTTTCCTGCAGTAGTTGAAGCAGGAATAGGCAATTAAATTGTCAGTCACTTTTTATCAAGACTCAATAGTAAAGACCTTTTGACTTTACATGGTTAAACTCATTTCCTGGGCTACAACCTTGACAGAAATCTCACAGACATCTAGATAAGAGCCTCTACGGCAGAGATAAATGAATCCTAATCCAACAGCTAATAGCCCACTGCCAGTGCTAAAGGTGAAAGTATTTTACACCCACAGCTATTCAAATTGTAGTTCCCCCACTTTCTCATGAACGAATGGATCTTTTGCAGAGTTCTTGGTGTCCTTGAATTTGAAGAGTTGTTTATTTTTTTTAAAAAATGCATGGCTGCCCATCTTAAACAACTCACGGTGGTTCACAGTAAAACTAGTAAGTATAAAACAATCATGAAACAGTAAAACAAAGAAAAACAAAAATCCTGCACTGGGAAGCAAAAACATTCAACCGTACAACAAAGCATAAATCTTGAATTAAAATAAATAAATAAAACAGTTCCATGAACTCAAATAAATCCTTTAGAACACCATAAACACATACCAAAAATGTACACATCCAAAACAATGTAAACCATATATACTATAAACCTGCAAATACACATTTTACATTTAAAAAGGCAAAAAACAGAAGTCACCACCATAGTACAGGTTCCCAACAAGAAGAAAAATAAAACAAGTACAATAGAGAGAGAGAGAGAGAGTCACAGAAAATTTCTTCATTGCTGTTAGGAAGTTTGGAATATCATATGTACACTAACAGATGGAAAGCAAACCAGAATTTGGCCAAATAACTCATTATTCATCAAACATTAAAATAAATACTGCGTTAAGAGTATTTCTGAACAAAGTAAATATATTAATTTTATATTTTAGATCTGGATACAATGTAAATAATAAATACTGACATTTTTAAAAAGTTTCCAGAATATTGCTAAATATGAAACTCACCTTTCATTACGCTGTACTTCCTTTTTAGATCTTTTCAAAAGTTCAAATATGTTATTCAAATCTGTAGAAGCATGTTCTGGAATCTGATTTTTATCTAATTGCCTGAAAATATTTTATTAGTAGATGATTAATATTTTCAAATTTTCTATCTATCTCTATGCATCAATCTCTATCCATCCACCCATCCATCTTAGAGACTTCTATGCCTAAATGAAATTCATCTTGTCAAATAATCAGGAAAGGATCTACAAGTTCTTGCTCCCACAGGAAATGAGAGGGGTTTGGGTCAGAAAATAGGCCTCCTTAGTAACAGTCCAAACACTGAAATACGCATATCACTCCGAAGATATACAATGACTTTAATACTTAGCAAGGAAAGGAGATGACCATTTTATTCTTATTTTTTATTATTGTATTATGAATGATTTATGTACATATGGAGTGTGCTTATGTCGCGATATTTCTGTATATTGCTCAATCATTAGATTGAAATAGACAATTATACTTTAAGCAAGAGGATGGATTTTTAAAAATAAAACATTACAAATTCAGTTTAGTGTATATATAAGGAGTAAAGAATAGGAGGAAAAAATACCACCTATGCTGCCTCGAGTTACTGAACTTAAAAAAGGATGTAATTCTAACAGATCAATAAATTCAATTTGTGCATTTTCTTTTACTTATGATTTCCAAGATACCAGTCTACCTTTAGATATATAAATACCAAAGAATTACACGAGTAAATGCTGGTACTTACCCTTTGATTGTTTGAATTTTATATATGATATTCAGACTAATACAGCTTTCAAGTTTATCTTCTATATCTGAAACTTCCACTAGTTTGTTACGCACCTATAAACAGTTACCATAGTTCATCATAGTTTATAGAAAACAGGAAAACAATAAGAACTTCCAACATTTGAATGTTCATTCTTGATTCTTAAAATAGAAAACAATTATATTTCAATCTAAAGACAAAAAAAAAATCCTATAGGTAAAATTGTTCCTTAAGTGAAACTATGCAGGTCATGAAACAATATAAACATGCGCCAAATAATTTGCTCTATCGAACTATCTTTTCTTTTTTATCCATTTTCATTTTATTCAAAAACAGTTGAAATGCAAAAGACCAAAAGCTCCTCCCCAAGATGGCTGCTGAACAATAGGCACTTTTCCTTTTTCCTGCTAACGATTTCCTGCCAATGCCAATTTTACTGCCCAAGCTGATTCTTTGCTGCTCCCTGGATTTGAATAGGAGCACTTAGAAAAGACCCAAGATGGCTTTTGGAACATGGCTTTGATGCTTGCAGTCAAGCCCTTTACTTATCCTGTAGAACAGGGGTGTCCAAACTTGGGAACTTTAAGACTTGTGGACTTCAACTCCCAGAATTCCCCAGCCAGCCATGCTGGCTGGGGAATTCTGGGAGTTGAAGTCCACAAGTCTTAAAGTTCCCAAGTTTGGACACCCCGCTGTAGAATAACTGAAAAAAATGGAGCTTCTCCTTGAGCTCCTGAAGGAAAGACAGGCTATAAATCTAAAAGTTAATCTTTTTCTTCTTATATTTTTATTTCATTTTTGTTTCCTACTTCAATATATCCTTCTCATTTTTTTTATTATGTGTCATAAACTACCCATTCGAAGGTTATAAAGCAAGATGCATTCATTACTCATTCGGGTGAAACAGCACCTTTCATACCTGCAACTTTTCTAGCATTCTGTTAGCATCAAGGGGAAATTTTAAGTTACATTTTCAAAAATTACCATGATTGAAAATAAATCCTTATATCTACTTGGCACATTTTCTTCAATGAATGTAGCTGCAGTGGATGAAAAGATTGTGGCTTCTTCCATTCTGGAAGCATCCAAGAAACACTCAAGCAATTCTCTGGGATGGAAAAAATGATTATATTAAATATCCTTTTGAAAAATATTGCTAAACAAACAACTTTTAGGTGATTTATTATTATTTTTTTGTCAAAAGCCCTTTGACAACTTGAAAGTTTTTTTACTTTATAACCTTGACATAGTGAAAACGAAGACCCTATTTTGAAATTATTGTAACTAATACTCTAGTTTCTGTACAAATAAAAATATTACCAAATAATAATGTATTTTTTGAAAGCTATTTAAAGCCCATTATTTTATAAAAAGCATATGTGAAACTCATGCATGATCTTCTGCCTTATCTACTGGATGCAAAGTCTTTAGCTTTTATTCCAGACTTTTAAAGTAAAATAATCTTAACTACGAAGCCTAAAGGATATAGTTGCTATATTTGCTGTATATATTTTACATTATGTACATTTTACCTGATCATTCATTTTGAAGATACGAAAAATAGAAAAAAGTATTACTCAATTAATCAGAGGCACAGTGGTAAAAAAGAAAAAAAAAACCAAGAAAAATGCAATCCTATCAAACATGTTTTTTTAAATCATTTGAGCTATCAGATGTTTTTAAAAAACTAATCAGTTCAGTGTAGCAGAACAAAATTAAATGTGCTTTTCTTTCATTCCCTCTTACTGAGAAATCTGTCCCATAGTCTGCATTTTTGTTAGGACAAAAAGGATGCCCTCTGTCCACATATTATATTTACCCAAACTTTAGGACATAGAATTTTGCACTGTAGCCATTATGCAAATTTTGTATGTGCATATGTAGAACTGAAGCTTATACAAGTAGTCCTCACAACTGTCCTGCTTAGTGGCCATTCAAGGTTACAACAGTGTGAAAAAAAGTAACTTTACAACTGGTCTTCACAGCATCTCCATGGTCATGTAATTGAGATCCAGATACTCTACAACTGGCAGGCATTTATAATAATCACAGTATCCCACGGTTACATGATTGACATTTGTAGTTGGCTTTGAAAGCAGAGTCAATAGAGAAGCAAAATTGCAAGTGGTGATCATGTGATTGCACACACTTAATATCCATGGGTGACTTGTTTAATGACCATGGCAGAAGTGAGGTCGTAAATCCATTGTGGTCATATGAATTCTCACATAACAACTGCATTTGCTTAGCTATGCAGTTGCCAGTTCCAATTGTGGTCATTAAATAAGGACTACGCATTTAGGAGATAATTTGATGAAGTGGAGTAGTATGTATTTGAGATGCCAAGATCTTAAAAACAGATGTACAGTATATAGTTATGTTTGTATTCCCCTGAACTGAAAATAATCTCTCATTAAAAAAAAATTATCACAACAAAAAGGGTAAGTCTCCTACTAAGTTAATTTTAAACCAAACATTTAGTGAGTCTGACTTGCATAAATAGGTTTTATGAGGTTTTCCCAAAAACGTTAGATTAACTTCCATAATCATTTAAAAGTTATTTTAAAATATCATGAAAACATCAATGTTCTTTCTGTCAAATGCCAGGGAAATCAGGAGATTCAGGCAGTTCAAATGAGTACAAAGATTCATTGCAAGCTTAAGCACTACAAGAATCTGACCAACTAAGGCAGGGGTGTCAAACTCGCACCATCACAGCAGTGTCACGTGACATATTGGGACTTCCCCCCCCTTTGCTAAATCAGACGAGGGCGTGGCTAGCGCATGACGCTTCTGACCTGCGGGCCACGAGTTTGACAGCTGTGAGCTAAGGGAAATAAGTGGGAAATAAGAAAGGCATTCAAAGTGAGCTGTTCTTAGATCTCTTGTGGACATGCAGAGACTCATGACTTATGATGTATTTGACCCTCTCTCTAGCTCAGCCTGCTCATCGCCTACACTATCTTAAGTTATTTTCAACCACTAAATTAATGATTGGTATCAAAAAAATTCAGGAATGCTAGCAGCAGTTTTAACCTATCCTATTTTTAAATCAAACCAACTTGATTTCTGATTCAAAATCTTGACATTATATAGCATTTCATATGCAATAATAATAATCAATTACATTCTAACTTAACAACTCTTTGCTTAACAATAGAATATTAAGTCTACATTTGAGCCAGCATCTCACTGACTAGAAATTCTTGGACAGTTTCTTTTCTTCCTATGGAGATATTGATAACCTAAGAAAAGCCAACATTAGTGCAACAACAAAATTGTCATATTGATTTTACTGACATGGAATGATTCTTTCTCCAAATAGGAACTCAACTTACATCATAAGTTCTGCTGTCCAATCTTTGTCTTCCTCGTTGGGATGATTCAATGCAGACACAATCTGAGAGAGACTTGGTATAAGAAAGTAGCGGAACCCGGGCCTTAAAAATGGTCTTATATTTTTCCAATAAATAGCTGATGCATTATATATCAAAAAATAGTATCTGGAATAAAAAATATATTATTTATTATTCCTTAAGATTATCTGGCCCCAAATGGAAATAGATAAGAAATGGATCTAGGATATTCTTCTATCAAAACTTTCCACCATCAGGTTATTATATTGGGGGTTTTTATGCATGCATAACTTGAAACAAAAATGTAAGGGACTAGTCAAGGCATTGTGTTTTATACTTTCCCCCAAAAAAGATACGTGTAACTCTTTGTTTGCTGTATGATTGTTTAGATGGAAAGTGCAAACTTTGATCTATCATCTATCTATCTATCTATCTATCTATCTATCTATCTATCTATCTATCTATCTATCTATCTATCATCTATCTATCTATCTACCCACCCACCCACCCACCCACCCACCCATCCATCCATCCATATAGTACATATGTATACATACGTTTTCTGATGCTTTGTTTAAACTAAATTTGTATATCGTGATTGATGGCCTCTGTAGATGCCATAATTTAAATAAATAAATAAAGCCTAGCTATCTAATATACGCATTAACATATTATGGGAATGTGATTAAAAATTAGGCATTCAGTATTACCTAGGTCTTCTAAACTATTCTGGTTATTGCTCCATTTCTTAGCATATAAAATAGATAGCTGCATTAAGGCAAAGCACAGTTAAGTGACTAGCAGCTATTAAAACCCACTCTCTCTCTTACTGATGATGCTACTTAGGGAGGTAATGAAACACCTGCGCCAAAACAACCATGCTCAGAGACCACCAAGAAGCCAACAAAAGGACAATACTTTTCATGCTATGAAGTAAGTCTTGTTTATTTAGCCAAGCACAATTGTTTTCAGCATATTATCAAATGAAGCTAGGGAGATGATCTTCCAAAAATGAAAGGAATGAAAAAGATCTTACCTTGAATCACTTAATGCAAAATCAATTGCTTTCAGCAAGTTTATATTGAATTTTTCAAATTGTTCCTAAAAGGAAATGTATTTCACTTTGAAATTAAAAAAAACTCTCTATGATATATCACTCTTCTAGTATCAACAAACCCCAAACTATTATTAATTCAAAATTCACAATTTTTACCTACTTCAAATATATGTATCATTCCTTTTTTGTTTATAGTATGATGCATATATGTATAATATATTGTATGAGTTGGTAGGTAATAAAGTAAACTATTTAATTAATTAAATGGGGGCCACCTATAGATTACAGCAGAATGTCCATTACATCTGAATACAATGTCTCTTCTATTTCTTTATAAGTATGTAAATAGTAAATACGATTTTATACATGTGCAGAACCTGACAATGCCCAAACCTCCAAAGTCTGCTAAGAGTTTATAATAAATGCTATTTAACACACTTTATCCCATTCAGAGTAGGGCTTTGTGAAGTATTTGAACCGACACTTTGCAAAGCATGACAATCCAAGTACTAAAGCAATTTTGTTCTCGCAGACATTTTGGCTTCTCCAAAGGCTGTCCACAGATATCTGTATGTGTTGTCCACGCACACACACTTTGCTTTATGGCCTTGAGGTCAGCCCTAACACACTTTGAAGAGGGTTCTTTTCAAATGCTTTGCATAGCCCAAGTTTTCAATAATCTCATAATGCAGAACCGTGGACATAATGATCTCAACAGAAACATTATTGATTCCAGACGTTATCATAGAAATGATGTGAGAAATTTCTCAGGTATAAAAAGCTGCAGAACAAAAAGCATAAATAAAATACTTTTATGAATGTCCTTGATTTAATTTAAGAACCAAGCTATTGTGTTCATCATAATCATTACACCAGTGTTTCTCAACCATAGCCACTTTAAGATGCGTGGACTTCAATTCCCAGAATTCTCCAGCCAGCATTATAATTACCATTGCCTTTAATTTCCTTTTCAAAAGAAGAGCCTCTAGACGAGGACTGTCAAACTCACGGCCCGCGGGCCAGATGTGTCCTATGCTAGACATGCCCATGCCTGGTTTAGCAAAGAGGGGAAAGTCCCGATATGTCACGTGATGCCGCCATGATGTGAGTTTGACAGCCCTGCTCTAGATTAACAATATCAAGATCAGTCTTATACTCACCAAACTGTCAGTAGATACAGGAGTATATAACTGGCTCTGGCACAAATATGCTCTACCCAAGAATTGGTTAACAGGAGCTTTTCCTTTAAAATACATTTGTAGACAGTCATGGCTTATTTCAGGAAGACCCATCTAAAAGCAAACATATTTCATTTGTTAAACAAGATCTACACAACATTAAAACATGGCATACTCTCCCCAGGAAAATGAATGCGCTGTTACCTGATATGCTTGTTCTGCACATAAGACATATAAGTCAAAAGAGAAACTCTCCAAGGAATCAAGGGCAGATTTTCCATCATGTGCTGATTTGATCAAGTTGTAAGTACTTTTCAAAGCATCAACATCTTTAAAAAAAATTAGATGAAAAGTTTTTTTTTTTTTTAGCATTTAGTTATATAGACAATGAAAATAATTTTGAGTAAGGGTAATTAGAAGCTTGGGGAATACGCCTGAGAGATAGTTGTGCTTCGCCTTGATTTCATGCTTTGAGCCACAGAAGCAACATTATGGTTTTTATTTTTAAAAAAAACCAATGATGAGTTTTTCTTCATTAACCTTCATTTCAAAGATTTCTTCTCGTAGCCTCCTAGGCAAGCCAGAGGAGACCCAAACGCCACAGAAAACACAGTAACAACAAGAAGATTTGCTCTTTTGCTGTTGCCAAGCGATTTTGAAGGGATGCTTACTCAAAGCATCATCAAAGAAAAGTACTCTTTGAAGCTTTTGCATAGCCTTAATCTGTTTACTCAATTCAACTGATTTTCAAGATTTGTACCACACATTGAAGCATAAACTAAAACTATCAGCTGCTGGATCTACAAACTACACTGAACTAAAATGTGGTTGGCAAGCAACTGGTTCAATTGTGTCACGCAAACAGAGACATATAGCATTATGTTTCATTAGAAGCCTTGCCTAATTTTAAAAAAACTGCTGTAGACATTGATCTATTCTATCTCAAGGAGAATTTGTATGACCACTGCATAGACTGAAAATAATTACTGAAAAAAATCTAACCTTTTCTGTCAAGTAGAAGTGGGATTAAATGAATTTTCCAAGAATGTTGACAGTTGGAAACAATGCTTTGTATAGATACTCAGTTGTCTATGACAAGCGATCAGCATCTTAACTTGTCAAATATTATATTTATCTTCCACCTCCCCATATATCATAAATTTATAAAGTGCAAGTCACTATTAATATGGACAAATGAGTTTATATAAAAAACCCACCTCAGCTAAGAATAAATAAGTACCCGAATCTTACTTCTCTGGATCTTACTTCTTTGTAAACATGCTTTTGATTTAGGAAAACACCCATTTTTTTAATGTCTGGAAGAAAACTTTAGCAGTTTACACAATAAATACTAAAAAGAATTTAAAACCATTTACTTTGTTGTTTCTCAGCATCTGACAGCTGCTGCCTAATCAATATCTCCATGCTTTTTCAGCTATTTTTTCAGTCTGTTCAGAATCTGCTGGAAGAAAAAACAATCCAGGATGAAAAGCAAAATAATATTTTAGGTTCTTTTATCCAGAAACGTTCAGCCATTTTGCAAGATTATTTTGGGATTCAATAGCTGCGCTAATTGTGACCTGGCTGTATTTTTGATATCGTTCCAATACAAAAGAATATATATGTGTGTAGCTCAGAGTTAAATTGTGGGGTTGTCGGTACTTCCTGAGCTTAGCTTTTTTTTCTTGCAGATGTTTCTTTACCCAATTAAGTAACATCTTCAGTGCAAGTAAGTGTGGGAGTTTCTCCCTGCCGATATACAATCAGTGTTACACAACTCACTTGCATTGAGGATGTTACTTAGTTGGGTAATGAAACGTCTGCAAGAAAACAACTAAGTTCAGAGATCATCAACAACTGCACAATTCAACTCTGAGTTATCTCCTTGGTAGTTCCTTGATATTTATTTGTTCATTAATCAGGATATTATCTTCTGCTTAATTCTTTGCCTGATGTTAATGTCTACTTACTATTGACTACTGGTAAGGTGGCGTTTAGGTCTGCCTATTGTTGGCTGCTAACCATGTTAGCAGGATGAGAAATACGCCATCCAGTGGCAAATCTATAACATTTTTTTTTGCAAAGTATGATTCATACCATGAAGCATTCAGGTTTTTTCTTTGGAGCTTATTTGAGGAACAGGTGTGGGTGTGTGTCCGTGTGTGTCGGTGTGTCCGTGTGTGAGCACCTATCCCCATAGACACACACAGAGGTTACCTGCTGGGATTGCTCCCAAACGGCGCCTCATCAGCTCTTATGCCGCTCCCCTCGGTGTCTTCTTCAGTCCTGCCTGCCCCCGACGGCCAGTTCAGCACCGTCTCCACTCGCTCCTTCGCCGGTACTAAGCGGATCTCCCTCCACTTCGCCTCCGAGGCGTTCCGGGACCGGCTCTCCGCTACGCCTGGAGCAACTTCAAGCGCCGCGCGCCGCCGCGTCCCTCGGTCTCCTAGCAACGCATCGCTTGCTAAGCGATTCATTCGGTCTGCTCGCTTCCCTACGGGATCCTTGAGAAGTCAGAATTCCTTCCCAAGCGAACGGTTCCCCCCACTGCCCGAGAGACGTCACTAACTGCAGAGATTTAGAGATTCTGCTTGTCGCTTTAAAGCTGTTGCTTAAAATACCCGGGAAAGCTGAGAGTAAATAGAATCGAGACCAAAAAATTAGAAGCAATTTGGGGAGGGGGGGTGAACTTGTTCCTAAAATTTTTAGTAGCAGTCTGATCTATTCGTGGCACATTGGGGACCCTGTGAAAATGACTTAAGACAGCTCTAAGCCAGTATTTCTCCACCTCAACAGTTTAAGGACTTCAAATCCCAGAATTCCCTAGAGAGCCTGCTTTTGAGGTTCGGAAGCATTACTCTAGTCCAGGCAGGGATGGGGAACGATGGCTCTTTTAGGACTCATGGACTTCAACTCCCAGAATTCCATGGCTGGTCAGGAATTCTGGGAGTTGAAGTCCACAAGTCATAAAGGGGCCGCCGCTCTGGTCTAAGGAATCGGTTTAGTGTCAATATTCTGTGTGAGAGAATGAGAGACAAATAAAGTTGGCTGGCAACAGTTGTTAAATCATTCTTACACCGTTATTGCAGGCTGGGATTGTGCTAAGGGAAAGGGAATGGTTTACAAAAATCTTACTCAATGCAAATGGACAGTACTATAGTCCAATGTTAGTAAAAACTACTACCGTCCATGTAGTTTTGTTGGAATAAATGTCCTTCTGGGTTCAGTTCCAAGTGGGGAAAAAGACACTGGAAACATGGAGGCTGCTTGGAAAGATGGTTTAATGGTGGACAGGATCACATGGCTTGAGCTCCTGAACAACAAAGGAGGATCACAGGCTTGCAGATGTTGGGTGAAGAAGAAAAGAGAACAAGATGCTGAAAGTTCCTGGTTCTATGCCCTCTCCGGGCTTTGATCTTGACCTTGTATTCTGATTGGTTGTCAGACTCTCATGGGGCATGGAGGGGCAACCATCTAGGCTGTGTTTTGAGTCCAAGTTTGGTTGAGCATTGCTTCTTCCTAGGTGCCCTGTGGTCAGATGGGTAAAGGGCTAATACTATCATGCCTTAATTCCATCACCCTGGAGCTGAAGGGGGAGATCTTTGTTATGTAGAATAGACTGGTTCAGGCATTCTAATGGCCATTGACAAAGGTGAGGGCTATTAAGAATGAGTCTGTTTTCTATCTAAAACATGTTTCTCCATTTCTTATCCAGGGAAATATAATATTCTGCCTTTTTAATATTTCCCAGGATATTTCATTTTTCCAAGAGAGGGGTGGGTGATAACTTCCTACAGTTTCCTACTAAAAATCTCTCTTATAATCTTTTGCATAAGCTTACTTTGTCTAAAATTGAAGCAGCAGATTATTGGCTGAAAGATTTGAGCTCTCCTTCATGAGCAGAGGCACTGGTGCATTGGAGTATTCCTATTGTGCAGTGCAGATTCTCTTTATGCAAGGGCTGGGATAGCCCCCTTATCAGGTCCACAAAACAGGCAATCTGCCTTTTGATTTAAATGAGGAGTGTGTTCATCAAGATGAAGAGCGAGAGGAGGAATTCTGGGAGTTGAAGTCCACAAGTCTTAAAGCTGTCAAGTTTGAACACCCCTGGGTTTTTTTTCCTAAAGGGTTAGGGCTGCAAGGGTCTTGTAACTTGACAGCTTTAAGACTTGCATGCTTCAAATGCTGCAGCAGTATGGAGGTTTCTTTTACTACACAAAATAAATTAAGAGTTTTTAAATTTAATTTAATTTAAAACAAAGTGAAGCATTGTTTACTAACAAGCATCCTGTACAGTAAATACAGTATTTTCAGATTTCAAGAGCTGTTTGTTAACACAGATGACGATGATAGATTTGTATGGATGAGAGAATCATGCACATGTTAATCTACATCAGCGATGGCGAACCTTTTTTGGCTCGCGTGCCACAAGTGGGGGGAGCGCAGGGGGGTCGTGTGTGTGAGTGCCGCACCCATAATGCAATGAGCGACACACACCCCAGTGCGCATGCGTGAACAAAAGGCGCTCCCCCCATTTTTACATGCTTTCTTCGCCCTCCCCAGGCTCCAGAGGCTTTATAGGAGCCTGGGGAGGGTGAAAAGAGCCCCCCCCCCCAGAGGCCATCCGGAGGCTTCAGGGACCGTCCGGAGGCTTCACTGAAGCCTTCGGAAGGCTTAAAATGACCCTCTGAGCAAACCAGAAATGACTTCCGGTTTGCTGGGAGGGTAGTTTTGAGGGAAGGGAAGCCTCCGGACAGTCCCTGAAGCCTTTGGAATGCTTAAAATGACCCTCCGAGCAAACCAGAAGTCATTTCCGGTTTGCTTGGAGGATCATTTTAAGCGTTCAGAAGGCTTCAGGGAAGCCTCCAGATGGTCCCTGAAGCCTCCGGCGGAGCGGGGGAGGCTCTTTTCGCCCTCCCCAGGCTCCTATAAAGCCTCTGGAGCCTGGGGAGGGCAAAGAATGGCTTTTAAAAATGGTGAACTCAGCATGCGTACGCTGACCAGCTGGCAGGGCAGTGCCTCGCGTGCCCTGACAAATGGCTCTGCGTGCCACCTGTGGCACGCGTGCCACAGGTTCGCCATCACTGATCTACATTGACATGCATCCTTGCCTTCCATCCGTTCTTTAGATACAATTTTTGGAGATGAAAGGCACTGCCACCAGCAACTATGGCTTTGGGCTGTGGTTCCCTGTAATTGCCCCAAACATCAGGTTCTTATCTATCAGTAGAATCAACTGGTTATGGTTATCCTTTGAGATGGAAAGCTTTAATATAGCTGATCTCTTCTCAGTATACTTACCTAAGCATGTTTTAGAGAAGGAAAATATTTCACAGAGGAGCAATACCAAATGAAAACTCTGTCAGAGATAAATGGGATATTGTCAAACTCTACTGTCAGTGTTTAATTCCATCATTTGAAGAGAATGCAAACAGAAATGTATGTGTGCAGTGTTACAGACACAACCACCCTCTTAGGAAGGTAAACTCCTTCATTAGAAACAAAACTCCCCTGAGAATGAGAAGAAATCCTCCGTAAAAATAAAATAAAAATCCTGTTGCCTCTCCTGAATCGCTCATTGCCGGCTTCCCTCCATGCCATTCCTAGACAGGGAAGCAAGGGGGTTTGACTGGAGACTTCTGTAAGGAGGAAAGGGGCAATGTTTGAGTGGAATATGGAAAGAAAGAGGCACACACCTGGGCAATCACCATCTAATCCCTGAACAAAGTCCTGCTTTTTGCTACCCTGTTTCCCCTTAAATACGACCTCCCCGGATAACAAGCCCAATTGGGCTTTTGAGCGCATGCGCTAAAATAAGCCCTCCCTTGAAAATACTGTAAGCCCTCCCTGAAAATATTGCAACACAGCAGCAGCCATGAGGTGACCACGCTCGCTGCCTTCTGCATCTCAAAAATAATAAGACCTTCCCCAAAATAAGGCCAAGCGCTTATTTTGGGGGTCAAAAAACAACAACAACAAGACCCTGTCTTATTTTTGGGGGAAACATGGTAGAAGAAGGGGTACTTACTCAGGTAGAATATAGAGTCCTCCCAGATGTGAGCACTCTGTTGGTAAGTGCAGGAGACTCTTTAAGAAAGTCTTTCTGTGAAGTGTGGGAGACTCTATGGGGAGTCTCAGCAGAAAGAGTTTTGCCAGGAAGTATCAGCCCATTCGGGGCAGCGGTGGTGGGTTGGGTGGGGTGGTGGTTGGGTGGGAAGGTGGCAGAGGCCAGGCAAATCCCATTTTCACACACACCACCGGCCCAAACACCAGCCACCCCTGAAAGGCCTGAATTCTGAATGGCTTGGAACTCAGTTCAGTATCAGCAGCAACATCAAGTGGAGTGAAAATGGGAAGGTCCCAGCCACCACTGCCATTCTGCACTCTGCCCACCTGCTTGCTTGCCCGCCTGGCTCTCCCTCTGACTGCCCGCAGCAAGTTGTCTCTGTGGTGAATTGGCCAGGCTTAGTTGTCCTGCAATGACTTGGCGGCTGTGAGTTGACAGAGGCAACTTGGCAGTGGCAAGCTGGCCATGGCAAGTTGTCCTAGACCCCCTGGGAGCAACAGCCACTGGCAAGCAAATTGTTTTCTAGCCTGGTGCTTTAAACATTAGACCAAACTGCCTCTTCGCTTACGGTATGTCAACCCTTCAGTTAGGTTTAGTGCAGGGGTGAAATTCAGCAGGCTCTGCAAGCATGTCAGCTGGAAATGATTAGTAAAAGATTCAGAGGTTGGTTTGGCAGCTCTTCGTCTGTCACGATAAATGCTTTCAGGCACACATCTTGAAATCTAGAGATCTTCTTCTCTGACTCTATAGATATCCTAAGCCACCACCAGGCAGCAGAAGATGCAGAAAACAATGCCCATATTACCAACTTTTCAGCAGTACATTTAGGCAACAAAAACGCAATGCACAGGTACAGTATAGGTGGTACCTTGCTCAGTAGTAGTAACTGTGAAAGGGATCTTGGAGTCCTAGTGGACAACCATTTAAATATGAGCCAGCAGTGTGCAGCAGCTGCAAAAAAGCCAACACAGTTCTAGGCTACATCAACAGAGGGATAGAATCAAGATCACGTGAAGTGTTAATACCACTTTATAATGCCTTGGTAAGGCCACACTTGGAAGACTGCATTCAGTTCTGGTCGCCACAATGTAAAAAAGATGTGGAGACTCTAGAAAGAGTGCAGAGAAGAGCAACAAAGATGATTAGGGGACTGGAGACTAAAACATATGAAGAACGGTTGCAGGAACTGGGTATGTTTAGCTTAAGAGAAAGAAGGACTAGGGGAGACATGATAGCATTGTTCCAATATCTCAGGGGTTTCCACAAAGAAGAGGGAGTCAAACTATTCTCCAAGGCACCTGAGGGTAGAACAAGAAGCAATGGGTGGAAACTAATCAAGGAGAGAAGAAACTTAGAACTGAGGAGAAATTTCCTGACAGTTAGAACAATTAATCAGTGGAACAGCTTGCCTCCAGAAGTTGTGAATGCCCCAACACTGGAAGTCTTTAAGAAGATGTTGGATAGCTATTTGTCTGAAACGGTATAGGGTTTCCTGCCTAGGCAGGGGGTTGGACTAGAAGACCTCCAAGGTCCCTTCCAACTCTACTATTGCATATTGTATATAAATAATGAAGTAGAACTCTTAAGATATACAGATGTCCTGTAGTTCAGCCTTTATCATTTTCAGTTTGAGCACACAAGCTGTACTGGTCTTGCTCCATCAAAAGACGGAGGTTGGTAAGAATTAGAATAAGCATCTTGCTAAAATACTTTAGCCCAGGACTGTCAAACTCCTGGCCCATGGGCCGGATGCGTCATGAATTGGCCACATACACGCCCGGTTTAGCAAATTGGGGGGGGGGAGTCCCGATACATCACATGACGCTGCCATGACGACATGAGTTTGACACCCCTGCTTTAGCCATTCTCTTCTCTTTGAATTTATGACAAGAAATATAGGTAGAGAAAACTCTCTTGCTGTGCTGTCATGTAATGTTTGTCTGGATTTTGGTAGCCTATGTGTGGTAGTTATTATATTTTGACTCCTGGACTATCTGTGATATTGCTGTCTATGAACAGGGTATTTCTGTTCAAATGAACTGTTCAATTTGCCACGAGGCAGCTTCTTCTCCATTTCATTTGTGCTGTGCATAGTTCAATTAGGGACACCACTGTTAAAGAATAAATAAGCAAGTGGTTTAATTGCTGCTGAATTGACTGCTTACATGGCTGTAATTTACTACAGGGAAAAATATATTGATCTTTTTGTGAATAACTATAAGTTTGAAAAGAAATATCAAGTGCAATTTATGTTTATCCTGATTGCTGTAAGCATTGTATGCTTAGATGTTTTAGAGGTAAAAAAGAGAGCATGTAATATACTGTACATAAATTCATCCGTGTTCGTGGTACCAAAATGTTAAATCAATAATATCACTTGAAACAAATTACCCGGCTTTTAGGTAGCCTGCTACGCAGTAACCCAGGAGACAAGAGAATATTCTTGGTCTTCTTATTTAAGAGAGATGATCCTAATCCACTCCAAAGGATAAATAATACTCTTTTTAATTTCAATGGGCATTTCCAAAGTATTCTCTATCCACAAACAGAAAAAAGACAGAGAACAGTGGCCAGCTTGAATGGGACAACTCACCCAGCCAACTCTGCAGCCAACTTGCCATAGTCAACTCATCATCGTTAACTCACCGTGGGGCAAGTCACCAAGGCCAATTCGCTGCAGAACATCTCACTACGGGACAATCCAATTTAGTTGTTTAAAATAAATAAACCAATATTTTATTTTTTGTCATTTACATTTCATTCTGTCCCTCCTTTTGCTGTCTTTCTTTAATGATACTATTCTACCATTTCTTTAATATTAGTATAACTCCTGTCCTGCGGCGAGTTGGCCATGGTGAGTTGGCCATGGTGAATTCTCATAGATCCATGGCCAGCTGTTGAGACATCGTTGGCAACTCACCAATAAGAAAAGCTACCAGTTGGGTACTTCAACTTCAATCAAGGTAGACAACTCAGGTTGTCCTTCTGATAGTTCTTGGTGGATTGAAATCACAGGTATCCACAGCTTCCGCAATGACTGAAAAAATGCACTTGCACAGTGATCATAGGGCTAACTCCAAACTTACACCCCTGTGTTCCAATATTTGGCAACTCCGTCACCAAACCTATGGCTAATGTTGAAATTAACCCAACACATTGTGTGAGAGTGATCAGTAAGTACAGTAATGCATGCTGTTGCTTTAGATCCATCACCTATATTGAAGTGATCTTTGAACAGGCCTTTGAGACTTGATATCTACTATCTGGGAAGAAAAAATATATCTCAAGATGAAGCCCCAAAGAATAAAAACAATTTTGTATAACAAATGAATTAGTAAAGGTAAAGGTTCCCGTCGCACATATGTGCTAGTCGTTCACGACTCTAGGGGGCGGTGCTCATCTCCGTTTCAAAGCCGAAGAGCCGGTGCTGTCTGAAGATGTCTCTGTTGTCATGTGGCCGGCATGAGAAAACACCGAAGGCGCATTAAACGCTGTTACCTTCCCACCAAAGGTGGTTCCTATTTTTCTACTTGCATTTTTATATGCTTTTGAACTGCTAGGTTGGCAGAAGCTGGGACAAGTAACGGGAGCTCATTCCATTACACGGCACTAGGGATTAGTAGCAATGCCTTTATTTCAGCCCAATATTTTCTACACTTCTATATTTTATCAAATAAGAATCTAATGTAATTGTTGCATTGAGCAGGGAGAGGCTATTAAGAGATCCCTGTGTTTGTTTTATGGATAGCAGACATTCTAAACAGCTTTGTTTATACAAAACAACCATGTTCATTCACTCAGAATGACAGCTGAGTTTTAGCAGAAGCTTGGGAAATACACACTTGAAAGAATGCACCAGCACCAGTAAGTGATAGAGGAGCTTAAAAATAAGAGCCAAAAAGGGTTTGTTATGAACATATTCCATGTGGAGAACAGAGGTGATTGCTCCCGGTTCAGCCCGGATTGGGTGAACTGGTAGTAATGGCAGCAAGAAGCTCCGCCCACCCACCCAGATGCTTCTGCACATGTGCAGAAGCATCACATGCACGCACGAGCAAACCAGTAGTAAAAAAAATGGAAACTCACACTGATGGAGAAGGTACAATATTAAAGCTACAGATTTCACCCTATAGTGAATGTAGCAGATTCTTCCTGCTTCTCCTCATTTTTATCCCTCCCACCTGCAACCAGGTAGATAGGCTACAACAGAGGTGTCAAACTCATGGCCCGTGTCACGTGCTGGCCATGCCCACTCCCAGCTTAGCAAAGAGGGGGAAAGTCCCGATATGTCATGTGATGATGACGTGACGGTGTGACTTTAACACCCCTGGGCTACAACAATGTTTTCAAACTTGGCAACTTTAAGATGTGTGGATTTCATCTCCCAGAATACCCCAGCTGTTAAGTTTGAAAAACACTAGGCTATAGGGAGATGGCAAAGTGTCTTCCACTTTCTGCTAATAAATCAGAAAACACAGTTTAAGCCCAGGAAGAGGGAATTACAGTGACATGGTGTCCTTTTTCTATACATTTTTCTTTCCCTCTTAGACCATTTCAATTCTAATTTTACATTTATATCGGTCTTTCCATTACAATATTACGAAAAGCAAATAATATCTCTCACAAACAAAAAACAAATCCACATAACATAGTAAGCAATTATACGAGAAAACAGGATAGGTATTAAATAAAATCAAATTCTTCAAATGTTTGTCTTGTTAAAGCATAATCATTCAAAACATGATTAAAACAGAGAAGAAAATTGAATTAACTTCATTCTTACAATGTCTGTTTAAACAATGAATGTAAGCAATAGAACATAGTGTAGGTAAACAGTAAAGATATATTTGTAAGGACAGCCAGTTTGCTGCACTGCAAGTAGATTGGGTACAATGATTTGCATGCATATCATGTAGTATCTACAAATATTTCTACATTCAAAAATTAGCATTCATATTAAATTATACAAGAACAATTTCTCAGAAGAAACACTGAACTGAGGCACCCACAATCTTCAGGAAAGATTGGAAGATTGCTGGAAAGTAGAATGTGGCTGATTAGCTTGCCAAGAACTTGTCAGTCGAATAAAAAAATAAAACTTCAGAAAATGCTCATTAATTAATTCGATTCAGAGAATAGTATTGGGGGTTAGGCCCACAAATTTTATATCCTTCTATATGGGAGAAAAAATAGCTATTTTTATTAGCTATTAGGTATTATAGTGTTGCCCTCTCATAAATGACTCTATGTCCGTGATGTCGAACCTGTGGCATGCAGAGCCATCTCTCTAAGCACGCCAGCCATTGCCCATTGCACTTCTGGGTTCCGCCGCGCACATGTGCACTGGCTAGCTGATCTTTACATGTGTGGGAGCATCGGAAAGCGGAAGAGCAGCTTCCTGACATGCATGTGCACGCTGGGAAGATGAGCTTCCGGTTTCCGGTGCTCACAAGTGCTTCAGCAAGGCTGGTCTTCATGCACGCATACGCACCAGAAACCAGACCAGGTGACTGGCATGCATGTACATGCCGGAAACTGGAAGCTCAGCTTCCCGGTGCACATATGCCCACTGGGGAACTGCTCTTCCAGTTTCTGGTGCTCCTCTGCATCTGTGCTGGGGAGCTGCTCTTTTGGTTTCTGGTACTCCCCCCCGCGCGGGTGGGCACTCCTGTTTCAGCACTCGTTGCTGAAAAGGTTCACCAATACTGCTGTAGGTTGTGTATAACTAAAATACAAAACCCTGAACAAAGTCTGTTGAAGGCAGTCCAACAATAAGAACATGATACAAGTAGTCCTCAATTTATGACCACAATTGAACCCGAAATTCATGTTGTTAAGTGAGAGGTTTTGCCCATTGTACAACTTTCCTGGCCACATTTGTTAAGTGAATCACTGCAGTTGTTAAATGAGTAATATAGTTATTAAGTAAATCTGGTTTCCCCATTGACTTTACTTGTCAGAAGGCCAGAAAACGGGATCATATGACTCCAGGATACTGCAACTGTTATAAATGTGAGTCAGTTGTCAAACATTCAAATGTAAATCATGTGACCATGGAGATGCTACAACGTAAATGTGAAAAACGGTCATATAGTCACTTTTTGTTATAACTTTGAATGATCACTACACGAACTGTTGTAACCTGTACTGGACAGGATCGGAAAGCCTCCTAAGGAAAAGCGTTTTATTTTTAAGGTTTTAAATATTGTGGATACATATCACAGGCATTTTGCTATTGTTTAGGAGTGTATAATATAGCATGACTATTGTTTCCACTTCATTCAAGATGTTCCACCATCCAACTGGTAATGGAATCCGAAGGAAGAAAGCAGACCCTAATAGATTTCTGGGCTGAAACTGGGGAGCCAATGAGCAGCAAGTTACTTGACGCAGCTCCCATGACAAAAGAGTTTAGCTTATAGATACTGAGTGTTTTGGAGAGACCAGTTGTGGGTTTCTACCAGTTTGGACCGGTCAGCCGAACTGGTAGTAGCTTGGTAGCCTGGGTCACTGGAACCGGCAGTGACCTAGGCCTGCCACGCCACCAAACCATTTCTCCATAGGCGCCGCCATCTTGTTTTTGGCTTCTGCGCATGTGCAGAGCAATTTTCATTGTACTGCGCATGTGTGCACAGCGTGCATCAAGCACATTTGGGGCGCATCCCTGAGTGAACCAGCAGTAGTGGCTTCCAGAACCCACCACTGGGAGAGACAGTTCCAGAGCTTGCCCAACAGGGGGAGGGAGCATTCTCGATGTAAAAGTCAAAGTATAAATTTCACTTGTGGGGGCTCCTTTCATGTCCCCAACAAGAGCTGGAGTGAAGAATGGGAGCTCACCCTGTCCCATGGCAGCATTCAGGTCTCGAATGTGAGCTTGCTCTTGTCAACCCAGTATTCTAACCACGTGAGTCACCGTGCTCCTATAGCTTTCAGTTAAGAATAGGTTTCGAAAATTGCACTCTTCCGCTGGGGAGAAATTCTTTTATGCCAAGGGATATTTTTTAATTGGATCCATCAGAAGAAAAGGATGCACCATCCACGTTCATGAATCTATAAAACTTCTTGATCTGTGGGGCATATGAGAGAAGTCTATTCTTTACAAAATTTTAAAATTTTATTCAGTGGAGTTTATATAAGAATATTTGTTTTATTGCATCTGTAACCAATCATTGGTAATTATAATTAATCAATGGATGCTGTGTTCCAAAAGAATGAAAGATATTGGATTACTACTATATGATGAATATTATGAAAAAAAAGACCTACGCAAATCATATGCCTTGTGCTTATTCAGGTCCCTTAAGTTTTCCTTGATGAAGTTAAGTCAATAAATAATCTTAATACACCTAAAAATAGCGGGTTGCACATCAACATCATCTGTCACTCAAAAATCAGACAAATATCTCTTGATTGAATAAAGGGGGAAACATAATGATGCAATCAAATGAGCTATCATGCGTCTCTTATGTAGGCGTTGAAGAAAATCAAGATGATTCAATAGGTGCCTAATTCTTCCCTGGATGGCTCTCTCCTTTTCCACTTGCACATATGGAGAAAAACCATGGTAGCATATAATTTTTCTCTGCCTCTGTTTCAATAGGTAGATAGCACTGTTTCCTAAACATGTTTTATATATATCAATATAAGTTTGCCAGAGCATGGAAACAAATGAATAGAACTTAAAATTTCAAAGAAAATATAATTAACTAGAAATGCCCATTTAGAGAACTATATTGCTGAATATGGTTGTTACAGATATGGAAGAAAGTGTGAAAGACACTGATTTCCTGGAGTTGGTGGACCTCTCTCATTAACAAACATGGCCCCAACTCATTTGGCACCAGTACGTATACATTTCTTCTATCTATTCCAGGGGTGGGTTCCTGCCACTTCTAACCTTTTCTATAGAAGAGGTTCCACAAATCTACATTGCCGTTTAGAACCAGTTCCAGCTCCCTCCCCTCGCCCATCCGCACATCATCAAGATGAAGAGCAAGAGGGGGAATTCTGGGAGTTGAAGTCCACAAGTCTTAAAGCTGTCAAGTTTGAACACCCCTGGGTTTTTTTTCTAAAGGTTTAGGGGTGCAAAGGTTTTGTAACTTGACAGCTTTAAGACTTGCGTGCTTCAAATGCCAGAGTTGCTAAGCAAGAGCATTATTAAGTGAGTTTCACCACATTTTACAAGTTGGCCACTCCCACCCGGTCACATGGCTGGCAAGCCACTCCTACCCAGTCACATGGCTGACAAGCCACTCCCACAAAGCAGGCCACACCTACAGAAGATGTTCTAAAAATTTTTTGAAACCCACCACTGATCTATTCCAAAGTAAGATTTTTAATCACACATTTGTTGTCCTGCTACTTTGAGAAGCTCCATATATCGCCGATATCTTTGTGGGCGAAGATTACTTTATGTGTTATGGATTTTCAGGTATCTAGGATTGTGTAGGGATCCCAGTGACTGAAGGCAGCTTTAGAGCTCTTGGAGAGGAGGGAATAGGTGGTATTCAGCAGGTTCTGACCAGCTCTGGAGAACCGGTAGCGTGAGAACAGGTAAATACCACCTCTGACTCCCCCTCCCCATCTATTCTCTGCCTCCTGAGTCCCAGCTGATCGGGAGGAAATGGGGATTTTACAGTATCCTTCCCCTGCCACACCCACCAAGCTATGCCCACCAAGTCATGCCACACCCACCAAGCCATGCCCACAGAACCAGTAGTAAAAAAAATGGAATCCCACCACTGAATAGCCATCTTGCTCAAACCACAGTCAGCACCTTCAAAAGAACACTGGGCTATCATGTTGGCTTTTCTAATCACTTTTGGGATTTGTTTGTAAACTGCTTTTCGGTGGAACTTTTGGATCGGCAAGTTTTAAGAGTTTTCTCCAATCCTTAATTGAGGTTTTTAGTACTTGCTCCTCCTACATATTAGAATGATATTAAGGAAGTTCTTAAAAAGGGCAGATGCCATCCTAAAAAAGTGTTGCTTTTTGTTATCTAATTCATGTTTGCCATTTCATACTGCCTGTCAGCCAATATAGTCTGCAGTTTAAGATTCTGCCTTGTTCTGGTAAATCCTGGTTTAAAGTAACCACGGTTCTTGGTTAAGGCACACTGATAACAATGCTGTCAGTTTAAAGCAGGCCATGGCTGCTTCCAGTGCTCCCATAATAAGGAGGAAGCAGGGCAGGCAGATTCAATGCCATAATATTGTATCATCTAAGATATAATTTAAAAATATTAGATTATGGATACATAATGTAGGCTTAGAAATTTCTTCATATTAGAAAAGAAACTGTCAGGTTTTTGAAAACTCTTGAATTATAATCAGAGCATTTAAAAGAACCTGTCTACATTTCCACTATATATTTTATAATCTCTTTATTCACACATGGAAATGGCAAGGAAGCCTTATACTATACTTTATATATTAAAACAAGTCATCTTCATGATAGTTTGGTGAAAGAAAATGTTTCCTTTCCCCCAGGTTTTTTATCCTCCTCCTCTCATTCTGGTTGCAAAGATTATGGTTGATTTGTTTTGTTAATTATTGGTTCTACATAAACTCAATAGATTGTAATCAAGTTCTTATATTAACTTTACTTAGTGTTTACTTGGACTTTTTCTGAACTTATTTTAAAGAGATCACTGATGTAGTCATAGATATTAGAGGTAATAGGTAGGCTACCAAATCTATGCTGGAAAAATCAAAATGACAGCTGGAGGCAGCAGGTGTTTCAACATCTCTTTGCTCAGCATAGGATATGCTTATTTGGAGGTCATCCTCTGTTTCCCAACTATAACAATTTCCCACTGTGTGGACTTCAAATCTCATAATTCCACAATATCATGGTTAATGACCAGAATACAGGGATTTTAAGTCCACATACTTGGATGTTATCACGGTTGGGAAACACTGCTCTGTCAAGGAGTTGGGCCATGTTATCGGTTCTTCTCTAACATGTATTCTGTTGACATTATTGTCTTTCAACGGCAGTAACAGTAGCTAGCATTATTTTATGAGTATTCATTGATGCTTAGAATATATTGCAGTCATTTGTCTATGGAGATTCTTAGTCATCCAGATCATGGTTGTCCCAAAGGTACTTTTTCAAGAGGCAACTGGACTTTCTGGTTTTTCTATGAAGACGTTTCGCTTCTCATCCAAGAAGCTTCTTCACCTTGAAGCAGCTTCTTGGATAAGAAGCAAAACATCTTCAAAAAAACATTACAGTCATTCATTTTAAAGCACAATTTAAGGCGCTGATGTACTCTTCAAAACTCAAGATGATTTTGAGATCACTTCCGGTCCCCAAAGGCGATGGACGTTCGCGTCCGCTGTTCGTCTTCTCGGTGGGCTCCCCTTAAGTTTAGGGGGAGCACAGGGAGCCTTGGAGGGGGGCCCTGCCGTAGGGCGGCTTGTTGGGACCCCCTGAATCGGCGGCATCTTCAGGGGGGTCGCCAGCTTCGCCCCAGGAGCCAGGGAGTGTGGGGGGTGCGCAACAGCGTGCCTTCGCCGAGCAGAGCCTGGAAGGAAACAACTAATCGGATGTTACAGCTGAAATGCGGTGAGGTGGGAAGCTTCCCTCAATCTCCTTTTAAATCTATCTAATTGATGAGCAGCAGCCTTTCTAAATTGTGGATTCAATCCTTTGAAATGTTAAGATTGGACGGGGGGATTTTCCACCCCCCCCTCGGAAAAGCGGCAATTGGAAAATCCCTCTCTCTCGGAAGAGAGAGAGAGAGTTAAAAGTTACTTTCTCTTCCTTTAAGCAATGGGAGGATGACTTCTTGCTACAATTGCAAAGGAGGATTGCTGAGTTGATTCTTTTAAACTACTTTATGGAAACTTTGGACATTGCTTTCTGATCTCCTGTGAAGACGGAGCCAAGATGGCCAACTTCCTCCTTCTTCTTGCACTTATGAATGAATTTCCCTTTTGAAAGAATTTCTGGCTTTGTACTATATCACACCCTAGAGATCTTCAGGAGCCTCTTCTCACACGTATCTCCCTTGGATTTGGAACATTGATTTATATCACCTGGCTTGGAGCTGTATAGAGACCTACGCTCTTCTCTGGACTTGCTTGTCTTGTGACCTCCCGGTTGGGTCTTTCCACAGATGCCATTTCTTTGTGCAGACTTATAGCTATCTCTGAACCTAATATGGGTCCTAAAAAATTACCGCCTGGTAAGCCGTCTTCGGCCCCAACATCATCTATGTCCAGCCCGATTACCCAAAAGACACCATTGGCTTCATTTTTACAACCTAAAGCAACTGAAGAAAGCTCAAAGGAACTATCAGTTGAGCAAATGTTTCAAACTCTCTTAAAGGGACAGGACGAATTGAAACAACAACTGGCAGACTTAAATGATCAGCTCAGAGAAACGCAACAACAAACAACACAAAATAAACAGAGAATAGGGGTGCTGGAGGAGGGCGCAACTGGGCTGAGGGAAGAGGTTAAGGTAATCCAGAAGGGGAATGTAGAATTTAAAAACCATATGATAAAGGTGGAATTTGAGAGAATGTCTTTTTTTCTTAGATTCCAAAACTTGCCAGAAACAGAGAATGAAGATCTCAAGGAGATTATGACCACAATTTTAGCAGAATATATTAAAAGAGACAAACAACAGCTATGGTGGGATATTGATTTGATCTATAGGATTAATTCAGTATACGCTAGAACACACAACGTGCCAAGGGAAGTACATGTTAAATTTCTTAGAAAGACTACAAGAGATGAGGTCTTAGGAGCTCAAAGGGTGGGACCACTAAAATATAAAGACAAAGAAATAACCATTCTTAAACAGATTCCAAAGAAAGTAAGAGATAAGAGGAAGAAATACTACTCTTTAGCAAAGAAATTATATAACAATGGAATCTGGTTTAAATGGTTGTTGCCAGAAGGAATGCTAATTTTCTGGGAGGGCAGTAGAATTAGAATTAACACAGTTGTGGAGGCGGAGGCCTTTATTAAAAAAAATAGTGCCCTCCTAGATCAAACAGGGGACAGTACACAAGATGTGAAGGAGGGAGGGGCGCGGCTCTGCCAGCAGACAGGGGTGAGGACGCAACACTTAGAAGACTCAGATCACAAAAATGAGTTGAAACATTTTTGCAATTGTTGTTATAATGTAACTCTCGGAAGTGATACAAAAGATGATTGAATATATTGATGATTGAATGTATATCAAAAAGCTGCCAATGTTTATTCAAATTTTGATGTTTTTTCTTTTCTTTTTGGTTAAAGTTGTGAGATTCGGGGGGATTTCTACCTCCCGCATGATGTAGCTGTCACAATTTTTCTACACCTATTTACCTTTTCCCCTAAAGCATTTGTAAAAAACTAATAAAAATTTTACAATAAAGAAAAAAACCTCAAGATGATTTTTACTTTGTTATCTGAAGGAGTGTGCACATTTCCTAGATCCTACCCCCAAAAAGATGAGCTTCATAATCATGTTCATAAAGTAACCAGGAGTCAATCTTGACTCAAGGGAGGCTTGGAAAGCCTGTTGTGTGATTATTCCTGTTTGACAATAATTCTGTAAGTTATCTTTGGGTCAGTTATTTTCTCTTACTCCAATTTACCAAGGATTTACCACTCTATTATGAAGGTTGTTGTAGTGAAAAAGTAAGGTGAACATCACAGATACTTTTTGAACTATACCCAATAAGTTCACTTCAAACTCAAAAGATCCTTCAAAAGTTACCTGACCCTCTAAAACATATCCAAGATACATAACTAAATCACATATATGTGCAGGTTCTGTCACTATTATATTATGCAATATTCTATTTCTGTTGATACTGTACAATAGCAGTCCCCAACCTTGGTGACTTGGCGGCCCAGTGAGAGGGTGGATAGGGGAACTAATCAGTATGAGCACTGGGCTGGTGCATATGCACACATACAGTCCTTGCATGCATGGCAAGCTGGTGTGCATGCACGTAGCTTGACTTGCGCAAGTTACAGTAGCAGAGTTGGAAGGGACTTTGGAAGTCTTCTAGTCCAACCCCCTGCCTAGGCAGGAAACCCTAAACCACCTCGGACAAATGGCTATCCAACAGCTTCTTAAAGACTTCCAGTGTTGGAGCATTCAAACTTCTGGAGGGAAGTTGTTCCACTGATTAATTGTTCTAACTGCCAGGAAACTCCTCCTCAGTTCTAAGTTGCTTCTCTCCTTGATTAGTTTCCACCCATTGCTTCTTATTCTACCCTCAGGTGCTTTGGAGAATAGTTTGACTCCCTCTTCTTGGCAACCCTGAGATATTGGAACACTGCTATCATGTCTCCCCTAGTCCTTCTTTTCATTAAACTAGACATACCCAGTTCCTGCAACCATTCTTCATATGTTTTAGTCTCCAGTCCCCTAATCATCTTTGTTGCTCTTCTCTGCACTCTTTCTAGAGTCTCCACATCTTTTTTACATCGTGGCAACCAAAACTGAATGCAGTATTCCAAGTGTGGCCTTACCAAGGCATTATAAAGTGGTATTAACACTTCACGTGATCTTGATTCTATCCCTCTGTTTATGCAGCCTAGAACTGTGTTGGCTTTTTTGGCAGCTGCTGCAAACTGCTGGCTCATATTTAAATGATTGTCCACTAGGATTCCAAGATCCCTCTCACAGTTACTACTATTGAGCAAGGTACCACATATATTGTACGTGTGCATTTTGTTTTTCTTGCCTAAATGTAGAACCTTACTTTTTTCACCATTGAATTTCATTTTGTTAGATAGTGCCCAATGTTCAAGTTTGTCAAGATCTTTCTGTATCTTAAGCCTATCTTCTGGAGTGTTGGCTATTCCTGCCAGCTTGGTGTCACCTGCAAATTTGATGAGTTCCCCATTTATTCCCTCAGCCAAGTCATTGATGAAGATGTTGAAGAGTACTGAGCCTAAAACAGAGCCTTGGGGTACTCCACTGCATACTTCCCTCCATGTAGATGCAGTTCCATTGAGAACTACATGTTGAGTGCGGTTGGTCAGCTAATTACGAATCCATCTGGTGGTGATGCTGTTTAACCCACGTTTTTCTACTTTATCTAGTAGTAGGGTATGGTCTACTTTATCAAATGCCTTATGAAGTCCAAGTAAATTATATCGACAGCATTCCTCTGGTCCACTAATTTTGTCACTTTGTCAAAGAATGCAATAAGATTAGTCTGGCATGATATGTTTTTGACAAACCCATGTTGACTTTTGGCTATTACTTTGTTTACTTCTAGGTGTTCGCTAATTTGTTGCTTGATTATCTTTTCCAGAATCTTCCCTGGTATTGAGGTCAGACTGATAGGTCTGTAGTTTCCTTGACCCCCCCCCTTTTTTTTTTTTTAAGATGGGAACCACATCAGCTCTTTTCCAGTCTTCTGGCAGTTCCCTGGTGCTCCAGGATCTCTAAAAGATATAGTTCAGTGGTTCTGAGATCTCATCTGCCAATTCCTTCAGAACCCTGGGGTGTAATGTATCTGGTCCTGGTGATTTGAACTTGTCTAGGATAGACAGGTGCTCACTTACCATTTTCTTCCCTATTTCAACTTGTGTTCCTAACCTGATTTTTGTGGTGCTGTTTTTGATAGGATGGACTATTTTTTCCCTTTGTATGAAGACAGATGCAAAAAATGACTTAAATAGTTCTGCTTTCTCCCTGTTGTTTGTCACCTTCTTGCCATTTTCTCCCAGCAATGGACCAATTGTTTCCTTGACTTTTTTCTTGTTTTTAACATGTTGGAAGCAGTTTTTTTTTTTGTTATTTTTTACTTTTGTTGCAAGCCTTTCTTCATTGTGAGCCTTAGCTTTCCTCACTTCAACTTTACAGGCTCGGACTGTTTGCTGATATTATGCCTTAGTTATGTCCTCCTCTTTCCACTTTTTATACTTATCCTTTTTGTCTTTCGATTTGTCAGAGAGTTCTTTATGCAGCCATGCTGGTTTATTTTGGGAGCTGTTATTTTTCTTCTTCACTGGTATTGTGATTGACTGGGGTTTTATAATCTCATTTTTAAAACTTTCCCAAGTTTCTTGAGTTATTTTCCCCTTGAGGATTTTCATCCATGGAATCTTTCCCAAGCTCTCTCTAAGTTTATTGAAATTAGCTCTCTTAAAGTCCAAGACTCCAGTTTGACTTTGTTCTACTACTTGTGTTTGCATAATGTTGAATTCCAATATTGTATGGTCACTTGCCCACAGGGTTCCTGTGGCTTCAACACCTTCTATTATTTCCTCTCTGTTAGTGAGAATTAAGTCCAATATGGCTGATCCCCTAGTTCCCTTCTCTACTTTTTGGGAAACAAAGTTGTCTGCTAGGTTTGTTAGGAACCTGTTGGATCTTCCACTTGGTGCAGAGTTGGTGCAGAAGTGATGGGCTGGTTCACATTTGCGTGAATGTGTGCTGGCCCACCGTTTGTGCAACTTGAATTGTGCATATGCATGAGCTCCAGCCAGCCACTCACATGGGCCAATTCCGAGTAGGCCATGGCCCAGTAATGGGCCGCGGCCCGGGGGTTCGGAACCCCTGAAGTATAATATTCTCTATTCTCTATTCTATTATTATACTCTTCTGTATAATATTTCTATGCTATGTTATACCAAGTCTATTACTAGCATACTATTTTACTACTTCTACTAATATTCAACAGTGTTTTACTCTTGCAGATTTTGGTCTGCTTTTAAATCTCTCTCTCTGTGGATCTTTTAAATTGTTTTTTCTTTATTAATGTACAGCAAGTAAAATCCTGGCACTTTCCCAACATTGTGCCTGGATTCACTATACCTATTCTTATTTCTTTCCAGACCTTTCAGTATTTGGGAAGGAAAAAAACAAAACAAAAAAAAGTTTAGAAGTTTTTCTAAAACTTGATTTATTTGGCTGTTTCTTCTGTTTTGTCTCCTCAGCTGTTTCAAGGTTGAAACTTTTATAAACAATTCTGCTGTATTGACACTTGGAAGAAGCTTTAATTAGGGGGTGAAAAAAGCAGTCCAGATGCTTGCTCTTGCACAGGGAGATTCTCTTCTAAGCCTCCTTGAGCTCTTAAAAAAAGTATAATATAAATGCGGTTGTTATGTTGTTGGTGGTGGTGGTGATGATGATATGGATGCTAGCAATAGTTTCCTTGTTTGACTTGCTTTTGTAGAATATTCTCTCCCTCCCCAATATTTAAGACATTCAACATGTTGTCCTGTATAAAATAATATAACATAATTTTCTTTTGATGACTGTGTGTGTGTGTGTGTGTGTGTGTGTATCAAGGACATCATTTTGTGAGGACATCTTGAAACAGAGTTTAAAAATAATGTATTAAGGAAACAAAATAAATAAATACATCCTATATATCAACAAATGAACGTATTCAGAAAGTAGTTCTTGTTGGCTAGTTATAAGCTGGTAATTGAAGGAACTCTGGGCATAATTGAGGGAATAGTAGACGGCAATCATCAAGTGACAAATATTACTAAAACATGGTACATCAATCCTTATCTTAATGATACTCTCAAGGCTATTAAGATTTATTCCTGAATGTATATTTCAGTACTCGAGATACTTCTTATACCTGCAAACAATACCTCCGAAAACTGTAGAGCCTACCACATGTTCTAAAAGGATGACAGTTGTATCAGACAACCTAAAACTTTCAAAGGATTAGTTTCTTAATTGTCTTTTAATGGATGTTGATACATTATTTTTTTCCTGCCTAAAACATCAAGAAAAAAGTATATTACACTGTAGCTATATAATTTGCACTTCATAATTCAAAAACCTGTGTATGTAAATTTAATTTCAAAGAATCTACAGTACATTCTTTCACTGAGAACAAATGAAAAAGAAAATATTATGAAAGATGGCATAAAATAATAATGAAACATCAAACACCTATTAATAGGTGTAAAATGCTGATATGCAATAACAATATTTTTGATTAGTTGGCATTTCATTTCATTCCATGCCATTTCGCTTCTGGTTGGCCATTATGCTCAAAGAAAGCTAATAATTCCATACTACGACAATTTGCCTAGAAGGAAATTAGGACTTGTTCATCTATCAGAAAATACAAGTCTATGTATTCTATTTCTGGAAGAGATAATTGAAATTACACTGGACAAGTACAGAGGAGACAGGCATTGTTCATATTTAGATGCAATTAATATTTGCTAGTGAAATACATAACTAAGAACATACAAGTGCTAGAATATCAAAATATGTTTTATTCATCCTTTGGTTTCCTGTGTTAACATGACATGTTTCACTACCTTGTTTAATAATTTGCTTCCTTAAGAGAGAAACCAAATTTCAAAGTATTGCTGATATTCATTTCAACTATCTACAAATATTAACACAGACTTCTCTAAACTTGGTTCTGTCTAGCTGTATGGAATTCTACTTATTCTACCTTATTAAACTTGCCATTTTTAGAAGTAGAAACAAAGTTTTAATTTTCATACCAAAAATCTTACATATTGCTCAATTTTTGGATTTCTATCCTTTTAAGAAATGTTATATGACTTGGCTCAAATCAAGGCTGTGATAGTATGGTCCACAAGTACTTTTATATCTCTGAGTAATGGCCTAAATCATTTGCACCAGTGAACATTCGAGATGTATGCTCTTGAGTTTTATGCTATTAAAATATGCCTATTTTGATGACAAACAATCTCTTCTACATTTTACATGCATTTCATGTGTCTTCACTGACTTTCCCTCCAAACCACTCAGAAAATACACTGCAGTTCTTTAAACTTTTTACATCTTATAACAAAACAAATCACAAAACAAACATATGGTTTGGTATAAGAATGTAATATGAGCATTACACACTTATAGCTTTACTTGGTTGTAAAATTTTGTATGTTGGAATTTCAGTTCTGAAACGTAGTTTATTTGAAAAAATTGTCAAGCTCTTTCCCCCTCCCATAAAGCAAATGTACATGACTATTTACATTACATTATCACTTTGGCAGGTTCGATAGAGTTCATGAACAGTGATTTAACCAGCTAAGGTTACTCAAGCTTAGTTTAAGAGCTTAATATTAATTTAGACCCTTCTGTGAACAGAGAGAAACATAGACCCATCTGGCTAGCAGGGCAAATCAATTGCCTTAGTGAATATTTTATTTATTTATTTAGTTTGTGAAACATGCACAAGATACCAGGTATAAGTATAAACATGGACATGAACACAGGAAATGGGTACGAATAAATGGGGACAATAGGGCAGGGACGATAGGCACGCTGGTGTGCTTATGCACGCCCCCTTACAGACCTCTTAGGAAAGGGGTAAGGCCCACGCTAGACAGTTTAAGGTTAAAGTTGTGGGGGTTTGAGGATGTATTTTGCATATCTTTTGGCTTAGGCAGGAAATCTGAAGTAAAGAGTATGGTAGCAAAAGTAAGAATTTATAGAGTGATTTCAAAGATGGATGGATTTAAAGAATGTGCTATTGAGAACTTTTTCAAACATAAAATGTAATCGCCTCTAACTTTCATATCTAACAGAATATCAGAACAGCAACTGAAGTATCTGTTAGACCAATTCTTTCTATGCAAAGGTTATAGAAGTAACGAATTGCTTTGTCTGCTTGATCAGAAATGTGGCTTACTTTAAATATAAAAGGTTATTTAGGATTACATTCAAAGAAAGTTGTTACTTAACAATCCTTACATTATGAATACAATTTAAGACTAATAATCTGGATTGGATACTTTCCAATCTAGATGTTAGAAAGCAGTTCATTCACAAAGGCTTTTTGTCATCCTTTCAAAAAAACAACAGTTACAATTAATTGAAGAACCATTGTTTTTGCCAAGAGATTGCTTGAAGGGCCACAAGGGTAATGTAAATGCTATAACATTTCAACCCCAAGCCACCCCAACGAGGCTGTCGAAGTGATGTCCCGGTGTTTGGAAGCCGTCGGGGTCTGGATGGGGGACAACAGACTCAAGCTCAACCCCTCCAAGACTGAGTGGCTGTGGCTACCGGCACCTCGGTTCAGCCAGCTGACTCCATCGCTGGCCATAGGGGGTGAGCAATTGCCCCCTGTGGAACGGGCGCGCAATTTGGGCGTCCTCCTAGATGCCCGGCTGTCAATGGATGACCATGTGGCAGCCGTGGCAAGGGGGGGGTTCCACCAGGTTTGCCTGGTGCGCCAATTGCGCCCCCTACTGGACCGGGATGCCCTACGCACGGTCACTCATGCGCTGGTGACGTCTCGCCTAGACTACTGTAATGCTCTTTACATGGGGCTTCCCTTGGGACGCGCCCGGAGACTGCAGCTAGTCCAGAACGCGGCCGCGCGGGTTGTAATGGGGAGTACCAGATACTCCCACGTAACACCACTCCTGCGCGAGCTGCACTGGCTGCCTGTGGTTTTTCGGGTGCGTTTCAAGGTTCTGATCACCATCTTTAAAGCGCTCCATGGCACAGGACCTAGTTACTTGCGGGATCGCATCCTCCCACATACATCCCTGCGGCCAATTCGCTCTCACAGGGAGGGGCTTCTCCAGGTGCCGTCCACTAGGCAATGCCAGCGGGCGGCGCCAAGGAGTAGGGCCTTCTCTGTGATGGGCCCAACCCTCTGGAATGACCTCCCCCGATATTAGAACCACCACGGACTTCCGCTCCTTCCGACAAAAATTGAAGACTCACCTGTTCCGATTAGCTGGCCTGGCCTAATTATAACTGTTATAACTGTTACCTCCTGGAAATATATTTTTAACTGGTATTTTAAGGGTATTGTTTTAAATTTAATTGATTTTAGGGGTTTTAAAGCCATATTTATATTCTTGCTGTACAGTTCTTTTAATTCTTTTAACCTCCGGCATATTTATCTATTTAATGAATTTTACTGTGGATGATGTATTTGCTGTGTGGACTGTACACCGCCCCGAGTCCCTTTTGGGAGAGGGGGTGGTCTAGAAGTGCAAATAAATAAATAAATAAATAATAAATAAATAAATAAATAAATAAATAAATAAATAAATAAATAATAAATAATAAATAAATAAATAAATAAATAAATAAATAATAAATAATAAATAAATAAATAAATAAATAAATAAATAAATAAATAAATAAATAAATAATAAATAACAGAGAGAAGAGTTAACTTGAAGGCAAGCTGGTATCCATTATCTCTAGAGGACCCTTAAACTCTCTTGAAAAGCTCCATTACTGTGGTGCCAGCAGCTCTTTTCCAATCAACTTGAGAGCCTTCTTCCTTCAATTGCATCATTGGAAATATATATTCCTCATGGTTTTATCAGATGTCTTATAATAATAAATATTATTTATATTTAATAAATATTATTTATATTTAATAAATATTATTTATATTTAATAAATATTATTTATATTTAATAAATATTATTTATATTTAATAAATATTATTTATATTTAATAAATATTATTTATATTTAATAAATATTATTTATATTTAATAAATATTATTTATATTTAATAAATATTATTTATATTTAATAAGATCCTTCCCAAGAAACTTCTTTCTCTATTAGATTCTTTTGTTTTATTTCGCATGGGTAGTATATGAGCTTAATCTTCCAGACAATGATAGATCCATTGATTTCTTTGCAATTACAATCGCAACTCTTTCTGCAAAGAAAATGAACTTAACAGTCATATAAGAATGGATAGAGAGGAAATTGTACTGATGTGAATTAGTTATTCTTTATCGCAATATCTTGTTACGAAAATTATAATCTGATTGTACAAATTTCATTGCATTTAAGTACAAGGACAATAAAGATTATACTTATATATTGCAATAAGTTCAATGTGAAATTTGAATCAAGTCAAGTCATTCCATATAATCTTTAACAGGATTAAATATCTTTATATAAAATTGTACAACTTATACTGTGAAAGCAATACAGGCAACAGTTACTTATTAGTATATCATATCACAAAGCAAACTACATAGCAGCGCCTAATATGTTGGTACAAAGTAGGAAGATGAGTTTAACTCCAGGAGGCCTTTGAAGTCATATGGTAAGAATTCCCTTGAAGAATGTCTTGCTACGAACAGTAGGGAATCTGCTGAGATGTTAAATAGGTTGATCCAGGAACTAATCATTGCAATGTGGTCGAAAGAATTTTCTTGCTGAACAATGTGGGGATAATAGTTCCTTTTCTCATTTGCAAAGACTTTGAACGAGCTCTTTGCAGAGAAACTAAATACCTTGGTGTAAAGATTGTTGTACCATGTGCTGATTTTTCTTATGCAGATTAGACCAGAGGTAGTATTCAGCAGGTTCTGACCAGTTCTGGAGAACTGGTAGCAGAAATTTTGAGTAGTTTGGAGAACCAGTAAATACCACCTCTGACTGGCCCCACCTCCATCTATTCTCTGTCTCCAAGTCCCAGCTGATGGGGAGGAAATGGGGATTTTGGAGTGGGGAGAGAATGGAGATTTTACAGTATCCTTGCCCTGCCACGCCCACCAAGCCACACCACTCCCACCAAGCCATACCCACAGAACAGGTAGTAACATTTTTTGAATCCCACCACTGGATTAGACACTATACAGTTGGCTTTGTTTCATTCTATATTCCAAAGTTACTTAGGCACTGATAACAGTGTTTTAGTACAGGGGTCCCCAACCCCAGGTCTGTGGCATGCCAGCACTGGGCGCACAAACAAGCGAAGCCCCATCTGTGGGATGCAGGCAGCATGCAAAACCACACCCCCTCCGGTCCTCAAAAAAACCTTTCTCCATGGAACTGATCCCTGGTGCCCAAAAGGTTGGGGGCCACTGTTTTAGCATAACAGACACCTCATCTATCTTTAAATATTATAGGGTCTGCATTGTTTCAAAAAAAGGTACTATTAGGCAATTAACCACTCTGGCAACCCTCCAGCTTTTCTTCCTGAATCCTTCATCCATACCCTCCCTTGAAGGACAAGAAGTCACAGGAGTGCTACTGCCTATTTGTAATTCAGTTCCAGTAGTCCTTTATTGTGACAAAGGATCCTGTCCTCTTGCCAGTGTTGGATTCCCTTGTTGAGCCCAATGAATTTTGGACACAAGATGGAGAGATTGCACCATCATATATATTTTATTTTAGGGGCAACACGTCTTCAAAACCTTGAATATATAAGAAAATATTTTGCAGATTTTATAATAACTACATTGATTTTCAACCTGTTCCAGAAGCAATGGAAAATGCTGGTTTCAAAGTCCGAAGTCCAAAATAGATTGTGACCGGAATAGTTTAGAGATTGTCTACTTTCACACAAATCTGCTAAGAAATTGAAAATAGGTTCGTAGGTCTCAAGGGGAATCGCTTGGTAATTAGAGACAGAGCCTTTTCATTTGCTGCACTCCGGTTGTTGAAATTCTTTCTCAGCCATACAATTGAAAATGTATTTGTTCAGGGAATCTTTTTTGAGGGGAGAAGCTGCAATTTCTAATTTCTCTCAGTATAATTGCTATACTTTATGGTTTCATCTCTAAGCTATTCTGACAACTTGACCGCAACTACATCTCATACTGGGAAACAATTGGCCTAGTTCACACTAGGGCAATACAACAATGTCTTAAAAGTATCACTTTAGACACTAGAACACCAGTGACTGAATCAACTATTGTTCCTTTACAAAGAAAATTAGCCTGTATGAAAAAAGATAATAGACAAAATTTGCTATTGATACATTATTGTTATCTCATTTCCCCAGTTATTATTTAAATAGTGACATAATATACAAAATAATTATCTCTGAAAGGTGTGTGTGAGTTACCTATACAGTAGCTCATTCTACCTGTCTTTTTACCTAATGTTAACAAATACAAACTGTAAAATATATTAAAAGATTTTTGTGGTAATCTTAAGCTCTTTTAAGTTTGCTTGTAAGGAATGTTAGTATGAAATATGCATTTGAATAAAGACTTCCTTGTCCATAGCACTTGAACTGCATAGATTTTAGCCAACACATGTAAGATTATATTCTTTTTATCATTTTTGGAAATTACAGTATTTTTTTTTAAATGAACAATGGGAGTTCAAGGATGGATTTCCTAAATATTATTTTTTTTAAAGATAATGTCATTTTTCTCAAAAGAACAAAAGATGGCGCTAATGTATCAATGGTTGCTATTTATATTGTTATTTTTCTGAAAAGATAGTTCTGTTTGTCTGTTGTGGCAACAAAAAATTTTGCGACATATTTGGTTTTGCTAAATTGATGCTATGTAGAGTTCTGGTGAATATAGTTTTTAAAAAGGGATGCCTTAGTACATTAGTGAACCTTTATAATGTGCTGTTGTTTTATCAAAATGTGTTTCATTGTGCTATGGTACTTTCATATTTTTTTTGGAAATATATTAAAGATAAAGAAATGCACATGTTGAATTTCTTATCTCTTTCAACAATGTAAGAGCAAGATTAGAACTGACTGAATTAGTTCTATGACTATATGTTGCTTTTTCCACCCTGAATAAAAATAGCTTATTTTAAATACCAAATGGATATGTTTTCTCCTAATCTCAACCGATTTTTATATGTTGCTCTTTACCAAAATCTCTTCATTAGTATGAGAATTAATCAATCTCAGCAAAGTTCAAAAAGGTTTTGTAGGTGAGATATATTTTTTGCAATTGGTTTTGATGGATGATATTTGGCAAGATGGAAAGCATACAAATTTCATAATAAATTTAAAAAATATGTTTGTGTAAGCTGCAATGCACCTCAGTCACAAACACCACTTAATGATGAAACAAGTAAGAACAAAAGCATATTAAATAACTAATGTAGAAGAGTGCAGAGATACCAGGGCAGAGATACCTATGCAAGAACCATTATGCATGCTATTAAGAGAAAGTAACAATAACTCAGCCTAAGGATGGAAAGTATTTATTTACATCTTGATGCTCTTTTGCAAGATAAGATCATGTTCCAAAGGGTGTTAAGTAATGGCAGAGAAGGTTCTCTTCTAGGATCCCAGCTGCTGAAAATCTTTAGTCAATCTGCAACATACCCTCAAAATAATCCTACCTTGATTCTGTTTGGTATAAGAATGTGTAGAAGTTAATGCTGGCAGGCCTTCAAGTTTTCTGGTACATCCTAGAATAATAAAGTAACATTCCTGAATCTTTATCCAAAGCCTGTTTCCAGACCTTGCCTGATTTGAAGGACTGACAGCTAATATTAAGATGCTTACAGCCTTTATCAAAAACAGAGATATACAAAATTTCCCAAACAGTCATCCAAAAGTTTTGAATGAATTCCTATGAATTTTTAAAAAAAATAGTTACCTAATTATGAATGTCAATGTGACAGAAGAAAATTATTAAAGAAGTGATTTACCTCTAGTGTTGTTTTTTTTACCACAGAAGTGGTCTGCCATTGCCCCTTTCCTAGGCCCAAGAGAACATGACTGATTACCCAGCTGGCTTTGTGCCTAAGGTGGGACTAGAACTCACAGACTCCAAGTTTCTAGTCTGATGTCTTAACCACTGCACCAAACTCACCCTCTAACCCTTAATATAGAGGTTAACAAATATGGAGGCTACTACAGACATTATTTCAAAGGATATTAGATATATATTTGGGATTTTTGTGAGAAAGACGCCGATGTAGACAGATCCTGCTTCCCTTATTCCTTCCATTTTTTTCTGATGAAATATTACAGCAGAAGGATGGCCTCATCACTTTATTTTTTTCATTCTTTTTAAAGTCTACTCTGTCCTAGAATAACATAGTCACTCAATGTAGAGAAGGAGGAGGAGGAGGAATTTTTCAGTATTGTTTTGTCGGACTTAATATTTCAGCCAACTGATTAATTTTACATTTTCTTCTGATGAACAAGAAAGTAACTCAAGAGTGTTTGAACTGAGTCCAGTGAGAACTTCCAAAAGTTCTTAAAATTATAATAGTTAATGTGCTGGTAAGAAGCCATCGTTAAGTGCATAAGAAATAGTCATATTAAATATGTATAGTTTATTAAAATTACATTTCATGTTTGATCTGATTCCATCTGTATTTTGGACTAAGTTCAGTTGCACATCCCTGTTCTATGGTGTGAGATGTCTAGGGTGTGAGAGTCATGAAAAACATGACCCCATATTTTTAGAGTTACAACTCCAAGGCCTCTTTTCAAAAGGAAAACCCAAACCAAAGGTACTATACTGACAGAGCAGTCACATTTCAGAAAACCAGCTTTCAAGGAAGGAAGATTTCCTTCCATATACCTGGAGGCCCCATTGCAGGTCAGAGCCCATCTGGCTTACTTTGGAATACATATTAATTAGAAAAGAGGTTACACACTAACGCCAGCCATCCAAGCTGGCCTTTGGAACTTTCCAAACAGGAAGTGCTATATTTAGCTTCCTATTTGAGTTGGCAACAGGCTTTTCCTGATTCTGAATTTTTTTCCCCCTGTATGTGCCTCACCTCTGTCTTTTGGCTTTAATTCAGCTTTACAGAAACCAAAAACTGAACTGGGATTTTGGTTTGGCATCATCTTAAAATAAAACCGCTGCTGTTCCTCAGTGTTTCAAGTAGCCTAGAGTTTAGTTATCAACTCAGGTTTTTAGGCCTAGAAAACATGTGGCAGTATATATAAGAAACCCCCAAAGAATATTCGGGTACTTCAATTTTCTAATTAATAGCGATGTTGCAAGATTGCCTTAGGAAGAAATTAAACATTCAAGTTAAAAAGAGAAACATATATTGTAAGAGTCTTTTTTTTATAAAGCAGCAAGGAAACTAACTGATTAGCTTTTATAGAGTTTTCTTATTATGATTTATTGAACATTTAAATTGTCCCATATCTTAGCTTACAGTTTAATTTTTACCCCCTCACATAAGAGAAGTCCCTGTGCATGTTGATCAGGATTGAATATTGTTAGATGAAACAAATCTTTTCCCCACTATTGAATTAAATCAACTAACTGTTGAGTTGGCATGAAACAATTCTGAGATAAAACTTACTGCCCCATTACCAAACCTTGCTATACCACCTGAGTTTTAAGTTTCTGCCAAGTGATGTCCCAATCAGAGAATACTATGTCAATTATCATAAAGAAGGTGAATTAAGTTTCCTTATTTTCTTTGTTGCCATCTCCGTTCAGTATATCATTAACTAGGAGGGAAAACTGTTAAGTCCTCGAGGCTACAATGCCATTGACTATCATTGACTATCATTGCCGGCTCCTGATTGGTTAAGATGCAAGCAGCCAGCTGGCGGGAGAATGTAGCCATTTTATTGGTCCAGCATCTGACAGCTCTGGTATAAAAAGGATTGGGGTTCCCAGTGTAGAATTTTTGGGGTATCTAGTTGATTCCAAAGGCATCCACCCTACTTCATCCAAGGTAGAGGCAATTAAGAAATCCCCCATGCCCTCTTCTAAGGCGGAGCTGCAAGTCTTTCTGGGGCTGCTTAATTTTTATTCCATTTTCTTACCCCATAAGGCGTCTTTGGCAGAGCCTCTTCATAGGCTCCTAGACTCCAAGACACCCTGGCATTGGGGGTCTAAAGAAGCCCAAGCCTTTAGGGCAGTTAAGGATATCCTTACATCCAAGTCTTTATTAGTGCAATACAGTGATCGCCTACCATTAACCTTGGCGTGCGATGCATCGCCTTATGGCATTGGAGCCGTTCTGAGTCACATTCTACCTAATGGCTCAGAAGCCCCAATTGCCTATTATTTGCACACGCTCTCAGCAGCTGAAACAAATTACAATCAGCTGGATAAAGAGACCCTAGCTGCTGTAGCAGGAGTAAAGTGGTTTCACGATTACGTTTATGGTCATTTTTTTTCACTTAGTGACCGACCATAAACCCCTCTTGGGCCTTCTGGCGGGGGATCGCCAGACTCCTCAGATTTTGTCCAGATGGACAGTCTTTCTAGCAGCATATAATTATCAGCTGCAATATAGACCAGGAAAAAACTTGGGGCACGCTGATGCCCTCAGTCGCTGCCCTCTGCCAGCACCTGTTTTGTACCCTGCTCCTGCCGTTTTGGTCCCCTTAATTGAAGAGTTGGCCATGCCAGTATCCGCCCGGGATATTGCCAGGCTCTCTGCCACAGACCCCATACTGGCCCAAGTTTTGGACTGGGTGCGCAGAGGGTGGCCACAGGGGCCAGTAGATCCTGAGTTTCACCCCTATTATATACGGCAGCATGAGCTGTCCATCCTTAATGGGTGCCTGTTATGGGGCAATAGGGTGGTAGGGGGGTAGCTCCCCCAAAGCTTAGGTTGCCAATTTTAAGTTGCCTGCACACTGCTCACCCGGGCATTGTGCGCATGAAGGCTTTGGGCCGAAGCTACGTGTGGTGGCCAAAGATTGACCAGGAAATAGAAAGCTGGGTAGCCACCTGCCAGCAGTGCCAGCAATCTAGACTGGCTCCCCCTTCTATGCCTATCAGGGAATGGGACATGCCCTCATTCATACCCTCCACCACTTCGGAGGCCGTAATTAGGGTGCTGGGGAGGCTATTTGCAACCCATGGGTTGCCCAACATGGTGGTGACTGATAATGGGCCCCAATTCACGTCGGCACCTTTCCAGATGTTTTTAGGCCAGCATGGCATACGACACGCCACCCGACAGCTCCATTCGACCCGGCTGGCAGAACGTACCATCCGGTCGGTTAAGGAGGCATTGGGCCACCTGGGGCCAGGGAATTGGCACGACGAACTGTTCCAATACCTCCTAGCACAGCATACAACCCCATGCCCAATCACCAAGCAAAGTCCCGCAGAACGACTTATGGGTCGTCGGCTCCGGACAACCCTGGACCAACTACACTCCGGTTATACAGCAGAGAAAAGCCCCCTCGCAGGAGACTCCACACAGGCCTTTAATGTGGGAGACACAGTCTACGCCCAAAACTATGGGGCCAAACCAAGTGGCTTCTTGGACAAATCACGCAACTAACTGGACCCTACTCTTATAGGGTCCAGCTCAGTGACGGGTGAATGTGGCGCCGACACACCAGCTCTGACAGCGAGCCACCAGCCCAGCAGACCAGCACCCAGTGCAGGCCCAATCCTGCCCCTGGGAACTAATATTGACAGAGGCTACTCCAGTGCAAACAGAGTCACACGCAACACCCCCCCACCGATGCATTCTTGTCTCCAGGCTTACCTGAGAATCCGGTCAGTCCTGCGGTGGTCAAATTTCCCACCGACTCAGCTGTGCAGTCTCCTGATGTTCCACAGGACTTTCCACCAGCTTCTCCTCCTTTGGCCACCGCCCCTGAACTAAGACGATCGGGGCGGAGCCGACGCTAGCCGGCGTACTTGGCTGACTACGCATGTGCTAACTGGGAGGAGAGGGGTGTTAAGTCCTCGAGGCTACGACGCCATTGACTATCATTGCCGGCTCCTGATTGGTTAAGACGCCAGTTGGCGGGAGAATGCAGCCATTCTATTGGTTCAGCAGCTGACAGCTCTGGTATAAAAAGGGCTGTCAGCTGTCAATTGCTGCTGTTTGCCGGTTCTAGGTTTGCCTTACATTTTGCCTTGTTAAACTGTTAATAAAGGTTGTGTTAGCTTCAACCTGCCTTGCCTCAGTTCCTGCCTGCCTCGTTCTCCCTACAGAACAAAAACATCCACTAATCAGAGTACTGGGAGAAATGGGCAAGGCCTTACTTTTAACCAGTATCTGAGCTTTTCCACCTGGTTTCTCTGCCTTCTCCTACTGCACCCCATTTGGACATCTCCCAAGTTAAAATAAAGAAATTTAAGAGGAGACAGTTGAAATAATCCCATAGATAAGGATAGGAAGTCCTGCCTTGTTTAGGCAATTATCTAGGTTCTTTGGGACAGATTAAATACAGCTGATTAACTACTGCACAGTCAGATCTCTTTAGATGGCCAGAAGATAGTGAGAAATTATGGATAGTGAGAAAGACAGGAACCTCGACACACAAAGAATAACAGCCAGCTCCTCATTCCTCATTATTTTCTACATACATTGCAATGAAAAAAAGTGGGGTTGTTGCATCACAAGGCAAAAGTGCAGTGTACAACATTTTTAAAATAAAGCAGAACCTGGAGAGACTGATATAAAAAATTACAGTTGGCTATGAAGGAAATTTAGGAAATAAATTGCTGATGGAGAAGGCAAATTGTGGAAGAGAAAGAGGTGTGGTGAATGGTTAGTGACCAGTCCCCTCCCAAAACATCTCTCACTATACTCACAAGCAGATCTGCTGACCTAGTGATAAAGCATTACGGATTTTGTTTAAATTTCTTGAAGTTATGGAGATTGTGTCAGTTTAAGGGGAGAAATCTAGTTTAAAACTGGTTCACCTTGTGACAATTTAAGACTATTTGCCAAGCAGCTGAGAATGAAATTGAAACAATATCAAGTGACCAAGGAAAAGGTTAGGGTCAGATGCTGGTTCATCCTAGATCAGGTGAACCGGTAGTGGCAGCGGTGGGAGGCTCCACCCACCTGCCCAGATGCTTCTGCGCATGCGCAGAAGTGTCACACACGGCGCACGTATGTGCACAAGTGAACCGGTAATAAAATAAATTGAAACCCACCACTGGTTTACCATTGTGCCATGGTAAAATGCAAATAGGTATGGACCTAGCCTCCTTTATTCCTTGTTTACCAACAAAATTTGTTGAATAAGTCGAAATTCAACCTGCTTTTCAACATAATCTTTTTGTTATACTCCTTGCTTTTAAATAGCAAATTTTTGTGAATTCTGTCAACAGATTAATCTTTAAACAACAAGTAGATAAATGACAGAGAAAGTATTACCTAGTGATTGATTAGGGTTTTAGCGCTGTAATGTGTTTAGAGCATGTATCTTCTGGATTAGCTGCCATTCTTCCAAATTTTAAATAGATGGAAATAAATTATGCTTATACAACTGAGGTGAATGTATACCCTGATTTCAGAAACTCTGAGTTTTAATATTGAGTCGTGTCATAGGAAATAAGAGTTCAGGAAATACCTTTCTAAATGTTAACTCTAATAGGCCCTGTCACCACTTAGAATGTAAAATCTGCAAATCATTCTTTACTTCTTTTCCCCCACAACATTTCATTCTCTTTATGTTCTTTGGTATTTTCTTTTACTCTGCTCATGAATTTTTCTGTGCTGCTTAGCTGCTCTGTCACTAGGATGGAACAGAAACCATTCTGGAGGACAGAAAAGGACAACAGCCTTTACTGATGTCCTTCTCATCACAAATTCAACTTGGTGTACTTTCCTGGACATGTTATCAACAAGGCAGGAGAGCAGTCTTTTCTTCTTACATTTTGTCTTGGCTGGACCACTTTGATTTCCTTGCAGATTGACATCAACAATTCATAAGCTACTTTTCCTCTTCAACTGAGCCAATAGTTACCCTGATCTTCAAGAGCTTCTAAGACCTCCATAGATTCAACTAACATAGTGGTGAAGTGCATCGCTTCATAGCAAAAGGTGATTGATTCAAAACCTGCCAGAGATATTTTAAAACAAATATTGCTATTTTTTTTCTTTTTCAGCTGTGTGAAATACTTTTTCTTCAAGTATTTATAGAAATGTTGAAATAGTGTTTTAGAAACTCCTCAACTGCTAAGTGGGGATAACTAGCTGGCTAGGTGAAGGAAACACAATCGTAATTTAAAACAAAAGGATTTAACTGAGTGTGGAACTAGTATCTACAGAGGCAAAGTTTTTAGCTATTATGCTATTTTAGTTTTCATGACTAAAAAGTGAGGTCTGAAAAATGTTTGTTGTGTGCCTGGATATGTGCATTCTGATGATTTTTTTGCATGTGTGTCTTTAAGTATGGGTGCATGTGTGGATGGATGGATAGATAGATGATAGATAGATAGATAGATAGATAGATAGAGAGAGAGAGAGAGAGAGAGAGATAGATAGATAGATAGATAGATAGATAGATAGATAGATAGATGGATCGCAGTATCAGGGGAACTGCCAATGGCTGTATTTGGTACTTGCAATCCTATATCCAATGCCTTGCAAATTGCTGTTAGAGTGTAAGAGTTAGAATATGCTTTTCTAAAGCTGGTTTAGAATTAAGCTTCTTTAAGCGGGAATTGAAACAGTTTTAATGGTAAGTGCAGATATATGCCACCCACTGTTGATTTTTGTATTCAGATTAGTAAATAATATATGTATATGTTACTGTGAAAGACAGAAATCTGGTGAATGTCGACATTCACCGGTGAATGTCAACACATACCAAATACGTAGGGTAGGGGTAGGGGTAGGGTTAGGGGTAGGGTTAGGTATTTAGTGTAAGCCATAAATAAGGGTATTTAGCAAATATTTTGGACATTCACCGGTGAAAGTCGACATTCACCAATTTCTGTCTTTCACTGTAACATATATATTAAATATATATAATATATAATAAAGTAATATATGTATACATGATGTACCCCAGGTCAGCAAATGTTGTATTTCAGTAATCATGTTTAGATCTCAGGACAATTTTAGATCCCAACGTTCATTTAATTTTTTTGTAGTATCTTTTTCCTTCTAGACTCCAGAGAAATCAGGAGTAGAAGTCCCGGGATTCTCTGTCAGCTTGTTCAATTACGATGCCTGGAGATTTTAGTGGTTATATTTCCAAAGCATCTATCAGTGGTCCCAGCTCTGGGAAATGGTGTCATTAGATCACATTCCCTTAGTTCCATTGGTAGAAATGCATCAAATATTTGCATATTTCAAAAAGAAGCTGAAATGTTTTCCATGTGAATATTTTCACATGCATAAAGGTATACGCCAGGTAGCTGATTCTTTTAAAAATTTCAGGAACTTGCATCCCTATCTGTTATTAACATATATCTTAGCATATGTAAATTGACAGTGCCTCTCTAAGCTGGTCACCAAGAAAGGTCTTGCTGAAGATCCCACACACATGTGAAAGAAAAGTATTGTGGACCAGAAACCTGTTGTGGCCCAGCAGCGGCCGGCTGAGCTGTTGGTGGACTCTGACAGCTCAGACCATTATGGTACTGCTCTGGAGGATGAGGAAGACTCTGGAGGGTGTTTGGAGTCAGAGCAGGAACTAGAGAGGCCTGTTGGCCACCAGGTGGCATCTGAGTCAGGGAGCAGTGAGGAGGAACTGAGGGAGGTTGTCCCTGATGTGCGTATGCGTAGAATTGATAAGAGAAAGGAACAGCTGTGGAGAAGACATCATAGAAGGAAGTAAGGACAGCTGGTTAAGGTTGTGGCTCCTCCCAAAGAGTTTATAGGTGGAGCAACAGGAGGGGAATCTTTGCAGGAAACAACAGTCCATTATACGACCCGTTGAGAAAGCATTCTGTAAGTTTTATTTTGGGTTCTTGAAGATAACTTTCTAGGCTCCTGGCCAGGGGGTAGCTTTATCTATGTAATTAGTCGTGGCAGACATCCAAGCCTGTGTCTGCATATTCATTGGAATCACGGGACAGAACAAAAACCATTGTGGAGAACACTGCCCTATTGGGAGTATGCACAACTCCCAACCTTCTGATATTTTGGAAAGTGCCGGAAACCATTATTGTTCAGTAGGCTTTTGACCTTGAATGAAGACTTTAAGTGCCAAGCAGTTCTATTACGCTTGTGCTGGTTTATAACTATTTATTACTTTGTATACTGCCTAAGTCTAAAGATTGGGATGGTTTATAAAATCTATAAAATAAATGAATCTGCACACACACATATGTTTGTGTGCACGCACACACATGTGCATGCAAACACAAGTATGTTGTTCTTTTGTGTATGATGTTTAGGAAGCCCCAACAGCTGACATAACAGTCAGACTGCTGTTAGACTGACAATTAACATGTCCGTCTGAAATAAGTGTGAATGTATGCGCAGCAACATTTGCAACAAAACACAATGATGCCACAATGATGCCATTCATACAAGATCACATAAACACCATCATCACATCTTTTATCTGGCAAAAGAATATAGTTGTGGCAGTTGTGTGACAACAAAGCCACATTTTGTGCTCTGTTCCCCAACAGCAAATTGAATTTGTCATAAAACATTGCCACTACCTCCACTTATTTTTGTAAAGCTGCATAGATTAATGGTCCAACAACAGCAAAAAATGGGGACTCACTTTGGTATAATTATCTAAACTTTCTGTATAGTCTTACTGCTCAACAAAGATTTTTTTTAAAAGAATGTCATCATTCCAATAGAGATGGCACAAAAGCAAACACTTCAGTTATTTAGAACCAAGCAATTGAGCACAATCTGCATGCAAATTGGCAAGCCAGCTCATTCACATGTTTCCATGTTCACATCTGATCAGCCTAAACAGCATGGCCAATGGCAAAAATTGAGGACAAAGTAGTTCAAAATCTTTATAGGACAGATAAAATTATGGTTGATTGAACTTAAATGTGCAGTATGGAAATGTATGCACGCTTGATTTTCTTTCCTTAACAAAAGGAATTTTGTTATCATCACTACAACAGATGTGCTGTCCTCAGCATCTTGGGTTAAAGCAGAATGCACATTACAACAGGTCTTATCTACCTGCCTCAGAGTTTTATTCGCTATGGGTATATTACTTGGAACCCTGACAAAAGGGAGATTTAGACCGGACTACCTTGAAGGGCTAACACTTGTTTAATTGTAGTGCTCACTCATTTGGAAGGCATTGGCCAAAAATGACTAGACTAATAATTGAGGCCCCTTCCTATAGAAACCTTGTTTGGGGCTTGGATTCACACAGTGCTAAATACCCAAGCAATTAATTATATTCATATTATTTTAAAATACTCACTTCAGAATGTAGCCATATTCCCCTTGAACTATGAGAGTCATGTATGTGATAACAGAGAAAAATAAAGAAAATGGAGATATATGCATAGAGAGAAGGTATACAACTAAATTCAAGGAAACACATGAACCCTTCAAGGGTTACTAACTGTATTTTATTTGTGTTCCAGCTGTTTTATTATGTTTTACTGACAAGTATCCCACAGCTCTGAGAATCTAGGGGAGAAGGCTGACAGAATGATGATCCAACAGGGAGTTCAGCTATATTGATTTATGCCACTACATTTGGGCGTGTTCTTTAGTTAATGGATCATGCATTTTTAAAATGACTTTTTGCAGAAGAATGTACTATTTTCTCTACATTTCAGTGGCTAGTTTGGGATCAGATGTGATTCAGCTTTAAATAAATTAAGTGCAAGAAATGTTGAAGAGAATAGCATGGGAGATCTAGAAAATAGTCTGTTGATCCATCCTGGAAACAATAACCAAAAACTCAGTGTTGTCAAGTGAGAAATCTAGTGCCATTAATTAATATTCTCTTGCCAGTTGTACACACTGGCCAGCTGAAGTTTCAGTGGATCCTGACCTCATATGATTATGAGTAAAAATGTAGAATGAAATACAATACCATCTGGAGTTAAATGATATACTTACTAAAATTGCTACCAGGCAAGTTGAACTGAAAGTTAGTGACTGGTATAAAATTAGCTTTCATACCTGAGAGTCAACTTCTAATCCAACACCTTAATCCCTATATCAGTGGTGACAGAATTTAGAATAGAATAGAGTTGGAAGGGATCTTGGAGGTTTCAAGCAGGAGATCGTATACAATTTCAGATAAGTGTCTTCCCTTAAAACCTCTGATGACGAAGCACCAACAGCTTCTGAAGGAAAGCTATTCCACTAGTTAATTGTTCTCACTGTTAGGAAGTTTCTCCTTAATTCTAGGTTGCTTCTCTTCTTGATTAGTTTCCAATCATTGTTTCTTGTCTTGCCTTCTGGTGCTATGGAAAATAAGTTGACCCCCTCTTCTTTACGGCAGCCCCTCAAATACTGGACACCAACAGCTTGACACCTTTTATGCTAGAATCAAAGTAGCTTGTAATTACGGTGCCATGATGATATAACATGGCATATATTGCTAGAACTGGTTAGCTTGTGAATAATTTGTGTATGTTGACTTCTCTAGCTACAGCAGTAGATCACTTAAGCCATTTCCCCCTAGTTAGAACCTTTAATTATTTTATGCTTCTGGTAATGAATGATAAGGTACTGTGATTGCTACTTAGGGTTTGAAGAACTTTTCATTTTCAATGAAAAATAACATTGATTGACCTGAAGTTAGCCTGCTATACAACCCAATAACTTACATGCCTATTCCATTTTAAATTTACTTTACTTATGCACCATTTAACACAAAGTGTACCCAAAGGAGACTTTCCTAGTCTTATCTATTATTGCTGTTTAATTCCTTTTATAGATCATGATATGGAATGAATTACGGAGTGCATCCAAATGGTTGTAGAATATTTCCTCTGTGTTTCTCTAACTGGCTTTATTGCTGGCTGAAAGGAGATAATTCCACTTATTCCTATTCTAGAATGATTTCTCTCATCCTTCCCTTTGTATAAAAGGGATAATTGTATCTTTTACTCTTGAACACTTTGTAGCTTGTTCTAAAATAAAAAAGTTGGGGAATTAAGACGACACTAAATGTATATGCACTCTGGTTATCTAGATCTGATACAAAAGTGATTATCCCCATCATTTTTGAGAAGCATTTGTCATTTTTTTGTGCTATAAAGATTCCACCTTTATATGCATTCATACCAGAGATGGTATTTAGCAGGTTCTGACCAGTTCTGGAGAACAGGTAGTGGAAATTTTGAGTAGTTCGGAGAACCAGTAAATACCACCTCTGACTGGCCCTGCCCCCATCTATTCTCTGCCTCCTGAGTCCCAGCGGAGGAAATGGGGATTTTGTAATAACCTTCCCCTGGAATGGGGAGGGAATGGAGATTTTCTAGTCGAGCAAGCAGAAACAGTGGGATGGAAATGTTGCCACAGGTTACTTGGCCTTATACCATATCAGGCTTTATAAGTGACAGCCATTACACCTGACAGTCTATTGAGAGCAAGTCAGTGGTGGGTTCCGGATTCTGTTGCAACCGGTACAATTGGAACAGCCCTTGAGTTACCCATATGCTGGAGTTACTCATGTGCTGTACATGCCATGCACATGTGTAGAAGTGCCAACAGCATAAAGCACCATTAAGCGCGGGTGCGCCCTCCAGAGCACTGTACTGGAATGGTATCCGGTGCTCTGGGCAGGATCATGTACGCCCGTACCAGGGCGTACCACCTGCAACCCACCACTGGAACAAGTTGAACTCATAGTAATATGTTAGGTTAAGTGTAAGCACCAATTGCACCAGAGATGGCATTCAACAGGTTCTGACCAGTTCTGGAGAACCGGTAGAGGAAATTTTGAGTAGTTTGGAGAATCAGTAAATACCACCTCTGACTGGCCCCGCCCCCATCTATTCTCTGCCTTCCGAGTCCCAGCTGATAAGGAGGAAACGGGGATTTTGCAGTAACCTTCCCCTAGAGTCGGGAGGGAATGGAGAGTTTACAACATCCTTCCCCTGGATTGGGGTGGGAATGGAGATTTTACGGTATCTTTCCCTTGCCATGCCCACCAAGCCACGCCCACAGAACCAGTAGTAAAAAAAATAATCCCGCCACTGAATTGCATCCATTCCTGGATTGGGAGGCTTTTCTCAAAGTGACCTATGCCTTAGTCCACCTTTTTGGGCACCAGGGACCAGTCTCGTGAAAGAGGCTTTTCCATGGACTGGAGAGGGTGTGATTTTGTGTGCTCCCTGCATCCCATGGATGGGGCTTCCCTTTTTTGTGTGACCCAGTTTCTGGCATGCTGCGAACCCGTGCCGGTCCATAGACTGGGAGTTGGGGACCCTGGCCTTAGTCACCTTCTGTTTGACTTACTGTAGCACATTGCCCATGGAGCTGATCTTGAAGACATTTGGAAGTTGCAGGTAGTTGAAAATGCAGTGGAGCAGACTGTTTTTGTCATTTCATGTTATGCCCCTATAACCCTGAGTTTGGTAGTGGGCCAGATCTAGCCAGAGCCTGCAGTGAAAAAATATTTCTGAAGAAAATTTCCCCTAATGCAGCCTCATGGGAGACAAACTGGGCAGCATCTGGAAATGGTAGTAACTGCTCTCAGCCTCTTTACCACCTCCTCAGATTTACAGTGACTACCTGTCCTGTTTTTAAAGGACATCCCTTTGTTTCAAAAAGCTGCCCTTTAGATTTACTTATTTTTCAAAAACTCCCTTTATTGTCCTTTATTTTCATCATTTAACTTTTGCCGTACAAATGGCATCACTTAATGCAGTCTTTCACATACATGTGGAAAATATTGTCTTTTAAAAAATAAATTTATGTATACTCTTTGATTTTAGATATTCTTATTAGAATATCTAATTCCAATAAGTCTTATGCATTTTTGCAATTAGTATTCCTCTGGAATTTTCATTTGTTAAGCAAAGTTATAAACATAAACAATTATGAAAGAAGTGGGGGGGAATTGCAGCAATCCTGCTTCGCATGTTTTTTCTACCTTATCTGAAGTAAGCATCTTTGATTTCAATGGACAGTACTTACAAATAATTATGCTCAGAGCTGTCTCCTTAATTTTTATAAAATTCAATTAAATGAGCAAGTACTACATTTATGAAGTCAAATGGTTTTGCAGCTGTCGATAACTCAAAAATTACAACACAATAAACCAAAACAAGGCAGATTTTGTTATGAGTTTGCATAGCATGTAACTTCATTTTGCATAGTATGTTAATGCATTTATGACATATTTCTCTTTAAAAATAATCATACTGTGCTGCTTTTTCTTTTATATTACTGAATATGGAATAGCAAATTAGATCATAATGTAATACTCATTGAATTTCAGTGAGTTATTAAAAGAATTCAGATCTCTTTCGTGTGGCCTAGTTTCCAGATCTTTTTACCATATGTATGTATGTATTCATTTTTATCTTTTTGAACAAATAATATTTGGGGGTTTGTTTAGATGTCTGATAACAAATTAAATCAGCTATCGGGCGGGGGGGGGGTAAATATATGTTATAAGATCACTGTTTTAGTATGCTTTTATGTCACATTTCTCCAGCAGTTTCTTGGTTATAAATTTATGACTTCAGAGTTACTTTAAAAAAATACACATTAAATCGAAGTAATTTTAACACGTGGTTCAGATACAAATAGTACAGTGAAGCGAGCCAAGGGTTTTTTTGTTTTTGTTTTTAAATTGTGTATTCTAAGAAAGGCAGAGAAGGCATTGATATGAGGCAGAAAAGAAAACAAGAATCAATAATAGAAATATAGACCTTTTAGTTAACCTTCCCCCTCTATGCTAATTATTTCCTGAAATGCATCTAACTAACTAAATGTGACAATTAAACAATAAACATTTAACTTGCTTTCCGTGTGTCTCATCACTAGATGGAGATATAAGATATGAAATTGTGTGCAGGGGAGGTATTTTATAAACAATTATATTAGATTTTCCTTTATTTCCAGTAGATAATGTGACACATATTTATAGTAAACCTATGATCCCCAAGTACTGCAATTTCTTTCATTACCCCCTCCAAGATAGATTGAATTGTTCTGCATGAATGAATTTGCCTTAGTTTGAGATTCATTTTGCTCCTAGCTCTAATTGCCATAATTACAGGTATGGTGGCAGAAACTAATCAAATTTGGAATGAACTACAGTCTTTTTGAATTTGGAGATATTGTGAAATCCTTATGCTGTATTTGTATTTTAATTACAACAATTATGTACAGTTTTATCCACAGAAGGTGTATGGAATACATATGATCTAATGACATTATGAGAGTACCTTAAAAAGATGAGGATTTTTGTTTCTAGCAAGTCTAGTTTTTCTCTAGCATACAAAAGATAAATGATCAAAATGAGAGTCTATAGGTTAGCTGTAGAACCAATATCTCCAGGATATTTCCAGAATATTTCAGAAAATTAGGTGGAAGACACCAAGGAAAACACTACTGATAATCCAGAAAAACATGCCACTAGTTGACCTTTGCTGGGTCAGTTGCTCCAAGAGTGTTATCTAAATTGATATGTACTGGTTCTTGTGTCACTAAATAACCAACATCTTATAACATTCATTTTCCTCTGAATTTGAGCTAATTTAGATGTGAATTGAACAAATAGCACTTTCTGCCATCCTGTTGCTGAACTTTCAGCCCATGGCATAGCATACAGTTGAAGGAAAATACACTGAATGCCAAATTGAAGTGGTATAAATTTAACCTCTTCACTAATCTAAGTCTTTTAATGCTATCCTACATACTGTATGTCTATTTGGAAATTGTCCACTGAGTTCAGTGCCACTTATTCCCAATGAATGTATTTCAAAATAGTCCTTTTGGGTGGATAGGTTCACAAATATCTCTGCAGAGTTAATAATTGAAGCTATGCAAAATTTATATTGAGACTCAGTCTGGATATAGTAAGGGCTTGAATGTGTTTAACATCTCTCTCCCTTTCTCTTTTCCAGATGTAAAGCTTCAGACAGTATTTTCAGAATTACGACATTGATATAATAAATACATTAAAATGCATTAATTTATATTGATGCTAATGGTAGGTTGATAGGTTTTAACTGTTTTATGCTGATGTTTATTGTAGTCCACTCTCAATACATATGGATGGTAGAATAATATTTATTTTGCAAAGTTAAAATAGTCCCTAGCCTATCTGATATTAGCTTTGGTGCAGATGAGAAATGAGCATGTACTTTCAAATAATTTCTGTAGTTATAGAAACATCTGTACCCCTTTTGTCCTATTGACTGCCACTTGGGGCAATAAGAGTAAAATTGCAAGTAAGGATATACCTTCTCTGTCTCTTTCTTTTCTTTGCCCTATTTTTCTCTGATTGGAAGACTACTGGATTCTTCCCTTTAGCTGCTTCCTACATTACTTCCTCTGTCTTCTCATTACTTCTGCCATGAGGACAGGAGGTTCAGAGTCATAGACATTCTGTCAAAACTTGTGGACTTTCCTAATAAAATTATTTGTTGTTTGGGCCTTAAGAGTCTTTAGCTATTTTGGAAAGGCTTAATTCTACTCTCACATATATTCTTTGCTAAATATGCCTGAACTTCATATTACAACAAGGGGTTTCTCAACATTTTCTCTTACAGTTTTCATAGTACCATGACTGGATATAGGAGAGAGGAGAAATTGTTTACACATGAAGGCACCAACGTCCTTCTGTGGCTTGTTAGAAGTGTGGGCCTGGGAAACCTTGTATTAATCCCCACATGCAAGACAATTTTGGCTGCAATGTTATGGCTATCTAACTTTGCTGTAATGAAGGATCAATTAGGAAAGCAATTTTAGTTGCAATAAATACAGGAAAAAAGATGAAGCGCTAGGGATGTCTGAGCAAATTGTTTACTTGACTGACGGTTATATTGGCTATTCAGTTGAGAAAGCATGAAAACCATTTACAGTTTATTTACAATTCCTTTGAATTAATAAAAAAGCTGCTCATAGAATCATGGTTGCTCAGGAAAAAAGGTTGATGCTATATGAGCTGGGTATCTGCAAGCTATTTGTTTGCTTAATGTATGTTTTAAAATAAAGTGGCAGCAATCCAAGTTTGTGGTGCTGGGATGATAAATTTCATGGGGCTGTTGAAAGACCTTCCTTTTATCCTGAATTTATGGTACAAGGCTATGCTTTAGTGTGCAGCTCATATTTACATTTCACCATGGACTTTAGGAGCAGTCATTTGGTTAAGAATGCATATGACTATATGGTTGCCTCAGAGATAAAATAGATCTCATCTCCAGACAGAATAAGTCCCATTATGAATTGTGACGGTTACTGAAATAATGCAGGTGGTGTTTTGAGCGGCCTAACAGAAAGCTGACTTCATTTCCAAGTCCATCAACTTAAATGGAAGAGGGGACACCACAATTTATGACTGCCACAAGTGCTTTACAGCCCATTAAGCTCCCGTCCTGAGCCTCTCATAATTTCCAATGACTTGAATCAGTCATAAGTCGAAGACTACCTACTGTAGAAAATTATCACCCAGCCCTCTCCCAGAAAATAATGAAATATCCTAGGAAATATTGAAAAGGCAGAAAAATTCTCTGGATGTAAAAAAAAAAAAGGAAGAAACATATTATAAAGACAGAATAGCTCCCTGTAGCTTCCTGCCCATCCCCCTTTATCAATGAGCCATTAAAGCCTGAGCTAGTTCACTTTACATAATAAATAGTTCTCCCCTTCAGCTCCAGAGTGATGGGATTAAGGCATGAGAATATTGGCCCTTCGCCCAACTCGCCACATGGCATCTGAGAACTCAACCAAACCTGGATTCAAAACGCAACCTAGAGAGTTGCCCCTCCATGCCCCATGGGAGTCTGACAACCAATCAGAATACAAGCTCAAGATCAAAGGCCAGAGAGGGCATAAAACCAGGGACTCAGCATCTCAGTCCTCCCCTCTCTTCTTCTCCACCAACATTGAAGCATGTGATCCCCCTTTTCTGTTCAGGACTCAAGCCATGTGGTCCTGTCCACCATTAAAACCATCTTTCCAAGCAGCCTCCATGTCTCCAGTGTCTTTTTCCCCACTTGGAGACGGACCCAGAAGGACATTTCTTCCAAAACTACAAATGAATAAAAATAAGAGGGATGGAGGGACACTCATATAGAATTATGGAATGACCAAACAGATGCTTGTCTTCCACATTAGTTTTCAATAATGACACCTTATACCAGTGGTGGGCAACCTTTTTTTTTCAACTGAGCCAAATCTCGCCAAAACCACGATTGAAATTTATTTTGAGAGCCACATTTTTAAAACCGAAAATACATAGGATGGTACACTGATTTTAGTTTCAATAAGTTTTTATTGAGAATATTCTGCATGCAAGTATCTACATAGGTCGGGAGGATACAAATAACAGAACTAATAAAACAAAAACTTTAGAACGATATTATTTATCGATAACATTAAATTCCGTAAAATTTGCCTTACAATGTAGAGAAAATTACATCCTGACAATGACTGACAAAGTCACAACCACTAATGTGAACATTGGCCTTGCATTTCCTCGGATAGTTTGAGTAAGTCAGGTTTGTATGTTGTTGTTTTTAATTTCATCTCTCTCTCCCACTTTCTTTCTTTTTTTCTTTTTCTTTCTCTCTCTCTCTCTGGCTCTTTGTCTCTCTCTCCCTCCCTCCCTCTCTGTCTCCCTCTGTCATTTTCTCTGGGTGTCTATCTGTCTGTCTCTCTCTCTGTATCTCTGTCTCTCTCTCCTCCTTCCCCCATCTCTGTCACTCTGTGTGTGTGTCTGTCTGTCTGTCTCTCACTCACTCTCTGTGTGTGTGTGTGTCTGTCTCTGTCTCTCCCTCTGTCTCTCTCCCCTCCCTTCCTCTCTCTCTGTCACTCTGTGTATGTGGGTGTGTCTGTCTCTCACTCATTCACTTAATCACTCACTCTGTGTGTGTGTCTCTCTCTGTCTGTCTATCTTTCTCTCCCTCCCTCCCCCTCTCTGTGTGTGTGTGTGTGTGTGTGTGTGTGTGTGTGTATCTGTCAGTCTCTCTCTGATTCCCTCCCTCACTCCCTCTCTCTGTTCCTCTCTCTGTCTGTCTCACTCTCACACACACACACACACACTGTGGTCACCTTGTTGAGTGTTCCAATCACATTTGAAACACTCAACAACTGGCCTGCATTTATGGTTCTATGACTGCAGAATGCTGCAAAATACCATAAATGCAGGCCAGTTGTTGAGTGTTTCAAATGTGATTGGAACACTCAACAAGGTGACCACAGTGTGTGTGTATGTGTGAGTGAGACAGACAGACAGAGGAACAGAGAGAGGGAGTGAGAGAGGGAATCAGAGAGAGACTGACAGAGTCTGACAGAATCAGAGAGGTACTTTTAACTACCTGGCAGCGGCGTTTTGCCTTGGGAGGCTCCTCAGAACATCCCAAGACTTCGGAGGGAAGCTTACAGCCCGGAGCAGGAGCAAAGCCCCTTTCCCAACTGGCCCTTCCTCCCCCGGAACGCTTCAGAGGGAAGCTTCTGCAAAAGCCTGGGTGAGTGACAACAAGTTCCCGCCGTTACGACGTCTCCGAGGCTGTAATTTTCTGAACTGTGTGCGCGCGCCTGTTTTCCACGGCATAGAGCAGCGGCGAGATTCTGCGCGGCGAGCGATGATTCCAGGGGCCATCCAGGAAGATGAGGAACGCGAGGGGGGACCCTGCCCCCCCACTGATGGCCTCCGGAATCATCGCTCGCCGCTGCTCCACGTTGTGGAAAACAGGCGCACGCGCACAGCTCAGAAAATTACAGCCTCGGAGACTTCGTAACGGCGGGAACTTGTTGTTACTCGCCCGGGCTTTTGCAGAAGCTTCCCTCCGAAGCGTTCTGAGGAGGGAGGGGAGCGGGCGCCCGGCACACAGAAGAGCCGCATTAAAGGGTGTAAAGAGCCGCATGTGGCTCGCGAGCCGTGGCTTGCTGACCACTGCCTTATACTAAAGCAGTGATGGCGAACCTTTGGGGAACCTTTCAGCTTGCCAAAAAATTGGAAAATGCCTAATTTGACTGTTGGAGAGTCATCCACCCTCCCCTCCCGAACAAAAGAGAAACAATTTTATTTCTTCTCCCCATTTAGGTCACCCAGAATAGCGGCACCTAGTGGCAGCTTTAAGACTGTGCCTGAAGTAGAGGCCTGGACCTCAACTTCAGCCCTAATGCCATTGCTGCCACTCAAAAAGACCACCTCGCACCATTTCCCAAGGCACGGCTGCCTTGCAACTAAGGATGCCCCAGGATATGCTGCCCACCATCTACACTGATGTGGCCTTTTCTTTCTGTTGACAGGGCCCTGAGGGCTACCTGAGGCTGCTCCCAGTCACACAAGGCCTTCATTCTTGAAGTGCCTTTGAAGAACCCTTCTGAAGCCTCTGAACATCACACCAAAGCACAGCCAATTTTCACATGAGTTTTTGAGGCCCCCAGAGGCCATACAAGACCACACCCCATTCTCTTGTGGCCTCCCCAGCCTCTGAAAAATCATGTGAGAACAAGACACATTTTCGAGAACAGTTGTTGTCAGGTGTTAGTAAACAATGGTGTGTCACCCAAAATGTTGTGGTGTGTCCTCTTTGAATGCATGTCATAGGTTTATCATCAATGTACCAGAAGCAATAGATCTGGTCTGCAAAAACATGGCATTAAAGAGTAAAAAGAATACTCTTTCACCCCATCTAATAGTGGCTTGCAACTCAGATCTGGAAGTTCCAACTCATTCCACCATCAGCTTTGTTTCTTCTTTCACTTTCTAGCTTTCTTAAATTTGGCAGACTAATTTAGGATGAGAGAAAAACGTGTTCTATTGTTGCTGCCATTAAACCACTAAAAACGAAACCCTTTTGTTGAGCTACTAAATCTGTGCAAGGGGTCTACCAGTTTATCCCACTTGACTTTTCTTCCACCTAATGTGCTTTATATGTGAGAAATATTATTATTCTTTACAGTATGGGCTAACTTGTACAAGATGTTCTCATTCCAACAAGAATCATAGTTATATCCAAGTGTCCCTGGATATGAAGCAATATTAAATTCTGAGCTAGAGGCTCAAAGTTACATGGGCAACCACTCTTTTTCACAAATCAATAGTTCTATTATCCAGCTGGCTTATTTTAAAAGGGGAAACACATATAAAATAAAATGTGTACCTGATATAAAATATTCAGTTCCTTCACATAGGAAATGTACAGTATTATGCCATTCTTTAAGACACACTGCTACAGATATGTGTTTTTTAGCATGATTTGCATGCCCCAGGTGTATAATGCATGCTGGGACTTGTGTTGTCCAAGCCCAACTGAAGGAAATGGAAATGGTACTAGAACAAACTGCTCCCAAACTGCTCATACCCCTACATCTTTACCACAAGATTAATTATAAGCAGATGGTAGGCAGACGTTTAGGGGTGGAAAGCAACTATTGAGTAGCTAGAAATACATAATTTCCCAACAGTTATTTGTTGCAGCATTTCAAAGCCAGATTAAATTCTATAACTTCATAAATCCTTCCTTCCTCCCTCCCTCCCTTCCTTCTTTCTTTCCTTCTTGGCTTGCAATGCTATAACGTCATGGTTCATAGTCATCCAGATATTTAGACTGGATTTGACATTTTTACCTTCCCAAGGACCTGGGATAGACAGATGTTGTTTGATGATGTTAAAGGCATCATCCTAGGATATAAGCTGTCCCAAATAAAACTGCTTTTTGCAATTGACTGATAAGTGGTGCTCCAGATATTTTGGGATTGTACTAAAGGCACCTATTACTATTGGTACTATCTTTGCTTTCTTTTGCCACAGTTGTTCTATTTCTATTTCTATATCTCGGTAGTTTGTGACTTTCTTATGTACTTATTATTGGCAAATGTTGTTAAAATGATGGCACTTGTCAGTGTGCCAATTTTACAATAGCCATAACAGCAGTTATCCAAGAGAGGTAGAGAGTACACATGAGCAAACAGCCAAAAATTTGTTTTATTACAAAGTTTGTCACATCTTTTTGCCAGGTTGTTCTGAATATACAGGGATGAAACTGAAAACATGAGGATCAGGACTCTGAACAGCCCCTACTTCAGCTTTTTGAGAATAAACGTATCCAACCTTACAATAAATGGCACAGCTGTGTCAGAAAGTTAAGAAATGCTCAGAGAACAGCTCGGAATGTTCTCCCCAGAGTATGTATGAACATTGTTCCCCTCCTATCACTTTCATTTGCAGAAGCCTCCAGTGATGCAGTGGTTAGAATGCAGTACTGCAAGCTACTGTACTTCTGCTGACTGCCGGATGCCTGCAATTTGGCAATTCGAATCTCACCAGGCTCAAAGTTAATACAGCCTTCCATCCTTCTGAGGTCGGTAAAATGAGGAGCCAGATTGTTGGGGGCAATAGGCTGACTCTGTAAACTGCTTAGAGAGGGATGTAAAGCACTGTGAAGTGGTATATACATCTAAGTGCTATTGCTATTGCTATACCCAAGACAGAGGTGTGTTCCTACCAGTTCAGACCGGTTCGGCTGAGTAGGTAGTGACTTGGCCTGCCATGCCCCTGAACCGCTTCTCTCGGTGGCGCCCTATACGGCGCCATCTTATTTTTTTGCTTCTGCGTCTGAGCAAAAGCATTTGTATTACGTGCATGTGCGCAAAGCATGCATCAAGTGTATGTGCATGCACAGTGCATCCCTGGGTGAACTGGCGACAGCTGGAACCCCATCCCTGATCCAAGATATGTCTACAGCAGTGATGGGTTGCAGGCGGTATGCCCCGGTACAGGCGTACCAGTGACTGCCCAGAGCACTGGGTACCGTTCCAGTACAGTGCTCTGGTGGGCCCACCCACCCACCCGAACTCCTTACCTGTATTTAAGCTCTTCGGCACTTCCGTGCACGTGCAGAGAGCGCATGGTGCCTGCGCAACATTCCGCTGAGTAGCTGGAGCATCACAGAGGCTCGTGGAGGCATTGCAAGAGGTAAGGGCACATGCAAGTGCTGCACACATTCATGTAGTGGACCCTGGGCCCCATTGCAACCGTACCGGAACCCACCACTGGTCTACAGGATGTGTGTTTTTGCCTGCCACATTATTTTTAAAGGCTTATTTAAACCAAGTGAACTGTCAGATCTAGACTTACAGATCTAGAAAACATTAGAAGTTGCATTTAATGAGAAAAAGAAATTTACAAATATACAAACTGTTAGATCGGATAATGGAAAGGCACACACAGGCTAACGGTAACAACAGCTCTTTATTAACTCAGTAGCAACTATGTACAATCCAGCGAAGGTTGAGTCTGACAGCAGCCCTTTTATAGGAGCTGTCAGACCCTTCGACCAATGAGATTAAACCTCTGTTCCCGCCGTAACAGAGGACCTTGGTGGAAACCATTATAGCTGATGCTAGTATCTAACACCCCTCCCCTCTTAGATGGAGTAATCTGACTGGTTACGTAGTCACGCAGGTAGGCAGGCTTTTTGGTAGCTCTGCCTGACCTGCGCAGTTCAGTCGGAGGGTGTTCTTTGGACAGGTTGGACGGACCTGTTTGCTCTGCAGCTCCGCTTGGTGGAAGCTCCTGGAACCTTCCACAGGTGGCGGCTGGAGCTTCTAGAGTCGGTTTGCTCGGAGCTCGCTGCAGGTCTGCAACACAACCAGATAAGTTCCCCGGTAAACTCGGACTTGAGCTGCCTGTGGATGGAGTGAGTTCTTGCTCCGTTTGGGTAGGGCTTTGGCTAACTCGTGCAGGAGTTACCTCTGGTTGCCTAAGAGTGGAGTTGGAGAGGTGGCCACGGAGTTGGTCAACGTGCCTTCTTCAATTCCGATCGTCCTCGATCTCTACAAGGTAAGAGTGAGGCTGGGTGATGCCTCTCACTGTGGCAGGAATCCACAGAGTTCCCCCGGCGTAGTTGTGGGCGTAAACTGAATCCCCTATGCTAAAGTTCCAAATGTTGCTTGTGAAGTTAGGGGGCAATGTGGCAGAATAGTTTGGGTCTAAGTGGGACCTTAGCTGGTGACCCATGAGAAGCTCAGAGGAGCTTCTCCCTGTAGTGGCATGGGTGTGATGTGCTGAATTAGCAAATAGTGATCAACCCATGTTTGCCAATCCCCTGGGCTCATCCTAGATAGGGTCTCCTTTGCAGATCTCACCATTCTCTCTGCCTGACCATTGGAGGCCGGATGGAATGGTGCGACCAGGACATGTCTAATTCCCTGAGCTGCTAGAAGGTCTCAAATTGCATGGCCATGAATTGGAGCCCATTGTCAGAGACCAGGACATCGGGCAGGCCGTGTGTGGAGAAAAGTCTCCGTAGTACCTTGATGACTGCTTCTGCCATAGTGGAGGTCATCAGGACTACCTCTAGCCATTTCAAGTAGGCTTCTAAAACTACAAGGAATGTCTGACTATGAACTGGGCCAGCAAAATCAATGTGCACCCTAGACTATGGTGCTTGAGGTCGCTCCCACTCCTTAGCGGGCGCCTCTAGAGGAGCTGGTCTGGACTCCTGGCACAGTGTGCAGGTAGCCACACATACTTCAATCTCCCTGTCCATGTTAGGCCACCACATGTAACTCCTGGCCAAAGACTTCATCCTGACAATTCCAGGATGCCCTACATGTAAAGTCTCTAATATTGCAATGCGCAGTTTGGGTGGAACAACAACCTGGTCTACCCACAGCAAACAGCCATTAACAACAGACAATTGGTCACACTTACAATGGTACATTTTGAATTCAGACCCAAAAGGTCCCTTGGGCCACTCCCTCCACACCCAGTTCAAAATCTGTTTGATCGTGGAGTCTCTTGCAGAGTGGCGGGCAATGTCACTAAACTAGATGGAACCAGTCTCTAAGCAGTCAATACGAAGGACTGGCGTCTCGGGGGTAGGGTCTGCAAGTAGCTCATCGGTGCTTTTGTTGATACCGGTCACTTCTAGACCCAGGGCTTCGAATCAGTCAAGCCCCAGGAGGCTCTGCAGATCACCACTGACCACTGTCACTGGGAACTGGCCGCTGAAGTTGTTGACGGTCACGTGGAAGGTGCCCACGATGGGGACTCGGTTCCCCTGGTAATCGCGAAGGCAGATGTCAGGGGCTCATAGATGCTGCTTCTTCAGGCTAGGGATAGCCTGCTTGAGTGTAGACCACGGCATGATGGTCAATGATGACCCTGTGTCGATCTCCATCTCGCATGGAGAGCCTCGATGAGACTGTGACCTTCAGCTTTTTAGACTGCCTTGTGTGGACTTGGCCGATTGAGGTGTGATAGGTGACTCTGGTGTCGCCCTCTGAGCGTCATGGTGGGGGCTGCCATGCCCCTTGGTCGGGCCTCTGCTGGCGGCTAGGTCGGCTTCTTGGCTGCCAGGTCGTCGTGCGGTGCTTGCTTCTGCAAACCTTGGCAATGTTCCCCTTTCACTCGCAGCGCTGGCAGATAGCGTCGTGGAAACAGCAAAACGATCTGGCATGGTCTCCTCTGCAGCTAGCACAAGGCGGGAGACATGGTTTGAATTTGCACACTAGCTTGGTGCTGCTACTGCGCATGCAGCAGCTGTCATCTACTTCACCTTCTGAGCTCTCGGCCTCTGCAGTCTTGCGATGTGCGCATGCACTCTTCCGCGTGTCTCGCGGAGTGCTTTGCTGCTGCAGGGTCTCTGCAGACCTAACAGCCGATTCCGATGCCCTGGCTTCGTCCAAGGCAATTTGTAGGGTGAGGTCAGATTTGGCAAGCTACCTCCTCTGTAAATTAATGTCCCGCACACCGCATATGATGCGGTCAAGAATAAGCTGGTCAAAGTCTCGGAACTCTCAATATGCTGCGTCCTTTCGTAGCGCCGCAACGTACTCGTTGATTGATTCGCCTTCCTTCTGGTTGCGAATATTAAATTCGTGCCGGCGGACGTGCTTAGATGGCTTGGGAGCATAGTGAGTCCTCAGTGTCTGCTGGAGCACAGACCAAGCAACCGATTGTAGCGGCGTCGGCTCTGACAGGTCTTTGGCAGTTTCGAACACTTCCCGTCCACAGTAACCGAGGAACATGTTCTTCTTGCGGCCTTCAGAAAGGCCCATGACTGGCCTCAATGAAGCAGTCAAAACTCAGCATATACGAGTCCCAGTGCTCGGTGACTGGGTCATACGGAGTCGGTGGGGCGTACCTGGACATTTTGTATTCTGAGAGCGTTTTGAGTTTGCCGCTCAGAAATGGCTGCTCGAAGCCGCGCTGAGCTCCGGACTGGATTTACTTGCTGGATTGCTCCGCTCTTTTTGGTTCGCCTAGTTGCCTTCCAATCCCACCTTTATCGCCAGTGTTAGATCGGGTAATGGAAAGGCACACAGAGGCTAACGGTAACAACAGCTCTTTATTAACTCAGTAGCAACTATGTACAATCCAGCGAAGGTTGAGTCTGACAGCAGCCCTTTTTTAGGGAGCTGTCAGACCCTTCGACCAATGAGATTAAACCTCTGTTCCCATCGGAACAGAGGACCTTCGTGGAAACCATTATAGCTGATGCTAGTATCTAACACAAACTCTTTGCATTGGAGATAAGGGGGGGGGGATGTACTGTATAACTCACAGTGAGTTGTTTATGTGGAAAGATGGTGACAGGTGAACTGCACATGTGCTGTGATGCTTTTATGATTCTTCATGGGTTTGATAGAGAGGGGGAACTGAATAAAGGAAAAATTGTTTTCTCTGCAGAGGCACTAGGTTTTTTTTTCATGGCACTGCATTCCAAAGTACATCACTCATATGTTTATTCTGTGCATAGTTATGTAGATAACACCATTTTCCTGAAATAAGTATGTGAGGACATGATGGTTTCTGCTGCCACTAGTTCCATTAGAGGAGAAGGCTTTTGATCTTGGGCCAGAGTGAAAGGTCAATCATTTAATTCCAAACTCTCCCCCATCTTCTGGGTCACTTTGTTTGCCTGGAATAACCTTTGTCTGTCACAAATCCCCAAAGTACAATCTGCCTTGTTTCACTTGCTGGGGAAAGAGAGATTCTAAACGGAGCAAGGGAACTTCTTTTGCCTGCCTGAACTAATACTAGCCCATGGAAATGTCAGAGGAATTTGCTTCCTCAATTTTAAAAACACTGGTATCCTGCTTGGACAATTTGCATCCTTACCTCTGCTTATTTCACACTTCCAATGGGTAAAAGGAATCAAATCATGCTTGAAGTGTTCCCAAGCAGTGATCCTTCTATGTTTCATGAATAAAATTCTGGTACCTAGGTATTTCTTTATCCTCTTATGCCCCTTAGGCTCGGTAGAAGAAGTAACACTACTGTCCCACTAATTGGGCAAAAGAACTCAAAGATGACTTAATCTACTTGTAAGTGGCTCAGAATGTATGGTGTGTCCCAGAATTCAATTTATGGAGTAATTCAATGAAATCTCTTTGGAATCCAATTACCCAAAGTTTTGCAGAGCCATTGAAAATGGGGTTTTATTATGCAGTCAACCCGAGGCTGAATTCTTCCAAAGTTCATCAGTTATAAAAATGCCAAATCATAGACTTCTTCAGAATTAATTTAGTTATATTTTAAACATGCCCACTCCTCAAGCACTCATCCTATAAGATTACTCATCTGTCTGTCTGCCTCTGTCTGTCTTCCCTCCCCCCTCTAAGAAGGAGCAGAATGTAATATAAATTGTTCAATATAATTCAAGGTAGGGGATGCACTTTTAAAACTATTGTTTTGCCCATTGATGGCTGCAATGGACAGGTCACCAAGCAATAATATCATCAGAAAGAAGAGTTTTCAGCTAATATTTCCTTCCCCTTGTCTTTTTTCTTTTTGGCATGTGCATGAGTCATCATATTTTCTAGATGCATTCAACGTATTACAAACTGTATACATTTATTTCATTTTCAAACCAAAACAGCTGGGATATTTGTGCTATATTCCCTGCTGTGATTTGGAAAGACTGGGAACTTGCAACTGATGGCTTACGGGCTACATACCTTACACATACAGGTAAAAGCGTATCAGTGGTGGGTTTCAAATTTTTTTAGAACCTCTTCTAAAGGTGGCCTGCTTTGTGGGAGTGGCTTGCCAGCCATGTGACTGAGCGGGAGTGGCTTGGCAGTCATGTGACTGGGTGGGCGTGGCCAACTTGTAAAATGGTGTGAAACTCACTTAACAACGCTCTTGCTTAGCAACCAAAATGTTGGCTCAGGAACTCTGGCATTTAAAGCACGCAGGTCTTGAAGCTGTCAAGTTACAAGACCCTTGCACCCCTAACCCTTTAGAAAAAAAAACCCCAGGGATGTTCAAACTTGACAGCTTTAACACTTGTGGACTTCAACTCCCAGAATTCCTTCTCTCGCTCTTCATCTTGATGACGTGCAGACGGGCAGGGGAGGGAGCTGGAACCGGTTCTAAACAGCACTGTAGATGTGTGGAACCTCTCCTATAGAAGAGATTAGAACTGGCAGGAACCCACCCCTGAAGCATATACAATATTGAGAAAGCCACAGTAGTATCTGCTTCTAGAAAGAGAGTTTAAAACAAAAAGCCAATACAATTGGCCTCTTTTCTGGCTGTAAAATTAAAATGTGTACTGATATGTTTGCACAGCAAAATTGTTAAATGCCTTGTAATGTTCCTGTCATCACATCCCCTTCAATTATGAGCAGGGGTGGGCTTCAAATTTTTTAGCAAGGGGTCTTCTGCCCGGTTGCTGGGTGGGCGTGGCCATGGTGAACGTGACCTGCCAGCCTCCTGCACCACAGTGGGGGGGGGGCATTTTTGCCCTCCCCAGGCTCCGGAGGCTTTTCTGAGCCTCTGGAAGGGCGAAAATGGCATCCCCAGGCTCCAGAGGCCCCCTGGAGGCAGGAAATAGACCCATTTCTGGCCTTCCTGAACTTTCAGTAGGCCCGTTTTTCACACTTCCGAGCCTCCGCGCACACCCTGCATTTACCTGCTTCCAAAACGGGCCACGTGGGGACTCCTGAGAGTGGAGGGGTGGGTGGGGTGGGGCCAGCTAGGACTAGCCTAGGAGTGGGATTTGGGGGTTCTCCAAACTGCACAGAATCCTAGCTAGATTCTCCTAGCTAAACCACTGTGAACCCCCAGCATGAGTCATGAAATAATTTAAAATCTCACTAAAAGATAACTATATAGGCTGTCACCAGTTAAGCTTGGTTTCTTGACATTCCTTAGTTTGCTTTGCTGGGCTGTCCTTAGTTATTCTCCCAGGGATTTCTTTTGTCAGCTAAATGCAAAGAAAAACAGAGAAGGTATTTTGGATCTTTCTGTCTAAAGCCAGCAATACAGACTAAATCCCAGGCCAGTTCTGCATGTGAAGATGCCTTTAGTTAGAAATTTTAAACTATTGGAGCCACATATTAAGATATACAAAAGAGGGCTCTTTTATTTTAATTTTCTTTGTGTGATTGTTTTTCCTCTATCCTCCTTTTCCTTATAGAGCAAAAATAACCACACAGAGAAAATTCAAACTAAAATCAATATAATTATAGTTAAACTGGTTATTACTACTTACTTGAATAAGATCTTAGGTCTCATGTTCACAGGTCATTGCAGAGAATGATAAGATACAGATCATCTAGAACGAGCCGGTGATCAGCCGATGGGAGACGCCATCCTGAGAAGCCGTCTGAGATCGGAGGTGATTGGAGGAGAGGCGTAAGGCTGGGAAATGGCGGTTGGAGTGTGCGGAGGTATGCCAATGTCGGCGGAGCCGGAGTTGGAGCCGGAGCTGGAGGCTAGTGACTTGGGACCGTGGCCTGAGGCGGCAGTGGGTGGAGAGGCCGACTCTGGAGCGGCAGGGACCCAAGAGATGGCGGTGACAGCTGGAAACACCGAACGCCGAATCCCCCGGCCTGCTGCTAACTGTGAGAGGCGTGGAAATCATGTAGGCCGAACATGAGAAGGCTGGAGGCCGGCCGGGACTTTTGAGGCCGGCGAAGGCTGAGCGGGTAGGCCGAGCAAGAAGGCTGGAGGCCGGTAGGAGCGGCGTTGGGGTTTGGAATGGTGGTTTGGGTGCCTAGATTGAAGATGCAGGCCATGGCAGGAATTAAATGCCGAAGGCCTGGTAGGAGGAGGGCTGCGACTCAGGAGGCTGCCCAGAGACTGGGGGGGGGGGCTTGATGGGGACTGCCAGGAGGCCCCTAACATCAGGCTTGGCAGAGGAGTTATCCACCTTCTGCCAGCTGCCTCCCTGATTGTACCCACCTACCCCCCCTGCTGACTATTTATCAACAACTTGCCCCTGCTTACCATCTGTGTGCGCCCTGGAGGATTCCTCCCTATCTTCTGTGACTTATTGCTTGACTGACCATCTGCCCCTTGCCCATTACCAACAATAGTCCAACTACCCCTCGCCATCCACCACTTACCATCTACTAGCCCCCACTTTTTTGATTGTCATCCGACCAGCCTACCACCACCACCACCACCACCCATCTAGGACTGGACTATTCTCTTTCACACTAGAGCCCTGCTTTTCAAATTACACTGGACTATGGCATTTTGCCCGGAACATCTTCAGCACAGATCCTAGGCCCTGACGAATTTTTTAACATTATATGTATTTAAGGTCAGACCTGATCCTACTGCGGGAGTCCCCCCTCTCGCAGGTGTGGCCCTCCGCCCTCTCGAGGGCCCACCTTGATGACGGATTTATTAATCTTGAGAGGTGGAGGAAGCGGAGACTTAGGTTTTTTTTAGTTAATTGTTTTTTAAAAATTTTTAGGGGTAGGGGTTCAGGGGTTGGGGGGTGGGTGGGTCAGGTCAGGAGCGATGAGAGAGCCAGGTCTCCAGGTGTGGTTGCGAGCAGAAGGAGCGGAAGGGAGGAGGAGGGGGAGGATATCGTTCCAATACAGGGCTCTCTGATTCCAACGGTCGTAGGGAGGGGCAGATACGAGGACAGATTAAGAACTCATAGTCGGTTGGGAGACCGTGGGTGCTGGTTACACCCGGTCGCTCGTACCAACCCCCGCGTTCTAGGTGGTCAGGAGCTGCAGACCCAGGGCCTGAGGCTGTTGCTATGCAATGCGAGGTCCGTCGTTAATAAGCCCCCCCTCATTTACGATCTAATTTTGGAGGGGGAGCCGGACCTCGCGGGAATAACGGAGACCTGGTTGGGCCACGAGGGAGGTTTATCCCTCGTGGAAATGTGCCCACCAGGCTACCGAGCATTTCACCAGCCCCGGGCCCAGGGAAGGGGTGGTGGGGTAGCAGCGATTATTCAGGAGGATTTAGAGCCGAGGGAGTCCACTGTGCCACAGACGTCCGGGTGTGAATCCCTTGTTGTGAAATGGGGCCCTGGGAGACAGTTGGGCCTGCTGATAGTATACCTGGCTCCTTGCTATACATCAGCGGCCCTGCCTGAACTCCTCGAGCTGATCGCATCGGTGGCGGTTGAGACCCCCAAACTCTTAGTGATGGGGGATTTTAACCTGCCATCGGTGGGAGAAGCATCCGAGGGGGTTCGGGAGTTCATGGCTTCCATGACAGCCATGGACCTGACTCAATTGATTCAGGGCCCGACACACGAGGGAGGACACACCTTGGACCTTGTTTTTGTCTCTGGCCAGTGGTTGAGTGATCTGGGAGGAGGGGACTTAACCATCACTCCCCTGTCATGGTCAGATCACTCACTCCTCCGACTTGACTTCCCTGGTGCTACCCCCCGCTGCGGGGAGGTGGAACCGGAAAACACCAGATGGTTCCGCCCCAGGCGCCTGATGGAACCAGATAGGTTCCAGACGGAGCTTGGGCCACCTCCTGTAACCCTGACCCGCCCCCGGGTAGAGGACCTGGTGGTCGCGTTGAATAATGCGACCACCGGGGCCTTGAACCGGGTGGCGCCTTTGCGGCCTCTCCGGCGGCAACGATCCACCCTGGCCCCTTGGTTTACCGAGGAGCTAAGGGTGATGAAACGCCGCAAGAGATGCCTAGAGAGTCGTTGGAGATCCTCCCGTTCCGAATTTGACCGAACACAGGTACGAGCCCATTTAAGGACGTACCTTGTGGCATTGAGAGCGGCCAAACGTCAATATTGTGCCGCTCTCATTGCATCCGCAGAGAACCGCCCTGCCGCCCTGTTTCGGGTGTCCCGCTCCCTCTTGTTTCAGAGGCCGCGGGAGGCCCCTTTACAGGGTAGGGCAGAGGAATTTGGGAAATATCTGCAGGATAAAATCGCTCAAATCCGGAAGGATTAGGTCCCTGTCAGTGGTCCAATGGAGACGTCCGTGGCGAGTCTTGAGAAACCGATCTGGGAGGAGTTTGACTTGGTTGCCATCAAGGATTTGGACAGAATGCGTGGATGACTGCGACCCACCACATGTTTACTGGACCCGTGCCCCTCCTGGCTTGTACTGGCATCCTGGGAGGTTACACGTGACTGGCTCCTGGGCCTAGTGAACGCTTCGTTGAGTGAGGGGTCTCTTCCGGCCGCCTTGAAAGAGGCGGTGGTGAGACCCTTGCTCAAGAAGCCTTCCCTGGACCCTATGTTAGGGTTCTAAATACCATGCAGAAATAAATCATTGTCCAAGGCAAAACATCCTTAATGGTGCAATTTATTCCGCAAGCATGTTAGCACGGCTATGGAAATTTCAACTCTAAATTACATCCTCTAAGTTCAACCAGTTGAAAGTTCATGATCTCTCCCCACACCCACAAACCCATCACATGTTCCAATCATATTCTTCCACGCTGGCATGTACACCTATCTTCTTCCGGCCAGGTGTCGAGATGCGAAGACAAAAGATGACCTTGGCTTCTACAAAAGAATGTCAACAATCCATTCTACAATCCTACTCCTTTCTATTCCCCCCTCCCAACTACTACACTAATGAAACAGCATAGAGAATTATTAAAAAGTGTGGCAGGCCAAAGATCCTAAAAAGAATATAATTACAGGCCTGACAGGCGGCCTCTCCTCAAAAGAAAAACGTTTCCTGCAAAGAGAATAACATAAAAGTTAACATAACAAAATTAACCACCTCTTCTCCACCCAGGGGAACCCCTTGACTTCTCGGGAAACTTCCCATTGAATTGCTTTACTAACTTCTCCACTTTCAGGTTCCCACTGTTTACCCAATTAGCTTCAGACCAAGGGTAACCCTTCCAATGCACTAAGTACTGTAAGCAACCCCTATTCAGCCTGAAATCTACAATTTTTTCCACCTCAGATTGTGTTTCCCCTTCTATCACTACAGGAGGAAATTGAGCTTGGGTGGATGCTCTTCTGTTAGACCCAATTACTGGTTTCAACAAGCTACAATGAAATTCTGGGTCAATTTCCCCTAGACTTCTGGGTAGACTGAGTTGAACTGTAACTGGGTCAACTATCTTCACTATTGGGAATGGACCTAGAAATTTTGGACCCAATTCCTTGCTAAGCATTTCTAATCTTATGTATTTGGTAGATAAAAAAACATTGTCCCCCACACGGTAGGGGTTTTGGAGCGAGCGATGTTGATCATCTTGCTTCTGGTAGGCTTCTGCCGCAACTGCTAGAGCCTTCTTCGTATTCTCCCATCCTTTCTTTAGCATGTCCATCCATTCACTCAAAGACCTGAAAGAAGGAGGTTCACTAGGCAACTCAGGCATGGCAACAACTTCCATGCCACTGGTAATCTGGAAACCCGCTAATCCTCTGCTGCTGTGGACCGCATCGTTGTACGCCACTTCGGCAAAGGGTAGCAAGTCCGACCAGTTGTCTCGCTGATAGTCCACAAAACACCGGATGTATTGTTCCACCACCGCATTGGCTCCCTCTGCTGCGCCGTTCATGCTGGGATGAACCTCTGAGCTCAGTTCTTGTGTGGACCCAATAGATCTCAGGACCTCTCTCCAGAACTTGGCTGTGAACTGGACTCCGCGGTCTGAAATGATCCTCTTGGGTACTCCGTGCAGGCAATAAATGTGTTTCACAAATATTTTCGCTAATTCGTTTGCGGATGGCAATCCTGAGCAAGCAATGAAGTGTGCCTGCTTAGAAAACAAATCAATAACAGTCCAAATTACTTTATGCCCACTGCTGTCTGGGAGTTCCATGATGAAGTCCATTGCGACCTCTTCCCATGGCCGTTTCGGGCTCTCTGCTGCAGGTGCTGTAGGTTCTGGGCTCTTGGATCCAATCATCCACGGCTGGCCTTGTTCCTCCTCCGAGGCCTCCCCCTTGGTAGGACTCTTTGTCACCTTAAGTTGGGGATCCTCTTCCAGAGGTCGTTTGCCCAGATGACTTTTCGGTTCTGGCATCTGGGGCCCTCTCTTTACCACCATGGCGACTGGTACACACATTTGTTCTTCGGCAATTCCCTCCTCCGAGGCCTCCCCCTTAGTTGGACTCTTTGTCACCTTAAGTTGGGGGTCCTCCTCCGGAGATTGTCTGTCCTTTTCCTCTTCCGAGGCCTCCCCCTTGGTAGGACACTTCCTCACCTTAAGTTGGGGATCCTCTTCCAGAGGTTGTTGGCCCAGATGACTCTTCTGTGGTGGCATCTGGGACCCTCTCTTTACCGCCGTGGTGGTTGGTGCACACGTTTGTGGCATTGGGGCTGGAGCCAAGCACTCTGACGCTCTGTGGCCAAGTTGACAACAATGGTGGCATTTAATTGGGCCCCATGAGGAATGGAACCTAGTTACATCTCTAAACTCAGGAACCGTTTCATCACACTGCCTTGCTCTCCAACTTGCAGCTGCCCCCTTGGTAAACCCTTCTTCCATGGTGGAGATTGCTTCTCTGTAGGAAGGTGGAGTAAGAACCTTTTGGGGCATTGCAGATGCACCTTGTCCCGCTTCCCATCTTGCAGGCCTGGCTTTGGTAATCCCTTCTTCCATGTTGGTGATTGCTACTCTGTAGGAAGGTGGGGTAAGAACCACTTGGGGCCTTGCAGGCGCACATTTTCCCGCCATCCACAATGCAGGCCTCTGTTTGGTAATCCCTTCTTCCATGGAGATTTCTTCTCTGTAGGAAGGTCTGGTAAGAACCTTTTTGGGCCTTGCAGGGGAGACTGGAACCGGTGGGGAGGTCAATCCCTCAGTTGGCCACTGCCCAGCTTTCTGCCATGGTGCCATCTGCTGAGGGAGGGCAGGTGCCCACTGGCATCCCTCCCATCCATGACCTGGGGTTAAGACCCATCCCGGGGTTGCCTGCTTCACAGGTTGCAGCTCAACCAATGATGACTGGCTAAGGGGTTTTACGTGCCAAGGAGCCTCCTGCTGGCTTGGAGGAGTTATGGGCCAAGTAGGTGCCCTTTGCTGGCCTGGATGAGTTATGGGCCAAATAGGTGCCCTCTGCTGGCTTGGAGCATTTCCCCATGCTGATGGCAAAGGAGTTTGTAAGTAGCATCTCTTCCATCCAAGTCCTGGGAGGAAAGCCCAATTTACTGCCCAATTTGCTTCATTTACTGGTTGCAGACCCATTTGTGGTGGCTTGCAAGTGACAGATGCTTGAAAAATTCCTTCTTCCTGCCTCCTTTGAAATTCCCATTTTGAAAGGGAATCTTTCTTCCAGCTAGTTGCATGGTGATAAGCCATTTTATTTATTGCCGTCTGGAAGGAGCCCAAACCTCCGTTCTAAGGGTGTTTTTTTTTTCCAATCTTGCTTCTAAGCTGGGGGGGAAGGAGGGGGAGCATGCACTCACAGTTTGCTGAAGAAGTTTTCTGAGATTTCCTTCGTCTTGTTGCGTCTCCTCCTGCATTCCTCCAGATGCAATTAAACTGGAAACAGCATTCCATTGCCTTTGAAGTTCCGTACTCCTCTTCTTATCACCAAAAGCTTCTCATTTATTCTTCGCTGATATTTACGCTGTCCCGGTCAGCATTGGGAATGCCGAGACCCCATCACCAGATCTTCCATCACCAGCCCTTCCCCCTTGATAGGGGGAGGGAGCTAGTGAAATATTTTTAAAGTAGAGAGTTGAAATAATGTTAGGGTTCTAAATACCATGCAGAAATAAATCATTGTCCAAGGCAAAACATCCTTAATGGTGCAATTTATTCCGCAAGCATGTTAGCACGGCTATGGAAATTTCAACTCTAAATTACATCCTCTAAGTTCAACCAGTTGAAAGTTCATGATCTCTCCCCACACCCACAAATCCATCACATGTTCCAATCATATTCTTCCACGCTGGCATGTAAACCCATCTTCTTCCGGCCAGGTGTCGAGATGCGAAGACAAAAGATGACCTTGGCTTCTACAAAAGAATGTCAACAATCCATTCTACAATCCTACTCCTTTCTATTCCCCCCTCCCAACTACTACACTAATGAAACAGCATAGAGAATTATTAAAAAGTGTGGCAGGCCAAAGATCCTAAAAAGAATATAATTACAGGCCTGACACCCTATGGAGCTGGCCAATTATCGTCCTGTCTCCAACTTTCCCTTCTTGGCGAAGGTTGTAGAGAGTGTGGTGGCTTATCAGTTTCCACGACATCTGGAGGAAAATGATTATCTAGATCCGCGCCAGTCCAGCTTCCGCCCTGGGCACAGCACGGAGACGGCCTTGGTCGTGTTGGTAGATGATCTCTGGAGGGCCAGAGATAGGGGTTGTTCCTCTATCCTGGTCCTATTAGACCTCTCGGCGGCTTTTGATACCATCGACCATGGTATCCTGTTGCGCCGACTGGAGGGGTTGGGGGTCCGGGGCACCGTTTTGCGGTGGTTCGGCTCCTACCTTTCCGGCCGGACGCAACGTGTGTTGGCAGGGGAGCAGAGGTCGACCCTAAGCCCCCTTACTTGTGGGGTGCCACAGGGGTCGGTCCTCTCGCCACTCCTGTTCAACACATATATGAAGCCGTTGGGTGAGATCATCCGTGGTTTCGGGGTGGGATATCATCTGTACGCTGATGATACTCAGCTGTACATTTCCACCCCAAACCACCCCAACGAGGCCGTCGAAGTGATGTCCCGGTGTGTGGAAGCCGTACGGGTCTGGATGGATGACAACTGACTCAAGCTCAACCCCTCCAAGACGGAGTGGCTGTGGGTACCGGCTCCCCGGTTCAGCCAATTAATTCCATCTCTGGCCATTGGGGGCATACAACTTGCCCCCGTGGAGCGGGCGCGCAATTTGGGCGTCCTCCTGGATGCCCGGCTGTCCATGGATGACCATGTGACAGCCGTGGCAAGGGGGGCGTTCCACCAGGTTCGCCTGGTGCGCCAATTGCGCCCCCTACTGGACCGGGACGCCTTACGCACAGACACTCATGCGCTGGTGACGTCTCGCCTGGACTACTGTAACGCTCTCTACATGGGGCTTCCCTTGAAATGCACTCGGAGGCTACAGTTGGTCCAGAATGCGGCCGCGCGGGTAATTATGGGGAGTACTAGGTACTCCCATGTGACACCTTTCCTGCGCGAGCTGCACTGGCTTCCTGTGGTCTATCGGGTGCGTTTCAAGGTTTTGATAACGATCTTTAAAGCGCTCCATGGCTCAGGACCTAGTTACTTGCGGGATCGTATCCTGCCCCATACATTCCTGCGACCAATTCGCTCGCACAGAGAGGGACTCCTCCAGGTGCCGTCCACCAGACAGTGCCGAGGGACGGCGCCTAGGAGCAGAGCCTTCTCTGTGGCGGGCCCAGCCCTGTGGAATGCCCTCCCTCCGGATATTAGGACTACCTCTGACCTCCGCTCCTTCTGTGTAAAGCTCAAGACCCACCTATTCCAAGTAGCTGGCCTTGCTCAACCATAGTCTGATCATATCGCTCCTGACGGTTTTTTTTATTTTGGTAATTTATTTAGGGGATTTTTAATATTGTGATTTTAATTGTTTTTATCCATCTGCCCACCTCCTCCTTGTATACGTCTATATTATATGTATGTTTTGTCCATATTTGTATTTTTATGTGTTTTATTGTACGCCGCCCCGAGTCCTTCGGGAGAGGGTGCAGCTAAGAAATAAATATTATTATTATTATTATTATTATTATTATTATTATTATTATTATTATTATTATTATTATTATTATTATCATCATCATCATCATCATCATCATCATCATCATCATCATCTAGCTTCCTTGATGGACTGAGGTTTTTATATTTGACTTGGCCTAGGATGTAGTTAAGTCTTTTCCTAGCAGTCAGAAGACATGATAAAAACCCTTAATTTCATAATAATGGCCATAATAATTTCCACTGGAAAACTGTGAGCATCCTACACCCAGCCAAGTCCTAAAACATTAGAGAATTCCTGAAAAACTGGCACTCAGACAAATCGCCCATCAACTGGTACATAGGCATAAGCAACATCTACATATTATTCAAAATAGACAAGCAAAAAGAAAATGAAAAGACCACTCTACCAGCAATCAACACACAGCTGAGCACAGATTAACACCAGGATTAACAGTAGACCAACAATCAAGAAGGGAAAAATATCCCAATCAAGGTACTACCAACTCAGACAAACAGGCTAATAGTAAATAACAACCCAATCAAGAAAACACAAAGACCTTTCCTGTTAACACTGACAGGGAAAGCCTCTAGTATATAACATGAGAACAAACCATGCTCCTTACTAGCATTGATGATATTAACTAGTTTGATAATGAAAAACAATAATCAAGCTCAGAGTACCAAGAACTCTGCAGTTCAACCCGGAGCTACAAATATTTTCTTCTACCAATTACAGGTATTCCCCAGTTTAAAAACAAGTTCTGTTCCCAAGGTCTATCCTTAAGTCATATTTGCATGTAAATGGAACAGTATTATTGTATAATATTGTATAAGTAGTATTGTGTCATGAACCTGAACCATTGTGTATTTAACATGAATCACTGTGTGTGCTTAACCATGAATTTTGCTCCAACAGGCTCATTCTTAGAGTTCACCCTTAAGGCAGGGTGTTATTAACCTGGAGACTTGCTTTTAAAAGTTTCAGCATAAGGTAAATTTATCAGATGCTTCAAGGGGTGCTTTCTGTCAGACCATCTCAGTTTGCAACATACATCTTTTACAGCTTTCCAAGATTCAGAGGCCGCTGAGACAGCCACTGAGGCTGGCAGAAAAACAGGATGGGTAATATAATGTCAAATTGTCTTCTCCAAAGTCAGCCCTCTTCTTCTACACATAGGATAGGGGAGTAACTGGATAATTCTTTTTTTTTTTTTTTCAAGAAGTTTTATTGGTTTTTTTAAAAACATTTATGCGGAAAAGGGTAAGTGGAATAGTTACAAATTTTGGCAGTTGCAAGTATGGCAGACGCCCCCTCCCTCCAGACTCCTAGGTTACATCAAAATATCAAACCTTATTACATAGTCATAAAAAAGATCAGCATATTAATTCTAGAAAAAATACTTTTCAATCAGTTTATATAATTATAATATATAGTCTAGTTGTAAATTCATTAATACTTTCGGTCTGTTTATAACATTGTGGTTTTCTTATTTATTTTTGTGATCTGAGCTTTCTTGGTGTTGCCCCTTCACCCCCCGCTGGCAGAGCTCCGGCCCCTCCCGTGTCCTGTATAACCGTTGTAGTGTCATCTGTTTTTTCTAGGTTCGCTTTGTTTTTTTCCATAAAGGCCTGTGCCTCTATGGGTGTGTTGATTCTGATTCTTGTCTCCTCCCAGAATATCAGCATACCTTCAGGCATCAACCATCTAAACCACACCCCCTTCTGGTATAATTTATTCGCCAATTGCGAATAGCTTTTCCTTTTTTCCCTAATTTTTTTGGGAATCTGCTTTAGAATGGTTATCTCCCTATCGTGGTATGTCAGTGTTTGCCCCCTTTGTACACCCAGAATTTCATCTCTTGTGGTTTTCCTAAGAAATTTAATATGAACCTCCCTGGGTACATTATGTGTTCTGGCATATGCTGAATTCACTCTATAAGCTAGATCTATCTCCCATTCCATCTGCTGTTTATCTTTGTGTATGTATTCAGCTAAAATGTTAGTCATAATGTCCCTTATATTTTCCCCATCTGCTTCAATTACATTTTGAAATCTAAGATAAAAGGACATTCTTTCAAACTCTGCTTTCATTTGTTGGATGTCAAGTTCTTTGTTCCCCTTCTGTAAGGCCTCTACCCCCCCCTCGCCTCTGCCACCCCACCCTCCACAAGGTCCAGTCTCTGTGAGTTCTTAAAGATTTGGGCTTGATTCTGTTTAATTTCATCTTTCATTTCCCTTAACTGTTTCTTAATTTCCTCCTGGCCTTGTAAAATTTGTTGAAGCATTTGTTGGAAGTCTATCTCTGTAGTCTTGGGTTGCATCAGTTCTGATATCTTTGACTGTGTAGCTGGACTAGACGTTGCAGACGTTGGAGCAGAAGTAGCAAAGCCAGGCTTTCCAGGAGGTGGTCTTTTTGGAGACATGGTTTATGAAGCAAGGAGATCAGTCAAAGTGGAGACTGGGCAGCTGGAGAGGTAGAGCAGGCAGGCGAATTTAGAAGGCAGAGAATCCAAACAGATGGGGATTTCTTTAGTCACTCTAGCAGTAGATGAAAGTTTTTTTTCTCCAAAGAGTTCAAAAAGTAGCAATCCACAAGAAATTCCTCTGGGTGACTCGGAGACAAAGACCGGAAGCCTGAATTTTAAAGGTGGAGTCAGGTTTCACAGTTCATGAAGACAACGGAAGTGTGCCATCTTGCCCTGCCAGCTTTGGGCTCAGAGGCATAGTAAATTTTTTTTAAAAGTTCAAAAAGTTCTCAGTTCATCCATTAGTTCTGGAGCTAGGTCAAATGAAAATCACTTTTATAGGGGTGAGGCATCATTAGTTGGCTCTCCCCCCTCCTCCTCTCTGGGGATGGAAGGAAAGTCTTTTCAAGCCGCTTGTCCAAGGGAGGGGGGGAATCCCCCTCCCTCTAGCCGCACCTCTAGCAGGGATCCGAAAGTTTAACTTTTTAAAAGTGCTGAAAAGTTCATCAATTCAAAAGCGAAGGAATGCAGAAAGGAAGCCTCTCACCATACTGCCGCTGCTTCGTTCGGAAGTGTGTTCTCCGATCGGCATGGGGCGAGACGCGTGCGCACGCACGTCCTCCAAAACTGCTCCCCGATGCCTAGAACGAAGCGGAGGAGCCCCCGCCAGCCGCCGCCGACGCCAGGACCCTCCGCGAGCCGCTCCTTCGGCAAGACGCCCCTCCAAGGCGTCTTGTGCCCCCCCAGATGCGGGGGAAGCCCACCGGGAGAGCTGGAGCAGGCAGCGATCTGCCTGTCGCCGTAGCCGCCGGAACCGGAAGTCCAGGAGTAACTGGATAATTCTTGTGTCCCAGGTGTAATGTCCAAAAGAGCATCAGATCACATCTGAGGGATAAAGATCATGTTGACATCTGCTTCTTTATTCAGAACTCTCTTGTGGAGCAATGCTGATCATTTGGTAGGCTAACATAGAGGATTGTAAAATTCTTATACATTTTTGTTACCGTAGTTATATTATATTGAAATTCCGAACATTTCCTATTCTATATATATTTTTTTCTTTTCAGACTTGTCAACAAGATGGAAGCAAGTCATTGTTTTCTAGAATGGGATTTTGTGGCACAAATGAAAAGGCCCATCTCTGCTATAGACTAATGATGTGGCTATACTTGTCATCTCGTGGAGATATGATTGAGCTGGGTGCTGTTGACGAACATCTACGTTGTAGGACATGTTTGCTTTATAGTTTCTGAAACTATTCAACAGAAAAGACAGCTGTCTCCGCTAGGTAGCTGAGCTGTCAAGTGAAAGCAAGACAAATAATGAAAAATAGTTTCCTAATAAATATTTCTACTTTTGACACTGCCATTAAATTTTGGACCCAAGTCCCTTGACTTCACTCCTAATGAAAAATTGCACCCTGTTTCGTGATCTTCAGATCTCAAATTGCAGAAGTGCCATCCTATATCTAATACAACTGAACAAAATGAATTTGTTCAAAGAATAAATGTTTGGCTGTTATTAGAAAAGATATGATTAGTCATGACAATGATCAAGGGATATACAATGAATCATAGAAAGCACCAAAGAGGATTTTCTACGTTGTTATTGTACTGCTTCCTTAAAAATTGTAACATTCACCCCACTTCCGGTTCCGGCGGCTACGGCGATGGGCAAGCCTTTGCCCGCTCCCGCTCTCCCGGTGGGCTTCCCCCACTTCTGGGGGGGCACAGGACGCCCCGGAGAGGCGTCCTGCCGAGGGAGCGGCTCGCAGAGGGCCCTGGCATCGGCGGCGGCTGGTGGGGGCTTCTCCGCTTCGCTCTAGGCACCGGGGAGCAGTATCGGAGGGCGCGTGGGCGTCTCACTCCATGCCGATCGGACAACATACTTTTGAAGGAAGCAGCGGCGGTATGGTGAGAGGCTTCCTTCCTTCACTCCCTTTCTTTTTGAATTGATGGACTTTCCAGCGTTTTTAAAAGTTAAACTTTCGGATTCTTGCTGGAGGTGCGGCTAGAGGGAGGGGGATTCCCCCCCCTTGGACAAGCGGCTTGAGAAGATTTTGCTTTCGCCCCCAGGGGAAGGAGGAGGGGGGAGAGCCAACTAATGATGCCTCACCCCTGTAAAAGTGACTTTCATTGGATTTAGTTCCAGAACTTATGGGTGAACTGAGAATTTTCTGAACTTTTAAAACCTTGTTATGCCTCTGAGCCCAAAGCTGGCAGGGCAAGATGGCACACTTCCGTTGTCTTCATGAACTGTGAAACCTGACTCCACCTTTAAAATTCAGGCTTCCGGTCTTTGTCTCCGTGTCACCCAGAAGAATCTCTTGTGGATTGCTATTTTCTGAACCCTCTGGAGAGAAAATTTTTCTCTATTGCTAGACTGATTAAAGAATCTCCCAGCTGCTTGGATCTTCTGCCTCCTGAACTCATCTGCCTGCTCTACCTCTTCAGCTGTCCAGTCTCTACACTGACTGATTTCTCTGCTTTATAAACTATGTCTCCAAAAAGACCACCACCTGGAAAACCTGGCTTTGCTACCTCTGCACCGACATCTGCAACATCCAGTCCTGCCACACAGTCAAAGATTACAGAACTGATGCAACCTAAGAGCACAGAGATGGATTTGCAACAAATGCTTCAGCAACTCATACAGGGCCAGGAAGAAATTAAGAAACAATTAAAGGAAATGAAGGAAGAAATTAAAGAGAATCAAGTTCAAATTTATAAGAACTCACAGAGACTGGACCTTGTGGAGGGTGGGGTGGCGGAGGCGAGGGGGGGGGTAGAAGCTTTGCAGAAGGGTAACAAAGAACTTGATATCCAACAAATGAAAACAGAATTTGAGGGAATGTCCTTTTATCTTAGATTTCAAAATGTTATAGAAGCAGATGGGGAAAACATAAGGGACATCATGACTAATATCCTAGCTGAATATATACATAAAGATAAACAACAGATGGAATGGGAGATAGACCTGGTCTATAGAGTGAACTCAGCGTATGCCAGAACACATAATGTACCCAGGGAGGTCCATTTCAAATTTCTTAGGAAAAGCACAAGAGACATAATTCTGGGTGTACAAAGGGGGCAAGCATTGACATATCACGACAGGGAGATAACCATCTTGAAGCAGATCCCCAAAAAAATTAGGGAAAAAAGGAAAAATTATTCGCAATTGGCGAATAAATTATACCAGAAAGGGGTGTGGTTTAGATGGTTGATGCCTGAAGGGATGTTGATATTCTGGGAGGAGACAAGAATCAGAATCAATACACCCATAGAGGCTCAGGCCTTTATGGAAAAAAATAAAGCGAACCTAGAAAAAACAGAAGACTCTTCAACGGTCACACAGGACACGGGAGGGGCCGGAGCTCTGCCAGCGGGGGGAGAAGGGGCAACACTAAGAAAGCTCAGATCACAAAAACGAATAAGAAAATCACATTGTTATAACCAGACCGAAAGTAATAATGAAATTATATCTAGACTATACATTATAATATATAAGCTGATTGAAAAATTTTTATAGAACTAATACGCTGATTTTATACGATTTTGTATTAATGTTTTATACATAGATGTATCTTATGAGTTTGGAGGGAGGGGGCGTCTGCCATACTTGCAACTGCCAAAATTTGTATACCATTCCACCTACCCTTTTCCTTATAAATGTTTTAAAAAACCAATAAAATTTTCTGAAAAAAAAATTGTAACCTTCACCCAAAGACAGGATGATAAAATAGTATGGAATCGCAAGCAAAGGAAAACAATAATATGAAGGCGCTAATCATATCCAGAGGCATTTTATCTTTGATGAACAAAAGAGATTCATTTATAGAATCTTACATTGTTTTCTATCTACCAAGCATTTGCCATGTCTCCATGGGAAGAGATTTCAAACAGATGTAGATGTAATATAGCTTTCTTTCTTTCTTTTAGTCAATGTTCTTTTATTCCTTCCCAGTTGATGAAGCCATGATCCCAAGCCAATCTTATGTGTACTGTTTTAGCTTCAAGTTGGAACAACATAATAATGTCTGCATTGACTGCTAATCTCTTTATTCATTTTGTGAAGTTGTGAAAAGGGGTGAGGCTGAACATTGCTTTCTCACACCTGAGACATTCCAAAAATTCTGCGGAATTTATGGAAAGAGGTTCCTACTGATAACCAACTACCCTTAATAATGTTTCAAAGCAATTTTACTTCAGCTTGACTCGTTTTAATTGCATTGAAGGATTTTGATGGAGCCAAGAATAAAAAAAAGGATATAAATGTTTGAGAACCTTGAAAATTGATGATGAAACCAGAAAGGGGCTGTAACTTATTTATTTTTTATTAAATGTATAAGCATATTAATTAGAATGGTTCACAAAAATGTATAAAAAGTTAAAAACATGGATAGCAAAAAATAAACACCCCCTCCCAAAAGGAAACTAATAAATTGAAAATACCATATCTGGGAAACACAATATATACATAATACTAACAGCAACAACAAGATGTATTTTTTGACCTAATATACTTGTGAATAATTTATTGACTGGCTATTGCTAATACATTTACCTTATTGCATTAATTTCTGGCACTTGAATACTTGCTGAAAATCCATCGTGTTTGGCATTTGTCCAGCAGAGACAATAAATACTGTATTTAATAATGGAAGTATCATACTTTAAAACATTTAATAATGTTTCACTGTTTCACTGAGGCAGGAAAGAGGGCAAATCATTCCACAATAAGCATTGAGTTTTTAATGGTGATGGGCTTTTACTGACTACAGCTAACAAAGACTTAATGTAGCACAAGGCATAAATCATGTTATGTGTGGCTTACTGGGTGATTTTCTAGTCATCCCTAAAAGTTGATCTAGAACAGGGATGTCAAACTTGTGACCTGGGCCTCCGATGTGTCATGTGTTGGCCCCGCCCCCACCCAGTTTAGCGTCACGTGACGCTGCCGTGACAATGCGAGTTTGACATCCCTGATCTAGAAAATACAGGGTGCTGGGTCTTTGAAAGCATTAGCTGTCCACCTGTAGAGTCCTGCTAGGACTTAAGGGGTAGACTGTAGACTGCCCTCTACAGGCCATACAGTAAACTAAAAAAAAAACTACACATGGGGAGCTCAACTATCTATGTTGTGCACATCAGCTTTGGCCTTGAGAGTCTTTGTAGCAGAATATGCTGCTCTGTGTGGGGCGCATCTGCACATGTAAAACAAGTTGATATTGCTATCAAGGAAGCAGTACACTTAGTGACAGGCTGTCTGAAACTTACACCAATTGAGAAAATATATCCTCTGGCACTGCACCACTTAATATCAGTAGAAAAGTATCAGCAGATGCTAAGAGAACTAAGCAAGAGAATGGTCCTGGACATCCTCCGAATGGACACATGCCCGAAGTCTGATGTCTCAGATCTAGGAATAGCTTTATGGCAAGTTTTCCTTGCAGGCCAAGGGACTCTCAAATATCTTCTCCAACACCACAGTTTGAAAGCATCAATTCTTCAGTCCAACTCTTCTTATAGTCCAACTCTTGCAGACATAGATAACTACTGGGAAACCATAGCTTTGACTATATGGACTTTGTGCACCAAGGCTAAACTTTCCTGATATTCTAACAATCTCTTGACTTTCCGTTTTAACATTCCAATCACCTCTGATGAAGAAGACATCTTTTTCTGTTACTTCTAGAATGTGTTTTATGTCAGAATAGAATAGGAATAGGAATAGGAATAGACTAGACTAGACTAGACGAATAGAATAGAATAGAACTTCAGCCTCTTCCGCATCAGCAGTTGGAGCATAGACTTGGATTACTATGATGTTGAATAGTTTGCCTGGGATTCAGATCAAGGTCATTGTCTCATTTTTGAGATTGTATCTCAGTGCTGCTTTTCCTTCTCTTTTGTTGGCTATAAGAGCTACTCCATTTCTTCAAAAGGAATCTTGCCCACAGTAGTAGATATACTGGCCATCTGAATTAAATTTGTCCATTTCTGTCATTGATTCCAAAGATGTCAATGTTCAATCTTGCCATCTCATGTTTGATCACATACAACTTACCGACTGATAGATCTTACATTTCAGATTCCTATGCAATATTATTCTTTACAGCTCTGGACTTTTCCCTCCTTGCCAGACACATCCATTTTGGCTTTGACCCAGTTGCTCCATTCTTCCTTTGAGCTGCGCAACTCCTTTTACTACGACAAGGCACTGATTCGTGAAAGGATCTCCCAGCCTGTAGCCTGATTCTTTCACTACTAGACCAAATTGGCATTAAACAATAGATAAATACTGCTTAGTAAATAAGTATACCCAGTTTATTGTTAATTTAATTTATATGCTACCAATCTCTGAAAAGTGACTCTGGCTTTCAATTTTAAAAAAAAGTTTCATTGACCCTACTATGTCTTTTCCAAAGAAAAATTGTTTATTGCCAAAGATATATAATGCATACCGAATCAAAGTATTCAATGCTTTGGATTGAGGGGGCGGGGCAATAGCAATACTTATGAATTCAAAGTATTTGAGCTAGAGAATTCAACAATACTCTATAAAAGGCAGCAAACCACTAAAATAAAGGAAACAAAATACATACAGCAAAATAATGTTTTAGCAAGTCTTGATTGAAATATTAAAATGGTAAATGAAACTTGAAGCTCCTAGTTACTTTAGTTTTTCTGAAAATATTAGCAAAGGGGGACAAGGTTTGTTGGCGAAGACTGGATATAGGCAAATATCAATACAATAGGACTGAAAAAGGGTGCTCCAAAATATTCTTATATGGAGTTAAGATGTTAGGCAGATTTCCACAGAAGAAGAAACAAAGTCTCAGCATCAGAAAGAGGGAAAGGGAGATTAGGAAGGATACAAAATTAAACGGGGAATACAATTACTTTGGGAGCATAAGGCTGAATATTGCATAGCTTCTGGACAAATAATTTTTAAAGGGTCTATGAAATAGCAGCAGTGCCACATTGAAAAAGGTACATTATAAGACAGCTGTAGAATAGAAATCAGAAGGAAATTATGAAGTGGAGAAACCATCAAAATTAGGAACTGGACCAAATATTTGCTCTTGGAATACCCAAATTGCATTTATTGGTCTGATGCTGGAGTTCTCTTTATGGCTGCATTAAAACTAGCCCACCTGCAGAGGGAGGGTGTATAAAAAAAACCAGAGGGAATTTATACAATGCATTAAAAGAGTTCCCTCTCAATTCATTTGTCCCATCATCTAATCCTTCTCCCACCCAGAGAATAGATGAAGAGCAAAGGCAGCCTTAGAAGTAAACCATAAATAATGAAAAATATTTAAAATGAAATGACTATACTCTATCTCTAAGGTTATTTCATTCCCTTTGTTGTCTGGACCTAGGGGGATTTTGCTACTACATGCCTATATGCTGCAGCCCAAGTTTCCTTAATGTAGAAGTCATCCTTTTTAATATTGCATGAAACTGCTGAGTGAGATCATCTAACATGAGGGTGTGTGATACCATCAATATACTGATGATAATCAGCTTTATATGTCCATTACCAGGGGCCCAAGTGATTTTATGGCTGCCCTTTTGTGGTGCCCGGAGGCTGTGGGGGCATAAATGGGGAACATCAGGTTTCAATTAAACCTTGGTGGGACTGAGTGGCTATGGGTATGCAGAGTCTTGCGATTTGAAGGTTTATCATCTTTAGTTCTGGATGGGGTGACACCATACTAGACAGCCCTGTTCTTCAACTTGGGGGTTCTCCTAGACTTGCAACTCTTGCTCAAAGAGCACATAGCAGTTGAGGCTAGGAGAGGGTTTGCACAACTTTGTGTGGTGCACCAATTGGGCCCTTTTCTGAATTGTGAGTCTCCGAGTTCAGTCACACATGTCCTGGTTATCTCTTGCTTGGATTATCGAAACATGGTCTATGAGGGACTATCCTTGAAGAGCATTTGGAAACTACAATTGGTCTGGAACTCAGTGGCACAGGCAGCTTTGGAGACCACTAGGGTGACACATGTAATACCACTGTTATAAGAGCTACATAACAGTGAGTTCCCAAGTGCTATTCAAGGTGTTGTTATTACTTTTTTTTTTGGAAATTTTTAAAAATTGTTTTAATTAAACAAAAACACACACAAAAAAAAGAATCATCCTTCATTACATCTTGTAGAAAGCGTGTCGATTGGTTACAAATGGATTTCGTGCGTTTCTACCACAATCATTACTTATACTTCATTCATATTGAATTGTACATTTTAAATCAAAAATCTTTATGTATTTTACTATCAGTGTACCACCATTCTCATATAACTAAAAACGTGCTTTTATCTGTAATCATTTATATTTAAAGACACAACCACCTACTGGCATTCATTAGCAATTTCAATAAACCTCCAATAACATTACACCTTTATAACATACTCTGAAAAAGAAATCAATTAATAAAATATCTAAGCATCCTCTCCTTTGTCCTCCAACTCACTATTTAGAGCTTGTATCTAATTGCTTTTACCAATACCAACACATGTAGATATCATTGAACATTATCCATTAACATTTCTTTGTTATTGTTGTGGTTAACTAAAAATTATTTACTATTTATATCACATCTCCTCTCATCAGGCCCAAAAAAGATTACATCCTTATAACAAAATCTAAATAAAAATTTAATAAAATTTATAAATCTTTCCCCAGGTCCCAATTTGCAAATTATATCTAAGTTGCTTTTACTAGTTAAAATTATTATTTCATTATTATTATCATAATGAATTACATTATCCATTAACATTTCCTTGTTATTATTGTAGTTAGCTAAAAATTATTTACTATTTATATCACATCTCCTCTCATCAGACCCAAAAAAGATTACATCTTTATAACAAAGTATAAAAAATTTTTTTTACTTGTTAACGAATAAACATTTAAGAACAATCTAAAAGAATCTACAAAGTAATAAAGTTCCTACTTGTTAATCACCAAAAATTAACTAAATTTTTTATCATCAACATTTATTATCAACCTGTATCTTTCCAGAAACAAAACAGACTTATCTTTTTTGCCAGTTGTTGTGTCAATTCTCTTATAAGCTCCTTTATAAGGTTTTTATAAATTTCTCTCCACACTTTATTGCTTAAAAGATCTCTCAGGTAATCTCGTTGCCCTTGAACTGGTATTGAAATTAGCATATCTTTGGCTATCAGATGTATTTCTGAAACGGTTTCTCTTCTTATCTCCATCATCATCAGCCTTTTTTTCCTCCTATATCTTGAAAAGAGGGATAGAGCTCCAGATTGTCAAATTCGCTTTTCCATATTTCCTTCTTTCCACTTTCACCCATGTTTGCTCCATTAATAAGTTCAACTGTTATCTTATCTTTATCTTCTATATCTTCATTCTCTTCTTTAAGTTTTGGGGCTCCAAACCCATCATCTTTTGTTATGGGAAACAATAATCTATCCAACTTCCTCTCAAATCTCCCAAATCCTTCCAATATATTTTGAATTCCAGCCAAGATATTTTGAAAACGTAAGGTTTCCTCATCTGCATATTGATACATGTTTCCAAGGGGAAAAAGAGGGGAAAAAAGAAAAAAAGAGTCTAATATCCACTGCCACTCTAGCCTTCAAAGTTTCTTTTATGTATATAAATATATTTATTTTAAGTTGACTTAAGCACAAGTTCTTTTATACTCTTCAAAAAGGAAGGGATCTGTCTTTTTCTTTTCTTTTCCTTCTCTTCACAAGATATTTTATAAAGGCACCTGTGAAAAGAATTCGTGCCTTTGGCTCTTTACCAGTTTCTATAAACAAGGTGCAAACCCTTCAGTTACAAAGTCAGTGAAATCCAAGAAGAGAGAACAAAGGATACATTGTTTCAAAAAAAATTCTGACTTCCGAGTGCAGATTCGACTTTCTGCTATTTGTCTCTAACTTATGGAAAACAAAGGTCTTTAAATGTCTTTAATGGAATTTAATAAGAAATAGTAGGAAGAATTGTTAGAATAAAAAAAAGATTTTAGTTCAAGCCAAAAAATAAGGTAGCAAAGAATAGGAGAAAAAAAAAACAATTCATTCACTTAAGAGGAGAAACAGGAAATGTTACAATCACTTCAATCCACAAAACTGTCAACGCCTAAGGCATTTCCATGACTACTATCACCTTGAGAAGGGGAGGGAAATTCCATGCATATTTCTGGCCAGGGTAAAAGTCTCATATTTCTGTACTGGGATGTGAATGCGCATGTCCAGAACCCTGCTATAATGTCCTGTTGGAGAATGTGATTGATGACCTCAGCCAGAGGGGAGGGGGCACAGGGGTAAAGGTCAGACGCCATGAAGTGTGATTTAGTTTCAGCTACACAGAAATCTGTGCCAAGATGTTAGTCCTAATAAACGAATGGTTTTACTTTGAATTTCGTCTCAGGGCTCCTAAATTAATTAGGGCAACTCTTGGAACTTTCACACAGGTTTCATTACAAAGAAAGGAAAAAAACTTTCTAAGGCAGTCCAATAAAGATAAATTTTGCCACTTTATTCTTTTATTTAAGGGACTAATTTATCTTTAAAAAAAGTTTCTTTGGGCAGTCATTCTCAAAGAAAAAACCTCACCAGATGGACTCACTTTCACTTCCTACTTTCTGGAGCCGTCTCCAACTTTGTTAGTCTGGGGCTGTCTGTTTACCGCTGGCTTGGAGAGCTTCCCTTGGGTCAATCAGGGACTTTGCGATGTCCCTGAGACCAGCAAGGCTTTGTCTCCCTGTTCACTGTCTCTACGGGACAGTTTATGTCCATATGGACTGTGCAGCAGTAAAATTATCAACGGTGGTCTCGGACAGTCGAGACCACACGTTGTTTCATCACGACGTTGGCTCTTCCTTCTCCAAGGTGTTGTTATTACTTTTAAAGACTTTTATGGCATAGTCAGGGATATCCATGGAACCAGAGGTGGTATTCAGCAGGTTCTGACTAGTTCTGGAGAACCAGGAGCGGAAATTTTGAGTAGTTCAGAGAACCTGTAAATACCCTACCCCCATTTATTCTCTGCCTCCCGAGTCATAGCTGATCGTGAGGAAATGGGGATTTTGTAGTAGCCTTCCCCTGAATGGGATGGGAATGCAGAGTTTACACTATCCTGCTCCTGTCACGCCCACCATGCCACCAAACAATGCCACGCCACCAAACAATGCCACACCCACAGAATCGGTAGTAAAAGAAATTGAATCCCACCACTGCGTGGAACCATTTTTCCACAGTGGGAATGGCCTACCCCACTCATGCTGGCAGAAGGGACCTATTGCAGATCCCATCAGTCAAGAAAGCTTGGCTGGTGGGATCTAGGAGAAGAGCCTTTTCTGCCATGGCTTCTCTCCTTTGGAACATCTTGCCTCAGGAGATTAGATCTGCTGCTTCATTTTTATCTTTCAAGAAAAGCCTTAAAACCTGGCTATGCTGACTGGCTTGGGGTTCCTGAAGGAGATGATTCTGGTGGAGGTGGTTGGTAGAGTAACAGATATGGCACCCTAGCTTTTTCTTCCAAACCCTTCTCTTTTAGCTTGCTTTAATTTTTTGCAATTTTAATCCATTGTTACATTCATAATCGTTAAATATTTTATTTTGATGTGAGCTACTCAGAGTCACCGAACCACAAAATGGGCAGCAGATAAATTTGATAAATAAAACAATAATAAATAATAAATCCAGATGTTCGGATTTTGAATATCCAAAATTGGGCATGCCTGAATTGATTACAAATCTATAAGGCATTAACGTTTTCCTCATTTTAATCCGTGCAGCCCACTTCGCTCTTAGCTAATGTTCCATTTGAGAAAAGTGGTGAAATCTTTCCCCAAGTCTTCAGAAATCTAGTTCTGCAAAACTCCAAAGACTTCCACAAAGCAGTAGTTTGTGGCTTCTCTCTTGGCTTATGGCTTCGTTAGGTTTTTCTGTAAAGATGGCACACTAAGGGAGGGGTTATAACATGGTGGAATGGTAGGTTTTTAATTTTAGCCTGGTGAGGAATTGATGAGAGAGGGTAGGGAATAACAAAGTGCTTAGCCAGTGAAAGAGTTTTGAAAATGAAATCTAAGGATTGGAGAACATTAGACTGTTTTTAGCACAATAGCAACACAAACAACAACAACAACAACAACAACAGCAAGATATATTCTGCTCCTGAAATGCATCTTTGGAGAAAACGTTTGGTGCAAATTCAGTTGGGTTTGGCCTGCTATATTAGATATTCTTACAATGGGGCTGATGGAAAGCAATACTGAATGTTTGTCTTTTTTATTTTTCTATTTTAATTTTATGTTTTAAGCACTGTTTGTTGTTTTTATGTATTGTTTGATAGCCGGACAGTTTGTGAGATGAGTGGCTGTATAAATTTGCAAATAAATCAATCAATCAATCACCCCACCACCACCACCAAGCATCAATTTATTTCTCTTCTTCATCCCAAATGTTTCGATTCCCTGTCAGTTGTTCTTTATGGAGGATAATGAGATATAACGTAAACCATTCTGAAGTTTTTAAGTGAAAGATGAACTTTTTAAAAAAATAGCATGCATAGATGTTTATAAATCAATCAAAATCTACAATAAAAGCATCCAAATCTGAAGGAATCATTGTGGTCTAAGTGGACAACTATGTATTTCAGTCTAACTATGTCAAATGCTGTTGACACCCCTAATTTATTCCGAATCACATTCAATCATGAATGTATATATAAATACACCCAATGGTCTTTTATGGCGACTAATGTATATTACAAAACTTGCTGATTTCTAAATGGTCATTTTGAAAGCATTTCCTCTTATTTAGGAAACCATGTAATACTCAAAGTCAAAAGAAAGTCAGAGGCATTTTGTTTAACCAATAAAAATGTGTTAATGTGTAAGCTGCTAAATTGTCACAATGTGGAAGAGAATTAACAACTGAGGCTATAAATTTGTACACTGTAAGTATTCATGAAAAGCACATATTTTTTTAAAAAAGGATTTGTGCAGCAGAAAAGTAATTAGAAGGGTGATTATGTTTGTATTTGTTTAATAAATTGGGCCGGAAATATTAATTGCAGACTCTGGTAAAACATGAATAGGAAGGTACTGTAGATTTCAATGAAGGGTTGGTCCATGGAGTTAAATAAAGGACAAATTTGGAAGTATTCTTCTCCAATCCATTGTTTTCTGATGCATTGGGTTTGTTTATTGCCAAATTCACTGGGTTCCAAGAACCAAACTGATATGTAATAACAAGTCATTGCTGAGTGGTAGAATAAGGCTTAATCTTCTGCCAATGCCCAAATGTTCTCTATCTAAGTGAATGCTATACTTGAGCATCCTGATGTCCTCCAAATTTTCAACCTTCATGTACTCTGGACAATCATTTTGATGGTTGGGTGGATGGCAATTGTGATTAATTAAATATAGAGGACTGCATTTGAATGAAATGTATTTTTGCACATTCTATACAAAAATAGACTTCTAGATATGATCTATATCAGTAGAATTCAGCTCTGGTTCACTTTTCACATTGATTACTGAGGAACTAAAGCCTGCCTTCCCCCTATGTAGCACCCTCCCCAGCCCCAAGGCCGAGTGGCAGAGCTAAATTTTCAGCCTGTTCCGGAAAGCTGGGAGTATGGGACAAACCTCCTCTCTGATAGGGAAAATATTCCAGAGGATGAGGTCCACAACAGAAAAGGCTCTTCTTCTAGACCCCACCAACCAACATTCTTTGGCAGATGGGATCCAAAATAGGCCCTCAGCTGGAATGAGTGGTGTGGCCTAATCCCATTGGATTAGACAGTTCCTCAAATAACAAAGGTGTCTAACACAGAGACCTACCATGAGGCAATTTTCTATATTTCTAAAGAGTAATACTGACTTTTTAAAGAGATACAGTTTTGGAGTTAATTTAAGAAAATCTTTACTTCTCAATTTCGTTTTCAAATGCCATTATACTCATTCTTGGTTTCAGCAATATTTTAAACCCCTTATTCTAGGTTTAAATAAATATTTAGTATGGCTCTTTGCCTTGAACAAAGTGATCATTATTTCATTTCATTTAGAAATAAAATCTCCACTCCCCACCACCAACCAATTGAAAGGTCCAAGGTTAGATGTGTGGGAACTTTCCCCTCTTTGGTAACTTCTGTTGGACTGTATAATTCCCAGAGAGAGAATAGCTGTTGGCTACACTGACTAAGGATACAGGAATTATATTCCCACTGTAACTACTGGACATTGTTGGAAAAGACTGCAGAGCTACTAATGGATATTTCCAGTACAGGACTGTAGGGTTAATTGATTAATCAGTAGTTGGCAAACCACATTGATTAAATCAGTCAAAATCCACATTCCTTCCTCTCTTAATCCTTTGGTGCTTAATCTCTTATGCTTACAAAAAGAGACAATGGAATGTACACGTAGACATCACATTCTATGCAGCAAAATATTAACTAGTAGAGAGTCATGAAGTGCCCATGAAGTGATCATGAGGTGTCCATGAGGAAAGCATGCATTTGTAAACCAATCAATAGTTGCCAAGTGTATTTTCTGTCCAATGAGCTTTTTTCTGAGAAGTTTGACAATAAAAGGGAGTCCCGAACAATGTTCTGGGTGGGTGCCCTTTGGGGTGCCTTCCATCGGGTGGCCTTCCCAGCACAACCTTACTCCTGTCTGCATCTGCTTTTTCTACGTCACCAACACTGGACTTATTCATTATTGTTATCTATTGATGGATACTAGCAGACCTTGGATGTTTTTACTTTTTATATGTTTTTTTTCTAACATGTATAAACCACCAAGGGTTGTTTTATTGCAATAGGATGGATTTTGATGAATACATAGTAAAATGTGGATGAGGGACTATTATACACCTCTATGTTTGAGAAGCCAAAGTTATTGTTTTTCATACTTGGGCAGAAGTGATTTCAGCTGAATAATCTGATTTTTGAAGAGTGCGATGAATTAAGCGAAGGTTGAAAAGGATTGCAGATGATTGTGAGAAGAAATGGGAACAATATTGGTATTTTTGGTGAGAATGCACAAGAAGACATTCCCATTTGCAGGAATGAGAAACCTCTGTTTCCTCAGGCAGGATGATCTCCATCCTGTAAGGAATTCTGATCTCGTGTTCACCTTGGATTCTGATGGACCAAGAAATTGTCTCATTTTTTTTCTTTTGTTGTTGTTATTTTTTTATTATTTTTGTCTCATTCATCTTTGAGTGGTTCTAAATAGTTCTCATTCAACTATTGCAACTTGAACAGGTTGCTTCACTTTTTTGACAAGACAGAGGAGGAATAAGACAAGATTTATTCCACTTATGTCAGCTGTTAGATTCCTGTTTTCCATTTCTTGTTGAACAGAGTCCTCTGAAACTCACTTTCGGTGTTATTCCTCACATATGGCATGAATGCTTTCCCTCATTCATACACTAAATGACAATATGTAATATACTTGTCACTCTTCTGTCAATAAAGAAGAAATTTTTATTTTTGCTTTTAATGGGAGCCATATTCATGTAGAGAAACTGTTTAGGTCAGATAAGTGTAAACGTTTCTAACTTCTTAATTCAAAACATATCATTTTTAGATTTAACAAGTCTGCTAATTCTTTACCAAAATTCCACACATATGGGGCTACTCTGACTAGCTTTTTTTTTTTAAAGGGAAACAGTTTGATGGCATCACATCTAACATTTAATATTCTGTAACTGCACACTTTGTAACTCAGTATTTATCACAAATCAAGGATAGGAGCCTTCAACAATCTATTAGACCTTACATTTTACTCTGTTATCATTCACTCAGTTTTTAAAACTTGTAAATCTTTAAAACTTTTAGAGTGCGTTATTCCATGCATTATTCAGGACTGTTAGTTGTTATCCTCACTTTCTAAAATTTAGCTTGAAAGCTACGAATATGTTGTTTACTTTAAATGCTCACGTCCCTCACACCCAAAGTGTGGCTAGGGAAGGCAACTATGATCTATAAATGAACAGAATATGAGTGCTTCCGTGTGGAATTGGAGGAAACGTCTAACTTAAAAAAAACCTCTTGTATGTCAAAAAGAAACTATTCCAAGGATGGTCCAAAAAACAGTGAAGTGGATGAATTCTTTAGAAGTATACTGTATATGGGTGGGTATGTTGTGTCTCTAAAACTGATAAATAAAATAATGCTAAAATAAAATAATCATGCTACATGCTAACTTCTAGTAAGGAAAATGTAGTCTGGATTTGGTTTTCTCTGGCGAAGACAGGCAATGTGGAACTATATTGTTGTAGCATTGATATTCTCTCCTCGACTTATAATCAGTTGCTTAGCTACTACTTGATCATAAGATAAATCCCCCCCAAATGTAGTTATAACCAGGTTTTGGAGTTCTTATGGCCATCTCTTCCTCAAGGTCATGTGATTGCCTTTACGCTTGGTATTTATGGTTGTTTGAAGCATCTTGTAGTCTATGACTGTGATTTATGATTTTTTTTTTGCCAAAAACTGATATTTATTTCCCATTGGCTAACCCATTGGCTAATTGCTTAACGTAGTATTCACTTAATGACCACAGTGTTTGCTTAGCGACTATAGTGCTTGTTTAATACCATTACAAAAAAGGTTGTGAAATCAGATGCAATCACTCGATAACCTGCTTCACTAACAGCATGACTTACAACTGTAACTCCAGGCCCAATTACGGTCCTGTTGAAATCTACCTGTAAGTTGGGGGCATAACCAGTGGCATCAAAGTCTCCACCAAAGCTTTTGCAAAAATGGATGCTGAACTGAATTGACAATGAAATAATGTGTTCAAATTTTGGAATGGACAGTAGAAGTTCAATTCAAATGATCACAAAATAAGAAGTTCCTGATGCCAGACCAGATAATTTAACCATTAAGTGCTACATGGTCAGCTTTGGCAGTCCCATTCCTGAGCTGCAGGAAGAATTTTTCATCAGAAAGACTTCACTTTTTAAAATGTAACTTTATTTTTTTTTTAAAGGACAAGGAAATCTTTTTTAAAAAACCAATAATTAAAAGACAGAAGAGAAGACAGAAAAGGGAAAACTGGAATGTAAGCAAAGCATTATTGATTCCAAGTGACTTGCCTATTTTCTCTTCAGCACACCTAAAAGTAGTATATTCCTCTCGGTTTCTTTCCAACTTTCAAAGGTTCTTTAGTTCTTTTTACTAAGTAAAATCGAAGGCATGATTATATCAAGTTTCCCTGGTAATTTATAAAATAGAGTTTTATTATTTCACACACACGCACCCTTTAAAAAAAGAGTCTGCTATAAAGAAAACCATAACCACTGTTGCCATTTAAATTTCTTTCAGAAGAATCAAAAAGGATGTAGGTAAAATAAAGTTTATTCTGGTATAATCCTCCTAAGATATTTTTCATGAACTTTCAAGAAGCCTAACTCGGTATCTAGGGCTAGGTGATAAACTATGGTTACCTATAGTTGGATATAGGGGTGGGTTCCCGCTGCTCAAGGACACGCTGTGCACATGCTTGATGCATGCTATGCGCACATGGGCAGTACTAAAAAAAGGTTCTGCACCAGGGACATGCGGTCAGGGGAGGCAGGGGAGGCAGGGGAGGCAGAGCCTCACCGCTCTCATCATGAAAAGAAAAAAAAAGGGGGGGAAAGCACACGTGGTCCAATTCCCTGCCTTCCTTAGTCAACATGAAGGGGACCGCGGAGCGCACTCCGCCGGCTCACACTCCACGGTCCCCTTCATGTTGACTCAAGAAGGCAGGGACCGCGTAGCGTGGGGGAGCACGCTCCGCGGTCCCCTTCATGTTGACTCAGGAAGGCGGGGAATGGGACCACGTGTGCAGGAGGCTGAGCCTCAGCCTCCTGCACATGTGGTACCATTCCCCGCCTTCCTGAGTCAACATGAAGGGGACCACGGAGCGCGCTCCCCGCGCTTGCGCTCCACGGTCCCCTTCATGTTGACTCAAAAAGGTGGGGACCGCAGAGCGCAAGCGCGGGGAGCATGCTCCGCGGTCCCGCAGCTTGCGCTCTGCGGTCCCCTTCATGTTGACTCAGGAAGGCAAGGAATGGGACCACATGTGCAGGAGGCTGAGGCTGCCTCAGCCTCCTGCACACGTGGTCCCATTCCCCACCTTCCTGATGATGTCACTAGCCTCACCAGCCATAAACCTCACCGCACGTCACTGTTCTGCACATGCGCAGAAGCAAAAAGCTATGGTGCTGCCATGAGAATCGATTTGGGGGCATGACAAGCAAAGTTACTACCTACTCGGCCGAACCAGTCCATACCCACCTCTGGTTGGATAGGCAAAATTTGTTTGGTTCTTATTCTTAAGTGAACTCACATGGTTTGTATTTCTTTGAATGATATACTGGAAAATATATATTGTAAAACAGTGATCCATTAAACGCAGTACTTTAAGGCAGTCTTGTGTTAAAAATATGCACACAAATGCTTACACTAAGGAAGGTTGCCTTCAAAAATGCAATATTAAGGTACTAATTATGACCTTAAAAGCGCTCCATGGCTTAGGCCCAGGGTACCTGCGATACCATCTACTGCCACCAGTAGCCTCCCACCGTCCAGTGTGATCCCACAGAGTTGGCCTCCTCAGGGTGCCGTCGGCCAGGCAGTGTTGGCTAGCAACCCCCAGGGGGAGAGCCTTCTCTGTGGGAGCGCCTTCCCTCTGGAATGAGCTACCCCCGGAGCTTCGCATAATCCCCGACCTCCGGTCCTTCTGACGCGCCCTAAAAAGTTGGCTTTTCCAGCAAGCCGGCCTGGCCTGAACAGAATAAAATAAATGATTAATTTAATTGTTAATTTTAATCTAATTTTTACATTTTTATTGTTAATATTAATTGGGTTTGTTTTTGGATACTTTATTTAATTTCCTTTTTAACTTTTGTAATATGTGTTTTTTTATGTTGTACGCCGCCCTGAGTCCTTTGGGAGAAGGGCGGCATATAAATCCAATAAACAAACAAACAAACAATATTAACAAAATCCGCATAAAAGAATAAATGCCAACACCTACTGCTTATATGCAAATATCACATTCATCTGTTTTTCAGTTTTTCTCAGTTGGGTTTCCTACAATTGAATTAGACCAGAATTTCTAGTGTCATAACTGAGTCTTAATCTCAGAACTAAAATTCAGAGTTAAGAGCCCCTCCCAAATGAACAGTTGGCTTGTTTGGATTCTTTCATAATGTGAAGCAGCAGTAACCCAACATCAGTTCTCATGATAATTGAATATGTCAGGATCTGGTGGAACTAATATTGGTAATTTTAGCAGGCTTTTCTTCTAATTATTATTTTTAAATCAATTCCAGATGCATTATTATTTTAAAAGCATCTTGTTCTTTTCTATAAGATGCAGTGCCTACTCCTAAACAATACACATAGTTCAAAAGAAACTCAAATCATTAGGGAAGACAATCATTTTATTTATTTACTTATAATCTAATGCATACTATCTGTTAGCTGTGAGCAGAATCCTATAGCAGATCTTTTAAGGACCTTAAATTATTTAGCCCCATAGTGTTTCATGTCTAGATATCAATGCAAAAAATAACAAGGTTCTCATTATCAAGGTCACATGGGAACTGTATTCCAACATATCAAAATGGTGTTATATTGGGGAAGGCAATGGGACATTATGGCTATCTAGCAAATTTTGATAAGTTGCTGAACTATCTGCTGCTCTGAGACCCACAGAAAAGCAACCGACTGATATGCTGGTTAATCAATTAACCTATTAACTCAGTTAATCAATTCTGATTAATTCATTAATCTGTGCAACAGGTTGCGTGAAGGTGTTTCTGAAAGCGACACACGTATGCAAAATCATTGCCTCTCCACCCTTCACCCCACCGCCACCACTTCTCCCGATCCGCCAAGCCAGAAAGGTTGGAGACCGTTGCTCTAGAGCAGTGGTTCCCAACCTTTTTTGGGCCATGTCCTACCTAAGCATCTCTAAAATCCTGGTGCCCCCTCTCTCGACATATAATTCTTACTTTACTCAAAAAGTGAACTCTACTCATATGGAGGAAGCCTAAAAGGCCATTAACTTGGTTTAAACAAGGTTCAAATTGCCCCCATTAAAAATTAAATTGCCCCCCCCCGTGGGGCATGGGCCCCACGTTGGGAACCACTGCTCTAGAGTCTAGCAGTAGATAAAACAATGTGGGAGCTGTGGAAATAGAATAACCAACTAAATAAATATATGTATTTTTGAATATATAAATTTAACTTTGTATATGTGTTTTATGCATGTTTGTATATGTGTATTAAACATATCCAAGTACTTCTGTGGGTTATGAGTCGTTTGGAGTTGAGTGGCCAATAAATTTAAACAAGCAAACAAACAAATTAAATAATTAATTCCTGCTCATAGGAAGGTAAGAGGCTGGCAGGATTGGGGAATTCTAGGAGTTGAAGCCCACCAATTCTAACATTGCCAAGCTTGAGAATCCTGCATTGCAGCAAACACAATGTCACGACTTATTGTTTCTTTATATAAATACCATAACTTTCTTGTTCAGTAAGTTAGGAATAAGAATAAGAAATCACCAGAAGTTAGTTTTTCAAGCATTTCAAGTGTTGGAAAGAAAAAAAATGTTCCATTGTTTGCAGTAGAGTTCTGTTTTGAATGACATATTAAATCTATTTGGGATTTTTGGAAGCATACTCTTTGCATACTATTCAGTAATTATATAACTATAATACAGTACTAAAATAAGAAAGCCACTAGAAACAAAATATCAGTATCAATAACAATATATGATAAATTAATATATAGTAAAATGTATAGCATTTCTTATGTATTTATGAAAACAATGCATAATGTTTATTAGGAAGCAAACGCCTAGGAAAATAAAAACAGACTTTTCCTCAGGAGCTAAAAAGATAATAACAAGGACGGTTGGAAACCGCTCTAGATAGGCCAGTGTGACACCAGAAAGGCCTATCTAGGGCTGGGTTTCCCAAACTTGGCAAACATGGCTGACTGGGGAATTTTGGGAGTTGAAGTCCACATATCTTAAAGTTGCCAAGATTGGGAAACACCGATCTAGAGTAATTGTCTTTCAACAATCATAATGGGATTTTTTTATTAACATATATTAGTAAATTGTTATAAAAGGGGATTTAACATTTATGATGTTGTTGGAAGAAATGTCCTTCTGGGTTCGGCTCCAAGTGGGGAAAAAGACACTGGAGACATGGAGGCTGCTTGGAAAGATGGTTTTAATGGTGGACAGGACCGCATGGCTTGAGTCCTGAACAGAAAAGGTGATCACATGCTTCAATGTTGGTGGAGAAGAAGAGAAGGGAAGAGAAGAGCAGAAGAGAGATGAAGAAGGGCTTGCAGGGCTTTTTATAATCTGTTCTGTCCCACCTATCTGTTTCCTGTTCCTGTGTAAGAAATGTATTCTGATTGGTTGCCAGACTCCCATGGGCCCATGCAAGGGCAACCCTCTAGGGTGAGTTTTGAATCCAGGTTTGATTGAGTTCAGATGCCATGTGGTCAGTTGAATAAAGGCTTATATTATCCTGCCTTAATCCCATCACTCTGGAGTTGAAGAGGAGAACTCTTTATTATGTAAAGTGGACTAGCTTGGCCTTCTTAATGGCCCATTGACAAAGTGGGGATGGGCCAGAAGCTGCAGGAATTTACTTTGTGTTTAAAATGTGTTTCTCCCTTTTTCATATCCAGGAAAATATAATATTCTGCTTTTTCAATATTTCCTAGGATATTTCATTTTTCTGGGAGAGGGCTGGGTGATAACTTCCTACAATGTAATAAGCTTTATTAATATTCCAAAATCAAACTGTATTTCAAGAGTACTCTTAAATGCTCAGAGAGAAAAAAAGGCTACAATGCCTGAGGTTTTAGATTTCATGACTAAAGGCTCATACTTAAATTTCAAGCACTGAAACTACTGCAGGACCGCTTTCCCCCCACACTATAATGATAATCCAGGAAACCACAGACCACATGAGAAACTATGATGAACCTACCATTTGAGAACTAGGACAGGGTTCTTGTGGGGAGGATCCACAGTCATTCTCTGTGTTTGAGAGCTTCTGATTTCACTGCTGTATTTCAAGTGAAAAATATCCCACAAAAGCTACCTGCGAACTGGTTTTGAACTGTTGGATGTTGTTTGAGATGCAACACATTTTTTAAAAAATCTACTTTTTTATCTACTAAAAAAATGGTGTCATTTCATTCCTTCGATTAAGAATGATGTTGCTAATGTTGGACCACCAGCCACAACCTGAGGCCTGAAATGCAGAACCTCCCTCACATTCAGAATGTTTTTAAAGTTCAAGAATTGTTTTTTTAAAAAAATATAAAGTTCTCTTATAAGATAAAAATACAAAAAGAACTTTTAGAGAACTAAAAGAAAAGAGACAAGTGCAAAGAAAGAGAAAAGAAGTAGTGACTTCTGAATTCTTCAGTGCAGTAAAATACAAAAAAACCCTCCAACCTTTTGCTTTTCATTTTACAACATTTGAAGCCATTTCTATAATGACAAAATCATTCTAATAATCAAAACCTAAAAGCAAAGTCTCCGTTCCCCCCCCCCCAGTTTTCAGCAAAAAACCCAAAAGCAGTTTCCAAACAGAAACAAAACTTGATAATTTCCTGTCTAAGATTCACCATCTTCGCTAACTCCATAATCTTTAACATCACCCTTCCATTTGGAAAATTAATGCGTCTTTCTATCTTTGTGCATATAAGAGTCATGCCAGCGTCAACATATATGATAACAAAATTCCAATTTTTCTTTAAGGTTCTTTGTCCCTCAAACCTAAAAGCATGGAGTGCAATAGCTCACGTGGTTAGAATGCTGGGCTGGAAGTTAGCAAACTCATGTTCAAGACCTGAGTGCTGTTGCATGGTGGGGTGAGCTCCTGACACAAACTCCAGCTCCTTGATGGTGGCATGAAGGTAGTCCCTACGGGCATCCCCCTGGGCAACAGTGATGTTACCAGCTAATCCTTTCAACCCAGAAGTGGCTTAAATGGTGCGTCCAATATTAATGGGATGGGGGAGGGGAACCTAAAAGGGAAATATTTTTTTGGTTTCAATTTATATTTATTTTAATAATTTTGTCTATTAAAATGAAAACTGGTATTTCTTTGCTTTATCACAAGTCCATAATAGATGATAAAAAGTATCCTCTTTGCCGTTGCATTTCCAACACTGAAACACCTTTATACATTTTTGACAATTTCTCAGGCATTAAATACCAACAAGTCTGAAGTGCTAATCTTTTTTTTTTTTTGCCTTCTGATAACATAGTATCTCCTATTTATTCCTGCTTTGTTTCATTTTACACACTGGACCTTGAGCTGGCAGAAAACTATCCTGCCTTACTGGCATTAGAACAAGCAGGAGGAAGGAAGAAGATGAAAGTGGAGGGGATTGAGGGAGCTCAGGAGCTCAGAACTCAAGAGTTCAGAACTAAGGCTAGATGGCAGCAAAAGGCCGGTTTCTGCATCTTTTTGTTGCCATCTAGTGACAATGTAGCTTTTTTTCAGTCCAGATTTGTAATCCTAATCTAGAGAACATATTATTTGGAGTCTTAGTAAAATGTTCAAAAAGTGTGAGAATTTTTGCAGTTGTGTCTCTAATTTCACTGGATAACTTTAAGATTTTGAAAGTATGAGTGCATATACTTAAAGCATTTTCCATGGAAACAATAGTAATAATTTTAGCATTTCCATATGGCATCTGGAGGGATTTAAAAAACAAAACAAAAAACAAAATCACTTTTGCTGTTTTCCTGTTTTCTAGCTACACAGCTGGAATCAGGAAGCTCTCTCATGGTTGTGAACTATAATAATTCAAAGGATATCCTTGTCTCTCCCCACCTTCCTATAAATAAATTGAAGAATTTTTCTACGTACTTGGAAAAGTGATGCATTGATACTGCAAAATGGTGTTTTATTGTATCACTTTGAATTCACAGAACAATCAGGCATTCAAGAGATTGGCTTAGCAGTCTTCCTCTAGGACAAGACCTTCACATCTTGAGCCTTTACATATTAACAATTTTAACACTATTCAGCATATCATAAGAAGAAAGATGGCAGAATCAGAAAGCTGGCCTGCAAATCTGGTTGACTTCTTGAGCTGATGGGCCCTAATCCTTTGTTAAAGAAGTTATAATAAAACAAACATACCTGTGTGCTTTCAGCACAACAGTAAATTGTTTGATTGACACCATGGAAAGATGTGCAGAATTAACCATCCCAATTCTTTGTCCCCGTTTTGCTGTTATGGCCACAGTAGAGAGAAGGAATGAGAAAGACAATCAGAGAGAGGTTTCATCTAGACCAGTAAGTTCAGGACTACCCTTATCTGAATACTAGCACTTGGCAAAAAGGTTATCTTTCTATTTATTCTCTCTTTACTGTTTTCATGAACATGGCTGTTGGCAAGAAGTGAGGAAACCGAAAATTATCTATGGCTAATCCTTTCTGATTGGGTTATGGATTAACAACTGCCCTTCCTTAACCCTATTAAAATATGCAAACACACTTTCTCTATGTAATTCTCTTCTGTGGTTACCTCTGCAGTGGATATCATCTGTAGGCTGGAATAAGCCAATGGAAAGGAAAAAACATATTTACTAATTCTAATTTAAATGGTAAAATAGAATAATCTTACAAGGTACATAAAGGATGTTTCCAAAGTCGTCCACAAGTGGCAAATACTGTAAAGGTGTCATCGTGGCTTCCTGTAGATGCAACCAAAAATTTATATGTTAGATCTGGGCAGCGAGAGGACAGACTGCGGACACGAAGTGACTTATCAGCTCTTTATTAATAGTAGTAGTGATCCAGCTTGCTCTGTGGTCGGAGGGTTCCCCTTTTATAGGGATCGGGTACGCCCCTCGACCAATCAGAGCGATACCTGTTTCCCGCTGTAGCAGCGGACCAGAGGGGAGACTTGCCATGATATATGCTAATATCTAACACCCCTCCCCTCCTAGACGGAACGTTGCGGTAGGTAACATAGTCTTTTAGGTATGTTGGGGGTTGCCTTACTCGGGAGGAACGTCGTGGTTCTGGTTGGTCAGAAATGGTTTCCGGATCGGATGCTTTTCCCGTTCCACGTTCGGGAGGTTTCGTACCCTCGTTGCTAGGGAGTTCCGGAGTCTGCTCGGTTGCGTTGCCTGGGGTTTTCTCTGCTTCGTTCGTGCTTTCTTGTTCCGAGCTTGGTTCGCAGGTGTCATAGTTTTCTATGATGGGGCTCTCGCGTGGCTGACTTTCTGTAGGCAGGAAAATCTCGTCTTCGTTTCGAAGGTCTGAGTGCGCTAGGCGACCCCGAAGTTGATCGATGTGCCTTTTCCAGTTCCGCCCATCTTCCAGTTCCAGCAGATACGATCGTGGACCCGTGATGCCAATGACCTTTGCCGGCATCCATAATGTTCCCCCTGCATAGTTGTGGGCGTATACTGAATCCCCTATGCTAAAAGACCGAATTTTGCTTGTGGAGTCTGGGGGAGCAGTGGCAGAGTAATTTGGGTGAAGACGGTCCAGGTGAGACCGTAGACGGCGGCCCATGAGTAGTTCAGCGGGGCTTCTACCCGTCGTTGCACTTGGAGTGATATGCTGAATTAAAAGGTAATGATCAATGCGTGTTTGCCAATCACCTGGACCCATCCTAGCGAGGGCCTCTTTTGCGAATCGTACCATTCTCTCCGCCTGTCCATTTGATGCTGGATGGAATGGCGCGACGAGGGCGTGCCGAATTCCCTGACCTGCTAGATATGTCTCAAATTGCATGGCCGTGAACTGGGGCCCGTTATCGGAGACCAGGAGGTCGGGCAGGCCATGGGTGGCGAAAAGTCGCCGTAGAACCTTAATGACTGCCTCTGCTGTGGTTGAAGTCATTAGGACTACTTCTAGCCATTTTGAGTATGCATCCACAACTATAAGGAAAGTCTGACCTTGGAATGGTCCTGCGAAGTCGATGTGTATTCGCGACCAGGGTGCTTTGGGTTTCTCCCATTCTGTGGCGGCGCTTCCGGGGGTGCTGGTCTCGATTCCTGGCATGGGTCGCAAGTGGCCACCCACTCCTCTATTTCTTTGTCCATGTTTGGCCACCAAACGTAACTTCTTGCTAACGCCTTCATCCTAACAATCCCCGGATGACCCACATGTAAAGCATCTAATACATTCCTACGTAACGCATACGGAATAACAACTCGATCCCCCCACAATAAACAACCTTGCAACACTGAGAGTTCGTCCCGTTTTGACCAAAACACTTTGAATTCCGGGCCCACGTTTCCCTTCGGCCACCCCCTCCAAACCCAAGTTTGAACTTGCTTTATTAAATTGTCTTTAGAGGAGAACCTTGCAACGTCGTATGAAGAAACCGGTCCAGAGTCCAAACAGTCAATGAGCAATACCGGTACTTCTGGAGTGGGGTCTGGCAGAATGTCAGGTAATGGGCAACGGCTGAGTGCGTCTGCGTGTCCGAGAGTGGAGCCCGGTCGATGAATCAATTTGTATGAGTACGCAGCCAGGAAAACAGTCCACCTGGTCATGCGTGGGGAAAGGGAGACCGGAGTGGGGCGGTTTCCCGCCAAAAGTCCCAACAATGGTTTGTGATCTGTAATTAGTTCAAAATCGCGGCTGTAGAGGTATTCGTGGAAACGTTTTACTCCAGCTACAGCAGCCAGCGCTTCCCTGTCCATTTGGCTGTAATTCCTTTCGGCCGATGAAAGAGTCCTGGAGTAGAAGGCGATGGGTGCTTCTTTTCCGTCGGGCATCCTGTGGCTGAGGACTGCTCCAACTCCGAAGGGTGATGCGTCGCAGGTCAATACCAGCGGTAGGGTCTGGCTGTATTGGACAAGCAGTGAGTCAGTGGTGAGCAGGCGCTTTACCCCGGCGAAAGCTGCAGCTTCGGATCGTCCCCATTTCCATGGTGCGTTCCTCTGGAGTAGACGGTGTAGTGGCTCAGCAACGGTCGCCTTCTACCTCAGAAAAACGCTGTAGAAGTTAAGTAGTCCGAGGAAGGCCTGCAACTCGGTCTGATTTCGTGGTGTGGGGGCGTCCTGGATCGCCTTAATTTTCTTTGAAGTGGGGTGTATTCCCTGACCATCGATTCTATAACCCAGGAATTCTACGCTAGGCACGTTAATTTGGCATTTTTCCTTTTTTAGGCGGAGACCCTTTTCTCTGATTCTGGCCAAAACAGTTCTGACTCTTTTATTTAATTGCTCCTCATTTGCAGCGGACACCAAGATGTCGTCAAAATAGGGGACGACTCCCGGTATCCCTTGCAAAAGTCGTTCCATGACGCTCTGGAACAATCCTGGGGCAATGCTCACGCCGAATTGTAGCCGGTTGCATTTGAATGCTCCTCTATGCGTCACTATAGTTTGGGCCTCCGCTGTGGTGCTATCCACTGGCAGTTGCTGGTAAGCTTGTGCCATGTCTAATTTAGCAAATACCTTTCCTGGCCCCAACGAGTGCAATAAGTGCTGTACTACAGGCACAGGATATGCGCTCTGTTGTAGCGCGACATTAATTGTGCATTTATAGTCCGCGCAGATGCGGACTGATCCGTCTGGTTTGACTGGGGTCACGATGGGTGTTTCCCAGCGTGCGTGATCCACCGGCTCAAGGATTCCTTGCTCCACTAACTTATCTATTTCCTTATCTATTTTTGGGCGGAGTGCAAAAGGCACTCGTCTCGGTTTAAGTCGGATTGGCGCCACTTTGGGGTCTAAATTGAATGATATTGGTTTACCCACATACTTACCAAGACCGGGGCTGAACACGTCCTCGAACTCCTTAAAAATCTGTTCAGCGCTGCTGTTTCTCACGGCGTTGATTCCGGTGACTTCTAACCCCAGGGCTTCAAACCAATCAAGCCCCAGAAGGTTCTGTAATGGCGCGCTGGCGATGGTCACGGGCAGCTGGGCTTCGATGTCCTTGAAACGGATTTGGAATGTGCCTTGGCCCACGATGGGGACTTGGTTCCCCTGGTAGTCTCGTAGCAGGACGTCTGGAGCGCGTAGTTGGCTCTTTCTGAGGCTAGGGATAGCCTGTTTCATGGATGCCCATGAAATAATCGTCAGGGTCGATCCTGTGTCAACTTCTAGCTCGCAAGGTGAGCCCTCCAAGAGGACTGTGACTCTCAGCCTTTTTGGCCGCTTAGGGCGGACCTGATGTATTGTGGTGAGATACGTTCGCAACTCCTCTCTCTGGGTCAACTCTATCTCATCATCTACATCCTGAAAATACTCTCGTTGAGCGTCTTGATAGAACGCTCTTTCAGCTCTTTGTGTGTATTCTCTCTGGGGATACGCTCGCTCAGCTCCTTGTGAGTAATCTCTCTGGGAATACGCTCGCTCAGCTCTTTGGGAATTTTCTCTCTGGGTATACACTTGTGGATTTCTCTCTGGGCGCCCTTTCTGATTTCGCCAAGCCCCTGGGTTGGGCTTCTGTTGGCGGTACATGGGTGGCTGCCATGAGGCAGGGACTCCGCTCCGGCACACTCGTGCGATGTGCCCAAGTTTGTTGCAGTGCGAACAAACAACGTTCCTGAACCTACAAGTAGACCTGGGGTGATTCCCTCCGCAACTTGCACAGGGCGGCAAACGGGATCCAGGTCTCCCCCCAGGCCTCAAGTGACTGCTCTGCATCATGTGACTGTCCTCGAACTCGGGATTCTCGTAGTCGGGGCTTGTGTCCTCGTAGTGTACTCTGGTTTGTCTTGGTGCTGGCTGGTTTACGTTGGCCCCTCGTTGTATGGTCACCGATGATTTCTCCGCTGACTCTGACGCTCTTGCTTCGTTTAGCGCTATCTGTAGGGTTAAATTCGGGTTTGCCAACAGCTTCTTTTGTAGTGAAATGTCTCTTAACCCACAGATGAGCTGCGCTAAGATGTGCTCGTCCAGATCCCTGAACTCGCAGTGAGTTGCTGCTTTTCGTAGGGCTGCAACATATTGATTTATGGATTCTCCCGCCTTCTGGTTCCTCGTGTTGAATTCCTTGCGGCAGACATGGCGGGAAGGTTTTGGCACGTAATGAGTTTGCAGGGCCTGTTGCAATGCCGTCCACGATACTGCCTGTATTGGAGTAGGCGCGGTGAGGTCTCTGGCCGTATTGAAGACTTCCTTTCCGCAGTAGCCGAGGAAGATGTTTTTCTTCCTCGCGTCGGTGATCCCCGTGTATTCATTCGCTTCGAGGAAACACTCGAAACGAATCATGAAGGCTTCCCATTCGTCGTTTGCTGGGTCGAAAGGAGCGGGGGGAGCATGCATCGCCATCTTCTCTGTTTGAATTTGCCGCGCTGCGGTGATCTGAGATGGCTGCCGGAATTTCTGCCGAATTCCTGGGCTGGATCAAATCCGGAGATTCTGGAGGTAGCGTTCTTCGTCCTATCTGCCTCTCGATCCCACCTTCGTCGCCAATGTTAGATCTGGGCAGCGAGAGGACAGACTGCGGACACGAAGTGACTTATCAGCTCTTTATTAATCCAGCTTGCTCTGTGGTCGGAGGGTTCCCCTTTTATAGGGATCGGGTACGCCCCTCGACCAATCAGAGCGATACCTGTTTCCCGCTGTAGCAGCGGACCAGAGGGGAGACTTGCCATGATATATGCTAATATCTAACATTATATATAATTGTTAAATCTTAATTTAAATTTAGATAATAATTGCCTTGGTATATATGCTATTCCATTTCCAAAGACTCAAACCAGCTTATTTTGGACAGGGTTGGTGAAAAATGTATAATGGTAGAAATAATGATGATTAGAGCAAGTATAAGGTATAAGATTAATTGCTAAACCATGAGCTGATAGATTTCAGCCATCTGAAGACTTTGTCATTTGTCATGTAGCCTATTAAGTTTTGTTCAGTTAATTTCCTTGTATTATCAATTCAATTATTTTTATAAAGCACTAAGAGATACAGTATTGTCTTCTCCTGGAACCCCTAGGGCTGATCCAGTAATTTGATTACTGTGTTGGCAATATAATGTAAGGAAACAGATATTGCTATAAAAGACTATCGTGCCAGTTCATGCTTTTTCCACAATTCCTTACTGTTGATTCCTTTTGCATAAAAATAAACAAAGTAGTAAAATTAACTATCTGAGTTACTTTTACATTAAAATGTGCTGTTTTTAGAAGATCCAAATTAATTATCTCCAGCTGGTCTTGTTTCTTGGTCTCTCCCAGGCATACAGCTTAATAGGTTGTCCCCTGAGATACATCCAAATACATGTATCTGCTACAATATTTTAGGCTACATATGTGTAGTGTGCTTTAACTTTTAGCCGTTCCACAACTTAAAATATTATAAACACTTGAAAAACTAGTGTGGTTTAAGTACATTAACACTACTCCTACATCTTGGAAAAGATTTATTTTATATACAACCTATATTCTGTCTTCCTTCCATTTCCATATATAGATATCCCCATAATAATTATAACGGTCCATCCTGTTAACATGAAGTTGGGAAGGAAAGGGGCAGGGACAGAAAACATCAGAACAATTCATATAGTTTATTTTGAATAGGTCTGGCAGCAGGATTTTAAAAAATATAAATAAACTAACTTCACAAGGCAGAACAGAATACAACAGCATAGAACATGCTATGTTTAACAGGCTACATTTCAATAAACCTAAACTAATGAACAAACTTTCTATGAACAGTATTTTATGAGTTTTAGGGAACCCTGTTTCAGAAGATTTTGTATGAAGATAGCATTTTATTACAGCCATTTCAAGCAGATAGATTTTCTGGAGTTGAAGATGGTGATTTCAAATGAGATAAAACGAATACATTGTAAGAGAACCATTGATAATATAATCTACACCAGAGTGATTTGCCCCAGAAAAATAGATTTGTCACATTTGAAGAAGACAAAATAAAAAATAACATTTGAACTGCTTTCATGTCACACTAAGCTATGGTTTGATTAATATTATTAAATAAACCATAACAGGCTGAGATTGTATAACATGCTGAGGCACAAGCCATGACTTACAAAAAAAAAGAGGGGCTGGGTTCACACAATATAACAATCCAAAATCACAGTACTGAACAACAATCCACGACCCAACAAATCTCATTATAGTTTATTTTAATGTGTAAACCAAATGTTTTGGGTTGAATGGTAAAATTCAGAAATGACAGAATGTCTTGGAAAGCAGTTCTTCAGGTAATTGGAAAAGAAAATGCATGTTTTTCCCCCTTCCACACATGAAAAGTAGATAGCTCAGATTTGCAAAATGCAATGTTCTGCTATTCAAATAAAATAGTGCATTACAATAGATATATACTGAAAATAAAAACAAAATATTGTCTTCTCCTTGGTAAAACTATATAATGAAATTGACTGTCCTGTGTTTGATTTTATAGAAAGGGTTGTTACAGTAGATGGTAGTTAGGTAGATCTTTTAGTGGTAAAGCAAACTGACCTACAGTGGTTCACCCCAATACAAAAGATAGAAACCCATTAATGGGACCCATGAATAACACATTCACTTCTGAGGTTTGGACTGGGTGTTGCAATTACCAAACCTATTTTTAAAAGCTTTCAGCAATATCGCTTCAGTAATCTCAATCTACTTGAAAGGGTTTTCACATGCCACTTTGTTGAACAAAAGGTACTTTTTATTTGTGCGTTCATGAAAAAATCATACCCTTTGGGCAAAAGATTTTGTGATTCTTATATAAAGTGTTACATAAAGTTCCATTAAGGAAAATGAGTTCTTAATGCAAATACTTTCCTATCAGAAAGAACGAAAATGTACCATATGGAAATGGGGTGGATCACAAGTGTGAAGAGTGGCAAAAAGTTTAAATGCCCTTTTTAACAGAATCCAGTTATAATTCTTCAATTATAAGCTTCTAGTAAAGACAAGAACAGTTAAACAGTTCACTAATCATTTCTGTATCTGAAATATATTTTAGCATGGTTCTATGATATATAATTAATATAAGCAGCATATTTTCTGCTATGACTATCCTACATGGTTATGGATTATTAGATTATTATTTTTTTGCATTTTATCAATCTTTACATTTGCTGTGTTCATGCAGTATATCCCTTAAGGGGAACATTGATCTTGTACATAACCCTACTGTCACCATATAGCTTATGTGAATTACATACTGTATATCATTTGCAATCTGATTTTATACCTGATGCAAATCACATCATTTGTATAATTGGTGTGATGATATAATGGAATATTTGTTATCATTGAGACTTTTTTTAAAATAATTTTTTTTATTTTAATTGAACAAAAACACAAAAAAAGAATCATCTTTCAATACATCTTGTAGAAAGCGTGTCGATTGGTTACAAATAACTTTCGTGCATTTCTTCCATAGTCATTACTTGTAGTTCATATTAGATTATACACTTTGAATCAAAAATCTTTATATATCTTACTATCAATATACCACAATTCTCATTTGACTACAATTATTTGAACATGCTTCTGCCTGAACTTATTCATACTTAAAAACACAACCATATAATGGCATTTGTTAGCTATTTCAAAAATCCTCCAATAATATTACACATTTATAACATATTCTGAGTAAAAATCAATTAATAAAGTTTCTAAGACTTCCCCCCCCTTCCCCTCCAATTCGCTGTTTAGAATTTATATCCAAGTTGCTTTTACCAATACCAGAGCACATATATATTATTAAACAATATCCATTAACATTTCCTTGTTATTATAATTAGCTAAAAGTCATTTACTATTTATATTCCAACTCCTCTCATCAAACCCCCCCAAAATTACACCTTTATGACAAAACCTAAATAGAAATTTGTTAGTAAAATTTATAGGTCTTTTTCCCAGGTTGCAATTTGCAATCTATATCCAGATTACTTTTACTAGTTTAAGAGTACATAGTATATATCATTAAGTTGTATCCATTATCATTCCATTATTGTTAATTATAGTTATTTAATTGTTGATGAATAAACATTTAATAACAATCTAAAACAATCTAAAAATTTATAAATTCCTACTTATTGTTCAACCAAAATTAACTAATTTTTTATTATCAACCTTCATTGTCAACCTGTCTTTCCAGTAACAAAACAGTCTTATCTCCCTTGCCAATTATGGTGTCAGTCTTCTTTTTATCTCCTTTATAAGGTTTTTATAGATTTCTCTCCGCACTTTGTTGCTTGAAGGATCTCTCAGGTAATCTCGTTGCCTTCCAATTATTTTTAAAGTTAGCTTGTTTTTGGTTATCAATCGTGCTTCTGAAAGAGTTTCTCTTCTTAAATCCATCATCATTACCCTTTTTTCTTCTTCTGTATCTTGAGATCTGGGGTAGAGCTCCAATTTGTCGAAATACCTCTTCCATGTTCCCTTCATTCCATTTTCATCCACATTTGCTCCATTAATAAATTCATCTGTTGTCTTATCTTTATCTTCTATATCTTCATTCTCCCCTTTAGTTTTTGGAGCTCCAACCCCTTCGTCTTTTGCTGTGAGGAATACTAGTTTTTCCAACTTCTTCTCAATTCTCCCATATCCTTCCAACAAATTTTGAATTCCAGCCAAAATATTTTGAAATTTTAAGGTTTCCTCATCTGAATATTGATCCATGTTTCCAAAAAAGAAGAAAGAAGGGGAAAAAAACTAATAGCCCCTGCCAATCTAACCTTCCAGGCCTCTTTTATTTTTTAATTTTAGGTTGATTTAAACACAAGGTGTTTTTTTGTGCTCTTCAAAAGAGAAGAGTTCTGTTTTGTTTTTTCCCCCTTTCTCTCCCCTGCCAAAATAGTTCTCACAGTCACCTGCAAAAACAATTCGTGCCCTTGGCTCTTTATCAGTTTGTATAAACAAATTGCAAACCCTTCAGCTACAAAGTCAGTGAAAACAAAGAGAAAAGAAATAAGAGATACATTGTTTCAAAAACTCCAGCTTCCAACTTCTGAGTGGCCGTGTTGCTACTTTTCACTTTCACTATCTCAGGTTTATAGGAAACAAAGTTCTTTAATAAAATTTAATAACAAGGAATAGGAAAAATTGTTAAAAATAAAAAGGAAGGTTTTAGTCCAGAAATAAAAAAATAAAGTAACAAAGAGCAGAAGAAAAAAAAGTTGATCCGTTTATTTTAAGAGAAGAAATGAAAAACATTATGAGCACTTCAATCCACAAAATATGGTTACAAAGAAAAAAAAGTTTTCCAATTCAATCCAGTATTAATTAATTTCATAGCTTAATTCTTGCTTGAGGATCTAATTTGGCTTTTTTTTTAAAAAAAAGATTTCTTTGGGCAGTCTTTCCCAAAATAGAAAAAAAATCTCACCAGATGGACTCACTTTCTCTTTTCACTTCCTTACTTCCGGAGCCATCCCGACTTCATCAGCCTGAGGCTGCCTGTTTACCGCCGGCTTGAAGAACTTCCCTTAGGTCAATCAGGGACTTTGCAATGTCCCTGAGACCAGCAAGGCTTTGTCTTCCTGGTCACTGTCTCTACGGGATGGTTTAGGTCCAGCTGGACCGTCCAGCGGCAAAAGTGTCAACGGCGGTCTCGGAGTATTGAGACCGCACGTTGTGCCATCGCGACATTGGCTCCTCCTCTCATCATTGAGCTTTTAACGATGACTACACTAGTACACTAATATCATTTGTTGAAGATGTTGTTTGAAGTGAACAAACTTAAACACATGAAATCATCTCAAACAGTCCTTGATAATATATCACAATATTAGGAGTATTGGATAAGGAACTTTTTAAAAATGGAGCTTTGTTATTATATTTGTTATTATGAGCCATGGTGGCACAGTGGTTAGAATGCAGTACTGCAGGCTACTTCTGCTGACTGCCAGCTGCTTGCAATTTCACAGTTCAAATCTTACCAAGCTCAAGGTTTACTCAACCTTCCATCCTTCCAAGGTCGGTAAAATGAGGACCCAGATTGTTGGGGGCAAGATGCTGACTCTGTAAACCACTTTGACAGGTCTGTAAAGCACTGTAAATTAATATACATGATATCCATCAATTCCCACGATGGAAGAATGGATTTAAAAAGTGATGGAGTTGGTAGAGATGAAAAATTAACACTCTAATTAAAGAACTTCTTTAGTTTTATTTCTACTTGGAATCCACTTCTGGACTTCATGCTTGAAACAGAAAAATGAAATTTTAGGTTTTGGTGATTAGATTAGCTTGTTAATATAGAAATGGCTCGTTCTTACTAAATTGCTAAAACAAAAACTTGAGGTTGTAATTGTATTTTGTATTCTACTGTACCGAAAAAAGTTGGAAGTTACTGCTTTCCCCCCCTCCTCTTGTACCTTGCACTTTTTTATTTTTCCCATCTTTTCCTTTCTTTATTCTCTTATTACTTGCATTTATATAAAATTCCACAAAAACAAAAAAGATATATTCTAATATTTCTACAATAGGAAAGTAGTTTGAAGAATCATTTACAGTAAGAGACAATGATTAAGACTCAAAATCAAATCCATTCTTCAGAGAAGTAAAAGTTAGTTAGGCCGTTGCTAAGGCAAAAGGCAAAGAACTATAGGAAGGTAGTAGTGATGGTTCAAAAGAAATTTGATAGACATCTACCATATGAATTCAGCTCTTCCCCCATTCTTGAAATGATTCCTAAATTAATTGTAAAAGTAAACATAGTCACAGCAATTTATGTTAGGAAAGGAAATGTTATATGTAACTTAGAAATTTCCCCAGACTTTCTTGAGAACTGCCACTGCCTTGGGAGAAATTCAAATATCATATCATCTTTTAGGAAGAGAAAAATGGTCCAGCACACTAACTACTGTTAGTAAGATTAAAATAAGTTAATTGTTGCAACCACAAGAAGTTCAGAAAGTGGTTAATAATACCACCTTTCCCCCTTTCTTAAAATAGGACAAGTATGGATTTAGTGGATGCTCATCCTGTTCAACTTAAGTGGATGGACAGACTGTCATCCCCATCTGGAAGATCAGATTAGGAAATCAACTGGAAGGCTAAAACTAGTCTTATTGAGAGTAGCTATAATAATGGAATCTTGCAAATCTGATTGGGTTGTCTTTCTTTACGCTTCGTATACTGCAGTGAATTAGTTAGGGGGATCTGTGTGAGCTGTTTCTGCCTATTTTCTGCCTATTGTAGACTATATTTTCCCTTCAACATTTTGATAATGGGACCTGCATATCTACAGCCAGGTCATTTGCATTCCTGTCTGTATATCACTGGGGAAAGTCAGTGCCTTAGATAACAAAGCTTGGGACATTAAAGGCTTTATAGATGATGACCAAAAACCTGAATTCCTCCTAAGAGTTGACTGGCAGTCGATGCTAATTTGTTCCTTCACTGCATCAGACTGGATCCAGTAGAACTAAATATGGCTTAATAGAATAATGAATAGAAATAAAATTTCTACAAGAACTTCAAGCATAATGTCTCTGTGTTTATTGCTAAAGATAAAATAGAGTTGTAGATGGGACAGACCACTCTGGGTCTCTGAACTGTATCAATCTGGACAGGGCAGCAAAGAGGTTTAAATTTTTTTTAGTCTTTGCCATACTTAGTTAATATTTGCATTCCAGGTGTGATGCCTGCCTGCCTGCCTGCCTGCCTGCCTGCCTGCCTGCCTGCCTGCCTGCCTGCCTTCCTTCCTTCCTTCCTTCCTTCCTTCCTTCCTTCCTTCCTTCCTTCCTTCCTTCCTTCCTTCCTCCCTCCCTCCCTCCCTCCCTCCCTCCCTCCCTCCCTCCCTCCCTCCCTTTCCATCTCACACAGTTCTATATATTGAGTACCGGTAAGTGTTTAGACACCCTCTGCCTGGATTTTTTCTTTGCAAAAAATGGTTTTTTTCAGGCACTAGCAATAATAGCATACAAAAAACCTATAGATAAGAGTCACATATGATAATCCCTTGGATTTTTATATAGCACAAATGAGTAATTCAGCTGTGCTGTAGCTGATGTCAAGGCTGAAAAATGTTCACTTTGGGATAGGAAAATGAAATTTGATATAAAATATGAAGAGAATGGTTAAAATTGGGCCAAATAAAATTTACAATATAATGTAAGTAAGTAATTGCAAGCAATTTATTTGCAATTTATTTGACATATAGTGCAAATAGATATAGAATTATAATACCTGTATTACAGATAAAAATATAATCTTTGTATGAATAAACAATTATTTTGTTTATTAATGTTCATAGCTCATCAACTAATCCTTGCAGCAAAAGAATTTATTAAAATGTACAAACTATACTGATAATAAACAAGAAACCTCAGAATCTTCTTTTGTCATGGCAATGTGAAAAGTGAATTCATAAAATGCTTCTTTTTAAATGTTTTATTAAAGTTTATTATAGTATAAAATACAATGAAAGTAATGATTTGAAAAGGGAAAAAGGAAGGGGAATGAAAGATAAAAATGTCCTTGCTAAGTTTAAAAACTAAAAGTGGGACCACTGCAATTTTCAGAAAGTGTAATCAGCAATTTTGTGGCAATCTAAGTTATCATCAGGCCTTGCAAAATTCAACAAAGAAGATAATTCCAAGCCCCAAATTCTAGACAGTGCAATACAGACAGCATAATACATATCTTTGCCTCCGTCCCCAGCTCTTATTTTATTAAAAACATAAGTAAAACGCATCTCATTTCAAGGTAGCTGATCTCTGCAACTTCTACATTGCTTATCCCAAGGAATAAAAGGTTGGTAGCACAAGCAAATTAAAAATTGTTTTTCAAAGATGATGTCTATGAGACAAAGAAACACAATAATGGATGTTTTATCTAATTGATACATATTTTACAGTCAGACATAAACATGGCACGGATAAGACAATTTATGATGCAAAAAAGCATGTGTTTCCAAGATTCATGATTTTGCTCCATGTGACATTTGCCTCATCTTTCCCTAAAAAAGTGAATATAAAAAAGTGGACTTGAGAATAATCCTAAAGGTGTATTTTCAGGAGGCAACTGGACTTTCTTGTTTTTGCTTTCACTTCTCATCCAAGAAGCTTCTTCAGCTCTGACAGGATAGTGGGGAATGGAAGGATTTATATTCCTTGCGGACAGCTGGTCATTTCCATCCTTTTAGAAGGTCATTGAAGCTTGGATGTTTACCTGTGTCCTCAGGGTCACCTGAGCAGTGCTCCTGGCTCCTGTAGTCTGCAATGTTTGTCTCTGGAAATCCATTCCTACTCCCACATCATTCAAAGGTGTTCATTCCAAATTGTACCGCTAAATGTCCAGTTGCCACCTGAAAAAGCACCTTTGGGACAACCATGACCTGGATGACTGAGAATCTCTACAGACTTGAGAATAATATCCCACTTAAACAATATGTTTGAAATGCTGACCACCAGGAGACACCATGTTACCTGTTTTGTCTTATTTGGAACTCCTCAGATGTAAGTAGCCAGATATTATTATGTGAATTCAAACTGTCTGCTAGGGTTTGAACTCATGGACCTTTGCATTTTAGATGACTAAATTCAGTGCATTAGTTTTAGAACCCATCTAAATCCTAGCACTCAGCAGTATTGCAGGAAGACATATATAGAACCTATCACAATAGTCTACCACAGTGGTTCTCAACCTTCCCAATGCCGTGACCCTTTAATACAGTTCCTCATGTTGTGGTGACCCCCAACCATAAAATTGGTGTCTCGGTTCCTAAGACCATCGAAAATACATGTTTTCTGATGGACTTAGGCGACCCTGGTGAAAGGATCATTCGACCCCAAAAGGGGTCCCAACCCACAAGTTGAGAACCACTGGTCTACCAGTACCTCTCAATGTGTGGACATCAACTAGCAGATTCCCTAGCCAGCAATTCTGGGAGTTGAAGTCCTCAGATTGTCAGTGTTGAGAAACACTAGTCTATACAATGAATTATTTTTTAAGTATTCTTTATTTCTCAGAGTAGAGAAATAAAATTTGTTACATTATGTTGTACTCTCTTCCATAGGGTTTTGCAGGACTCCCACTCTGAAGAAAGCAAGATACCTGTTTTCTCACAGTGTATAATCCTGTGTGATATTTCAATTACACTGACCACCAGGAGGCATTATGTGACTAGTTTTAACCTATTTGGGACCTCACAGGGTGGTAGAAACCTTATAGAAGTCACTGTATGTAGTCACCTAAGTTGAAAAGTTGAAAGGAACTGAACTTTAGTTCCCACTAGGGGGTTTGAATCCTATAGAATCCTATAGAATAATATCTCTGCTAGATTACAACCAACACAACCAACAGAATCTAAAGTATCATCCCTTACATGTTCTTTAATAGATCACTCATAAAAACTATTGTATTACATAGCCAATAATATACACATAGGTGAATGTAGATGTAGTATATACACAGGAAATTGTAAAAATAAGCACCTAGGTAAAAATCTATACCAACTAAATCAATAAATAGCATTCATGTTAACCTTCCTAATTTTTAAGTTGATTTCTTTAGTTGATATAGAATAGTGGCGAAATTATGATTTTTGCCTGGATAGTCCTTCCCCTGGTTCCTTCTTTAACAAAAACCCACACTTATATATCCTATGGTTATATAGAGTTAAACGCACACACGCACACCAACAACCATCAACTAAAGCTTCAAATGGGTTAACAGAATTTTTTATTATCTTCCATGGCCATAGTCGATATATATTCCTTCCTTATATATCAGTGCCTGTTTGCTTTTAATAGTACCTGCTACACACAATAACATATCTTTGATCTACTTCCTGCCAACCTTAAGCTGTTGCTTTGCAGTTCCTCTATATTATAACTTTGCTCATTTTCAGTCAGTACGAACAATGTCTGAGGAGGAGAGGATCCACAACTTCAAGGGTACCAACTTTGGAAAGCCTATACCAAGGGAACTGAAAGCCTAAAGTGTAGCAAGTTGACAAACTAATGAAGGTTTGCTTATCAGGTTGAACAATTACTTAAGTGTAGCTATCTTTGGTTATTACACAGAACCACTTGTGGTTGTCTGCAAATTGGCTGTGTGTGTGTTTTTTAAACATATTTTTAAAGAGTTATATAGTTCCATGTATACTATTTCTTTAGAATGGTGCAAAAATAAAACCATTAAGTGTGATGTTTATTATTTGTATAAGTTCTAAAGTTTGCTTTTAAAATAACAGAAAAACATACCCTGCTTCATTTGCTGATATGGGACTAGGGTTACATCCAAGAGAAACAAAACTAACATAAATGTGTGTGAGCTCAAATGACTTTCATATTGCACTTTAGGAAAGGGGTATTTGTAAAGTGTGTGCCATCTATTTACCCCATCTATCTATGTAGTAGACAAGCTCCTTCTGGTTCCCCTTGAACATTATCTTTTCCCTTCTTTGGTTTGCTGCTTGCTTTAAGAAAATGTAAGAAACAGGTGTAAAATGCATATTAGTCTGATTTTAGCTCTGCAAAATGTCTCTTACAAAAATATTAAATAATGTCCATGGTAACATACGTCAGAGTATACAGTTTAGTTACCGTACTTTCCGGAGTATAAGATGCACTGGAGTATAAGACGCAGCAAGGTTTTGAAAAGGAAAATTAATAAAAAAAGTTTTTGCACTCTGCAAACCTCCCCAAAATGGCCCGTTTTTCCTGAAAACGGGCCCGTGTTGCTGTTTTTTCAAAAAAGGGCATGAATAGCCCTTAGAAGGCTTGTAGAGTGCTCCTAGTGGGGGGGGGGCAAAAGTGAGCAAAAAATGGCCTGTTTTTTTGCAAAAATGAGCCGTTTTCTGTCCAAAAAAGGGCATGGATAGCCTTTAGGAAGCTTATAGAGTGCTGCTGGGGGCTGGGGTGGCAAAAAAACAGGCCTGTTTCGCTCATTTCTGTCCTCCCCATCCCCCAGGAGCTCTCTGAAAAGCTATACAAGGCCACTTCTCTAAAAGCTATACAAGGCCATTTTGGTGAAGGGGCGGAGTTTTGGGAGGCAAAAAAGGCTGTATTCAGTGTATAAGATGCACCCAGATTTTCAGCCTCTGTTTTGAGGGGAAAAGGTACGTTTTATAGTCTGAAAAATATGGTGTGTGTCTAGACCCGTGATGGTGAACCAGTGGCACACAGAGCCATCTCTCTGGGCATGCCAGCCTTTGCCCATTGCTCTTCTGGGTTCTGGACACATGGGCGCCGGCCAGCTGGTCTTTGTGCATGCATGCACACCAGAAACCGGAAAACCAGATGACCGGCACAGTTTGGTCACCTGGTTTCCTGGTTTCTTGTGCGCATGTGTGCATGAAAACCAGTTGCCTGGCACACATGTGCACACTGGAAACCGCAAGCTCAGCTCTTCTGGTTTCTGGTGCATCTGCGCATGCATGCCAGGGAGGTGTTCTTCCATTTTCCGGTGCTCCCCTGCATGCACATGCTCCTATTTTGGCACTCATTGCCGAAAAGGTTCGCCAACAGTGGACTAGACTGAGCCAGACCAAATTCCCAGCAAACAGACCTCTTTCTTCAACTCAGACCTCTGCCTGATTATGAGTCTAAAGCAAATCACCTTGGAACCAAAGGGCTTAACTTTCTAGGTTTGCAAACTTGGTCAGGAAAGAAGGCTCGCATAGCGTTTCAGCGCAAAAGTTATCTAGATATCTGTTTTCAGAATATGGGGGATGAGGAAACAAATAAGTATGATGCAAGTAGATATTGCTTTTTCTTTGTCTAAAAATAATTCCAAAATAACTCTATAATTTGGATTGTATCTGTTGTCATAGGACATACTTTCTTGAAGAGATTTTGCTTTATTTTTAACTTTTCTATCTGGACCATTTTCAATTCTTTCCCTCTGTTCCATTTCTTTGTTTAAATCAATTTCCAGCTATTATTAGCTAATGTAAGCCACTCCTTCGCATCACAGGTGCCATCAAAATTCTTCCTTCCCAGATGCAAAGGGATCTGATCAAACATTTCTTTTTTTTAAAAAAAATATTGGTTTTTTTAACATTTATAAGGGAAAAGGTAAATGGAAAGGTATACAAATTTTGGCAGTTGCAAAGTGTGGCAGGCGCCCCCTCCCTCCAAACTCATAGTATACATCTGAGTATAAAACATTAATACATAGTCATTTATAATCAGCATATTAATTCTATTGGTATTTTCAATCAGTTTATACATTGTAGTATATAATCCACATATAATTCCATTACTACTTTCGGTCAGTTTATAACAATGAGATTTTCTTATTCATTTTTGTGATCTGAGCTTTCTTGGTATTGCCCCTTCTCCCCCCGCTGGCAGAGCTCCGGCCCCTCCCGTGTCCTGCATATCCGTTGTAGGATCTTCTGTTTTTTCTAGGTGTGTTTTATTTTTTTCCATAAAGGCCTGTGCCTCTATGGGTGTGTTAATTCTAATTCTTGTCTCCTCCCAGAATATCGGCATACCTTCAGGCATCAACCATCTAAACCACACCCCCTTCTGGTATAATTTATTCGCCAATTGCGAATAATTTTTCCTTTTTTCCCTAATTTTCTTGGGGATCTGTTTCAAGATGGTTATTTCCCTATCGTGGTATGTCAGTGCCTGCCCCCTTTGCACACCCAGAATTTCGTCTCTTGTGCTTTTTCTAAGAAATTTAATATGAACCTCCCTGGGTACATTGTGTGTTCTGGCATAAGCTGAGTTCACCCTGTAAACCAGATCTATCTCCCATTCCATCTGTTGTTTTTCTTTGTGTATATATTCAGCCAAGATGTTTGTCATAATGTCCCTTATATTTTCCCCATCTGCCTCTATGACATTTTGAAATCTAAGATAAAAGGACATTTTCTCAAATTCTCTTTTCATTTGCTGGGTATCAAGTTCTTTGTTTCCCTTCTGCACTGCTTCTACCCCCCCCCCTCACCTCCGCCACCCCACCCTCCACAAGGTCCAGTCTCTGTGAGTTCTTATAGATTTGGACTTGGTTCTCTTTAATTTCTTCTTTCATTTCCTTTAATTGTTTCTTAATTTTCTCCTGGCCCTGTATAAGTTGCTGAAGCATTTGTTGCAAATCCATCTCTGTACTCTTAGGTTGCATCACGTCTGTAATCTTTTATTGTGTGGCAGGACTGGATGTTGCAGATGTCGGGGCAGAGGTAGCAAAGCCAGGTTTTCCAGGGGGTGGTCTTTTAGGAGACATAGTTTATAAAATAAAGAGTTCAGTCAGTATGGAGAATGGACAACTGGAGAAGCAGAGCAGCCAAATGAGTCCAGGAGGCAGAAGATCCAAGCAGAAGAGAATTTCTCTAGTCAGTCTGGCAATAGAGAAAAAATTTTCCCCCAGAGAGTTCAAAGAATAACAATCCACAAGAGATTCTTCTGGGTGGCACGAAGACAAAGACCGGAAGCCTGAATTTTAAAGGTGGAGTCAGGTTTCACAATTCATGAAGACAACGGAAGTGTGCCATCTTGCCCTGCCAGTTTTGGGCTCAGAGGCATAACAAAGTTTTAAAAGTTCCCCCAGTCCTCAGATCATCAATAAGTTATGGAGTTAGATTCAATGAAAAGTCACATTAGCAAGGGTGAGGCTGCATTGGTTGGCTCTCCCCCCTCCTCCTTCCCCTGGGGCTGAGAGCAGAATTGTTCCAAGCCGCTTGTCCAAGGGGGGGGGAAATCCCCCTCCTTCCAGCCGCACCTCCAAAGTAATCCAAAAGTTAAAGTTTTAAAATTCTGAAAGGTCCTTCAAGTCAAGAAAGGAAATGAAGAGGGGAAGCGCCTCACCACACCGCCGCTGCTTCCTTCTATTTTTTCATACTCCGATAACCTTGATCAAACATTTCTGATGTTATACTGCTTTGCCCCAGTTACCTGACACACATCACACTTTTCTTCTGATGCAATTTTTCATTCTATATTTCTTTCTTTAAACCTTCAAATAGCTTTTTCAGTGATTATGCTTTCCCTGCACTGTTGAGTTATATGTAGCTATTAATTATCACATTATTTAAAAACCTGTATTCTCTGTTCCTAACCTGGTCTTTCAGCCTTTCAACATTGCCACTGTAACTGAGTCCATCCACCTTGCTGCTGTCTTCTTCTCTTTCCTTCCACCTTCCCAACATTAAAATCTTTTTAGAAAGGGGAGTCTTTGCATAATGTACCTGAAGCAGAATAATTTGAGCCTGGATATACAGTACATGCCTCGTGAGAACTCTGGATTGCTTTGTTTTCTTTTTTTGCTGTTCAATGTCTTTTTTTTTTTTTTTTTTTTTTTTGCTGTTCAATCAATTTTCAGGAGTCTTCTCCAAAGTGCTAATACTCTACATATCTGGCTTCTTCAAAAACCAAGTTTTGTTTTTACTGATGTTCAGAGGGAATAAATACCATGGGTTACATGATTTTGATCTTTGTAGGCATAGAAACACCACAGTATTTGAATAATTTTCCAAAGGCCTTCATGCTGCTTTACCAAATGCTGGTCAAATGTTTGTGTGTGTGTGTGTGTGTGTGTGTGTGTGTGTGTGCGCGTGCGCGCACACACACACACACACACCATGCCCCATATTTTTCAAAGTATAAGACACATTTCTCCCTCTTAAAAGAGGGTGAAAATTTGGGTGTGTCTTATACACCGAATGTAGTCCTGCCCACCCACCGGCTCCCACCCTTTGGCCTCTGCCTCCCAGCAATTTTTCTTCTTACAGCAAACAGTCTGTGTTGTGTATATAGTTTTCCCTCTGGTCCGCTATGCTAGGGGGCGCTGTGCTAAGCGCTGATTGGCTGACTGCTCTGACAGCGGCATATATAAAGGCTGTCAGAGCAGAGCTCAGCTGTTGCCTATTAGCGAAGCGCGTGTATTGTGAATTGCCGCGTTGGCAACCTGTTAGCAATAAACTGTTAGCATTCTGTTAAGTCCTGGCTCGCCTCCATTTGTCCACCTGTGTTCTCCGCAAGCTAGAACATTGGCGACGAGGATGGGATCCTCTGGAGGAGCCCAGGCAGAGCTGTGAGTCACTAACCAAGAGCTGAAGTCACTGAGAGCTGATTTCCCTCAGGGAATTACTCGACGAAAGGTCGAGTGAGTCACTGTCCATCGTATACTATTTTGGCTGATAATCAACAGAAGAAGTTACCTCAGAGATGGCATCCATGAATACGTTTGCCGCTTTCAACGCGGCTACAGAGACTTGGGTCTCATATATTTCACGTTTTGAATGCTACTTAGAAGCCAACGGCTTCACAGACTTAACTGAGCAGCGAAAAAAGGCTTGTTTTTTAAATTTGTGTAGCACAAAGATGTTTAATTTGGCTGAAACCTTAGTTGCCCCACTCTCTGTCCACGATATAACCTGGGACGCGTTAATGACTAGATTAAAGAATCATTACGCCCCATCGCTCTCCCGCACCACACGAAGATTTGCCTTTTACCATAGGGTTCAGCGAGAGGGCGAATCTATTAATGATTACGTGGCTGCGTTATGAGCCGCAGCTGTCCATTGTAGGTTTAGAGACCTAGATGAAGTGTTAACAGATCAGATTGTGGGAAGTGTTAGGGACCTCCGGATACAACGCCATCTACTGGCCAAACCCGAGCTCGATTTGCAAACGGCCCTTGACGAAGCCAGGGCTGTAGAAATGTCAAACAAATCCACAGATGAACTCCAGAGGTTCTCAAAACCTCTGTCTGCAGAAAAGACTACCGAGGTTCACCATGAAGACACTCTAGAGGATACCGGAGCCGTCGGGAACGATGAAGTGCATCGGCTGCGTGGTGAGCAACAAAAAGGGCGCCAGGGTAAGGCTGTATTCCGTGCAAATTGCCCTGGATGTGGGGGAAAACATGATAGGGCAGACTGCCGTTTTAAAAACACTGCCTGCCTCCGTTGCGGGAGAAGGGGCCATTTGGCGAGAGTTTGTAGGTCAGTAGCTCCGTGTGCGAACGCGTTAGAAGGGAACTTTCCCAGCCCTAACCAAAGTTTCAGGAGGCCTGCAAACTCAGGCAGGAACGCTGGTTCTAGGAAACAAGATTCTTATTTCACAGTTAGTGATGACAAAGATGAGTATGCAGTGGATCAGATCATCCATGCACCTAGGGGGAAAATATTCCTCAATGTTAGGATAGAGGGTAAGCCCTGTCAAATGGAGATAGATACTGGCTCAGCCGTGCCTATCATATCATGGGCAGGACTCAGGAGAATTGTGCCAGGTATTTCACAGGGACGCCTATCCCCGTGCCCATTGAAGCTAAGGGATTTCCAAGGAAATTCCATTCCTGTACTGGGAAAGTTTTACTGCAAGGTGTCATTTAAGCAGTTTCAAAAAAGGCTTCCCCTTATCGTTGTCAAGGGCCCCAGGCCAAGTTTATTAGGGCTGGAGTGGTTCGAAGCGTTAGGTCTAGCCATAACTTGTATTGATCAGATCCAGACCACTCCACACCTGGATACTCTGATTAAGGAGTTTCCCGAAGTTTTCGGGGAAGGATTAGGGAAATATACTGGCACACCCATTGCTTTCAATTTAGACCCCCAAGTACCACCACGGCGGCTAAAGCCACGCCGAGTGCCATTCGCGTTGAAATCTAAAGTAGACGCTGAATTAGATAAGTTAATAGCGCAGGGGGTGTTGGAACCTATTGATCATGCCCGCTGGGAAACTCCCATCGTCATACCAGTGAAGCATGATGGGTCTGTGCGCATCTGTGGGGACTTTAAGTGCACCCTTAATCGCGCATTACAGCAGAGTGCATACCCCATGCCGGTGGTGCAGCATTTGCTGCACTCTCTGGGACAGGGAACAATTTTTGCTAAGCTCGATCTAGCTCAGGCATATCAGCAGTTGCCTGTGGATGAGGCAACTGCTGAAGCCCAGACTATAGTTACACATAGAGGCGCTTTTAAGTGCCACCGATTACAGTTTGGGGTCAGCGTAGCGCCAGGGTTATTTCAGAACTTAATGGAGAGGCTTTTGCAAGGGATACCAGGCGTCGTACCTTATTTTGACGACGTCCTGGTATCAGCCCGTTCCATGGCGCACCTTATGACCCGTCTACGAACCGTACTTCAGCGTTTCCGCGGTGCTGGTTTAAAGCTAAAAACAACCAAGTGCCAAATTGCTGTCCCACAAGTTGAGTTCTTAGGGTTCTTAATCGATAAGAATGGAATCCGTCCTACGCCTGCTAAGGTGCAGGCGATCACACAAGCCCCCTCACCAACAAACAAAGCCGAGCTTCAAGCGTTTTTAGGGCTGCTCAATTTTTACAATATTTTTCTGCCGCATAAAGCGTCTGTTGTGGAGCCTCTCCATCGCTTGCTAGACCGTTCCGCAAAATGGTTTTGGGGAAAGAGAGAGGCCGCTGCTTTTGCCAATATAAAAAAGTTTTTAACTTCTGAGACTGTTTTGCACCAATACAGCGAATCCCTTCCAGTGACTCTAACCTGTGACGCATCGCCCTATGGGGTCGGAGCAGTTTTAAGCCACCGTTTACAGTCTGGCTTAGAGGTACCAGTCGCATTCTTCTCCCGTACCCTGTCTTCGCCCGAAAGAAACTATAGCCAGCTCGACCGGGAAGCTTTGGCTATAGTCGCCGGGGTGAAGCGGTTTCATTCCTATCTGTATGGTCGTCATTTCCAAATTGTGACAGATCACAAACCGCTGTTGGGCATCATCGCTGGGGACAAGCAAACTCCACAGATCTTGTCTCCCCGGTTCACGAGATGGACGGTGTTCCTGGCAGCCTATAACTATACCCTGCTCCATCGCCCAGGGAAGCACATCTCGCATGCTGACACGTTAAGCAGATGTCCCCTGCCCATTGCCGTCCAGGATCCTGCTCCTGCCTCCAACGTCCTCTTAATCGACGAGATGCAGTCGCCCATCACAGCAGCAGACGTGGCCACGCACACACGGCGAGACAGACTCCTCTCCAGAGTGCTGGCTTGGACTGAACGCGGCTGGCCAGCCAAACCTCTGGGCACCGAATGGCAACCTTTTGCAACCAGACAACATGAACTCTCCACCCAGCAAGGTTGCCTCCTGTGGGGAAGCCGAGTCGTCGTTCCTGCCTCCCTCCAGGAAGCGGTGCTGAACACGCTGCATGAAGGCCACCCCGGCATCGTCAGAATGAAATCACTCGGTCGCAGCTACGCGTGGTGGCCGGGCATGGACCAGGACATTGCACGGTGGGTCTCTGGCTGTGAAAAGTGCCAGGAGTCCTGACCTGCGGGTCCCAGAGCTCCCATCCAAAATTGGGAGCAACCCAGAGCTCCATGGTCCCGGATCCACATGGACTTGGCAGGCCCTGTCAAGGGCCAGGTTTTTATTGTAATTGTTGATGCTTATTCTAAGTGGGTGGAAATTGCCTTACTGTCTAGTACTACTGCCCCTGCCATCATTAAGGTACTCAGAAGGGTTTTCGCTACTCATGGGTTGCCTGATCTAGTGGTATCGGATTACGGTCCCCAATTTACTGCTGCCCTGCTCGGCAAATTCCTTACACAATTAGGGATCCGACAGGCATTTGTAGCGCCCTTCAATCCGGCGGCCAATGGCCTAGTGGAACGCGCGGTCAGATCAGCTAAAGAAGCGCTGGCTAGGTTTGGTCCAACTAACTGGCAGGAGGACATAGATACATATTTATTTTGGCAACATGCCACCCCATGCGCCACAACTAATAAAAGCCCTGCTGAATTGTTGATGGGTCGCCGAATTAGGACAACACTTGACAGGCTTCACCCCGAATATGCCCCATCTAAGCCTCTTGACTCACACAGTCAGATTAAAGGTTTCTCTATAGACACTACTGTGTATGCGAGAAATTATGCCGGCCACCCACTTTGGGTAAAGGGAATTATTAGAAAAATTACTGCCCCCTGCTCTTATTTGGTCGAAATAGAGGATGGCCGAATATGGAAACGCCATATTAATCAGTTGCGGAACCGGCAAGGGGAGGCAAACACCACAAGGGAGCAACTGGGTATGGATTCCGAGAACACACAAACAGCAAATTCCAGGCCTACCAGCCCAGAACCATGGGAGCAACAAGGCCTAGACTCCGAAGTCACTCAAACACCAAATTCCAGGCCTGCCTCCCCGGACCCACCACAGAATAGAATTAGTAAACCTAGGAACCTACCTAGTGTTCACTGTAAGTCTCCAGCAGGGGTAGAGCCGAGTAGACAAAATCCCGGGCCGTTAGAAACCACGGCCACTAACTCCGAAGCAGACGTCACTCTGCGAAGATCAGGGCGGGTCCGTCACCGCCCAAGGTACTTGCAAGATTACGCATGCGCTCTCTAGGTGTAAAGGAGTGTTGTGTATATAGTTTTCCCTCTGGTCCGCTACGCTAGGGGGCGCTGTGCTAAGCGCTGATTGGCTGACTGCTCTGACAGCGGCATATATAAAGGCTGTCAGAGCAGAGCTCAGCTGTTGCCCGTTAGCGAAGCGCGTGTATTGTGAATTGCCGCGTTGGCAACCTGTTAGCAATAAACTGTTAGCATTCTGTTAAGTCCTGGCTCGCCTCCATTTGTCCACCTGTGTTCTCCGCAAGCTAGAACAGTCTGTTTCAGTTTCAGCTTTAGCACAGCTTGATTAGCACAAGCAGCTGATTGTTGGTTGGATCGGCCTCCCGACTGTCAGCTGTTTCAGGCTGCAGGGAGTGTCATTGCCTATTGCCACCTCCACATGCCCGATTTTCCGCCCATTCCGATCCCACCGCCCAGAATGGGCTGAAAACAGGGCACACAGAGGCCGAAAATGGGGCATGTGAAGGTTGAAAACAGGGTGCATGGAGGTGGCAAGAAGCTATGGTAATACCTGCAGCCTGAAACAGCTGATGGTCAGGAGGCTGATCCAACCAACAACCAGGTGCTTGTACTAATCAAGCTGTGCTGAAGATGAAACTGAAACAGGCTGTTTGCTGTAAGGAGAAAAATTGCTGGGAGGCAGACAGATTTTTTTTCTTGTTTTCCTCCCCAAAAGCTAGGTTCGTCTTATACTTCGGAGCATCTTATACTCCAAAAAATACAGTACCCCTTTTTTTCTTTGCTCCTTAATGTTTCTTACCAGAGCTTGATGATCCTTGCTTTTTCTACCATAAGTGTTGTGTCTTCAGCATAATACAGATTATTGATGTTTCTTCCTCCAATTTTAAAACTGCACTTATCTTCTTCTTCCAGCTTCCCTTAATTTATGTGTGCCATATAGGTTAAATAAATATTTATTTATTTAGATTTATTTATTTAGAGTACAGCCTTCTAACACACCTTTGCCAATCTGAGGTCAGACTGTTTCATTATGCTCTATTTACTGTAACTTCCTGATCTGTTCATATTTCTCATGAGAATACTTAGATGCTCTGGGATTCCCAATTCCTGAGTACTTTCAGTTCCAATGCAATCAAAGGCATTTTTGTGATCAACGAAGCACATCATGACTTTTTTTTGGGGGGGGGGAGGGATTCTTTGGCATTCTCAATTATCCAGCAGGAATCAGCAGTAATGTCTCATTTTCCTTGGCTCTTTCTAAAACCAACTTGAACATCTGACATCTTTTTTTCCATTAGAGCTCTAATGTTGCATGATCCATATTTTGCTAGCATGTGAAGCTAAGGATATTATAGAATAACTTGCACCCTCTCTTAAGTCCCTTTGTTAGTATTGGAATATAGATTGATTTTTTCCAATTTGTTGTCCACCATGTTCTCCTCCAAATTTGCTATATATGTATACACATAAAGGGAATTTGGGAAAAATATTTAAAAGCAAAGCAGGTACAAATTATAATATTTCTGACTGGCCATTAAGTTTCTTCCTTAAAAACCTTTTGTTGTCATCATCATCAATTTCTACTTCGTTTTATGAATTTGTAACGGAGTAGTGGTATTTTGTGGTCTGACTAAAGCATTGTATCTTGTTTTAGACTTTTTTGGGGGGAGACAAACTCATTTTGAAGCAGCTGTTGTTCCCAAAAGCGCAGAGGGTAAGATGTGCCACTATATTAGCAAAGAATTTCTTTATTTTTACTATTTGCTATGATTTATGGAGGGGTAATTATGTGTAGTTAACATGATGCTGGTCACCAGAGCTATCCTTATTATATGAGGTTTTGACTTGTTCTCACATGTTAGCGCTAGCAATATGGTTCTTCTATCTTTCTAAATTTTCTAAATGTTTCATAAACTTTTTTCCCACTCAGGATCCTTTTCCACTTTTAAAAATCATGAGGACCCCAAAAGACATTTGGTTTGTATGTTATATTTATCAATATTAATAATTAAAATTGACATATTCACTGCCACCACTCCTCTCAATTGCAGAATGAGATTTTAATATAATATTATAACACAGCAATTTTCAATATAGGCAGCAAATAATTTTGATTGAGAACCTCTGAGAAGTTCTTAGGGGATCCAAGGAGTCCTAGGATCACACTTTTAAGAAATATTATTCTAAGCAATGGATCCACCAGACACTGATCTTGTTATAGGTGCTTTACATCTATTGGTTTTTATCTTTTTGCCCAAGATTAGGTCAACAGAAATTATGGGCTGAAGCAATTCTGAACCTGTTGAAATGTGACAACATTTAAAATTTTGGTACACCCCTAATGCAGAGGTGGGCTGCTGCCAGTTCAGACCAGTTGGGCCGAAATGGTAGTTCCGACTACCGGCTGGGTTCGGCCATCCGCCCAGCGCTATCCCGTCCTATATATCTCACTATCTGGCTCGCTCACTCCACCCACGCAGCCCAGCTGATTTCTGTGCCTCGCCTGCTCTACTCACCATGGGTGCCCAAGAAAGTGTGCTGGAAGCCACGTACAGGAAATCACCATGTTTTTGAAGCCGCACATTTTCGGGTCTGCACTAGGCAAACCGTTGTTATGTGAAGCCCAACCTCTGCCCTACTGTAGTTATTATTTTTGTCCTGCTTTTTATTGTTACAGATGTGTTTTTATTCCTCTTTGGATAATGCATCGAGTCTCTTGAGTAGGCAGTTTTAGAAATAACTTTTTCTAAGCTAACTAAGAAATAAACAAGAAACATGATTATGTGACTTGGGGGAGGAAAAAGGAAACTATATAGAAGTAATGAGACTGCTGTAATTATTTAATAATGAATAAACAGAAATACCAGATCTTGGTTGAAAAAATCTAGACCTCCTCTAGATAGAAAACAAACAACTAGCGTTTCTGAATCTCTTTGCTGACAGCTGGTGGTTTTGTGAAATTTTGAAGCTTAGATGCCATCCTCCCATGACTGGACTAGGAAGGATATGGCACTAAAGTGCTGTCAGTACAGATAGTCCTCAATTTACAACAGTTCACTTAGTTACTGTTCAAACTTACAATGGCACTGAAAAGTGACTTATGACCGGTTTTCATAGTTACGACCGTTGCAGCATCCCCATGGTCACATGATCAGAATCATATATTTATGACCGTTGCAGTGTTCTGGAGTTATGTGATCACCTTTTGTGACTTTCCGAGAAGCAAAGTCAGTGGGGAAGCCAGATTCATTTAACAACCACGTTAATAACTCAACAACTGCAGTGATTCACTTAACAACTGTGGCAAGAAAAGTCATACAGTGGGGCAAAACTCACATAATGAATGTTTCACTTAGCAACAAGGAATGTTGGGCTGAATTGTGATCGTAGGTCGAGGACTACCTGTACTCTTCTTCCACTCTGCATGGTTAAGGTAGCTAATAGCAAGGAAAATAGATTCACAAGGATCTAAAGGTGAACTGACTTTGTGTGTCATTGATAAGTTTCCTATTCCATGTACAAAGTCTGTAGAGATTCTCAGTCATCCAGGTCATGGTTCTCCCAAAGATGCTTTTTCATGAGGCAACTGGACTTTCTTGTTTTTTTCTTTCGAAGACATTTCACTTCTCATCCAAGAAACTTCTTCAGCTCTGACAGGGTAGTGGGGAATGGAAGGATTTATATTCCTTCCTAATATAAATTGATATTCCTTCCTAATCCTGTCAGAGCTGAAGAAGCTTCTTGGTTAAGTCCAGTTGCTTCCTGAAAAAGCACCTTTGGAGTATTCCATGTACACTTAAGGACGCTGGTCAAATGAAGAAACTAAAGGCAGTTTATTGCAGATTAGTCCAATGGATGCAATCTCTCCCATGCAATTAAAAGTGAGGGACTTATGAGGAGCCTGCACATGCGCAGAAGGCTTCCCTCTATGTATCCATAGCATATAGCTGGATCTCAGGCAGTCAGAACCACAGTGGAGAGGAAGCCCATTTCATCCAGTTTGGGTCCACTTGGCAGCCAATCCTAGTTTATTGCCACACCCATGTGTGAAATGTTGTGGGGTGGGGTGGGGATTTCCGTACAGTCCTATTTAAGATTATTCTTCCACAGAAACACTGGTGAAGGTGGCTCTTCACTCAGCAGGAAACACGCGCTGCTTTTTTTGGGGGGGGGGGGAGGAGGGAGAGACATCCTCTCGGGATTCTGCTGCCTCCCCCCAGCTGGGGAAGGCGCGCGGTTTGTCTCGGGACGCGACTCGCGCGCTTGAGCCCGCCAGACTCGGCTGCTGTCTCCTGAAGGGGAGGTGGGGAGGGGCCTTTTTGGGAGGAGACTGAAATGGGATAGGGTCTCCTGCTCGAGCGGGGGGTGGTGGTGGTGGACTAGAAGACCTCCAAGGTCCCTTCCAGCGCTATTTCTGATTCAGCACGCGCCTCCCCCGCGAAACACACATGAGGGGGGAAAAATTAAGAGAAATAATTCCTCCAACGGCCGAAAGGTGGGAGGCATTTCATCCGAGGCAGCGCGAAAGCTCTCTCGCTCCCTCTCTCTCTCTCCGTGTGGTCCGCCCAGAGAGATTGGGCGGCGGGAAGCGGCGGTGCTGAGGCTAGGGGGAGCCTGTGGCCCACTGCGGAGGAGGAAGAGGCGTGAAGGCTGGACGGCGACTCTCTTTCGCTGCCAGAGGGCTGCCGTGTGCGCGCTGACTATGCCATGAGCGGCGCTGCCGCCGCCACCTCTTACTTAGAGTCGCCAAAAACGCAGGAGAGCCGAGGCGCCGCCGCCGCCCCCTCGCCATGCACGGGCTGTGCTACTCCCTCTGCTTGGTGGCGGCCGCTGCGGTGGGGCTTTCCAAAGCCAACAGGAATTGCCCGGACCTGGTGGTTGACAGCTGCCTCTGCACCGCCGAGCGCTCCAAGGGACCCGGCCGGCAAACGCTCCGCATCAAAGTTGTCTGCAGCGGAGGCGACTTGGCGGAAACTTTGCACCCCTCCTTGCTGCCCAACCGCACCGTCTCCTTGTGAGTAAGAGAGGACGGGGTGTTTGTTTGTATGTACGTATGTATGTGTGCGTGCGTGTGTTGAGGGGAAGCGCTTAGTTTTGCCTGGAGACTCCTTGGATCGAGTCCCTGGAAACCTTACAGGGCGGGGGCGGCGCTTTGTGCATGGTCCGAAGCCTCGTCTCCCGGTTTTTCGGCGTCTCCGATGCAGCCTAGGTAGATTCTGGCTCTAGAAAGAGCTGCGTGGAGAACCCCTCGGGTGGGATCTGCTTTTCGGGAATCTGTGGATTACGTTTTATTGGTTTCAGAAAAAACCCGTTCCAAAACGGAGGACTTACAAGGCTGCGGATCCCTTCACGTTTACACCGCCTTGTGCGGGATTTGTTGGGAGGTGGGGAGAATTATGGGCAGGAAATCCCTCTGTCAAGGACCTGGTTGCAGACCCCCGAACCGAGGAAACGACATAATATACTGGATACTGAGTTTCTCAAACCGAGAAATGTACCGTATATTGTTAAAGGAAATTAGCTCTTTCTGGAAAGGGAATGGGTTTGGAGAGAGGGAAGGGCTGAAAGAGTTATAAGATTCTTTTTCTTCCAAAACCTGAAAAGGCTAGTTTAAGGACCCAGTTTAAAAGTTTGGTTCCTCAAATGTTAACTTTCCAGTTGAGAAAAGACAAACTCAGCTATGGTGGAGATGCCCAACAGATATGTTGTGTACTCTTGGAAATCCCACACCTTTTTCCTCCTGCAAAAGAAGAGTGACAGGATGGAAGCAATACTTTGGGGATCTTTTGATGTGGAAGAAGGCAGGAATAGATTATATTCTGGCATCACCTTTGATAAATAGAAATCATCCTGGAAGGATAAGGTCTGATTCTTGAATGCAGCTCCCCCCCCCCCCCCCAAAAAGATTGTACAATAGAAACCCAAATTTTCTTTCTTTGGGAACTTTTGCTGGCATTTTATTTGTTTTGAGGGGGAGTAATGTAAACTGGAAAGTAAATTATGCAATACCTTGCCCAGTGGTTTTCAAATAATATTCTCATGCTTTGGCTTATATCAATTGAAATATCTTTATACCCGACTGAGGATAATTTCAGATCATAAAGATATAGCCACAAATACACTGAATAGTAAAGGTTTAGCTGGATTTGAGAAATAAGATCTATTTCCATACATTGTATGCTAATTTTAACTGTTCAGAGTTACAAAAATCTCCATTCCCCACCTCCAATCTAATGCAATGTTAAAAATATGTTTTGAGTGAGTTCCTGTTACATAAAGTAAAATTGATAGGTCTGTTTGTATGCAAATTTACTTAGATGTCATCATTGAAACCAATAGGAATAATATGCAAATGCCATTAAACACGGACTGTAGATTAGCAAACTGATCTGATTAACAATAACAAATAACTTTGAGTGTTTTAAAATGCAAAGCAGTCTGGTTTATACTGTATAAACTTTATTCTTACAGCCTGAGGTATAGTTTATTTAAAACAGTGTTGAATGTAATTGATTGTACCATTTTTTTCTCTAAATGATTCATTCATCCAACAAGTCCAGTGCTGTTGAGTGTAATTGTTGACAACTCTTGCTGTGAAAATTTCCAGTCTTTGCTGAACTTTATTCTTAAACTTGACACTTTTCAGAGAGACAACTGAAAAAAAAGAGTAATTTACAACATCTGTGGAGCTTGTGCTTGGAAAATACAGATGTGCTCTGTGTTCTGTTACTTAAACTTTGGCTTGCTCTATCTGTTCTTACTATTCTTCTGGGAATCTCTTTCTCATTAAGTTATAAATGTGCCAACTTCATTTTGAACGGAACTTTTCTGAAATAATCCAGCCAACATCATAAAACATATGTAATTACTGGTGTAATTAATTTAAAGATACAGTGCTAAAATGTACATGTGAGCATGAAATATATTCAAAAGAACTGGTGTGCGTAGAATCATAGACATTACTTTGGAGCAAGTCATATTCAAATACTGATCTTTCAGTAAATATTCATTGGACTATATACAGTGGTCTGTTCTTCTCTTAGGGGTTATTAAAAGCTACCTCCACATGTTCTTATGCTCTTGTGCTCTCCATCCTTGAGTTATTCTGTGAAATTTGTGCATATTGTGAATTCACACTACACATATGTGAAATCTGTCTCCACTGCTGATCCCAATCCTTTTTCCTGCCTTTGTTAAGTCACTTCCGCCCAAGATAATTAGTGACAAAACCTAACAGATTTATACTATACCATGATGCTGCCTTTGGATAGTGTTTTAATAAGGAGGCTGGAATACCAGTTTCATATACTTGTCTTGGACTGCTTATGAGATGAAGGCAATAATATAGGACATGGCAGAAACAATAACAATTACCATGGTTAGATGCAAATAGGGAAAATTATATTCCTTATTCAAATATGATGGATTCATTTTGGCAAATTGCAGCATAGTTGTAAACAATGTTTTCTTGAAAGTAAAATACATTCATTTCACTTGTCTTTAATGGTTTGGAATGTAGATTTAAGCATATTATTAAATGTGTACCCTTTTATACACAGCCACTTAATGCAGAATATTCTGACAAATTTAAACTGTTTCTCATAACTGTTTCATATTAATTGGACTGGTAGAATAAATGAAGCCAAGCCAATAATAATATACATTTGCTAATCCTATTCATGGTACTATAATTACATAAACATAGTTTTCGAAAGGTTGTTGGCATATGAAAAAGACCAAATATGTACAGTACCGAACAATGATTTCTATTTGGAAGGAAATCCCATTCAGTGTTTATTTCCAGGTAAGTACAGAATTTCAGCTTAACAGTACATTTCAACATTAAACTTTTAAACTGCTTTCCTATTTTGACCACTTATTTTGCAAGAAATCAAGTTAAAGGAAATTATTCCTACAATATTTTAAACAGTTGCTCAAGGAAAATATTAAATAAACAAAATTAAAAGGAAATGCTTTTTTCAGTAGATGAATAATTCAGCTGACAGATTGATTGAAAGTGTCAAATACTTGCTGCAAAGAATGAGGTTTTGGTTAATCAGATTACATGGTGTGACATTTTGCCAGCTGCAGAAATTGGTTATAAAAAGTTTATGGAAGACCTGGGAGCAAATATTTTTATGAAGATATTGGCTGTTTACTTCTGCTTTATTTTCCCTCAGAGAAGAGGCTTCAGTGAATGGAACATAACGTTTCAAATGTTTTCAACATTTTACATAATTGAAAAAAATTATCCAGTGATAAGCCATTAAGGCAATTATGATCATAAATATTTTTTCATGGATATTTAAACAGAAATTAGAATTTTCAAAGAGCACGTTTATGATGAGATAAATTTATCTGATATGTGTATGGATGCCTGAGCCATTTCCAAGATATTACAGACTGATTATATGTTATATGTTGCAGACAGATATAGTCTTATATGATAAATGATTGAGAAATGGGGAAAAAAAAGTAGTCCCACTTTGTTCTGGATGGTTATCATTGCCCTGAAAAATAACATTACTATTAATTAAAATATGCGCATTTACTTAAGATTGTATTGAATGGTACATTTAGCTATACTTTCCACAACCTACAGTGAATTGACCCAGTTGGAATACCGGAGGGAAAATAACTCTTGTTTCAACTTTTGTTGAAATGGTAGTTGATACACACAACAGAATTAGGGATAATTGCTGTTAGAGGATTTGTAGATTCTGGCTATTTTCTAGTGTTTGGGTGTCAAGAGGGAAAATCTCAACCTTGATTTGTATGAACAGATTTTAGCAATTGTACATTTTGGGATGGTCTAAGTGAGGTTCACATAAATTAATGAAGTGAACTGGCAGTTGAATCCAACTGAGACGATTAAGCAGCTGCTCTGCCTTCTTGATGTGTAAAAGGGAACTCTGTTTAAAATATTCTCCATGCATGCCATTCTGACTAATAAGTCATGTTCCTAGGAATGAGAACTCTACAATTTTAGCTCTTTGGTTTTTTAAAAAAAACATTTTGATTTATATTCAAAAAACAGTACTGTAGTGTATGCAGTACTTCCTACCTCAATGTTAGATTAATAGTATGTCACTAAATGATTAGAGGTAGACTTCATCTTACTTGTCACCAAATGTATCAAGATAATTGAGGTATTACAAAATATTGAAATACAACACTAGTTATTTTTATCACTGGTAAAATAAATACATGGTAGATTCTGAGTTTACTGACTAGGACAATCGTCATTAGAAAAAAGGATGAATTCCAGATCAAATCCTATAGGCGTAAGCTTTGCTAATATCTTATTTGCAAAAAATGTCGCATATTTATTTATTTAGCTAGGCATTCAGAAAAACAAAGCAATGTTATTTATATGTATTAATTAGTACAGCAAGACTACTCTTGATTAATATAGTTTATTAGAGGTCAACTATGATGACATAAAATCTCATTGATTTAATTTGTAAATTTACTCTGGTTTGCTAATTTGCTCGGTTTTGAAGACAATGCTCTTATTTAAATAATCCTTTACTGATTTGCAGAATCATGTATATTAGTTCATTCATGACAGTTTATTCCTATAATTTTTTCTGTAATGGTTCAAGGTTTTTATTTAGAGCTATTATACAGTTTTTAAAATGAAATCTGAATTAGAAATAAGCTTCTTGCCTAAACATAAAATCAGAGTCTTTTAAAACAGTTTAATTATATAGTATTTCTATTCTATACCATTTATTGATTTGTTGAGGGTGAAAGTAATTGCAATGTGATAAACATGCATATCCATATGATTTTATGACAATGTATGTAAGGTAAGTGGCTCTGAATAAAAAAAAAATCAAAAGAATTCCACATTCTATAACTTGTAAATATTTATCACTACTATAACTAATACTAATTTAATTCCATTTGGGCTTTAACTTTTTCTACTCTAAATTTATTTCCCTTTTTTGCAATAATTTATTTTTTCTTCTGCTGGAATACAATGATATATTAGCTCCACATCTGTAAAACATTTAGTCTTGGAGTTTATTGTCATTGAGTTGATAAATTTAGTCATGTAAGATAATTTGTTAATTTACTTCCCAAATTGGTATAATTTTTTAAAAGTTCTTTTCACCTTATACAACTGCATATTTAATTTTATGACCACAGTCATACATAGTTCAGAACTATTCTTCTAAATGTACTGTATATATCTGTAAACAGTATGTTATCTTAAGATAGTTATGCTTTTTTCCTTTTTCACTGAAATACTGCAAGTTGATATTTTGCTGTGTCTTAGTTTGAGCTAGTTCAGAGCTTTTTAGGAGGATATACATCTACATACATATGTACACAAACACATATATACGGTGTATGCACACACACACAGACAGAGACACACGGAATGTCACACATTTGATTCTGAAGAAAGCTTAACAAAGAAAGTTACAGATCTTTTTCTCTGATGGAGCTTTTTCTTGACAAATTTTAAAAAATGGCTTTTAGTTATCTCCAAATCATACTTTATAATACATATAATTAAAAACAGGAGGAAGCATATCTACAGACGATTATACAGGATAAATTTATTTTTTCCTTGTGGCAATGAAATATCAGCATTAGCCATGCTTTAGCAATACCTCTTTTTAAATTTCATATTTTTTTAGTTTTTCTGTTGGTATATGGTATATGGTAAAAAGCAGAAGCAAAAACAAATAAAGGACCTAACAGGATGTTTAGTTCATAACAGCATCACTCATTCCTCTTTTACGTAGGAAAATGACTCAGCACTAGAATATTACTGATTTAGAAAGTGAGTTTGAACATCCATTAGGAATAAGGAATTCCCCCCCCCCCCTCCTAAATTTGTTTTTCTGGTATCATCTACTGTTTCCTTCTCTGGAAATGCTAATCTATATATTTCTGATTGTTGTTATTATTACATGTATCCCTTGCAAGTGATCCTTGGAATTCTCTGATGTACAGATACTCTTTGACATACAACAGTTCTTTTAGTGACTGTTCAAAGTTACAATGGCACTGAGAAAGTGAGTTATGGCTCTCTTTCACAGAGTTATGACAGTTGCTGCATCCTCATAGACACGTGATCAAAATCCAGACACTTAGCAACTGACTCCTATTTATGATGGTTGCAATGTCCCAGCTTCAAGTGATCACCTTTAGTGACCTTCTGACAAGCAAAGTGAATGGGGAAGCCAGGTTCACTTAACAACTGTATCATTAACTTAAGCAGTGATTCACTTAACAACTGTGGCAAGAAAGGTCATAAAATGAATCAAAAATCACTTACCAAATGTCTTACTTAGCAATAGAATCTTGGGCTCAATTATCAGTTGATTATTATCAGTGTAATAATCTTAGGTATCTCCTAGAGAACGTTTATTTTACTTTTGTTAGATGAATTAGTCTTCTTGCTTCTTCTGACTCTTGAAATCCACCTGTGTTTCCTTATCTTCTTCTGAAGTAGAGGTTCAGTCCACTCTATGCTTTAACCAAAGTTCTTTTGACCGATCATCTGTCTTGAGGTCATTTAAATGTCTAATGCTAAACTGATTTGGTTTAGACAACCTTCTGCTATTAAACTGTCTCCTTCACCTACTTGCTAGTGAAGCACAGAGAATTTCCTTTTCCTCAGCATGTAGGTGGAAAAGGTCAGAGGCACAGGCTTTCTATTGAAGCATGTTATTTCCTAATCAACTTTATTTGTCTTTTTGGTCTGTCTTTAGTTAACAGGCTTGGTTTTGTTCATCAAGTATGAGTGAATATGGATATAACGAAATGCAGGATTCCAAAATAGGAAGAGGAAGGAGAGTTATGTATGTTTTCTACCTTGAGTTATTTATAAAAGAAATAAAGGCAGGGGAAAAATTGAATGAAAAATAAATAAATAAACAAACAAACAAACAAACAAACAAATAAATAAATAATAAATATAAATAAATAAATAAATAAATAAATAAATACAAAATTTCCTATAAATTTGAATATAATATGAAGATGTGCTGGATATTGTTTTGTTCTGATATTATATTATTAGGAGTTGATCCATTCATAGATAATAAAGTAATGGATGAATATCCTTGATCACTAAATCCATTTCATTTAGATTAAAATAAAATGGAATCAGTGATCAAGGACATTGATAGATATTTTCCATTATTGTATGCACAAAGTTGGAACAATAATGAAATACCCACAAAAATAGATTAGATTATAACATTGATGGAGCATGTGGAAATGTCTAAATTGAAGACTTTGGTCAGGGAAAAATGATAAAGACCTTTTAAAAAGTTTGGAAGCTTTATGGACTTTTTATTGAAAGGAGAAAAGACTAAACTGATGATTTATGGATTTGGGGGTTAAAAAGGGCTAAGGAGCGAGGAGAAAGAGTAAGATGGCAATTACTCAATGGAGAAAAGGAAAGAAATTAAAATTCTTTGTTTTTTTACTTTTTATTGTTTTCTTCTTTTTATTCTTCTTTTCATTGTTTGCTTCTGTTGTATTCTAAATTTCTAATAAAATATTTTTAAAGGACATTTATCAATATTTATGAACTTTGCACTTTCTAACTGGGTGAATGGCTTCTAAAAAAGTAAATAATAATCATTTAAAATTTATGCAGTGTGGGTGGGTCTTTTAAATTCTATTTAATGGCTAAAAATCCTTCACATTTGCTGAAGTGCTGGGCCCCTTGTATAAAGGCTTCTTTTGTGGTATTTCACCAGGTGGCAGCACCTGGTTAAATTTATCAGGCCTTTAAAGCTAAGCATCACTTGGTACTTGGATGGGAGGGTATCAAAATATCAGGGCTATAGGCAATCCTGGGAAGTTTTAAAGTAATCCTGGAGGAGGAATGATGATCCATTTGTATATCATTTCCAAGGAAAATGGAACTCAGTTTGACCACATTTATATATACATAGTGTATACTTCCTGGATGACTTAGTGAACCACGCTGCAATTATAAGGAGAGTGGTTATAAATTCTATTTTCATCATCCTTTTTTTCCTCAGTTGCTATGAATTAGGTCAATATTATCCTGCTCCATATTGCAGAACAAAAGGGTTGATTGTCTGAATTCCTTTCCTTCACTTTCTTTTATGAACACATATTTGTTGATCATAGTTTGTATTCTCAGTATTTTGGCCACATTCAGTGCTCTCAAATTTATTGCTTCAGTAATTATGTTCATTTGTACTACATGTGGATACGTTCTGCATTAGTAATTTCCTTTAAATGTCTGATTCCCCCCCCCCCCTCCAGTTCTGGTTTTTAAATGGGCTGATGTGCTGAAGCTTCTTATCTTGAGACATCTTGTTTCTTTCCTTATTTAATCAGGATATGTCTTAACATAATGGTTAGACTACAGCTCTGTTCTTAGTAAGGATGCCATTTACGAAACAATTGCAGCTGCCTTAGTTTTGCTAAGTCTCCGTAGCTGAAATGATCAACTGCTGTGTCAATTTGAGATGGGAAATAAAATGGAAGGGTCACTGACCCTTCAATTCCTTCACCCATATAGGGCCTATCCCATAATAGGGCCCCAGGAAGTATAGCATACTTCTAAACATGCGTTCAAACAATGTAAAGCAAGGATTCTCTCCTTCCCAGGAAATATATTTATGGGGAAACAGGAAAGCCAGCCTTTCTATATGTGCATATGAGATTCAGTGAAATATACTTCTGTACTGTGGCTGCAATTCAATTGTCTCCATTTTCCATGGTCTAACAATTTTACATAATTAGACTGGAACAATCAGAAATAACAATTTCTAATTATGATTCTTATGGCAATGAAATCTGGAGTAGTTTGCCAAAGCTACTTTATGGCACATTAAAAACAAAATAATGTTCAAACATCTAATACAAGTATTTATTTATTGGATAATAATTTGTATTTATTGGTCTTACGTTTGATATTAAAAATGCACTTACTTTGCTAAATTGACCCAGGTCATGTAACAGCAGTGTTAAAACAACCCCTAACTACAGGTAGTCTTCATGACTATAATCATGACAGGTACTGTATTTTTCGGAGTATAAGACGCACCGGAATATAAGATGCAATATGGTTTTGAAGAGGCAAATTTTGAAAAAAAGTTTTTGCACTCTGCAAACCTCCCCAAAATGGCCTGTTTTTCGTGAAAACGGGCCCTTTAAAAAAAGGCATGAATAGCCCTTCGCCGGCTTGTGGAGTGTTCCGGGGGGGGGGGTGTTGGGTAAAAACGAGCAAAAAACGGCCCATTTTTTGCTAAAATGGGCCCATTTTTTGTCAAAAAAGACATTAGGAAGCTTATAGAGTGTTCCTGGGGGCGGGGGGGGGGGGAAATTGAGCAAACAATGGCCCATTTTTTGCTCATTTCTGCCCTCCCCAGCTCCCAGGAGCTCTCTGAAAGCCTCCTACAAGCTATGCATGGCCATTTTGGTGAACGGGGTGGAGTTTCAGGAGACAAAAAAGTGCTCTATTTAGTGTATAAGACGCACTCAGATTTTTAGCCTCTTTTTTGAGGGAAAAGGGTGCGTCTTATACTCTGAAAAATATGGTAACTTAGTTGTTAAGATGAAACCACAGCTGTATTTGTAATCTTACTTCAACTTTTCTTTGCTTTACAGACCTGATAAGGTTGTAACTGCAAGGATTGCTCACAAAATTACTTTTTCTTTACTAACTGCAAGTGTTTGTTAAATGAAATAATTACATAAGAACTACTTTTATAGATCCAAGCACATTTGTTACAGTAGACACTAGATTTATTCATCAATACTTGATTAAAGAAAGTCATAGCTTGAAGCAGACAGGTAATATACCACATTTTGAATTGCACATCTTCAAAACCAGAAGAGCTGTAACATGCGCTGTACAGGTAGTCCTTGACTTACAACAGTTCATTTAATGACTGTTCAAAGTTACAACAGCACTGAAAAAAGTGACTTATGACTGTTTTTCACAGTTATGACCTTTGCAGCATCCCCGTGCTCATGTGATCAAAATTCAGTCACTAGGCAACTGGTTCATATTTATGACCGTTGCTGTGTCCCAAGATCATGTGATCCCCTTTTGCCACCTGACAGACAAAGTTAATGGAAAAGGCAGATTCACTTAACAACTGGGTTATTAACTTATTAACTGCAGTGATTCACTTAATAACAGAGGCAAGAAAGGTTGTAAAATGGGGCCGTGAAGTAAAAGTCCCAGTGAATCAGGCTCAGTAGGAACAAAACCCAAATTGAATACATACTGTTTTTGAAGTTAAATGTACATCAAATGAGTAGTGATGTGGTAGACTTCAGTGTATATATTTATAATAACATCTAACAACTCTCCTATTTAATCTAGTTTTTAATACTTTGATTACAAGCATGTCCTTTCTACACTCAGTTTACTGCTTTTTGAAAATAATATCTGTGGTATTATCTGCGGTACCTGATCTCTGCAGTAGATTTTGTTTATCTGGGTAAGTATAAGGCAGAATAATGGATGTAGGCCAGTGGTGGGTTTTCATTTTTTTTACTACTGGTTTTCTCGTGTGCACGTGTGCGCACAACACTTCTGTGCTTATGTAGAATGTCCGGGCAGGTGGGCGGAGCTGGTAAAATCCGGGCCGAAGTGGCAGAAACACACCTCTGATATAGACCTTTTAATAACAAGGCTGATATGTAGGAAACATGTTGAAAAGATTTACTCTTTATAATTGTACCCTTGTTTGAAGGGTTATGAGTATTTGGAGGCCAGGGACACAATAGTCTTTCTACAGCTTTCCTAGTTCCCTGTTTCAGAGTATTATTTATTATAGCACAGGCTTACTATTTTAGTGTTTTTAGGAAAGAAAGAGATAACGTGGTCTAAAGCTCTTCATGGGAGGATAAGAGAAAGAAAAAAGAGGAATACTGAATTCTTCGGTTTAGCATAGAATAACTAATGGGTATTAATTTACTCTGGATATCAGAACTAATGCTTGTATAAGAAATACTTCAGTAATCTACAAAGCCAAGGAACTAAAAAAAATGTACTTACTGGATGCATGGTGGGGAATGATATGAAATGTATTATTTGAATATAGTGGAATTTATTTATTTATTTGTTTGTTTCTTTGTTGGTTATCCTATCTTTATTATGTTACAAATAAGTTAAGGCGGTAAACATATCCACCACACATTTCTCTTCACAACAATCTATGAGGTGAGTTGGGCTGAGAAAGAGAATGACTGTCCCAAAATCATCCAGCTGGCTTTCATGGGACTTGCAGTGTCTTGGTTTCTTGTCTTGTGCCTTAACCACTAGGCCAAACTAGCTTTAATGATCTTATTTAATTATAATAATGAGCTTTCTTCTTCTGTCCTATGGACTACAAAGAATTGTGGCATTGGCAGCAGACACAGGAACAGAGTATTGGAAACAACTACCAGTATGTCTAATATCCTAATCAGGAAGGCTGGTGTATGTGGTGATTTACTGATACTGTTGGATAAATAAATAAAAGTGGAAGCTGCTCTCACTCAAGAGGGTGAAGAAAGGATAGTATGGTTAAAAGTGTTTTGCAATTTGTAAAAATTGTGAACACTTAAAATAAAAGGAATTTAAAACATCTGCTTCTCCCATGTGTGCTAAATAACAGCTATAGCGTATTAGAGAAACAATGTCAACATCAGGTTTGATTTGTCTGCAGCATTCTGAATTACACAGCTAAGCAGAATACTAATTTAGAGTACTGACAACAATATTTTAAGTCACAGGACACACTGGAAAAAAATTGGAAACAATTTGAAACACCTGGCTCATTCATCTGACAATGTGTAAACTATTATGAAAGCATTTCAGAGCAAGCTTTGCTGCCAAAATTCAGTAGCAGAGATAGCATTTTGAACTGCAGACAATTAAAGGATCTGTTGATTCCCGGATACTTTTTTCTTTTGCTTCTGCCACACCAAAGTCTTTCCAGAATCTATGTCTTCTGTTTTCCCTTGTCTACATTTCCAGTGTGTAAGATTGTTAATATACAAACTTGTTTGTATTGTTTTAATTGACAGATTTTTATATGCATTTTCTTAATAGCGATGCTTTTGTAAACATTTTTCCCAGAGAAAATTGAATTCTTAATGCATATATTTATATTCATAGTGTGCAAATGCAAGCATATATTTCTATTACAAACTTCATGTTAAAACTGCACTTCAGATTCTAAGACGTAATAAGATGGGTGAAATACAAATAGTTAATAATTTAAAAGCTTCTAGGCCTTTTGGCGAAGATCAAATGTAGCATCAAGCCAACTTAAAAACAAGTCCAGAATCATCATCTAACCATGTAGCTTCCAACTATATATAAAATGGATTAAAAAATAATATTTGGCAGGTCATCACATTTTTGTTACAAAGGTCTTGATAGATTGGAATGTTTTACAATGCTTAAGACATTTTTTTGTCTCATTTATTTTACTTTTAGACTTGCTTGGTTTTTTCCCATTCCCTGCTTTTTGTAACATCTCAGCTGATGATAATATCCCCCAAAAACGGACAAACTTGCATGGTCTTTTATGCTGCATTAATTAATTGGATTTCTTTGCTGCCCATCTTGCAGTAAACAACTCTGGGTGGCTTCCAGGATTAAAAACCTAGCAAACAATAACTCTAAAAGAGTAAACATAGAAATCCCAATCAAGATAAAGTTAAAAGATGGAAAGGGGGGGGGAATAGGGTGCTGATGTTTCCCCATTAGGGCCCCAAGCCATCTGGCAGAACCAGGTCTTCAGGTTCCTGCGAAAGGACAGAAGGGTGAGAGCCACTCTCCTGGGGGTAGTGTGGTGGTGTTGATGTTAAAATGACCCTAAGTACAGGAGCCATGGCAGAGAAGGCCCTTCTCCTGGATCCCGCCAGCTGGAATTCCTTCACTGATGGAGCTTGTACCATGCCTCCTAGGCTGGCATAGGTCGGGGCGAGCCAATCCTAGTGGAAGACAGTTCCTCAGGTAGCCTGGACCTATGCCATGCAGTTGACCTAATAGCTCATAAAGTCATTATCAAACTGTGAAGGTCAGTTTTTTAAAAACTCATTTTAATGCAATTTCAATTAGTAATGAAATGGATTCAAGAGAAACTTACCTTTAAACATTGTTATATTAAATAACATTTAGCTAAATAAATCTAAAAACTAGCACATGAGGAAATATAGCCAAATCTGAGAATGATCTGTTCAGATCATAATAAATGGAACCTCCATAAACCTCATGAGTAGATCCTACTCATTAATTGCTTCTGTTTCTGAGGACAAAGATAGGCACACAATCCTTTCCTATCGCTGGGAGCCAGCAAAAAAGTGTACTAGTATAAAGTGTGTTGTCCTAATTACCAATCCTCCCCCTTCTTCTCCTCTTCCTGTTGCTGCCCAGGAATGGAGAGAAATTAGCTGCTGGCTTTAGGTTCTCACTTTGTGGAGGTGAATGAAATATCTCAAAGCAGCCTTACTGGCAGCTGACCAGTGACTAGCTTGTCCCGAAGTTGCTTGTTCAAGAGGCAACTGGACTTTCTTGTTTTTTCTTTGAAGACGTTTTGCTTCTCATTCGAGAAACGTCTTGGATGAAGAAGAGCTGAAGAAGCTTCTTGGATGAGAAGCAAAACACCTTCAAAGAAAAACCAGAAAACCAGGTTGTCCTCTTGAACAACCACTTTTGGGGCAACCATGACCTGGATGACAGAGAATCTCCATAGACTTTTAAGCTATGCACTTCTTCCCTTCTATGGGCCAAACCAAATGACTTTTTGGTGAAGTAGGATGTGCCACCTATGTGTCCTTCAAATATGTTGTCATCTGAAAGAGCATTTCTTCTCTGAAAGGCTCAGAGCCAATATGTGTATTTACCTGGGAATTAAATGACACAAGTGTCCCTGGACCCTGGGCTCCCAAAAGATTTATTTTGCATTGCAATTTAGTGGATATTGCCTAAAGCTGCAGTTTGGAACATACATATTTTTGGGGGGAATAAACTTGTTGAAAATAGTGGGACAGCCTGCAATTCATAATGAACAATAAGGCTGTCTCCCAGCTCTATCACCCATATCCACACTCTAAGACTTAGATTCACTTGTCCTCTTTCTTCTGAAATCATTTGATGTTTAACTAGTCCTGTAGAAAAGAAACTTGGGGAGAAAGTTACATTTTAATCACATCATTCCACCATTGCCAACAACAATCCACTCCATTTTCTTTCCTGGAATTGTTCAATTCTTTGCAAAGTCATTCTTTTGGAATTTTGGCCCAAAAGAGCTTGTGACATGGAGTAAAGGGAATGCATGGCAGAGAATCAGTCTCTTCAGAGTGATGGAAAATAGTTTTGGCCAAGTGTAGATACATTTCTGCTGTCTTCTGAACAGGTAGCCCTGTTTTTTTTTAAAAAAAAATCTGCTTTAGAAGTGTAATAAACCTGTGTTTATATGAAGTCCATGTAAGATCTGACAATTATTGTGAAATGTGCCACGCAGGCATTATATCCGCCATGGAAGAAGATGGATAACAAGCAATGCAATGATTTTTAATCCACTGTAATTCTGAAAAAAAAAAGTTTGATCAGTATTTCTTCCTTTTAATAGTATTTTAGGGAGGCTTAAGGAGCTGTTCACATATTTATTGACAATTCAATACTTTAAAATTAGATAATATGGATCAATTGTAACATTTTCTAAAAAAAATCCCCAAGCTTTAATTCCTTCTGAATTCTAGCTATGAGGCTTCATACAAAATGTGGGAATAAAACTCACAGTCCCCCATTTCTAGTCTAGAAGCTGCTTTAACTGCTACATCAAAGTGGTTTCTTCCCCTTTTACTTTATATTAATTTATTTTCTAGTATCATGTTTAAAAAAAACTTGCAGGAAAATTTCATAACATTTGACTTTCAATAAAAAATGTTATTTGAACAATATTTATACTAATTTGAGTTATTTCTATAACCTATGCTCTGTGTGTAAAGGTGATGTATGTTTGCTTACATGTTACTCATTCTAGGAAGTTTAGTGCTCCATTTTTAGATGGGTGTTTTTTTAAAATTCTGTCCCCTTCAGATTCAGGGCAGTCACTAAACATGACGGTAAGATAAGAAACATATAACCGGAGGGTGCCTGAAGGCATTTTGATTTAAGTGAAGCTACAGCTTGAAAATTGCTCCCTGGCCTTAGCACTTCAAGCAATCATCAGATACAATTCTCTAACTATTTATTCTTCCTGAAACATATGAAAAATTCATTGATTTAATTGATTGATGTAAAATTGATTTAATTTAAATGCCACATATACTGATTAAAAATGCAGTTTCAAACAATATAAGTGTAATTTGCTTTCCAGTACTAAAAACATTTTAAACAAAATTTGATATATTAATAGGCACTCTTCTAAAGAAGAAAGAAATGAAAAACTGTTTGCTTTTTTTTAAAATAGACTTTTTCTGAAAAGAGGTTAGCAACTGAACATCAAGGCCTTACTATTTCTAATGCTCCTATTATTTAATACTGAGGTACTAAATGGAAAGTTTAATATATATTTTGAAAGAATCAGTATCTATTAACCAGGTTTAACCTGGTTTATGATACTGTATTTATACATTTTTTCTGCCCAGATGCTTCAATATGGGGAAAACCTTTAAAAACATTTTCAGTAGCTTATATAAGAATTAACATAGAGATTCTTGTAAATCTGTCAATCTTTCAATCATAATGTTCTAAACATACTTATTATTTTCCATGACTATTTAGATCAATATGAATTTGACTTAGAAAGTTATAATAAATTGAGAAAGAAGGAGCCCTCATCCTCTGTGTCTCCTTGGTTTTAATGTCTGATTTTAACTTTGTTTTAACTGTATATGTAACTATAAGGCTCCCTGAGATACGTTGTGCTAAGATGGGTGGCCAATAAATTTTATAAATAATAACAAATAATAAATATAATATTTAGGAATTTATTCATAAGCTGCAGCAACCATTTGAGAGAAGTATTTATTTTTACAAAAATAAAATAATTATAGCTGAGAGGCAATATATTACCATATGATCAGAAAATCCATGAATTTTATTAAATAGCCCATTAATTTATTCAGATTGTTATTGTGATAATCTGCATTATTTTGAGCTATGCTTGTCACATTTCATTATTCATGCCTCAGTCTATGTTGGTTGAGTCACTTATTTTTTTTTCTTAGAACTTTAGTCGTTCAATATTTTATTATATATATATTTAATAGACCAGCGGAAAAATCCATAATAAAGTGTAAAGTAATGCTTTTCTTAATAGCAAGAAAGTAAAAAAAAAACTGGTAAGAAAGAGTAATTTAGCTTTACATTTTTAATGAAATGGAGAATAAGAGACAAATCAAGTTAATAAAGTAAGAATTAAGGTTAATGCAGTTATTTGTTTTTATATCTAGCACTGCAGTTATTAGAATTATGTGCTTCAGTTCTAATTATCTTTAATGTTCATCTTGTTAATTTGCTCTGTGCATCATTTTATGTTAGCCAATGTAAAACAGACCTCTTCAGTCTAAGACTTAGGTAATCTTCTATGAAATTATATCATGTCTAACTAGTCAAAGTTACTTTACTCCTGAAGAAAAATTAGTATATGTTTCTGAGTCAGGGCTCTTCACTGAATGTGTGAATTGCCTTTGTTCTTTTTGATTTTTAATAATAATTTTTGATTTTGTTTAAATAGAAAAAACTCAAAGTGTAAATTGGGGTTGTGTAAAGACAAGAGACACCAAGAATCTCACCAAGCACGAAGATAACAGAAGTTTCAGAACAGGATTGCTGAATTCTGGTTGAATGCTAGTTGGCTGAATATTTTATTGACTTTATTTTTCCCTGTTACTTTTATTTCCCCTAAGCCAGGAACTATAGTTTCGTGTAATGAGATTTTTTATATTCTCTAAGGAAGTTGAATGGCTAAATTCTAAAATGACTATTTTGAGTTCAAAGGCACCTATTTCCAATATTAGTGTATTGACTATATTAATTCAGTCACATTGATTTATGTATAAAATATGCTGAATAGTTGAAACTTTAAAGGGTACATCAGGATAAAGACATGTCTAGTCGAAGACTCATTATATGTAGATAAAGCTCTTTGAAATCTGTCCAGATGCTTAGTAATATTGTTATAGGCTTTACCCATTTTTGATATACTGTACCTTTTATTAAAAGGATATAAAATGGCATGAATATGTAATATCCTTTAATTGGTTTAAAGACTTAACATTCCAAAGCATTATAGAAAGAAAAGCCCTTCACTTTGATTTAACATTTATGAAAATGTTAGATTCTTCTGATAGAAGTTGTGTGATTGAAAAAATAGTAAATTATTGTCAGTGAGAATACACTTTAAATAAAAAATGAGATTTATCTGCTTAGAAGTAAGTCTAGTTGATTTCAGTTGGGCTTACTCCCATAGCTGTATAGATTTGAAACTTCGGTATTTATTTGTTTGGTGAATTTTCCCCCTTCAATTATAATATCAGTTGTGAAATAAGCAATGTAATATTAGCTTAACTAAATAGATATGCAAAACCAATTTGAACCAGCTTGAATTTAAAACATCCCATTTAGAATTTGAAATACTTCAAAATGTTTTATTTCAAGCTCCTGTTTTGTGCTTGGAACAGTAGTTTCTACTCAAGATCAAGGTTTTGAATTTGAAATGTATTGCAAATACCTATTTAAATTGCAAATTCTTAGTAAGAACATGATTCCATACTGTGGTTTTGCATTGTGTACTTTGTATGTGTGTCTGTCTGTGTGTGCAAGCTATTTCTAGAATTGTAAGAGAGGACTTGGCCTAAAGTCAACTACCTAAGATAGGGCTAGAACTCATGGTCTACCAGGTTTCTAGCCTGGAGCTTTACCATTACACAGAACTAACACTCATTTGTATGCTAATTACTCGGGATGGCACACGTAGCCATTTGTCAGGTCACGCAAGGTGTTGCCCTGTCAGCGGGCCAGCGCGTATGTGCGCCCTGGCCAGCTGAGTTCAGCATTTTTTTAAAGCCATTTTTTGCCCTCCCCAGGCTCCAGAGGCTTTATAGGAGCCTGGGGAGGGTGAAAAGAGCCCCCCCCCGAGAGCCACTCCGGAGGCTTCAGGAGCTTCCCAGAAGCCTCCGGAGCGCAAAAAAACAGGCCCTATGGGCAAACTGGAAGGTCGGGACCGGACTTCCGGTTTGCTCGGAGGGTCAGTTTAAGCCCTCCACAGGTTTCAAGGACCTTCAGGAGGCTTCCCTGAAGCCTCCGGAGGACTAAAAACCACCCTACGAGCAATCCGGAAGTGACTTCTGGTTTGCTGGGAGGGTCCTTTTTATTCCAAGGTCCCTGAAGCCTCCGGAGAACTTAACCCGATCCTCCGTTTTTTGCCCTTCGGAGGCTTTAGGGAAGCCTCCTGAAGGTTCCTGAAGCCTCCAGAGGCCTCCGGGGGGGGTAGGCTGTTTTCACCCTCCCCAGGCTCCTACAAAGCCTCTGTAGCCTGGGGAGGGCAAAAAAAGCATGGAAATATGGGGGGGGGGTCACGCCTCTTATGCACGCATATGCACTGGGGGGTCACACGTTGCATTATGGGTGTGCCACGCCCGTGCATGACCCCCCTGCACTCCCCCCTATGGCATGCAGGCCAAAAAAGGTTCGCCATCACTGCTCTATACCTACATACATATTCTCTTTACATTTAAAAACTGCAGTATTTTTGTTGTTTGTTTTGAATGTGCAAACACTGGGCACATGGGTTTGGTGTAAGTGATACAATTTTGGTAGAATCTTCAGGAAATGTAACAGTACACACATTGTACATTCCCTAATAGGTTGACAAGCACATTATTGTACAACCAATAAATAATCAGGCTAAATTTTAACTATAACAAGGACCACTTATTTGTTTATTTTCTAGTTAAAGATTGTAAGACAAATTGAAAACACACTTTCCCTAAAAAAAAAATGAACCAAATTACTGATATATGCAATACCTGGTACATGGCTTAGAAGATCAAAGCTCTGAAACAGCCAAACTGGATCATTAGGAATGGTGTAGAACAGTGATGACGAACCTTTTTTGGCTCACGTGCCATAAGTGAGGGGAGCGCAGGGGGGTAGTGTGCAGGTGCTCCGCACCCATAATGCAATCCGTGACCCTCCCAGTGTGCATGCGTGCACTACATTTTTTGCATGCTTTTTTTGCCCTCCCCAGGCTTCAGAAGCTTTATAGGAGTCTGGGGAGGGCGAAAACAGCCTCTCCTGCCCTCCCCCCCCCCCGGAGGCTTGAAGGACCTTCAGGTCGCTTCCCTGAAGCCTCCGGAACAGTCAAAAGGAACCTCCTAAGTGACTTCCGGTGTGCTCGGAGGGTCGTTTGAGTGCTCCGAAGGCTTGAGGGACCTTAGGACGCTTCCCTGAAGCCTCTGGAGCAGTCAAAATGACCCTCTGAGCAAACCGGAAGTCTGTTCCCGAACTTCCGGTTTGCCCGTAAGGCCATTTTTTTGCGCTCCGGAGGCTTCAGGGAAGCTCCTGAAGCCTCCGAAGTGGCTCCGGGGGGGGGGGTCTTTTCACCCTCTTTTCATAGGTTCGCCATCACTGGTGTAGAAAGTTACTGTTGCTGAACATATTATTTTTTTCCTTTCTGCATGTTCTTTATTCTTGTTAGGAGGAAAAGTTTACTTTTGAGAATACTATCTAGCTAGGGAATTCTGGATATTGAAGTCTATGCATCTTAAAATTGCCAAGTTTGCAAAACACTGGACTAATAAGAGCTTTGTGTATCTATATTGCAAATTTTGGTGTACCAAAGAGAGGTAAATGTTTTCAGTAGATGGACCAAAGTGTGCTGATTAGAATGCCTATTATATTTTTTTTCTTTAATGCCTGAAAGATGAACATTTTTAAAACAAAATTTGGCATAATTGTTTCCAAAGTAACCTGTGCATAAGTTGTGCTATTTTTTTTAGGAGGCATAATTTATCATTTAGCAGAATTCATACAGCAGATGTGCCTGTTATGTCATGAAAATAAATTATATTTGGGAAAGTGGTAAGACAAGTATAAGTTCCCAGCTTGTTGCCTCTATTTTTCCTTCTTTTTCCCAGCTACAAATAAAAAACAGTTTGGGGTTCTGGTTAAGGGCACCAGACTAGAAACTAGGTGATTGTTTTAGTCAAGCCTTAGGCACAAAGGCATACTCTCAGTCCTAGGAAGAAGGAAAGAGCAAACTTCTTTTGAAAATATTGCCAAGGAAATTAGATAGACCAGTGTTTTTTCAACCTTGGTTACTTGAAAATGTATGGACTTCAATTCCCAGAATTCCCCATCCATCCATGCTGGTGGGGGAATTTTGGGAACAGAAGTTCATACATCAAGTGGCCAAGGTTGAGAAACACACAAATTTGTCCAAGATGAATTTGAAGGAACAGCAACAACCAAAAGGTAAAAATTATTCAGATACAAACATCTGGAATTCTGCTAAGCATTCAAATGGGCTTTGTGTGTTTTTATTCAAAACACTTTTGAATGTTTGAAAATTGGAACAAAACCTGTGTACAAAGGGAAATGTGCTGATATTCAATGGCACTGTTTCAAGTCGTCTGTGCTGTGCTGGGCACAATGCTTGGAGTGCTACTTTTCCTGTTGCAGTTAGTCTGGATTTTCCTGCTCGGGAAATACCAGGGACCATTCATGTGGAAGCAACTCTTGGCTGAGGTTGGGAGGGATAACCTGAGGCAGTATTTCTCAGCCTTAATCATTTAAAGACTTCTGGGAGTTGAAGTCCATATATCTTAAAATGGCCACGGTTGAGAAACACTCTTCTGAGGGTTGGAGATTAGGAGCAGAGAATGAAATATTTAAGATACACATGGGAGACTGAGGAAGTCATTCTAAATCTGGCTGCTGTTGGGAAGAGGCCCAAAAAAGAAGGTCAGAAATTGCTGCAATGATCCTGGGACTATATTGGATTTACTGCGGGGCTGTGCCTGTAGCTGTGGGAGTTAGAGATTCCTGCCTCGAGCTAACACCATAACTCTAACGAATTTGAGTTTTAAATGCATCTGGTTTTGTTTCAATTTTAAAATAATAGAGGGAAGTTCCTTGTCTCCTTTGGTTTTCAAATCAGCTGCTTTTTGGGGGACATTTTTGATCTCCCAAACCTTCTTTTCCCAAATAAGATCATCTTGCTTCTTTGGGTGAATTAATTTTTCTAATTAGGTGTCCTGTGTGTACTGGTGGTGTCATAGCTGCTGCTTATATAAGGCCCTGTTGTAAGGCAGAAGCCAGGCTGAATTTAATGCTGATTCCTGAGGTAATTCCCAAACTGGATCTGTCTCAGGGTTTCTTGCCAGCAGTGGAGCTCTAAGGAGCAGTTTCCTTCTGATCTGCATCTTTCAGTGGGACAAAACTACCCATCATTGTGAGCTTCTTACGGACCAAAACAATATGCAGACATATTAATGATATAGCACACTTTAGCATGCTATAAATTTTTGAACTAGTTAGTCAGTATCCCAGTCTGTCCTTTCCCTTATACAAGACATTAACTTATCTCCTTTCTAAAATATAGTGCGTATTCAATCACCCAGTCCTTTGTAGTTAAGCAAATCATCATATGTTGAAATCCAGTGTTACAACCATTTCCACCACAGTGATTAAGAAAATCACCACAGTCATTAAACAAATCCAGCTTCTCTAGGCCACATAGCTTGTCGCAAATCATGATTAAGAAGTAGCAGGACACTGCAACCAGTCCTAAATGTGAGCTACTTTCTAAGCATTCAAATTGTTATCATATGACAGCCAGGATGGTGCAAGGACCATAACTTTGAGGACAGGTGATAAATCATTTTTTGGGAGGCAGTTGAACTTTCGTTAAATGAATGATTGTGATTAGGAGTTACCTGTCATAGCTTCTCTGTTGGTTCCTGGATTCATAATTGTTTCTTCAAACATTAGTATCAGCCCTTCAAGATAGACCTCATTTGAACACCAAGGTCAAGAATACTAAAACTACTTTTATTACAGGGTTACAGTAATAGCATCTTACAATTCTGAATGTGCCTCCCAACTCCTTGCTATTGTCCCAAAGAGAATTGGTGTGGTTGTGATCAAGTCTAAAGAAATTCCACTCCTACTTTGGGATTTCTCTTACTTGGCTGGTGTCTTCCTCAAGATTACTTTCTCAGCAATTGCAGTTAGATTTCCAATCTTCTTTTCTGAACTTATCTTCTTCCAGTGCCAGACCTCCTCAAAAAGATGGACTGTTATAATCTTTTTGGCATTGCTGAATTCCTTGAGCACCCCTGTCCCTGAGCAAGCCTTCACTTTTTCTCTTTTTGTTACCACATCCAAACTTTTGGTTTTCCTACAGTTCTGAATTTTCTGACTCTTCCCCAAATCAGCTTATTTTCTCTGCATTCTGACCCCTGTTCTATTATCTAACTTCTGCCAGAAAGCCCAGCAGGAAAGATCTTAGTTGTTATTGCCTACATCCTGCAATTTAACCTTCTCCTTTTTTACACCAACTTTACTGAAGGAAAATGGGTTTAACTCACTAAACACACATAAATACTATGACACATATACTAAGGTTCAGGGTAATCCCTTTTAAGATTTCTCCTGTTTTGCCCAATCTCTTCCCCTCCCTACCCCTAATCTAGGGCTAGCAAGACACATGCAATCTGCTCCTTCCTATAAAAAGGCTCACTCAAACAATCTATAACTGGAAAAGATATACTACTGACAGGAAGGGGCTACTCATAAGGAGGGACAGCTTAAGATTTGCTAGTCAAAAGAGGAGGAAGTTAATTTTAGAAGTATGTCTGATCTTGTGCCAGTGGCAGTGCTATTATAAGGAACCAGTTGCTCTGGAAAGCAAGATGGATGGCATATAAATTTAATAAATAATACATAAATACATAAAATGCTGGGTGAAGTTGAAAAAGGTCGAGAGCTGCAGAAAGGTCTTTTAAGGCAGAAGTAGAAGACATAATGGAAAGGATTGACAAGATAACCAACTTCGTTAGCAAACAAAGGATTAAGTGAGAGAATCGGGAGGAAGAGATACAAAAAAGCTGCAACATCTTGAATTCAAGCTGAATTCAAGTTAGTATTACCTAGGGTTCCCAGAAAATCACCCACTACATCTGACAATGGCATCAAATGACCCAGTCCTTCAGCATGGTAGACTTCCGCTTGCTGACTTTGATTACCAGATGTTTTTGTAAACTTTCAGTAGGCTAAATAGTGTCTCCTGTATCATCAATGAAATGTCAGGACTATTGTGATTAGCAAAGAATATGTACATCACTCATGATTCTTCTCTTTCATTTTGTGCTGCTGAGTGTTTTGTGACATAAATAAGGCAGCAAGATGTGAGGACTTTTTTGCTTCCCTTGTGGGACTTGTTTTCTTTTGCTAATACTTTTATTTTTCCAAGAAGAAAAATGCTAGTTTATTTTGCTTTTGTAGTAGTTAGCCAATCATGTATCAGTACAGATTTCTTATTCTAAACCAGTTGCCTGATGGCCAGATGGGCAGCACCTTGGTATCAACAGCAGCAAGTAAATGAAAGTCTACCATGTATTTCAAGCAGGAGCCTCAAGTCTAGGAAAACCCCCAATTTGTGTACAGGTCTATCTGGAGTAGTGCCACCCCATCCAGAACTAAAGATGATAAACCTTCTGATCCTGAGGCTCTGCATATGCATAGCCACTCTGTCTTATCAGTTGAAACCTGCTGTCCTCCATTCAGCTCTCTGCAACCTCCAGAGGTTATGAAAGGGCAGGCACAGGATCACTTGGATCACTAGGGCTGCAAAGGCAAGCTAGGGCTGTTGCTGGATAGTGATCACTTGTTACCAAGGGCTGGGGTAGAAAATTAGCATCCATGTTTGTTTATTCCAGAATTTATTCCAGAGTGGTTTGTGAATTCATAGGCTCTATAGATTTGTCACAAATATTTGCAGTGACTGCAAGTTTGATCCATTTTTTATTTTAAGGCAGATGAGACATGAACTGGATATATTATCATTTTCTGATTTAACTCTGGGTCATTGCCACTCTGTGGAGATTGAGAACCTATTATAAGATGCCTGATGTGCTTGTGCTTGATGGAATTAGAGTGTTTTCAAATTTATGCTTGGGGATTTTCCTGTCATTTTGGAAGACAATTCTGTTTCTCACTTGATCAGTCTGTGGAATACAGGGGTCACTAACATATTTGACAAGATTGTCCCATGTGACCTCTTTCCAATTGCCAATCATCTTCCTGGTTTTCTGAGGCATTGGAGGAGATAATGCTACTCTTTTGAGTGATGAAAATGTTAAACCAAAATGGAGTATGACCAAGCACTTATATGAGCTCAGGTTTGAACCTATACAGTGGCAATAGCAGCAGCAGAACATCAATATAGTGTATTTTTCAGAGTATAAGATGCACCAGAGTATAAGACACACCAAGGTTTTGAAGAGGCAAATTAAAAAAAAAGTTTTTGCACTCTGCAAACCTCCCCCAAATGCCCTATTTTTCACGAAAACGGGTCCATTTTTTTTTTTAAAAAAGGGCATGAATAGCCCTTAGGAGGCTTGTAGAATGTTCGGGTGGGGGGGAATACGAGCAAAAGCCTGTTTTTTGCGAAAACGGGCCCTTTCTTGTCAAAAAAGTGCAATAGGAAGCTTATAGAATGGTCCTGGGTGCTGCGGGGGGGGGGGGAATTGAGCAAAAAACGGCCCATTTTCTGCTCATTTCTGCCCTCCCCAGCCCCCAGGAGCTCTCTGAAAGCCTCCTACAAGCTATGCACGACCATTTTGGGGAAGGGGGCGTGCTTTCAGGAGGCAAAAAATGCTGGATTCAGTGTATAAGATGCACCCAGATTTTCAGCCTCTTTTTTGAGGGAAAAAGGTGCGTCTTATACTCTGAAAAATACGGTAGGTGGTACACTAATCTAGGATCCTCTGACTACTCACATTCTGATGACCGACAACTGGACTATTGCAATATACTGCATGGGTCAGTTTGAATTTAGAAGTTATAATTAATTTAAAATCTGGGGGCCAGGCTGCTAGTTGGGGCAACCCATTATGCCCAGTTGATAACGTAACAGAATCTTGAAAGCTTACCAAAGTAACTGTTCCACACAGGTTTCACCTAATATTGTTAAGGCAGAGTTACTTTGATCTCTTTTCCTTTCTCCCCTGGATTTAACAATTTATTCTATCTTCGCCCAGTTTCTTCCCTTAACCATCTTCCTTCCTTCTCTTTCATCCCATCCTCTGTTAATCATTCTATCACATATTCCTAGCATTATAGAGCCATGATGTTGAACCTATGGCACACGTGCCACAGGTGGCACGCGGAACTATATCTGAGGGCCCATGAAGCATTGCCCTATGTCAGCTAGAAAGCGCATGCGCCCACTGGCCAGCTGATTCTTGGCCTTACGGAGAGCAGGGGGAGGCCATTTTTGACCTCCCCAGGCTTCCGGAAAGCCTCCAGAGTCTGTGGATGACGAAAAACTGGCCCAACAGGCCTACTGAAAGTTTGTTTCCAAACTTCTGGTAGGCCCATTGGGCCATTTTTTGCCCTCCCCAGGCTTTACCAGGGAGGACCATTGGACCCGTTTTTCACCATCCAGAGGCTCCGTAGGCTTTGCTGAAGTCTGGGGAGGGCAAAAAATGGCCCAAGGGGCCTACCAGAAGTCCAGAGGCTTCAGTGAGGCCTGTGCACGTGAGCGGGGGAGAAGTGCAGGGGGGCTGTGCATCCATGTGTGTGGGAGGGCATTGCATTATGAGTGTGGGCACGCATGCACGTGCGCCCTTTTGGCACCTGAGCAGAAAAACATTCGCCATCACTGGTGTAGAGCATAAGATAGTTATTTCAACTAGATGTTCCACTGAATATTTCTGTAGAGACTTTCCATACTGTATGTCTTATTCGTTGTCATTATCATTATCATCATCAAGACGGATATATGTATATGTTTATAATTAGATAGAGAGAATAATAATATTCCTTATTATTCTCAAAATAGAGTTAGTTTTTTTAGAATTTCTTGAATGTATAATATATTTTTAAACTTTTGAAGCTATTTCAGAGGTTTTAATATCCTAAATTCTAAATAATCTAACTTTTGGTCAGTAACAACACTTTTGAAGCAGTACTTTCCAATCACTTTATCTTAAATTTCTGTTGAATTCTAAAGTGGGAGTTAACTTACTGTGAATAGCAGAATTCTCATTAGTTTCTCTGTTCTAGCAAATTGTTCTAAGATGTGAATGCAAAATATATGTGCTCCAGAAATGAAGGCATATTAGGCAGACAGTATCATTTTAAGAGAGTTGCAAAAGCTATTTGCACAACGGTGGGGGAACACTTAGATTAACCAAACTACATTTTTAGTTTATTGTAGCTCCAGGATATTGATTTCTTGCAAAGGCTTTGAAATTCCATAAGGACTTGATTGCCAGACTTTATTATTTTAAAAGCATTTTAGCCAACCACAGTAGCTGTACATGTAAATGTTCCAGGAGGCACCAGATAGAAATCTAGTTAGTGCTTAGAGTATTGTGCTGTCATAAAATAAACAAAAGATGATTTAATGGAGAATACCTTTGCTAATGTGGAGGAATTGAGGACAAAATATACACATATACATTCTCAGATGGGAAGTACAGAAAACATACTAGTGGAGTACGTATGCAGAATCAGATACTAGGGATTTTGCAATTATTGTTTAAGTAAGTTGAATAGTATTTTTGGAAACATGATATGTAAGATTTCAGATGAGACTGAAAGGGTATCAGTGTCAAATATTGAACAAGAAGTTTGGTTACACAGTTAAAGTGCTTATATTGTGAGACAACAAATTGAGTTGGAAGCTAATAAGTGCGTTATGCAGAGAACACAAACTAAATTTACATTTGGGGCAAGACTGAACTCGTGAAGGTTTAAATGGGAAAACTATTGATAGGTTAGAGATGGGCATTATGTAAACACTCAACAACTACCAAATATTGTGCCAGGTATCCATTAATTTGGAAGGGTGGGAGGAACAAGCCTCAAGTTTAATCCCACAAGGCTAAAAAAAAAATAATTTGTAGCATCTCATTGGCAGTCAGTTGGTTAGCTTTATTCTGATCTGCAATAACGATTTTAATCTTGCCAAGCTATAACTGAGCTTTCTGATAAATCAAGCCAAGGAATTGAACTAAGACCCAAAGTGTTGAGAAATACATTATTTATTCAGCTGTGTCCTGATCAGGAAACTTGACATATTGATTGCTTAATCAGTATTCCTTTTGCAATGGGAAGAGAGTCACTGCCTAGAGATCAAGAGCAAGTGCCCTTTGGCATCTCGATTAACAATTATTAGGTCCCCTTGTTCAGTATCAAAACTGAATAAAAACCCAAGTAGACCATTTATCTCAGAAAATGAACTAAGCAGCCCTGCAGATGTATCACCCCAGGCAGGCATATTTCTGATGACAAAGTCCCAGTTGTCTAGTGCAGCTGCAACCATCATAGGCACTAGACACTGAGTGCCCGCTTTTTCTGACAGTCAAATATGGTGGGAATCTAAGCAAATTTATAGAATTCTTTACTCAGTGTGAAAATACGTGAACCTTAGAAGATTTGTCCATTAATCAGTCGTGCAGATGATTTATAATTGGACCAACGATAGAACAAGTTTTAAATTGGGAAACTCTTGTTTGGATTCAGAACAGCCCAGATTTGAATGCCTGAGTGATAATTTTAGGGATACGGTCAGTTAACTGGCAACTGTTAGCTGTTTAAAGTTGTTTTAGTGATTAAAGTGATTTTGGGTAGGAAGGAAGGATGTTTAGGCAGTGTAATCTTTCAGTGCTGGAGTATGTAGCTGAATTTAAACTCAAGATGTGGGCTGGAATGAAAGAAATTTAACGGAGCAGGTAAAATATTGATAAGCTAATTTATCAAGGCATCCAAGATATGATAATAGTATTAATCTAGATTAGTTTAGGTATCAGTGGAATACTCAAGAAATTGCAGCAGAATTAATCTATGGAGGGACACGGTGGCTCAGTGGCTAAGATGTTGAGCTTGTTGATCAGAGAGGTTGGCAGTTCGGCGGTTTGAATCCCTAGCACCGCGTAACAGAGTGAGCTCCTATTACTTGTCCCAGCTTCTGCCAACCTAGCAGTTGGAAAGCATGTAAAAAAATGCAAGTAGAAAAATAGGAGCCAGCTTTGGTAGGAAGGTAACAGCGTTCTGTGCTCCTTTGGTGTTTAGTCATGCTGGCGACATGACCATGGAGATGTCTTCGGACAGTGCTGCCTCTTTGGCTTTCAAACGGAGATGACCACCGCCCCCTAGAGTCGGGAATGACTAACATATATGTGCGAGGGGAACCTTTACCTTTACCTTACTCTATGGAAGAAAACACAACACTATTATTCCTTCCCTTCCCCCTTCCCACCCTAGTCCCCTTCCCTTGTAGATCATATATTCAGTTTATCCAAAAGGTTTGTACAAACTGATTCCAAGCAATGATATAGCTGTCAAAGTGATTAATTGGAACATTTGTAAAAATTATCATATACCAGTAATGAAAAATTGATGGGAACATATAGTTGAAATAATAATAGAAAATGAATAGGTTAAAATACTGTGTAATTTCTGAACGCAAACTGATAAAAGTCTTGATTCATAACGCACCAGATTTAATTTGGATATTTAACATGAATCATGAATATAATGTTATTGTATCTTCATAAGACACTTTGAAGAGCAATTACCTTTTTTCTTTTTATTACACATTCCTTCCACTGTTAAAACGTCTTATGTAGATATATACTTTTATACAGGAAGCTCCTACACACAAAAAAAATCAGTTGATATTATTACATTTCTTTTTTCTCTTTTCACTAAACCTAGGCAAAGGCAACAGAATGGTTTCTATTGTCATTATTTTATAATTATTATTTTGGAGTAAAATCAGAAGATTTGTCTTCTTGAAGGTGCTCCTGTTTTATGGAAGTACCTACCTGCAGTAGTTTGTTCCTTTCTGAGTGAGCAGTTTCGTCCAAGGGTCTGGTGTGACTTCCACCCATTGGTTGCTGACAAAGCATTTCTCTTTCCTTACTTCTTATTTACTTTTAGACAAAGCTATTAGGAACAGTCAAGTTACCCACTGGTCTGGTAGAAAGTAACATAAATATTAGACAATGATGTAGTGGAAGACATCCCTCCTGGTAATTAGGTAAGCTGTTTAATAAAGCTGTTGAAAAGAGTTTTAGTATAGGGTTTATTATTTATTTAACATATTTCAACCCAGCTTCAATAAAAGAATGCACAGCAAGTTATACAGAATAAATAAAACTGTTTAAAACACCCACAATACCATCTTATCGATAAATAGGAACAAGAGAAACAGCATTGAAAGTCAAATGATAATGATGCCATAAAGATAAAGGTGGAAGATGGCAAAACCTAAGCTACAGTTAAGGTATGCTGCAGTTGTATATCTATGGGTTAAGAAATTTATTTTATTATGTGTTGTACTTGGGTTGAACATATTTAAATACAGCAATCTCAACAAATATGTTACTCGTCCTTTGACATTCTGCAGGATTCTGCATATGGCATTTCCATGACCACCATTTTGATCCTCTCCATTTAGATTTCTGAATGCATTTTCTTTTTGTGGAATATATAACAAGGGACAGAGGTGGGTTGCTGCCGGTTTGGCCTGGATCGGGTGAACTGGTAGTAGCAACGGAGGAAGGCTCTGCCCACCCACCCGGACACTTCTGCTCATGCGCAGAACTATCGCGTGTGTGTGAACCGGTAGGAAAAAAATTGGAAACCCACCACTGACAAGGTTTAATGTCTAGCATCAATTAAGAGCTAAAAGGAAGCACTTTTTCTGGTTTTTTTTTTTCATGCTTGCTGTGATAAAGAACATTGAGAGAGAGAACTCTAGTTGGCAAAAGGGATAAGGCACAGAATGGGTGCATGCAAGAGATAAAGGAGCATTGGAGAGCCAAAAGGATTTGGTGAACTTTTTTTATAATAAATAATAATAAATTTGAATTTATTAGCCGCTCCCTTTCCAGGCAGGACTCGGGGCGGCGTACAATGGAACATATAGACATAACACATGTGTACAAACACATAAACATACATATATACAAAGACATACATGCACGGAGGAGGTAACAAATTACAACATTTAGACAATTAAAATCACCATTAACATACCCCAATAGTAAAAACCCAATGTACAATTAAAATTTAAAATTTAAAATTTAAAAAAGACAGTCAGGAGGAATAAGAAAAATTACGGTTGAGCCAGGCCAGATAATTGAAAGAGGTGGGTCTTCAACTGTACACGGAAGGAGCGGAGATCGGAAGTAATCCTGATGTCACGGGGGAGGTCATTCCACAGGGCTGGGCCCATCACAGAGAAGGCTCTGCTCCTGGGTGTCGCCCCCCGACACTGTTTGGCGGACGGCACCCGGAGAAGTCCCTCTCTGTGTGAGCGAATTGGTCGTAGGGATGTGTGGGGCAGGATGCGATCCTGCATGTAACTAGGTCCTGTGCCATGAAGCGCTTTAAAGATCATAATCAAAACCTTGAAACGCACTCGGTAGACCACAGGAAGCCAGTGCAGCTCGCGCAGGAGAGGTGTTACAGGGGAGTATCTAGTCCTCCCCATAATCACCCGCGCGGCCGCGTTCTGGACCAACTGTAGTCTCCGAGTGCATCTCAAGGGAAGCCCCATGTAGAGAGCATTGCAGTAGTCCAGGCGAGACGTCACTAGCGCATGGGTGACTGTGCGTAGGGCATCCCGGTCCAATAAGGGGCGCAATTGGCGCATCAGGCGGACCTGATGGAACGCCCCCCTTGCCACGGCTGTTACATGGTCATCCATGGACAGCCGGGCATCTAGGAGGACGCCCAAATTGCGCACCTGTTCCATGGGGGCTAGTTGCACGCCCCCAATGGCCAGAGATGGAAGCACCTGGTTGAACCGGGGGGCCGGAAGCCACAGCCACTCCGTCTTGGAAGGGTTGAGTTTTAGTCGATTGCCATCCATCCAGACCCGTACGGCCTCCAAACACCGGGACATCATTTCGACGGCCTCATTGGGGTGGTTCGGGGTGGAAATGTATAGCTGAGTATCATCAGCATACAGATGATATCCCACCCCAAAACCACGGATGATCTCGCCCAGCGGTTTCATGTATGTGTTGAACAGGAGAGGCGAGAGCACCGATCCCTGTGGCACTCCACATGTGAGTGACCTCCGGGTCGAACTCTGCTCCCCTGCCAACACACGTTGCGTCCGGTCAGAGAGGTAGGAGCCAAACCACCATAAAACGGTGCCCCTGACTCCCAGCCGGTGCAACAGGATACCATGGTCGATGGTATCGAACGCCGCCGAGAGATCTAATAGGACCAGGATAGAGGAACAACCCCTATCTCTGGCCCTCCAGAGATCATCAACCAATGCGACCAAGGCCGTCTCCGTGCTGTGGCCGGGTCGGAAGCCGGACTCGCGCGGGTCTAGATAATCATATTCCTCCAGGTGACATGGGAACTGCTGTACCACCACACTCTCTACAACCTTCGCTAAAAAAGGAAGGTTGGAGACTGGACGATAATTGACTAGGTCCGTTGGGTCCAGGGAAGGCTTCTTGAGCAGGGGCCTCACCACCGCCTCTTTCAAGGCGGCCGGTAGAGACCCCTCACCCAACGAGGCGTTCACTAGGCCCAGGAGCCAGTCGCGCGTAACCTCCCAGGATGCCAGTACAAGCCAGGAGGGACACGGGTCCAATAAACATGTGGTGGGTCGCAGACGTCCACGCAACCTGTCCAAATCCTCGATGGCAACCGAGTCAAACTCCTCCCAAAGCGGTCCCTCAAGACTCGCCACGGGCGTCTCTACTGGACCACTGAAAGGGGCCCATCCCATCCGGATTTGAGCGACTTTGTCCTGTAGATATTTCCCAAACTCCTCTGCTCTGCCCTGTAAAGGGGCTTCCCGCGGTCTCTCAAACAAGAGGGAGCGAGTCACCCAAAACAGGGCGTCAGGGCGGTTATCTGCGGACGCAATAAGAGCGGCGCAATGTTGACGTTTGGCCGCTCTTAATGCCACAAGGTACGTCCTCAAATAGGCTCGTGCCTGTGCTCGGTCAAATTCGGAACGGGAGGATCTCCAATGACTCTCTAGGCGTCTCTTGTGGCGTTTCATCACCCTTAGCTCCTCAGTAAACCAAGGGGCCAGGGTGGTTCGTCGCCGCAGGAGAGGCCGCAAAGGTGCCACCCGGTCAAGGGCCCCGGTAGTCGCACTATTCCATGCGTCCACCAGGTCCTCTACTCGGGGGCGGGTCAGGTCCACAGGAGGTGGCCCAAGCTCCGTCTGGAACCTATCTGGTTCCATCAGGCGCTTGGGGCGGAACCATCTAATACCTTATGATGGATTTTAGTTTGGACTTTGGCCTCCCAACAATTATCCGGCTGTCGATGGATGACCATGTGGCAGCCGTGGCAAGGGGGGCGTTCCACCAGGTTCGCCTGGTGCGCCAATTGCGCCCCCTATTGGACCGGGATGCCTTACGCACAGTCACTCATGCGCTGGTGACGTCTCATCTGGACTACTGCAATGCTCTCTACATGGGGCTCCCCTTGAGATGTACCCGAAGACTACAGCTAGTTCAGAATGCGGCCGCGCGGGCCATCATGGGGAGTACTAGGTACTCCCACATAACACCTTTCCTGCGCGAGCTGCACTGGCTACCTGTGGTTTTTCGGGTGCGTTTCAAGGTGTTGATCACCATCTTCAAAGCGCTCCATGACACAGGGCCTAGTTACCTGCGGGATCGCATTCTACCACATACATCCCTGCAACCAATTCGCTCACACAGGGAGGGACTCCTCCGGGTGCCGTCCACCAAGCAATGCCAATGGGCGGCGCCTAGGAGTAGAGCCTTCTCTGTGATGGGCCCAACCCTCTGGAATGACCTCCCCCCGATATTAGAACTACTACCGACTTCCGCTCCTTCCGACAAAAACTTAAGACTCACCTGTTCCGACTAGCCAGCCTGGCCCACTTATAGTTCTACTCTTACCTCCTGGCGGATATTTTATTTGGGATAGCTTTTAAGGTTAATGTTTTTACCTTTTTTAAATTTTTTAAAATTTTTAAATCTAACTTAACTAAATTGTACAGGGAACTTCTACTACCTCCTCCAGTCCTATGTTTAATTTATTTATTGTATACTTATAACATGTATATTTACTGTTAACTATTTTAATATGACTGTACACCGCCCTGAGTCTCTTTTGAGAGAGGGGCGGTCTAGAAATCCAATAAAGTTAAGTTAAGTTAAGTGTTCATGCAGTTTTCCTGTGCACTGCTTGGAGAGTCGAAGCAACGGGTTAAATCAGTCTGCTTGCCCTGGGACTGAGGAATCTTTTTCCTTGGCCGCGCCTCCTGGTGTTGTCTGGCCCCAGAATTTTTCCTCAGTCTGCCCGTTCGTACTGTTTTTGCGAATTCCAGCTGATGTTTCCTTAGGCTTGGACTCTCCACTCAATTTTTGTCTTTTTCCTTACTCCTTATTTCTATCCTTTCCCCCTGCTCCTCCCAGCAGAGCTTGTGCTATTCTACAGCTTCGTTTTGACTACAGTGAGAATCGGAGGTAGGCATGTTGGTGGTGGGTGCTCTGTTGCCGCGCTGCGCTCAGGACAGCATCAGAGAGCCGCCACTTGGTTAAACAGCGCGGCACGAGTGGCAAGGCTACCGGCGGCTGCCGGCGGCATTTTAAAAGCGTTTTCTTATTGTTTGTTTGTTTGTTTTATTGGATTTATATGCTGCCCTTCTCCCAAAGGACTCAGGGCGGCGTACAACATTAAAAAACACATATCACAAAAGTTAAAAGGAAATTAGATAAATATCCAAAAAACCAAATCCAATTAATATGACAATAACATTTTTAAAATTACATAAAATTAACAGGCCAGTCCAGCTTGCTGAAAAAGCCAACTTTTTAGGGCACGGTTTTATTGCCTTAGCAGGGCGCAGGCTGCCACAGGGAGGTGTGCGGTCGTCCCTTAAGCGCGTCCGCCATCTTGTCCCTCAGTCTTCCTCGTACCGGAGCAGCGGCCATTTTGGAGGGCAAAATTCGCGCCTTTTTCCATTGCAGCCATTCTGCTCAGCCACGTTACAGCAGAAGGCCGCAGGGTGGTCAGTTGGCCCTGTTCCGGCCTCTGGCTGGGCCACTGCCACCCACAACGACCCCAACAGGGCGTTGGTGTCTTGGCCACCTGGTGGCCATACACTGGCACAGGGAGGAAGGCCCCTTTTAAAAAGGGTTTTTTTTCTGACTGCCTCTCCCTGCCTTTTCTGCCTGTCCTTGCAGCCTCGGTTGCAGGCCACCCATCCACCTCCGCTCTGAGTGGCTGAAGCAATAAAGCCGAAACATCATTTTTATTTTTATTTTTTACATTATTTTTTGTGTGTTTTTCTCATTACTGTTCCTGATTGTTTCTTTTCAGCTATTGCCACCAGAGTCTCCAGCCCTCCTGTCTCCACCGATTGTTGGCCTCTCACCCACTGTCGTGGCACTAGGCCATGGAGCACCCTGGCCCATGTGACCCTTCGGACAGTAGACCAGGCCTCTATCAGGCCCCTAGCAAGGGACCCTCTACAGGCAGGGGAAGGGGGTCAAGGAAGGGCATGGTGGCCAGTCAGGGCAGCCATCCATACAAGGCTCCCTCTATGGCAGCGACCAAGGACGCTGAGAGGAGACAGCGGGCCCTCGATAAACAATTCGAGAAGGCCCAACGTCAGGCAGCGAAGGGGTCCCCTCACCCTGCTCCCCCTATGGAGCCAGTTAGTCTTCCAGTCCCAAGGGGGGACCACCTATCAGTTATTGAGGAGGAGGTGGAATCTCAGGACCTCTCCCCTGATAGGTCGCTGGCAGAGCCGGGCTCTCTGGCCCCTTCTTGGGTCTCCAAGCCTGCCCCCGCCTGAGGGCCCCAACCAGGGTGGGTTCACTCACAACCTCATCCAGCAGTACCCCTTCCTGCTGGGGGCCCCTACGTAGAGGACCGCAGGTCAACTCAGGAATCCGAGCTTTCCGCCCACATGCAGGCTGTGGTCGCCCGTGCCATCGCTCAGGCCATAGCTGAGGGCATGCAAAAGCGTGACCAGGTGCCTGCCGGCCCGAGTTCCTCCCAGCCCAGACAGGAGGCGCCTCCTCCTGTCAGACGGGTCCTGCCAAGACCAGGAGGAGCAGGAGCTCTCGGAGGACGAGGATCTTCCTCCGGACGCCCCTGCATTCTTGGGGCTCGTCAAGCCTAGCCTTTTCAAACCCATCTTGCACATGGCTAAGAACACGACCCAGGTAGGGACTAAGCCCAAAGTCGGGCAGGCCTCTTCAGAATCTGTTCCAGTAAACCCTAATGTGAGCATGTTTGATGTTCAGGCTCCCCAACTAGAGCTGGTTCCGGTCCCTGGCCTCTTTGTGGAGGTCATACAGAGACAATGGGTACAACCGGCCTCCCTGGCTGCCCCCAGTGGCCGTGACAAGAAACCAGCTCTAGTTGGGGTCTTGCCATCTGTGGATCCCCCCAGGCCTCTTCAGAATCTGTTCCAGTAAACCCTAATGCGAGCATGTTTGATGTTCAGGCTCCCCAACTAGAGCTGGTTCCGGTCCCTGGCCTCTTTGTGGAGGTCATACAGAGACAATGGGTACAACCGCCCTCCCTGGCTGCCCCCAGTGGCCGTGACAAGAAACTGTATTCAGTTGAGCCTGCACTGGAGGACACCTTGGTCTTGCCATCTGTGGATCCCCCCATAGCGGCTCTTACCTCTAACTCGACCCTCTCTGCCGACCTGCTGGAAGGCCTTAAGGTGGAGGACAAAAAAGCGGAGAAGACCCACCAGGCAGCCGCCTGGGCTATCAAGGCGTCCTCCTCCACATCCTTCTTTAACAGGGCCTCTGTCATCTGGCTACGAGAGCTGCAGGCTAAGCTCCCAGCAGGGGACGCCTGTCTCCACCAGGACATAACCAAAATCATAGCTGCTTCTCAATACACAGCTGATGCTTCCCTTAATGCGGCAAAATTCGCCTCCACGGCATTAGCGTCCAAAGTCACTTCCCTGGTCTGACTCCACCATTGGCAAGCGGATCAGAAAAATAAGTGGAAATTGGCTTCTGCCCCGTTTAACGGGACCAAATTATTTGGGGAGGTCCTAGATCCCTTCCTGATTGAGTCTAAGGACAAGCGGAAGGTGTTGCCCACCTTGAATAAGAAGCAGGACCGCAAGTCAGCCCCCTATTTTAGGAGACAGCCCTTTCGTTCCACCAACCTGGCAGGCCCCCTCCTACACTCGCCCCAACAGGCCAACTGTCCCAGGACAGGCAGTCCTTTCGGGACAGGGGTAGGCAACAATTCAATTACCGTAGACCTAACCGTGGCGGGGCCTCCAGCAGGCCTTTCCGCAAGTCTAAATGACCATCAACTTTCCGTGCCCATCGGGGGTCGGCTCCAGTTGTTCGCCCCCCATTGGGCTCTAACCACGGAGGACGCTTGGGTCCTCCAGACTGTCAGGAAGGGCCTTTCCTTGGAGTTTCTCTCCCAAACCCCTCAGAACTTCATCCGCTGCCCGACTCCTTCCTGCGACCTCAAGAGGGAGCTCATGACCCAGGAAATCCACCACCTCCTGGAGATCAATACGGTAGAGCAGGTTCCACCAGACCAGGAAGGTAAGGGATTTTACTCCATTCTCTTCCTGGTACCCAAGAACTCGGAGGTGGTGGTGGAGGGCCATCTTAGACCTCAAGAACCTCAACAGGCATAGCGCCTACCGGAGGTTCAAGATGCAGTCCCTGCAGTCCATCCTGGCGGGGATCCGCCAAGGAGACCTCACATCCATCGACCTAAAGGAGGAGTACCTCCACATACCCATCAGGCCCCATCACAGAAGGTACCTGCGATTCTATTATGCCGGTCGACACTATCAGTACAGGGTCCTTCCATTCAGCCTGTCGTCGGCACCCAGGACCTTCACAAAGGTCCTCTCAGTAGTAGCAGCTCAACTCAGGCGCAGACCCGTAAGGCTTCAATGTTACCTGGACGACATCATCATCCAATCGTCGTCCAGGCAACAAGCTCTACGGGACCTCGGCATTACCATGAGGTCCCTCAGGAATCACGGGTTCTCCTTGAACCTAGAAAAAAGCCATCTCTCCAACCACCAAGCTAATCCACCTGGGGACAGTGATAGACACCTCCACCTGCAGGGTCTCCCTCTCCCAGGACAGGATAGACAGCCTAGTGTCCCTGACCCACAAAGTGTTAGGAGCAAGGCAGGTTCCCGTGCTACTCCTATCACAGCTGTTGGGGAAGATGATCTCCTACATCTCGGTTGTTCCTTGGGCATGTCTTCATTCCAGAGTGTTACAGTGGCTTCTCCTGCCCCACCAGAGAGCCAACAGGAGCAACTCATCCATGATGGTGTGCATCCCCCCGTCTGTGAAGAGGTCCCTCAAGTGGTGGTGGTCGACAGCTCTACTCAAGGGTCAATTGTTCAAGGAGCCCACCAGGGTGGTCATCACAACAGACGCCAGCCTCACTGGCTGGGGGGCACACATGAAACATCTAGTGACTCAGGGGAATTGGTCTCCAGCCGAAGCAGCTTGAACATCAACTTCTTGGAGCTGCGGGCAGCGAAGCTCGCCCTACCACATTTTCACTGAGACATTTTGCACCAACACATCATCCTGATGACGGACAATGTGGCCACCAAGGCACACATAAATCGCCAGGGCAGCACCAGATCCAAGAGGCTCATGGCAGAAGCGGAGGCCCTGGGCCGCTGGGTGGAGCGACATGTTGCCTCCATTTGTTCTGACCACATTTCAGGTGTGGACAATACTCAGGTGGACTGGCTGAGCAAGACCACCATAGACAGTGCAGAGTGGCAATTGCATCCAGTTCTGTTCCGCCAGTTGTCCCGCAGATTCGGCACCCCGGTGATCGACCTCTTCTCCACCCGAGAGAACATGCAACTCCAACGCTACTTGTCCCACTTCCACTCGCTGGGGGCAGAGGGGACGGATGCCCTTCAATGCAGTTGGCCTCCGGGTCTCCTGTACGCCTTCCCGCTGCTCCCGCTTCTACCACAGGTAATCTGCAAGATCATCGCAGAAAGGGCGGAGGTCATCCTCGTGGCTCCCCACTGGCCTCGCAGGTCATGGTATGCCGACCTTGTCAGCCTGTCAATCTCCCCTCCACGGCGAATCCCTCAGGATCAGGTCTCTCTCAGTCAGGGGATCATAGTACATAGGACCCCCAGTGGCTCCAGCTGGCCATCTGGCACTTGAGGGGGACCTCCTGAGGAGAGATGGCCTGTCGGAAGAGGTGGTACGCACCATCCAGGCTTCCAGATGTCCTTCGACGACCAGGATCTATGACTTATCCTGGTCCACCTTCGCCAAGTGGTGTGACAATCTGCAATTCGATCCAGTCACTGCACCTGTTTCCCGTGTGCTGGACTTCCTACAAGGGGGCCTGGACAGGGGCCTCGCCCCAAACACTCTTCGTCGTCAGGTGGTGGCATTATCCACTGTTTGGTCCGATAACCCGAACCTGCCTCTCAACAGGATTTCCAGGGTCCGCTGCTTCCTTAAGGGTGCTTCCAACTTACGTCCACCGGTGGTTCACCGTTACCCCACCTGGCAATTATTGGTGGTTCTACAAGCCCTTACTTCACCACCCTTCGAGCCTCTGCGCACATCGTCTCTTTGCCACCTCAACTTGAAAATGGCCTTTCTCATTGCAATAACATCTGCGAGACGCATCTCCGAACTGGCGGCCCTATCTGTTCGAGAGGATCTTTGTGTCATCCACCTGGACAGGGTCGTTCTGCGTCTAGATCCAGCCTTCATCCCAAAGGTCAACACCTGGTTCCACAGTGCGCAGGAAGTCATCATACCTAACTACTGTCCGCGCCCCAATCACCCAAGGGAACATGTCTGGCACAAGTTGGACGTCAGACGGGCTCTGTGGATAGATATCAGACATACTGCAGACTTCCGCAGGTCAGAGGCCCTCTTGTGTCGTTCCAGCCTGGTTCCTTAGGTAAGAAGGTGACATCTTCTACAGTCGGTAGGTGGCTGAGGGCATGCATTGCAGCTGCATTCGAACATTAGTCCAGGGCGGTGCCTAAATATATTACTGCTCACTCCACAAGAAGCGCTGCCACTACTGCAGCCTGGGCCACCCAGGCTCCCATTGACAATATCTGCAGGGCGGCTACTTGGTCTTCACCATCGCCCTTTGTCAAGAACTATAAATTAGACATGTATGCTTCGGCTGAAGCTTTGTTCGGCAGGAGGGTTCTCCAGGCCTTTGTTCCCATGACCGAATCCTGGGACTGCCTTTCTGCCCGCCCAAGTGGCACATAACTTGGGTATGTCCCGTTGCTTGGACTCTCCAAGCGGTGCACAGGAAAAAGACCATTGGTTTACCTGAAGGGTCCTTTTCTGTGCACCGCGGGAGAGTCCAACCCACCCTGGCTTATCCATCCAGGGATTCATGATCGTCGTGTCAACTTGGACTTACCTTCAATGCTTCTTCATGCTTCTAGTCTTCACGGTTCCAGACCTACTCAAAATTCTGGGGCCAGACAACACCAGGAGGCGTGGCCAAGGAAAAAGATTCCTCAGTCCCAGGACAAGCAGACTGATTTAACCCGTTGCTTGGACTCTCTCGCGGTGCACAGAAAAGGACCCTTCAGGTAAACCAATGGTCTTTTTCACTGTTACATTAAATTTGTGCTTAAAATGTGCTGTTTCTAAGCACATATTGAATCATACTGAGGCAGAGAATTTGATAGATAATTTGAAGAAATGTAAATCATGATCAGCTGTTAAACAAAAACTAAAAACCATGATTTTTCTTTTTCTTTTTGTGTTTTAGTCTATGATTTTAATTAAATAAATGAAAATTGTATATAAATATGTATATTTCAGCTAAAAAAAATAAAGCTATAAACTTAAGGAATGGAGCGAATCAGAACAGTGATTCAAAGTATGTATGATTTTATAATTTGAAGTATTATGATTTTGTAACAGGAATACTGTCTAACTGTGTATTATTTCTCTATTGCTTACCCTGCCATAGCTGTTTCCATTGCCACATGCCATTTCAGTAGTTTCCAGGTGTTGAATTTCATGGATACACTTGATTGCAACTTCCACACAATCATTTCCAGTCACGAGAGATCTATAAATCTGACCTTTAGAACTGAGAATATTTGTGAAGATAAATCCATTTTTCAGAAACAAATAGAAATAATATATTTAAGTTGAATGGTTCAAAGGTTGGTACTGTTGTCAAATTAAGCAAATGATATTTTATTTTTTTTACCTGGGTTTTACATTTTTCCTTTTCCTCCTCCCTTATTTGTATATCTAGACTCTTTTCTTCAAAAAGAAACCAAAAGTGGATGTCATCATCACTATGTTCAAAAATGTATATAAAATAGAATATTATGTCAATAATGATTTTTAAAAGTCACCAAAAATTAATTGTAGAATAATTTTATTATACCAACAAAATAAGATGTAATCACCAATTATTGATAACATGCTTCGTCTTTCACCACAAACGAATGGAGGGTACCTGCATTAATTTACATCACTAGCTATGATGTTCAAGGTAGATATATTTAAGAATTGCAAGTATGTAGTTCTCAATTTACGACCATTCATTTAGCAACTGTTCAGAATTACAGCAGCTCTGAAAAAAGTGACTTATGACTGGTCTTCACACTTACAACTGTTGCAGAGTTCCAATGGCCACATGATCATAGTTGGATGCTTGGCAACCAGCATGTATTTACAAAGGTTGGAGCATCCAAGTGTCAAATGATCACCATTTGGGTCCTAAGTCAGCTCCTGACAAGCAAAGTCAACGGAGGAAGCTGCATTTGCCATGTGATTCACTTAACAACTGCAATGATTCACTTAATGGCCATGGCAAAAAGGTCATAAAATTGGGTGCAACTCACTTAATGACCACCTTGTTTAACAGCAATTGCAATAAGTCGAGGACCAACTAACTGGTTTCTTACAAATAAGCTTAAAAGCAGGGAGGTAGGCTAGGATTTTATTAGGGCAATTTTCTGGTCTTTTATAGAGGGGGATCCATCCAAATTACGGTTCAGTGTTTATTATTTTAAACACAGTAAATCATTACTGTTGTTAAGTGAATCACACAGTTGTTAAACACATCTTCTATTTTCCTTGCTTGTTGGAGGCCAGCTGGGAAGATTGCAAATGACAGTCACAAGACCCCGGGACCCTGCAAACTTTGTAAATACATACTAGTTGAAAAGTGCCTGAACTTTGTTCATGTGACCATGGGAATGTTATGATGGTTGTAAGTCTGAAGACCAGTTTTAAGTCACTTTTTTCAATGCTCTTGTAATTTTGAACAGTTGCTAGATGAATGGTTTTAAGTTAAGGACTACCTGTCTATAAATTAAGTTCTAGTTTCTGGAATTTGTTCCAGTTTCTTTATTTGTCCTTGTCTCTTTCAACTTCAGTTTCTAACTTTCTAGAAGTCATGGAAACCTATATTGGAAAGATGATATACTGAAGTTTTTAACATTTGATAGTGCTAACCTTGTAGCCTTTACTTTGCATGTTAATTATTCATTGCAGACATATCAATTATGAGTCTAAAAGTTGTTGGGCACTGGCCACATTTTAAAAACAACTATCAAGCAGTCAGTGTGTGTGTGTGTGTGTGTGTATGTGTGTGTGTGTTTGTGTGTAATGATCTACATAATAATATATCTTTGAAATGCTAACTATATCTATGTACTGTATGGAGAATGTCATTCTTTTTTTATCTACCAATCTGAAGACCCTGAACACGATTTTTATGACAATCAATACTCCCAGAAGTAAAGCTGTTTCATTTGCTTAGTAAGTCATGGAGTAGAAGCTGATTTCTTGATGTTTTTTCCAATGACAACAAAAAGCTCTAAAGTAAAACACAATTGTGTGAAAAATACATCTCACTCACATGGGATCATCCTACCTCTGAAATACTCCGCTGCAGAAAAAAAAAGAAAAAAACTGTGACTGAAAAGTTATTTGTGACACTGTCATATTTACTACCCATTAAAACATTCAATCCACATCACTGAGCAAGCACATATAATATTCATTCTGAGATTTCTTCCTAATTTTAATGCTTTTGCCTAACCCAACTCCTTGCTCTTCTCTATTTATCCCTTATGTTTGCTGCTGACCATAAATCTCAACAAAAGTGTGATGAGCTATATAATCTTTGAATGTTTGGAGGCTCGGGCTTTTGATCTATTCAGATTTACACATCATATTGCTTTGCTTTAGTTGTTGCTTTTTAATATCAGTGATAATGTTGACTGTGATTTTCAGTAGCAGAATTCCTAGCCTTTTTGGAAGCTGCTGTATTGAAACAGCTGATTTAATTTAGTAAATACCGTTTCAGTCTAGTGGAACATTCCAACTTTCAAATGAATTATGTATGCCACGTTGGCAAATATGATACTTAATAGGAAACTTAATTTAAAATTTTAAATCTTTTTTTCCTACACTGAGGCATGCATTGTATGCATTCTCAATCTATTTCCATGACTTGAATTATTATGTATGAAGTTTTGAAAAGTTTATTGATGGGGATGCAAGTCATTTTGAGTGTTCTCTGTGCCTGTTACAATTTATTATATTACCTTGTGCTTAGCTGGTAGCAACACCTTGCCAGCTGTAGTTCATCGTGAAAACCTAAGCAGGGTTGAACATAATATGGAAGACAGCCAGAAATCCAAACTTTTCCTTATGTTGCTAAGAAAATTACATGGATGTGATCATGAATTTACCAGAGGTTGAGCTGGACTCAAAGAAGACTTATTTATATTATAGAGCTACTGTAACTAGGACTGTATAGAGTAGGGGAGATCCATGACAATACTTCTCATTATTTTTTGGCAAGCTCATTATTTCCTAAGTTCTGGTAAACTTTCCTAGGCTACTTAATTTTGATTTTTATCTCTCTGACCTATCTTTGTTTTTCCTCCCTTCCTTTGGAAATTATGTAAGAAAATACCTCATTTCTTGGATGACATTAACTTAGGCTTTAATATTGAATATTATAAATATATAATATACTATAGTTTTATACTCTATTTTCTGCCAGAGTAATGTAAACTAGAATAATCCTATCATTTTGCCAATAGTAATAAAGTATTTATGACAATTTATAAAAAATAGAGTTTGTTTTCTATTAAGATTTTATCTATGCTTAAGGATAGCTATTTGTAGAATACTTATTTTGGTATTTCAAATTGCATAGCACAATTAATGGGAATATTAATAGGTGAGTGAAAATATGAATTTGTGGGAAGAATAAATATAGTACAAATGAACAGTCTCATGATTGTTATACATGCTTAGAGGTTAGCTGTGTTAATTCCATTCAATAAATTTAGCCAATTACCGTATATAATCTTATAAATACATTCCTCTGGAATGGTCAAATGTCAGACCTCTCTCTTTCAAAGTTATGTGAAATTAATATTGTAATCTCCACTTTACATTATAACATTTGGTGTATTTATAATTGTTTCTGAACTGAAAGTGATACAGAATAGCTACAAGTGTTGACCCAATTTAAACATTATTATTATTATTGGCATCTTTGAAATCTTGGCAAATATAATTCTAGATATAATAGAAATTCTTTGATATTTCCCAATACTTAAAGTCAATAGGAATTATGGTGTTAATAAATAAAACATTAATATCTAATTGTAGTTATGAAAAAGTGGTTGGTTTTTTTATAACTTTATTTAAAAATGGCAGAAGATTCCTTTTAGAGAAAATATGGGCAGAAAGTCGGGTAACTATGCTGAATTACTTATCTATGATAGTTTAAAAACTTCTGAAGAGTGCAGAAAGTATATGATTTACCAAAAACAGCTGAAAAGGAATTGTTAAGTCAGTTTGATATAAATGACATGATTGTCCCCAAAACTCCTATGGCTTTGAATTAGACAATTTTTTTTAAAGAGTTCATTGGCTTCAGGCTTTAAGGTCTATTACATACTTCTCATGTTCTTAAAGCAAGATTAAACATATTTTTTTCAGATTTTATGTTATTTGGCTCATTTGTTGCTCCAATTGCTACCAATTCTAAACATACCAAGTTTAATAACAGAGAAGTAATATCATTGGACAGTGTATAGATTAAATACATTGTTAATACACAGTAATTAGAACAACATATTGCTATGTCCATTTCAAGCCCCTCAAAACAATTACCATCAAATAAACAGACCATCTTACTACAGGAAGAAACAGATTTGTACCATCTCCATATCTGTAATCTCCTGGAACCTCCAAGTTTGAATGGCTTTTGTAAATCTCAGCAAGGTTGGGCTACTCAAATTTCAGGGAGGATCCTGTTCTATAGAAATGAGACAGCAACTGAGAACGCCTGACTCTGTGGTTCCTCTTGATGGCATTTGCTAAGAGAGAAATATCATCCTTACGTTGATTCATGTACTTTTCTTACTGAAAAAGCAAAACCATGCTTGCATCTTCTGCTTGACATAAAGCCACACTTCATTTCTCAAATGTTATGCATTTCTTGTAGCCTTTGAGTCAGAACTCTGCCAAACACCTCTCAGGCACATTTAACAAACTAACCTGCTTGGAGTAATAGTTTTCATTCTTGCTTTCCATTGGCATAGTCAGTGGAACACTATGACATTCTTCCTATTCACAAGCACAGAAGCCGTCTTCTTACCTGCTAAACAAATCACAAAGCTACTTTATAAGCAAACCATGCAGCATTTGAAAATACTGTATCTTAAACTTTATCATCCATGTCTATCACTTCATCATTTTTCAGCATTTATGAGTTCTGTTTCATTAAAATGTTGGCATAAAACCTATGTTTTTCATTTCTACTTGCTGACAAATGACTACCATTGACTGGATGTAATTTTCCTTCCTTCCTTCCTTTCCCCGGCTTTCCTATTTATTCTGTTCAATCTAGGTAAACCTACACTCGTATTTTTCATGCAAAAAATATTTTTTTAATCTTCCTGCAGTTCTGATTTCACTCTAGTTTCTTTGTTCTATATATTTCCTTTTCTTCCATGTCCATTCTTTCCAAGATTTACCCTCAGCAATACCAAATCTGTTCTACATATAGAATGTTTTATTACATTATATCTTTTGTAAGTCTCAATCTTTTATTGCATATACTATAGGCAACTGAATTACATTCTCTATATTTTCATTTTTCTTCCATGATGTATGTACACTTAAAAACCGTATCTTACATGTTATAATATAAAGTGCTTCCTAGCTTTATAATGAATAATAGCATGCAAAATGAAGGCACTGTGGTCATTTCTTAGTGTTGAATCTGGAAAGAAATGACACATTTCAAACTTTTAATGGCATACCTTAAATGGCCTCCCTAAAACTATTTTTATCTTTAATATTGCTGCTCAGAGTTCTGAGTATTTCTTTTTCATAAAAAATGGAGAATCTGATACTTGGTTTTGAATGTTATTAATATTTAATCAAATTTAAGATACAGAAGTATTGTCAAATTTTAAAAAAATCTTTCAGTATGATGCATTGATTTATTTATACCTAATATTTTGTATTATTAAAATGTGGATTAATTTTTAAGTTTGAATCAATGTAGAGTGTCCTTGATGAGCCAAAATTGAATTCAGTTAGAAAACTGCATTTACATTTTTCTTCAGTACTTCCAGGTTTTGCCTGGCACTCATAGACAAAATCATTTAGACCAGTGGTTCCCAAACCTTTTCAGTCCACCGCCCCCTTGGTGCTACAAATTGATCCTCAGTGCCCCCCACCCAGTGGTGGAATTCAAATTTTTTTACGACCAGTTCTGTGGACATGGCCCAGAGGGCATGGCTAGGGAAGTCATGTGACTGGGCGGTTTGCACGACGGAAGGAAGATAGTAGCAGTAAAATTCAAAACTGTAACAATTAATTGCACATTTATTCAAAATCCAATTTTAAAACCTTTGTAGTTAATGTTAATTCAACAAAATTGTTGAACATGATCCAGTGATACCAGGTTTTCAAAATCTGATAGTCATTTATCAAGAACCTTAGTAACTAGTAACATAGTAAACTTAGTAAAATTTAGTAACTACTTAACTGTTCAGTAAATTCTTAATGTAATGGATGGGCTTGATAAAGTGATACCAGTTTCCCAATGTCTGGTTTTAAGTCACTTAGCAGGAGTCTTAAATCACCACGTTCAGTAATCTGGGGTCGATTTCTTTGCTTGGAGAGAAGTTGGATGACCATACTGAAGCCACGTTCCACCAAATATGATGTTGGGAATGCAACAAGGAGCTTCTTAACCACTGTCCGTAGTGCAGGATAGCTATCAGATATTTCTTTCTGTAACCAAAACTCTTGGTATGATTTCTTGAACTTTGGCTTCAGCTCAATGTCACCAACATTTGCTTGAATTATTTGATGAGATTATTGCATGGTACCTAGGGATTCCCAATATGGAAAGTGAGAATGGGAACATTTTAACTGATCTATATATTCTTGGGTTATAATTTTCACTAAAGAACAATGGGGATGGAAAGGGAAATATAGACAATGGAGTCCAATCCCCTTCCTCAACAGTTTGGAAGCAAAGAATAACTCTAGCAAAATGTAGCCTTTTACCTCTTTGGGGAATCATTTTCATCATCATCATTATCATCATCATCATCATCATCATCATCATCATTATTATTATTATTATTATTATTATTATTATTATTATTATTATTATTATTATTATTATTACTATACGATTGTATCACAGCGGCCAGTTGATTCGCCGGATTTGGCATTGATTACTAGTCGGGCCCCACCCAGGGGCCTACGACGTCGTAACGTATTTTTGTAATATACGTGCAGATCCAAGCAGTGCAGCTTTTTGCATTTGACTGATGGTGATTTTGTAAAGTTTTAACTGTTTTAAATGTAATTCCAGTGCTTTTGGAATAGCACCCAGTGTGCCGATTACCACTGGAATTACCACTGCTGGTTTGTGCCATAATCGTTGGATTTCAATTTTTAAGTCCTGGTATTTCGCGACTTTTTCATGTTCCTTCTCCTCAACCCTGCTATCACCTGGTGTTGCGATGTCTATGATTGTAACCTTCTTTTTCTCAACCAGTGTGATGTCTGGTGAGTTATGCGCTAGTATTTTGTCTGTTTGTATACGAAAATCCCACAGGATCTTGACCATCTGATTTTCGGTGACTTTTTCAGGCTTATGTTCCCACCAGTTTGTTGTTGTTTTAATATTATAATTTTGGCACAAATTCCAGTGGATCATTTGTGCTACTGAATTGTGCCGCAATTTATAATCAGTCTGCACGATTTTTTTACAGCAGCTGAGTATGTGGTCAACAGTTTCATCAACTTCTTTGCAGAGTCTGCATTTGGCATCATCAGAGGATTTTTCGATTTTGGCCTTAATGGCATTTGTTCGGATAGCTTGTTCTTACGCAGCCAGGATTAGTGACTCTGTTTCTTTCTTTAATGTACCTGTTGTTAACCATAACCAAGTTTTTTCACTGTCCACTTTATCTTTTATTTTTTCCAGAAATTGACCATGTAAGGCTTTGTTCTGCCAACTCTCCATTCTTGATTTTATCACATCTTTTCTGTATTCTTGTTTCGTCTGTTGGGCCTTCAGTAGATTTTTGTTCTTTACTTCGATTAATAGATGTTCTTGACTTTCTTTTAAATAATTAGCTAGTGCATGTTTTTCTTCTTCAACTATTTGCTTCACTTGTAATAATCCTCTGCCACCTGATTTTCGGGGCAGGTATAGTCTATCAGTGTCACCATGTGGATGTAAACTGTAGTGCATTGTCATTAGTTTCCTGGTTTTTCGGTCCAAAATGTCCAAATCAGCTTGTGTCCAGTTAACTATACCAGCTGTGTATCTTATAACTGGTATTGCCCAGGTGTTTATGGTCTTGATTGTATTTCCACCATTTAATTTAGATTTCAAAATTTTCCTAACTCTGTTGGTGTACTCTCTCCTGACAATATTTTTTACTTGTCCATGTTTGATGTTATCCAACTGCAAAATGCCTAAGTATTTGTAGGCTTCATTTTCGTTGCATTTAATTAGTTGGCCATTGGGCATTTCAATTCCCTCACATGTAGTGATTTTGCCCCTTTTTATGGATACAGTGGCACATTTTTCCATGCCAAACTGCATTGAAATATCGGTGCTGAATACTCGGACTGTGTTTGTCAGTGATTGGATTTCTATTTCTGACTTTCCATAGAGTTTCAAATCATCCATATATAATAAATGTGAAATTTTTTCAGCTTCTTTGGCTGGTTGGTAGCCTAATTTCATTTTTTTAAGATTACTGATAGTGGGATCATCGCGATTATTATTATTATTATTATTATTATTATTATTATTATTATTATTATTATTATTATTATTATTATTATTATTATTATTATTATTATTATTATTTTAATTTTTCCCAATACAACTCATGCAAAGGGTCATCCACAACTATATTACATTTTCCACACTCATATTTGTGATTCCTTATAACTTCTTTAAGCTAAACATTTTTAGTACAAATCAGCGCATTGACATATATATCACTAATGCAGTTTCCTATCTCTTCCATTGACATAATTTAACACCTTATGTATTGAATACAAGTATATCAAGTTAGGTTAAACATGAATTGAAAAACATCTAATTCAAATGTATAAGCTGTGAATTTATTATATAATCACAGGCAAACATTGCACTTATGTCTAAGTCCTCTACCCACGCACATTATAAGACAGATAAAACTATCTTAGCTGGCTGTTGTAAATATTACTCTGCTAATTCAACAAGAAATGCTACTGCATGAATCCTTAATGCAGAACACAGCTAAAAGTGATTTTAGCAATTTTCTTCCCAAGTTAATTCAAAATGTATATCCAAATTTTCCTCTATTTTTTCCCCAAACACTAGGAAGGGTTATATTCAAAACCAGACACTTTTGCTGTGTGTGTGTGTGTGTGTGTGTATGTGTTTGCTTCTGGTCTCCAGAAAGAATTTCACATGTTTTTCAAATTGTGGTCCCATTCGCATCTCCCTTAGGATTCAGCAGCCTTGCAAGGATCCCTGGCTTGCTTATAGCGCAGGGCTGCATGGCCGCCTGCAAGCATGGGCGCGGGGGTGGGAACGGCAGCAGGAGCTTACCTCCTAGGCGCTGGCTGCAGCGCGCAAACTTCCGCCCATCGCCCCGGGGAGGGGAGGTCTGGCCGCCAGCAAAGGGCTTTTGTCGAGGCGCCCTGTGCAGGCAAAATAGCGAGCGAGCGAAGGAGGATCAGACAGGGCACCGAGGCCCCTTCGCTCCCACTTTGTTTTGATGAGGTCGCTGCAGCTGCTGGGTGCAGACGGACGGAGGTAGCTAGAGCATCCCGGGCGGGCGAGCAATGGAGGATCAGGCAGCTCGCTCACTCGCCCGCCTGCCCGCCCGGGCTGCCCCGCCACTCTGGCTACCTCTGTTTGTCTGTGCCCGGCAGCTGTGGCGACCTCATCAAGACAAAGTGAGAGCGAAGGGAGGCAAAAGGGCCTCCCTTTGATCGCTTGCTCCCCCCGCCCATCTGCACTATGCTAGCCCTGCCCACCGCTCACTGATTGGCTGGCTCACCAATCGCCCCACCCGCCTCTAAGAGCCCTATCTATAGAAAGCCAAGCAGAAAAAAAGGTAACTGGGTTTAGATAGGGCTCTTAGAGGCAGGCAGGGCGATTGGTGAGCCATCCAATCAATAAGCAGTGGGCAGGGCTAGCATAGTGCGGACGGACGGGGGGAGTGAGCGATCGAGCAGCTTCCGGATGGGCGGGGGTGAGTGAGCGAACTGGTTCTAAATGGCTCGCTAGAGGGGGCCACCTCCAGCACTCCTCTGCCTCCCCCTTGCCTCTTAGTGCCCCTCTTAGTCATCCCACTGCGCCCCAGAGGGCGGTACTGCCCACTTTGGGAACCACTGATTTAGACAGAAGCAGCTGACCCTATTAAATGGAAAATGAGCATAGAAATCAATGTGTGTTTTCAGTTACAGAGGCCTAAAAACTTCTTTCATCTGCTTTTATAAGAAAAATATAAAAGTTTTATTTTAATTTAAAGAGATTTGACATCTGCTGAGGCATCTGGCATTATAGCTGGGTTTTTACCTTCACTGAAGGAATGCTAATCATTTGTGGCCAGGTAGTTAGCATATCAGGATCAATCTCAATTGTCCCTCCCCCCTCCCTCCCTCCCTAGACTAGATCCCTAGATTTCCTTATAGAAAGGAACAAATCAGGCTGATAAGAATTTCAATTATTTCATAAGTGTAATATATTTCAGTGAAATGTCTAACCCTTACCTTAAGAAATGTAAATTGCTAATATGGCTCCATCAACAGCAGTTCCTGCCAGCTGGATAGATTTTTTTTAATGTCTATTGTCCAGCAAGAAACGACAAATGCCAATTCAGGGTATACGTTTGCTTATGGGCTTGTTGGAATTGTTTCCTGTGCAGCTTCATTATCCCTATCTATAACTTTGATTCAAGGAATTCCTCTTTTTTTCTCAAGTTAAGCGCTATGTCTGAAATCCAAGAACTGTCTCAAACCTCCAACCAAATTTTGTGGGCTGAGTTAAAGGACATATAATAGGCAGTAAGACCATGTCCAAGTAGTTCTTTATAACAGTTTGTGCCCATTTCCTCAATAGGCTTTCTAACTGCTTAGCCTATCATTCTATTACAAGAGATAAAGTTTTCATTTTCATTCTTGGAAATGCAAATAATCAAAATTTAATGACAAGAATATGCTGATATCTATGTTTTTCATGGAAACATAATGTTTATTTCTGTTGACATAAGAGAATGAAACTGTTCAGAAGCCTCCAAGATGCAGAGATTTTATTCCATCAAAATAAATGGAGGGAAGGAAGAAAAGGAAAAGAAATTCTAGTATAATGTATATAAAGGAGAAAAGCAAAACATGGATTACTGCAGTATTTAAATAAAATTAATTGCTCCTCAGAATTGTTTAAGCAATAGGGCAAATTTTGTTCTAAATCAGCATGACACACAAGTTGTATTGTCACTCATGACTTTGAAGAAAGAGGAAGTGATGGAGGAAGATAAAGCCTTAGTGGATGATCATTTGCAGAACCTGATAGAAGACAATATTTATAGCTCATGGTTGAACTATGGGGTCCTTGATGTTCTCAGGTTGATTAGACATTTCATTACCAAACTAGGTGACATCATCAGCACAGAGGATGCTACCTAGTCTGGTAGTGAACCATCTGCAAGAAAACAACCAAGCTCAGAGAGCACAGACCCCACATTTATTGATAATTTACAAAAATTCACATTACACATCCTATTGAAGGTGGTTTAGGAAATTAAATACTATGTTGAACCAACACAATGTCATGGCAGTTAACACAGTGGAGAGAGCATGTAATAAATATCTCATTGGGGAGTTAATGCTATTTATTTTCATGAACAACTGTTCCCACAATTGATGTGTCCTAAAAAAAAGCATTTATTAAGCATGTTATTCAGCTGCAGGTATTAAATTTTTATTCTAAATTTCATTATGATCTAAAGCGTCATATATTATTTTATGTTGTTGATTAAATAGGAACAGGTTAAAGACATAATTTTTTACAAATGATTTTATTTGCTGCTTAAGAGGAAATGTAAATGGAGCAGAGAAGTCTGTGATTAGTGTTTAACAGAACTATCACTTACTGTAATTACATGTTTTTAATGAGTAAAATTGCTACTGTGTTTTGTTAACAAAAAAAAAATTTCTTTTAATTCCTTTTCAGAATTCTGAGTAATAACAAGATCTTATGGCTAAAGAGCAACTCTTTCATTGGACTGAGATCCCTAGAGAGACTGTAAGTAGCTTTTAAGTGTTCTTATTTTTTTTTCCAGGTAGTGATTTGAATTTTCTAAATAATTATGCAAGATATAAGTTCTGTAATGAGCATTGGAATTTCCTACTCAGCCTTTTTCGATGATAAATAAGCCTAAATAAAATTAAACTCCACAAAAGTAAGCAGTGTTAATTTGGATCCAAAATAAATAGAAAGGAAATGGGACATGTGTATCTGCAGGACCTTTTAAAAGGAAGAATGGAAAATGAATGGTAATTTTTTAAAATTAAACAGCATGGCCTAATTAAATCCTTAGTTACTGTATATGTATATGTGGTTGTATTAGTCTTCACTGTTAATAGTTGTGCCACATTTATCTTCATTATATCTGCTCAACTTGTCCTGATTTTCCTATGAAAGATCTTGAATACAATTTGAGTTTAAGAGAATTATAGCAGTGCCTCTAAACAGATTGACTAGTAATGGGTTCAATATTTTAGTATTTTAACCTTAATTTGATGAAAATCAAATATTAGCAAGACGTAGCATGTCACTGCTATCTTCAAAACCTAATTCTGTAGATGTTCATTTTCTAGTAGTATATTTTGACAATCTCGTATTTGAATACTGGGAATTGCTCAATCGGAAATGGCACCAAAAGTTGCTGACGAGTCAGGAGAATTAGCAGAATAGTAGTACCTTCTCCTTCATATGAGTAACTAGAAAATAAAAAAATTGGAATCAATTCAGAAAAGTGTTTGGGCAACTGGCATTACTCTTTGGAATATAGCAAAAGGGTCGGGCTGCTTGTAATCACATAAAAGAGGAACCCAAAGCTCCTTATGGCCATCTAGGACTTCAGCTGTGCTGAAGGACAATAGAATCTGTCTGCTTGCCTGCCTGCCTGCCTGCCTGCCTGCCTGCCCGCCCGCCCGCCCGCCTCTATCATCTATCTATCATCTATCTATCTATCTATCTATCATCTATCTATCTATCTATCTATCTATCTATCTATCATCATCTATCTATCTATCTATCTATCTATCTATCTATCTATCTATCTATCTATCTATCTATCATCTATCTATCTATCATCTATCTATCTTTTATATGACCACCCATCTCACAGGAAGTGATTCTGCACAGCATGTAATAATCACACTAAAAATGCTAGTAACACGGTTGTTAAGTGAATCTGGCTCCCCCATCGTTGCAAAAAGAGATCACATGACCCTGGGACACTGTGACAGTCATAAATATGAACCAGTTGCCAAACATCCAGATTTTGATCACGTGACCATGGGGATGCTGCAACGGTCGTAAGTGTGAAAAATGATCATGTCATTTTTTCAGTGCCATTATAACTTTGATTGGTAACTAAGTAAACTTTTGTAAGTTGAAGACTACCTGTATTGTTTTTTGAATTTTCATTATCTATTCTGACTTGTTAAAGGTGTCTGTATGCTCCTTTTTGATTCCTGGTCATTTAATTTTTTGGCTGTGTTTGTGGTTAATTTTATTGGATGTAATCTTTAAACTTATCTCAGATATTTTAAAAAGCAGTTTATTTTGTTAATAGTAAATCCCACTGTCTTAAAAATATATTAGCATATTGATTTGTAAATAAGGCACATTTCATTTCCCCACCCTCCAAAGGAGTCCTGAGTCTTTATATTCCATTTCATATTGAATAATACATTGCATACTGATAAATAATTACTGCTGTAGTCTTTAGAAAATACATGGACATCAGTGTTAACAATAAGCTGCTACAAATGGAAGGTTCTGTGGACCTTTGGCATGAAATGAACTGCCTTTTTGGGGGGGGGGGTGTTTTGTGAACAAGAGAGACAAGCCAAGATTTCTTTAGTACAATAATGGATTCTTCCAGCAACTGATGCAATTCTTTACTTGGAAACTCACCATTATTACTTTGCCAATAATCAGAAGTACTAGCCTTATACTTGAAAAGAAAAATAAATAATCCATAGCTAGCAAAATGTCAGCAGCACCTGTTCATTGTCTCATATACATTACTCAGCAATAAGTTACCAGTGAATAGCAGCCATGAAGATCTACTCTTGTAGATGAATAATCCTGCTTTGTTATCTTTTTTATGGCAGATGGCAAATAAAATCGATTTGTGTCATTTTGTGAGCATTCTCACTTTTCCTGTTCTCAGACCTGCCTTCCCAGCTTTTCTTTCAATCTTGTCACTGTTACTTTGAGACAGATCTTCTCTGCTTGGAAGTAAATCAGTCTCATCTGCTTCACATCTGCTCCTGCTAATCATGTCTCTCTGATTATCCTGCCGACTTCCTCACAGAGAACTCACATTTTTGTTAGAGACATTTTCTCTTGTGAATAGTTTGTGGCTAAAATTATGTGCCGAAATATTAGCATGTTTTGTGTAATGGTTAAGGCACCAGGCTGGAAACTAGGAGACTTAGTTCTAGTCTTGCCTTAAGCAGGATGCCAGCTGAGTGACTTCAGGCCAGTTACTCTCTTCCAGCCCAAGAAAGTAGGCAATGGCAAACCACTTCCAAAAATGTCGTTGAGAAAACTACAAGGTCTAGTCCAGCAGTCACCAGGAGTCAATACTATTTCACAGGTACAGAAACACACTTTCAACGCATTTGTGATGTTGTGCAATATAACAAATGGATCCCAATCTACAGTGTTGATGTTTTTTAAAAAAATCAAACTTTTTTTTTCAGTTTTACAGATAAAAATTTGTAAACACCTTAAAGGGGTCCAATGTTTGACTGTTGATCTTTCACAAATAGGTAGGGCAACGGGACTTGGGATGGCAGACTGATTTTGTATAAATATATAAAATTTATTTTAATTTTAATTTTTAATGTACTATCTGCAGAAGTATTGTTGCTGTTTATTGTATTATCAAGATAAAAATATGTTCAATATTATAACAAAGAATATGAATGTTACATTGTTCATAAAATCATAGAAATTAAGTGTTGAAAGAATTTCTTCTTCAGCCCCTTGTGTTGGATCCACTACTACAGTATCCTCAACAGTTGGCTATCCAGCCTCTGTAAATACTTCCAGTGAAGGAGAGCCCATCATCTGCTACTCCCTTGAAATTTAAACCCATAGTTTTTTATCCCATGTTCTGGAGCACCTTCTGTTCATCTTCTTCCCAGCCTGTTCCTCTCTGAATTAAACATATCCATTGCCTTCAACTGTTCCTCATAAATTATTTTTACAGGTTCTTATCGTCTTGGTTTCTCTCCCTTGAATACTTGCTGATTTATTAATTTCCTTCCAAAGAAGGAATTAGCCACAATGTTTTTAGGTGCGATCTGGCCAATGCATATATAGGAAAAATTGTAGAGAGAAACAGTAGATAATAGAGATAATGTTGGAAGAAGTATGGAATGGCTGTTAGCAAAACATGATTTAAATCTGAGACAGGAAGAAAACATTAGAAAGAAGCTTGAAATAGTTTTGGTTTAAATCCAATATAAAAGGGAAGAAGGAAAAATGCTACCAGGCTTCCAAGCCTATATCTATGAAGTAGAGATCCAATATTACTTATGAGTCTGTTTTGTGATCTGTCTAACCTCTTAATAATGATGGCAAAGATATGAAAGCAACTTTAGGAGATAAAATAAATAGTGAATAGCCTTGGTCCAGGAATGCATGTAAGAGAGGGCAGAGGAAAACATTTTTCATCCCTAGGTTGGATAATTCTTCTAGAACTGTACATGACTGTTTATTTCTGAACAGTATAACTATTAGAGATCATTGCTCACTGCCTCTTATTTCAGACTTATTGGGAGCATATACAATAGCAGAATTGGAAGGGATCTTGGAGGTCTTCTAGTCCAACCTCCTGCCTAGGCAGGAAACCTTATACCGTTTCAGACAAATGGCTATCCAACATCTTCTTAAAGACTTTCAGTGTTGGGGCATTCACAACTTCTGGAGGCAAGCTGTCCCACTGATTAATTGTTCTGTCAGGAAATTTCTCTACAGTCCTAAGTTGCTTCTCTCCTTGATTAGTTTCCACCCATTGCTTCTTGTTCTACCCTCAGGTGCCTTGGAGAATAGTTTGACTCCCTCTTCGCTGAGATATTGGAACACTGCTATCATGTCTCCCCAGTCCTTCTTTTCATTAAACTAGACATACCCAGTTCCTGCAACCATTCTTCATATGTTTTAGCCTCCAGTCCCCTTATCATCTTTGTTGCTCTTCTCTTCACTCTTTCTAGAGTCTCCGCATCTTTTCTACATTGTGGCAACCAAAACTGAATGCAGTATTCCAAGTGTGGCCTTACCAAGGCATTATAAAGTGGTATTAACACTTCACGTGATCTTGATTCTATCCCTCTGTTTATGTAGCCTAGAACTGTGTTGGCTTTTTTGGCAACTGCTGCACACTGCTGGCTCTTAGGACTCCAAGATCCCTCTCACAGTTACTACTATTGAGCAAGGTACCATCTATACTGTACCTGTGTATTTCATTTTCTTGCCTAAATGTAGAACCTTACTCTTTTCACCATTGAATTTCATTTTATTATATAGTGCCCAATGTTCAAGTTTGTCAAAATCCTTCTGTATCTTAAGCCTATCTTCTGGAGTGTTGGCTATTCCTGCCAGCTTGGTGTCATCTGCAAATTTGATGAGTTCCCCATTTATTCCCTCATCCAAATCATTGATGAAGATGTTGAAGAGTACTGGGCCTAAAACAGAGCCTTGGGGTACTCCACTGCATACTTCCCTCCATATAGATGCAGTTCCATTGAGGACCTCACATTGAGTGCGGTTGGTCAGCCAGTTACGAATCCATTTGGTGGTGATGCTGTCCAACCCACATTCTTCTACTTTATCTAGTAGTAGGTTATGGTCTACCTCAGTGATGGCGAAACTATGGCACGCGTGCCACAAGTGGCACGCGGAGCCATTTGTCAGGGCACGCGAGGCGTTGCCCTGTCAGCTGGCCAGCGCGCATGCGCGTGCTGGCCAACTGAGTTCACCTTTTTAAAAGCTATTTTTCACCTTCCCCAAGCTCCAGAGGCTTTATAGGAGCCTGGGGAGGGCGAAAAGAGCCTCCCCCGCCCCCCGGAGGCTTCAGGGACCGTCCGGAGGCTTCCCTGAAGCCTTCAGAACGCTTAAAAGCACCCTCCGTTGCTCGGAGGGTCGTTTTAAGCATTCCGAAGGCTTCAGAGACCGTCCGGAGGCTTCCCTGAAGCCTTCGGAGCGCTTAAAACGACCCTCTGAGCAAACCGGAAGTGACTTCCGGGTTGCTCGGAGGGTTGTTTTAAGCATTCCGAAGGCTTCAGGGGTCGTCCGGAGGCTTCCCTGACGCCTTCGGAGCGCTTAAAACCATTCTTTAACATTCTGTAAAAAAACACATTTATTATGACATGCGCTTTCATGAATTAATTTCATGAGAGTTCAATCATATCCATCCCTTATTCTCAAATCATCACTTTAGTGATGATATCCAATCCCAAAGATATTTATAAACCCATTAAATTTTTCAGAAGTCTGTACTGATCTCATTTAAAACTGGACAGATTGAGGAATGACAACAGCTAATAAATTGTCATCAAGATTGTGCCATAACTAAGTGACCTATGGAAATACAGTTAAGGATAGATGAACTCTGCCTTCCCCCCAAAAAATTCTGTTTTTGTTTGTAACAGTATCTTTGAAAACTTCATGAAAGTCAGACAGAAACCAACTTCTCACAGAAAATATTCACTTGTTTGCCAACAACCGTTGCTGAACAGACAACAGATTGTAAATCATCAGACACCAAATGTGGCAATTTTTTCTTAAATCTACTTATTTTGGAGCACTGTGACAGTTCCAAGCCATATATGATGTACTCAGTGTACTTAGTGATGTCCTTATGCATTCTAGACAAAAAGGGCTACTTTCTATATAAAATAAGTATACCCATATTTGATATAAGAAATGCAGTATTAAAATGTATGGAGGAAGTCTACAGCTACCAAGGCAACACTGCTACTGATTGTAATTTAATGCAGGAATTAATCAGGAACAAATAAAATTCAAAAGAAAATTAGAACAAGTGACAGCTGTGTTTAGATTCATTAGATTTAATTATATGGCCCACAGTTTTAACTGGAGTAAATTTTTCTTTTCATAGTAAATTGTAGTAATAGGCTTGTCTAATCCTAGGTTTATTTATTACTTGGACTTGTAGGATGCTTCTAATGAAGTGAACCTTAAGTGGCAACATTTAGATTGTCTTGTAAACGGCCCCTCTAAAGAAGGTAATAACCTTCGGATTCAAAAACTCTATCTGCTAAAGACCAACATGTCTTTGTTAAAGTGGTTTCAAAATTCTAAAATACTGAATTCTTTAGATACGTAGAATTTTCATGTTTATCTAACCTGTTCCCCTGAAAATAAGACCTCCCCGGATAATAAGCCCAGTCGGGTTTTTGAGCGCATGCACTAAAATAAGCCCTCCCTGAAAATATTGCAACAAAGCAACAGTCATGAGGTGACTACGCTCGCCAACTCCTGCACCTCAAAAATAAGACCTCTCTGAAAATAAGGCCAAGTGCTTATTTTGGGGGTCAAAAGAAAATTATGACCCTGTCTTATTTTCGGGGAAACACAGTATGTTCTGATATCTTGCTGGTAGCATTGAAACATAGAAAACAGTTGTATATCAAATCAAAGCTATGAATTTACCTGGCCCATTATGGGTAATACTACTAGTAGCATATTATTATGGGCAATACATTATTATTAGTACAGTGCTATTGTCCAGGTCTTCAGCAGATCTTTTTCCCAGTTAATTCCAGTGGAGTAGGAAACTCTTAAGTTTCTTTTATTTTTTAGTTGGTTGTTACAGAACAGAAGTCATATTAAGTTCACTGACTACATAAAGGATTTGTAACACAATCGATCTTGTTTCAAGGTCAGCTTAGTATTATAATAATAGATGAATTCTGTAGTTTCACAGAAGTTAAAAATGTGCTGTAGATACATTGATCGCTGATTTAATGAGGAATTTGAACAGATAATGCTTTTCTTTACAATGTAAATATTCAGATTACTATAGATTTTGCTCTGTCAGCTGTCTGATGAGTTTATCGTTTTCAACTTGTAAAACTACCGATGATTTCTCTTGTCCTTCACTGTAAGCATTTTCTTTTCCTTTTCAGGCATTTTCAGGCATTTGGGATTTGCAGTCTCTTAATGCTTCAGTAGAAACAAATAAATTTCAGCACAATTAATGGGAAGGAATGGGTTCACCCTACCTTTTTCAGATTCTGGCTGTTTCTGGCTGGACCAAAGCCCCATTCCAACTGGCCCTTTCTCCCTCGGAAGGCTTCGGAGGGAAGCTTCTGCAGAAGCCCGGGTGAGTGACAACAAGTTCCCACCGTTACGAAGTCTCCGAGGCTGTAATTTTATGAGCTGTGCCCGCTCGCCTATGTTTTCCATGGCGTGGAGCAGCAGCGAGGCTCTGCATGGCCGGCGATGATTCCAGAGGCCATCACTGGAGGGCAGGGTCCCCCCTTGCATTTCTCGTCTTCCCGGATGGCCTCCTAAGTCATCGCCGGCCGCGCAGAGCCTCGCCGCTGCTCCACGCCATGGAAAACATAGGCGCGCGTGCACAGCTCGTAAAATTACAGCCTCGGAGACTTCATAACGGTGGGAACTTGTCACTCACCCGGGCTTCTGCAGAAGCTTCCCTCCGAAGCCCTCTGAGCGAGGAAAAGCCAGTTGGGAAAGGGGCTTTGGTCCTCCTCCAGCTGTAAGCTTCCCTCCGAAGTCTTGGGATGTTCTGAGGAGCCCCCCAGGGAAAAATGCCGCTGCCAGGTACTTTCAACCATATATTTTGGTCCTATGACTGCAGAATGCTGAAAAATACGATAAATTCAGGCCAGTTGTTGAGTGTTTCAAATGTGATTGGAACATTCAACAAGGTGACCACAGTATGTGTGTGTGTGTGAGAGAGAGAGACAGACAGACAGACAGACAGAGAGAGGAACAGAGAAAGGGAGGGAGGGAATCAGAGAGAGACTGACAGACACACACACACACACAGAGACAGAGAGGGGGAGGGAGGGAGAGACAGACAGACAGAGACAGACACACACACAGAGTGAGTGATTAAGTGGATGAGTGAGAGACAGACACATGTGACGGAGAGAGGGAGGGAGAGACAGACAGACAGAGAGAGACACACAGAGAGACACACACGCATACACGCACAGAGTGACAGAGAGGGAGGAAGGGAGGGGAGAGAGACAGAGAGAGAGGGAGAGACAGAGACACACACACAGACTGAGTGAGAGACAGACAGACAGACACACATACACAGAGTGACAGAGCTGGGGGAGGGAGGAGAGAGAGACAGATACAGAGAGAAAGAGAGACAGACAGATAGACACACAGAGAAAATGACAGAGGGAGACAGAGAGGGAGGGAGAGAGAGAAACAAAGAGCCACAAAGAGAGAGAGGGGGGGAGGGAGAGACAGACAGAGACAGAAAGAAAAAGAGAGAGAAAGAGAAAGAAAGAAAGAAAGAAAGAAAGAAAGAAAGAAAGAAAGAAAGAAAGAAAGAAAGAAAGAAAAAGAAAGAAAGAGAATGTATGACCACAATTGCGTCCAAAATTTTGGTTGCTAAGCAAGAGCGTTGTTAAGTAAGTTTCACCACATTTTCCAAGTTGCCCATGCCTACCCGGTCACATGACTGCCAAGCCACTCCCACAAAACAGGCCACACCTACAGAAGAGGTTCTAAAAAATTTTGAAATCCACCACTGATTTACTTTCACATTGATTTAAAAACATGTATGCTTTTAAGATACCTAAAGGACAGGGCAGCACCTTTGAGAGAGAAGCAGCTGGTGGGGATGGTGGTTTGTGAGAAGGAAGGAGGTTTGTGTGTACATAAAACAGCCTGAAGCAGCCTAAAGCAGCTAGAGAGACATGCTGGTCTCCATCAGTAGGACTCATAAGAAGTAGTAGTAGTAGTGGAAGTAGTAGTTGGAGGAGTAGTAAGTGGAGGTGTAGTTGGTGGAGATGTAGCATAAGTGAGAAATAGTGAAGTAGTGAGCAGAGAGTATAGTTTTTGAAAGCTTTTGTGTGTGTTGCCTTGTGTGGTTGTGTTGGCTGTCTGGTGTTTTGGAGTTCGTTGACTTTGGTATACTTAAAAGAACCCCAGATAATATCTTTAATTAAATGTCATGTAATAATTGCTCAAAATGCTAGTCAACAGCTATAATAACGTTTTAATAACTACTATAATTATACTTTTTGTAGTACAGATTCCATAGGTCTTGGATGCACAGTATTGTAGCCTCAGTTGTCTATTTTGACACAACTGAGTCTATTTTGACTCAGTTGTCTATTTTGAGCAGGACAAGAAGTAATGGATGGACGCCTATAAAGAAAGACTCTGAGAAAGAATAATTAATTCTGAAACAGCTTGCTTTAAGAAGTTGTGGGTGCTATATTGCTGGAGGTTTGCAAGAAGGAGACTGGGCAGCCATTTCTCCAGAATGTTATATGGCAGTGATGGCGAACCTTTTTCACCACGGGTGCTAAAAGCATGTGTGCCCACCCCCATAATTTAATGCCTCCGTGCCATGCCTCCTGCACATGCGTGCGTTACCCGCCCCCTCTGCTCTACGCATGCGTGCACAGCTTTCTTGGAGCCTGGGGATGGTGAAAATTGCCTCTCTTGCCCTCCTGGAGGCCCTCCTGAGGCCAGAAATGGCCCGTTTTCCGACTACTGGTGGGCCCGGTAGGTTTGTTTTCCGTCTTCCCCAGGTTCCAGAGACTTTCTATGAGCCTGGGGAGGGTGAAAACGGCTTCCCCCCCCCCCCGAGGGTCTCTGGAGGCCAGAAATTGCCTTTTTCTGACTTCCGGTGGGCCCGGTATGTCCGTTTTTAGCCTTCCCCAGGCTCCAAAGCGCTTTCTAGGAGCCTGGGGAGGTGAAAAACAGCCCAATGAGCAAACCAGAAATCAGTTCCCGAACTTCCGGTTTGCATGTTGGGTGGTTTTTCGCCCTCAAGAGGCTGAAAAATGACCAAAAATCAAGGCTGAAAATCAGCTGACAGGTCAATGCCTTGCATGCCCTCAGAAATGGCTCTGCGTGCTACCTGTGGTACGCATAGCCATCATGGTTATATGGTCGTCTGCTTGAGTGTGGAATAGACCAGGCTTTGACGTTTTGGGGCTTTGAATTAGATTTGACATGATTCAATTTATTCTTTCTTAATAAATATACGATAATATGGGGAAATAATTTCATGATTAGCTTATATTAAACTGATTTTATTTGTTCATATGCCGTTAAATTAGGGTTGACTCACACATAAGTTTCTCCAGGATTATCTGTCCTTAATCTAGTCCTTCATATCTTCCAGTAATGCACTAATTAATTTTATTTTTAAACAGAGACATTGTTAAGCGAGTTTTGCTCCATTTTATGACCTTTCCTGTCATCTTTGTTAAGAGAATAAAATTGTATTTGTCTTCTCCTATATCTGATATATTTATTATTATAACACTGAGCATCTAAATAGTCTCTTAGATTTGCCTGCTTGGTGAATGATGGTGAAAATGTAGCACAATATTTAAACTTCTTTGTTTTCCCAAATAAAGTATTCTGCTGGAATTTTTCTTTTTTTCTTTTGGTGTATTATGTTTTCTATCTATATTTATAATTAATGTTTATGAGCTCAAGATATTCTGGGAGCTCATTTGAAAACTCATCTTTCTGGCATTATCTAAAAATTGTTATTCCCGTGCCAAATAACTTCTGAAAAACTTTTTTCCTTGCTGCACAAAAGCTGCCAGTTTAATATACCCACTCCAATACTGTTATAAGTATTTATTTTGAAAGACTATGTTATTTATATCCCTATTAAAAAGAACTTAATATTGCTGTATTTGATAAGTGGTTATTTCTATCATTTTGTTCAGCTTTATAATATTAATGGTTTAAGGCAAAGTATTGAAAAACGTATATGAAAAAGAATGCCGTATTTTTAAATACCCATTTTTCAATGACAGAATGTTACTATGTAGTTGATTTTTATAAAGCTGGCACAAGGGAAATTGCTCTGTTTATTTCTAAATATCAGAAATGTCTAACAAAAGATTTGTTAGTTTCTTATTGAAGAAGTTCCTTCAAACTTTTACTGCTGGACTAAAGGTTCACAATGTAAATATTGTATCTTTCCATCTTTATGCACTGCTTTTAATAAATTAGCATATTGGCTGGTTTCTGTATGGTATTTATCGATATCTTTTGAAGCAGCGCATAAGCAGAGAGAGATGGGTGGCTGTATAAATTTGATTAATAAATAATAAAAATAGAATTGTGCAGTCCCAAAGAAAATTTCTTAAGTGAGGCTTCCCATCAGTGCGATCTCCTGGGCTCTGAGCTCCGCCCCAGGCTGCAGTAGTTGAGGGTTGACAGGAGAAAGGAAGAGAAGGATGTGGAGGATCACACAGTTATTTCTTCACCACTACCAAGACGCTGAACACCAGGAAGAATTCAAGACCTCTGAGGATTCAGCTGTCTATTTTAGCCCTTCCTTGATTCAGGACACTCAACTGATTATAGGAAGAAAGTGTTCCGACTAATCAAAGGAGGAAAAGTAGAATTGAGTTGCTGACTATGGCAACAACCAAGTCAGGAACAATCATTTCCCCCACTTCTCTATTATAACTGTTATTGGATAATCATGTGACCAGATTTGTTGACAGCTTCAGGATGGCTGTCTCCCTTGTTTTTTTTCTTCCTTCCTATACCCAAGTTGTTTCTTTATCTTTTAACTTGGTTAATTCACATTTGTTTTATTAATTTGGCTCTGATATAGGGTGTTATCAAAGTCATGGAATAGGTTCCCGTGAGAATGATATTTATTCTTTGGAACGGTTACAGCTTGTATGGATAATTAAAATTGGATGAGCAACAAATATTTTTATTAGGATTGAAAAAGTGATTAGTATCAATGTTAAGAAAGCAAACTGTAATCTTAGGGAGTGAGACATGGCCTGCTTAAATAATATACTAATGGTGAATCCCTGCAACCTGACATCATTATATATATTCTCTTTTCCTTTGTAGCTTTTAAGTATTTTTTCCTTCAGTTATGTGCGTATTTCATCTGGGTGCCATTTTCATGGAATAATGCAACACTTTAATGTAAAGTTGATTGGAGAATTATCAAAGACTACAACATTTATCTATTTGAAAGGCATGCTCACTTAGTCACATTTGTTTCCAAGGTCATTGAAATAAAGGTTAATATTGCCCTAAAGATATAAAAATACTATTAAGTATGGCTTCTATTTGTAAGTACATTGTCTACAAGCTTGTATAAAGTTTATGCATTAGAGGAAAAAATTACAGAGATGAAATATGAAACAGAAGAATGTAATATGACAGCAAAAATATTTGAGAAACAACAAGGATATACTGGATAATAAGATTTGTTCACTACACTACCATGCCTAAAATATAAGAACAATATAGTCTTCCATCCAGTTATTAGTAACCAACTGCCTAGATCCTCCTTGACTTGATAATTACTAGGATGTAACTCAGTGGTGCAATTTAGCCGGTTCTATCTGGTTCGAGCGAGACGGTAGTTGTGGCGGTTGGAGACTCCGCCCACTCCACCCCCCGGATGTCATCACGTCCCATTTTTGACTCTGCGCATGCACACACTCACATTTGCGAACCAGTAGCGTAGGTAAGTTGATTTCACCCCTGTTGCAACAATATTGTTGATGCCCAATATAAGTGCCTCTTTGTTTTAGTTGGGCATCTAAGGTATTCCTTGAGTGATCCCCCTGAGAGTGTATACTCTTGGCACACATTCCTGGTGTTGTACACTATTACTGTCAGGAAAATTCTGCTGCCAGGATGAACAGCATGTGGACTTGAGGGAAAGTATATTTATATAGGTGTGCATTTATAGCAGAAGCATTACAACATGCTCACAAAGCAAAACTCAGAGCTTTCATTTATAATAAGGTACCTTTTATTTAGCCATTGTTTATGAATAGGTTAGTTCTTACATTGTGAGAAGATATGTACCCTGTACTATGATTTATAAACTACACTTTCTCAGTTCAGTTGATTCTTATTTTTGAAAACAATTTTTGCATATATAATGTATTATGTAAGATGTGAGCTTTTCATAATGACGTTATTACAATTATACTATGGATATTTTAATGGATTGTAACTTATAAGTTGCTAGGAGTCATTTGTAACAAATCTAAAATAATAAACAGCAGAAAAAAATCCACAAGAAGCAAGTAGTCATAGTGAGTGGCCTACAATTAGCACTGGTGTGACCAGCCTAGTCATGTGGAGAATATGAAGGGAATCAATTAACACTCAAGAGAAATAACATGCGAGTAGTGGAAATAAATGTCATCATCAGCTATTTCAACTTCAGCTGCTTCTAGAAAAATAATCTTGCAAAAAAAACCAAAACCCACTGTAAATATTGAAACCTCTATGGAAACCATCACTGCCAAATGAACTATAAAGCAAGTCTGAAAAAAATTCAGCTGGCCAGAGAAAATAAAGTACACATTAAAATAACTTTCCAAAGTGGATCTAAAGTTTTGGGAATAGTCCCTATGAGCTCCACATATACACTTCTGCTGTAAACATAATACATATGTTTATGCATTTGGGATTTAACTGTTCCAATCTGCCCATGAGATAACATTTATTGTAAACAGTGTATGGTTCTCTATGATTAAATTGCATTGCTGTTTATTTTTCTACATACAGTATTTTGTGATTATATCCTATGAAATATATGCCTTATAACAGAGGTGGGTTCCTACCTATTTGGTCCGGTTCGGGCGAATAGGTAGTAACTCCAGCAGACACGTGACCGTACTGGTACTATCCTAGGCGGCAGCGGCATCTTTGTTTTCTGTTCTGGACATGCACAGAACAGTCTTCATGGAAAAATGAAATTATTTCCCTTTTTTACTGTTGTCCGCGTGCACAGATTGTTTTAAATTAAATGCCTGCCCCCTCCCCGCCCCACCCAGTCACTCCTCACCTCCCGGGTGGCTTCCCTGCCTAAGCTGCCATGTGGTGCTTTCCCTGCGCCCCAACATGGCTGCCTCCTCTTGCCTACAAGTAAGTCTTGCTAGCCCCCCCCCCCCACGGAGCTTGCTGCACACACACACCCATCCCCACCGGGCTTGCAACGTTCCTTTCCCCCGCCCCTTTCGGGATCCCCACTAGCACCATTTTGCTTCCCAGCAGGCTTTAGGGAGGCCTACTAGGCCAAAATAGAGCATGGGAGAGGAAGCCCCTGCACCCATTTTGGCTTCCAGCAGTCTTTAGGGAGGCCTGCAAGGTCTAAAATAGAGTGTGGGGGGTGGGGGCCCATGCACCCATTTTGGCTTCCAGCAGGCTTTAGGGAGGCCTACTAGGCCCAAAATAGAGCAGGCGGGGTTGCTAGCAAGCCTCTCTGCAGCTCCATGGGAGCAAAAGCGGGGGGGGGGGGCTTCAAGAGAGAGAGAAAGAAAGAAATCCTCACCGTTTGATTTCCCCAAGTGCATGGAGCAGAGGTCTGCAATTGTGGACTTCAATTGTGGACTTCAATTCCCAGAATTCAGCTTTGCTGGTTGGAGAATTCTGGAAGTTGAAGTCCACAAGTCTTAAAGTTGCCAAGTTTGAAGACCTCTGGCATGGAGTTGAGAGCTTTTTGAAAGTGTGATTCTCTATCCTTGCTCAGGCTAAGCTAATAAATAGTGGAAGGGAGGGAGAGAAGGGAGAAAAAGGGAAGGGAAAGTGAATTTGATATGGATGGATGGATGGATGGATAGAGAGGGAGGGAGGGAGTGAGAGAGAGAAAAAGGAGAGGAAGGAAGGCCCACAAACCTGGCACTAGACGCACCTTCAGAGGATGCTTTGAACAGTACAGCAATCCAGGGCTGAAAGGGATTTCAGAGGTCATATAGTCCAACCCGCTGCTGCAGCAGACAATCTTATATCATCTTGGTTATTTTAGTACCTCTAACACAGGGGAGAAATCCCCAGAAATCCCCAGGCATTGCCAACCTTTCCCCCAACTAATAAAAAAAAAAAACCTAGAGCAAAAACTTCATGCAGTATTAAAAATAATAGAAAAGGGGGCTGCTGTGTGTTGCTTAATGGACTGCTAAATTGGCAAAATGGATGGCTAAATTTGCCATGCCCACCCAGTCACATGACCGCCAAACCACTCCCACCCAGTCACATGACTGCCAAACCACGCCCACAAAATAAGCCATGACCACAGAACTGATAGTAAAAATTTTTGAAACCTACCACTGGCTTATAATATGCTCTGATATCATTAGGACAGTGAACAGGCTAGAAATACATAAATATCTCAGTGTTGAAAATGTCTGTTGTAATCAAAAGGAAATAAAATGAAACCTACTGGATAAAAAAAGTTTTATTAACATATTTTATTTGCTACATTTATATTCTGCCTTTTCTCCAAAGATTCAAGGTGGCTTACGTAAGGAATCTTCTTTTATAGTATTTTACCCTCCAGGTCTGTGACATAGGATTACAGAGTGACTGTTTCAAAGCCACTCAATAACTTTTCAAAGCTGAGAGAGACCTAGATATCTCTAATCTTACTCCAGTGCATCCTAGGGAAACCTATGAGTAAAAATGGTCATGTTACACATGCATCCTATAGATAAAACTATAAACAGGAGATAACTACTTCTTGTGCCATATCCGTCTTCGGACATCGGCGATCATGTTGGCAATCCTATTTTTATCAACAGCCGCACAAAAAAGTGCTGCTGAGTTTTGTCCAAACCAGTCCCTTAAAATTTAAAGCCATGATGTTTTTCTTCTGCCTGGACCTCGTTTGCCTTCAATATTTCTCTGGAGGATTAAGTGAAGTATGGCATATTTTTCCAGCTGTCGCATCACGTGTCCGAAATATTCTAACTTTTCATTTTTAATAGTTTTGATGCTCTCCCTTGGCTTTCCCAGGTGGCTTATCACCTCCTCATTTCTGATTTTGTCAACCCAGTTTATACGTAACAGCCATCTGTAAATGCACATTTCAAATGCTTCTAGTCTCTTCAAGTGGCTTTCTGTCAGAGACCAACTCTGTATTCCGTAGTACAGGATAGAAAAGATATAATCTGACAAGCTCAATTTTCAGTTTTAGGCTTATGTTGTGACTGCAGATAACTTCTACTGTCCCTGGAAACATGCTATAGAGCCGTGATGGCGAACCTATGGCACGCGTGCCGGAAGTGGCACGCAGAGCCATTTCTCCTGGCACGCGGAGCCATCACCAGTTGCTCTTCCGGGTTCGGGCGCAGCATCCAGCTGGTCTTTACGTGCATTGGCGTGCCAGAAAACAGAAGAGGAGCCACCCGGTGCGCATGCGCACGCCAGGAAAATGACCTTGTTTTCAGTGTGCACATGCGCACGCAAAAAACACCAACAGGAAGAACAAGGGCCGCGCGTGCCAAAAGACGTGGAGAGGGGATCCCGGCCGTCGCTTAGTAGAGCAGAGCTGTGGTCGGGGTTTTCCTCCCTCCCTGCCCGAGTGGGCTTCTTGCATGGCCCTCGCCCTCCAGCCCATGGCTCATCTGCAGTCCGAAGGGCTTGGCCGGCTCGGGCACTTCAGAAAAGCAGCGGCAGCCACAAGGGGAAGGGCAGGAGTGGCCAGCCGGTCCCTGCAGCCACTCCCACACCAGCCAGAAGCGGCACTGTGATAGCTGCCAGGGCTTCCCTCCCTCCCACCTAAGTGGGCTTCTTGCACGGCTCCAGGCTGCGCCTCTGATGAGGATCCGCGGTCCGGAGTGCTGCCGCTTCCAGCGAGATATATACGGGTGAGAACAGGTGACCGCCACCCCTTACTCCCTTCCCCAACAGCGGCTGTTGTGCTTTTGCTTCCACCCGGGATGCTGGCGGAGGAGCTGCTGGTGGGGAGGTGAGCTAACTGCAAAAAGACGCCGCCAAGGGCCTGGAAGAATATATCCCGCTGGAAGCAGCAGCTCTCCTGACCGCGGATCCTCATCAGAGCTGCAGGCTGGAGCCGTGCAAGAAGTCCGCTTGGGTGGGGAGGGAGGGAAGCCCTTGGCTGCCCGTCCTCGCCACCCCTTAAGCCCTGGAACTGGGACGCCTTGGCAGCGCTCGCCTCGCGCGGCAGCAAAGTGTGTGTGTGCGCGTGTGTGTAATGGGGGTCTGGCTGGGACTGATCAGCTGAGAGGCTGGCGAAGAAGCGGCGCTTGGAGGAAGAAGGCAGAGATGCTGGCTGGCATTCGCTTCCCTTACTTTTCGCCGCCGCTGCCCCGGCAGGAAGGAGCATTACCACCCCCTCCCTGCTGGTTGCAGCCCAGGCCCCGCTTGCCCTGCTTAGATGAAAGTGGCGAGGGAGCAAGCCGCGATGAGCAGGAAGGGAAATGAGCGCCGGCCACGCACACACACCACTTGTTGCCGTGCAAGGTGAGAGCTGCTGGGGAGAAATCAGGGGGAGAGGGGGGAGAAGACCATCCCTAGCAGAAGATTGTTTTCTTCTCCCCCTCCCAGATTTCTCCCCAGCAGCGCTGGTCTCGCGCGGCAGCAAAGTGTGTGTGTGCGTGTGTGTGTAATGGGGGTCTGGCTGGGACCGATCAGCTGAGAGGCTGGCGAAGAAGTGGCGCTTGGAGGAAGAAGGCAGAGTTGCTGGCTGGCATTCGCTTCCCTTACTTTTCGCCGCCGCTGCCCCGGCAGGAAGGAGCATTACCACCCCCTCCCTGCTGGTTGCAGCCCAGGCCCCGCCTGCCCTGCTTAGCTGAAAGTGGCGAGGGAGCAAGCCGCGATGAGCAGGAAGGGAAATGCGCACCGGTCACACACACACACACACACACAGACACCACTTGTTGCCGTGCAAGGTGAGCGCTGCTGGGGAGAAATCAGGGGGAGAGGGGGGAGAAGACCATCCCTAGCAGAAGATTGTTTTCTGCTTCCCCTCCCAGATTTCTCCCCAGCAGCGCTGGTCTCGCGCGGCAACAAGCGGTGTGTGTGTCTGTGTGCGTGTGTGTGTGTGTAACGGGCTGGATGGGACTGGATGTGAAGGCCGGGCGAGCGCGCAGAGGCTGGGCGGAGCGGCGCAAGGGATCGAGGCGGCTGGCGAGTGCGCAGAGGTTGGGCGGAGCGGTACAAGGACGCCTGGCCCGAGGCGCCGCGCGGCGGAGGCGGTCCCAGCCCGGGCGATCGAGACGCACGTCTCGTGCCTGTTCAGGGACCGTCCGGAGGCTTCCCTGAAGCCTTCAGAGCTCTTAAAACGACCATCCGAGCAACCCGGAAGTCACTTCCGGGTTGCTCGGAGGGTGGTTTTAAGTGTTCTGAAGGCTTCAGGGAAGCCTCCGGACGTTCCCTGAAGCCTCCGGAGGGCCTCCGGGGGCTGGGGGAGGCTCTTTTCGCCCTCCCCAGGCTCCTATAAAGCCTCTGGAGCCTGGGGAGGGCGAAAAAAGCATGCAAAAATGGGCGTGTTGTGCGCGCATGCGCACTGGGGGGGCGCGTTGCATTATGGGTGCGGCACGCCCGCACACGACCCCCCCCGCGCTCCCCCCACTTATGGCACGCGAGCCAAAAAAGGTTCGCCATCGCTGCTATAGAGTATAGGCTTTCTCCATTATTTTTAATCTCATTAGGCTATGAACAGAGGTGGGTTGCTCCCGGTTTGGCCGAACCGGTAGTGGAATTCAGGCCTGGGTCGCAGAACTGGCAGCAACCCAGGCCTGCCACGCCCCTGAACCAATTTCCTCGATGCTGCTGGGCCGCCACCATTTTGGTTTTTAGTGACTGTGCGTGCGCAATTCACTGTAAATTGTTCTGTGCATGCGCGAAGAACAATTTACATTGAACAGTGCATGTGTGCATGTTGCAAACTGGTATTAAAACCAGCAGCAACCCACCCCTGGCTATGAATAACTGAAGAAATTGGTTTTCAATAGAACAAGGGATATGGAGTTCCAGTTAGAAGACAATAAAATACCCTTACATGATAGAAATTGGATAAGATAGAGTGTATTAAAGTAACAAGTTACCTGAAAGACCTAACCTTCCCTATGGTCAGAATAGCATTTTTAGAGCTAGATTTAAGAGACTCCATAAGTACTCCTGCAAGTCAGGTAAAATAAAAACCTCATAGGATAGCGAATATGTATATGTGGTAATAAGGAGGTTGAAAACATCTCATGTTTTATTACACTGAAAATGCTACAGAGTATTATAACAATATATATCTCTGGGCTCTCCTAGACAAGAGTTCTAGGGAGACAAGACAATTTTTATATTATCCATCTTCTGCATGACTTGAATCTCGCCATCATTCATGCGGTATTGTAGTAACCAAATTTTGTGTTGCTGCAGTGAAAAACAACCTAATACTGATTAAAGTAGTAATGGAATTTATTTTCATTAATATTTGTTCAGTTGGTATTTAGTAATTTTTGGAGGATATGTATTCTGGTGTATAGTCTTAATATGTTGGATTTATTAGTGTTTATCTGAACAAAATATGATATTGCTGTAATAAAGATCATCGATGTACTCTACTTGATTTGCTTACATTGGCCAATATGCAGTTGTTTTCATTTGTCTCATTTTGATTCTACTTGTTATCTTTTATTCATTTTTGATTGTTTTATGTTGCTGGTCATTGACTGAATATATATTAATTTACATTTATAATTCTACCTGTGGTGAGAATAAAAATCCTACCTTTCATTGAATAACAATAAACTCATTGGGACTTCTGAAAAATAGAAAAAAAAGACAGAATTTTATTCTGGATATAAATATGGATCGCACTGAAATTTGCTTTTATCTTTCCAAGTGTTGATCGTAATAGTGAGTGAAGAGCTTTTCAGTGGTCTCTAGGAAATTTCACAGTGATTTTGATAATTTGTCTGGTTTTTCTATAAGCATGCATATTAGCAATTAACCTGTATGATGCTGTGATCATCCTAATTGGATATGTTCAGTCAGAAACAGTTATCAGCAACCATTTGGGGTGCTTTAGTTTTTAATTTTTCTGCAGAATTAAATGTGTCATAATTCTACTGTTCTTCCATGCTATGAATAAATGACTGTAGGCTAGGGTAACAACATAATTCCTTCCTTCCTCCCTCCCTCCCTCCCTCCCATCCATCCATCCATCCATCCATCCATCCATCCATCCATTAAATTTGTATGTTAACT